>NC_143005.1:5837727-6486363 GCF_061535395.1 Colias eurytheme | reverse complement strand
CAACAGTTGGGTAATGAAAATCATAAAGGTTCTCAAAAATATTGTAACAATGTATTACGTCAGGGAAATGGTATTTATCAGCCCGTGCAGGAAAACAATGAGGAAATTGACTGTTTATCTGGCCTTTTTCTTCGCTGCCCTCGTAATCTGTTCATTCACTAATTACTTGGTAAGCAAAAATCTATATCAAATGCTTCAACGGCAAAGTATACGATATCCCACGGACTTAAAGTATATTTTAATTTGGAGCCCCAAAAAATATGGAATAGGCTATCACACCAACGATAAACAAAGGGTAATGCAGGGACAGAAAGTTTTTATCAAACAAAAGTGCGCACATATTAATTGCTACATTTCTTACGATGAGAATTTATTAAAGGAAGACCATAGAAATTTTGATGCGGTAGTTTTTAAAGGACGAAATGTCGTTAGTTTTGTAGCAAACGAAGTAAATATAACAAGATCTCCTGAACAATTATACATATTCAACTCTTTAGATTCTTCGGAAACGTATCCTGTTTGTAACAAAGTATTTGACGACTTTTTCAATTGGACTTGGACTTACAAACTCAATTCAGATATAGTGCATCCTTTTTTTAATATTTATGATGTAAATAACAAAATAGTTGGTCCCAAGATCAATCTTAACTGGACGAGGAAAATGGATCACACCGATAAATTTAAAAGCAAAATGCGCAATAAAACCAAGGCGGTAGCATGGATTATAACAAAATGTAGATTAAAAGTTAAGCACGAAGAGTTCATAAAAGAATTAAAAAAAGAACTGAAATTCTATAATTATACGCTAGATGTATTCGGGCCATGTGGTGATAAAAAGTGTCCTAAAAGAAGTAAAAAGGGATGCCATAGTTTAATTGAAAAAGAATATTTTTTTCAAATAGTTATAGAAGAAACGTTTGCTGTAGATTATGTTACGGAAAGAATGGTTAAAGCAATGAATCAAATCGCCATACCGATAGTAATGGGAGGTTCGAATTTTAACAGGTAAAAGATTAATTCATTATATTTTTTGATAAAATTTACAGTTGACGGAATGTTCAAATGAAAACTTTTCAGTTCATTCATTCAGTATTTCTTTTAATTCAACTTTAAACTTTTTTTTGAAGATTTTTGCCCCCTGGCTCATACATCAACGCCCAATCATTTGACATGAAGAAACTCGGTGCAATTATTGACTTCTTAATCAAGAAACCATCAACGTATGAATATTTCTTTGATTGGAAGAATCACTACTACTATATGGCAAGACAAAGGTCGAATATGTGTGAATTATGCACAAAATTGAATGAACGAAATAATTTAACTGCTCCAAAAACTTACTCGAAATTCAGAACTTGGTGGGATCCGGATTATAAAGAACATTGTCAAAGAATGCAATTTAATCAATTTTCTTAATAAACACAATCAAGCATTGGGTCTTCAAAGAATGTCCGTTATATTATTCTACCCATGTATTGAAGTATAATATTGAAATAATATAATGATAGATTTGGTATTACATTTGTCGTGTGTATCTTTCATCACGACAGAAACAGTGAAACAGCAGGTGAGAATTGTTTCAGAGAGAATATAAGATTTAACCAATCGTTGATAGCACTACATAGTATAAAACAAAGTCGCTTTCTCTGTCCGTATTTCCAAAAAACTACGCAACGGATTATGATGCGATTTTTTTTAATAGACAGTAATTCAAGATGAAGGTTTTAGAATAATATAATTTATTATGTTTTAGAAAAAGCTCGCGAAGTCGCGGGCGGATTGCTAGTTTAATATAAATAAAAATAGAATGAATATAACCATTAATTGCAACATAAACCCTAAACTCCTTAAGGAATTCCTTTCAAAAGCTAACATATAACACGCCACCCTATAAGAATAGTATCAATCTATTTAGCAGCATCAATAACAACCCCGGAATGATAGACAGTTTTCTTTTCGTTATCGTAAAGTCCCTTCTTATTGAAATTCGCATTAAAAGGGCCCGTATCAAGTTTTCGCCGCATCTGTGATCGACGTCTTGACTCGGATTTATTATTGAATACTTTTCATATCTTTCTGACAATGCGTTGATAGATCATCAATCTATTGCGTATTGAGATCTTTGTTATTATATGTCAGAACTCTGAAGAAATCGTAGCCTTAGTGTGGAAATGTATCTTAAGAATATCCATATGAAGGTTATTCGTTAAATGATCCTTGAGATTCAGTAGTTCTGCTTAAGTCAAAAGTACTAACAGGTCTTCTACTGTGATATCATTGTTTTAGAGGTTCATGATAATTTAATAAAACGAAAGTAAACGTAATTGTTAAAAAATATCACACGTTTCGGATTTAAACTTATTTATAACTAGCGGTCCGCCCCGGCTTCGCCCGTGGTATATATTTACGTTTTCTCTCCATAAGAACCATCCTCGTACTTCAAGGAATATAATAAAAAAAGAATTATCGAAATCGGTCCACCCGTTCACGCGTGATGCCGTTTTCCTTGAAAACGGGTTTCATTTTTATATATATAGATGATTCAAGTTATTAGTCGTAAATAAGAAAGATCAATTTGAAAGAAGATAATTTACAATCTTGTAACATAAACAACCTGATCATCAACCTTCATCCTTCATCAAACCACAAACGCTAAATACAATTAAAATCGAATACGTTATCATTACAAAAGCCGTCTATTAAAATATTTTCGCACCAACTCTACCGATAGGACTCGCGGGTGCAATCAATTATTTACACCTGTCAACACAAAACAATGGATGGGCTGGAATCACTGCCTTAAAATGTTCCGCTTTTTCTAATGTAAATTTTGGTAGTTCCATTTAACTTTATCTTTTTTCAATTACATTATATGACAACGGAATTTTGTTTTTGTAGGTATAAATATTTAAACTTATACAAAAACTATGTACATAGTTTAAGCCTACATAATGTAAGAGTTCTCGTGAAGAGCTCACTATAAAAAAAGATCGTATGAAGTAAGGTCTAAGTACATAGTTACATCACTACACAGTACCTAGGGTTTGAAAAACATAAAAAATAAAGAAAATAAATAGTAATGACGTGAAAAAGCTCTTGATTATTTGAATTTGAAATGTCAAGTTACTATTTGGCATGATGCCTACGAACCATACATTTTGTAATTAATTTTATGCTAAATGTGTCTTGGGTAATTGAATAAAACTAAACGTGTCTTGTTATTCTCAAAGTATTTAAAGTTCCACAATAAAAATTGGATTAAAATTACAATTTGCTCCAATGTGTCTATAGTAAATATAAGATAATATCTTATATTTACTATAGACACTATATTATAGTATACTTATATAATATTTTTATTTAATAATTTTTGTTGTACAAAAATATGATAATTCTCGGGTTATTTATATCTCGCAACATTCATTGTTCTTTCCCGAGCTAGACATCATATTAAATTCCTCTCGATTCACCCATAATTATCTTCGCATACAATGTTAAATATTTACTTCAAATGGAATCAACTTAATTTGTTTTAGGATTATTACCTATGCAGTGCTAAAATCAGAGGCTATTTCTGAAAAAGCTGAATCCAAAATGAGCCGTTTACACAATTAGATAGGGAATGATAATGATACAATTTGATATGTTTAAGAAACTAAACGAACCATATCGTATATTAAATGATTGAAATAACCATGTTTATACCTAATCCTTCAAAAACGATAGAAATTCCAAAGCAAATAATCTCTCAGTACTTAATAGTAAGTAGAATTATTTACGTGCGACAATAACCAGTAATAACTAAATGTAAATGCAGTATTGTAGTATGTCCAACCGCACTGTGGCTCAGGTGCGTATTCTGAAACTATACGCAATTATTCCAACACCTCCTACTAAGTGTTCTCTACGAAGAATAATTCTTAAAGGATTTTCATTTAAATTGATTGATTGCTTTGACCTATTTCATGCAGGTTTTAATCATACTAATGCTTAGATAAGTAAGTACAAATATCCTTCAAGTCAATCACTCAGAATTCCTCATTCACATAAATATCTATATAATAGTACTCCTTAAGTGCAATGTAAATGCTTAGAAATTGCTTATAAAACTAGTACTTTGTAATTAGAAGGTTGGTTAATATTTTAGTAACACTAACAATCCATGAAACAATTTTATTAACAAAGTAAACAATTAGCAAAGCCAATGACACCAATATTATTGTTTCTATTCTACATTCTTCTAAAAAACGATACTTTATAAAAAACATGGCTTAAGCACAAGTACAACCTACGTAACAACAACGTACGTGCTCGTAAAAGCTATCCGCTGCCCCATTAATTTCACATTCCAAGCCCCAAACTCGAACGGAATATATGAGTTATCTGTGAGATTCAGTAGTAAGATCTACAGTACAATGCAACTCGCAGGTGCGTGGTTCGTTAACACCTATCAGCTGCCATATATTGGTATCTCACAATCCAATTGCGGGCTTTGATTGTAGTTTACAATACCTTTGTAAGCTCTCCGTGTTGGAATAAAATCGTTCCCAATTTAATTGTTTTAAGAATTGCACATGTATTTTAAATTAACGCGTCGAGGCGATGAATACGATAGTGGTTTTATTTTGTAACAAACAAACGGGTTTTACGAAATATGTTACATATCCTTCCGCCTTCTTTATGCTCAATACATTTTTTTTTATCTTGCGATTAGAAAGCTCTTGACTGGTAAGCTAGGATGTGGTCTAAAATGGAGCACACTTCCCTAGAAGGTATCCATTCATCCTTTTCTTGATAGCCCCTAAATTGCCCTCTTCAGAAAACACTATTATACGTTTTATACTGACATGAAAATAGAAACTGCTTACTTAACTGTAAGTAATTGATGCTTCAGCGTTAAGCTTTACTTCTCCGTAAAGCCTAGCTCTATTTCTCTGATGCATCGATTGGTTAAACCAAAAATCTAATATATAATATTCTAGTTTATACAGTCATAGTTTCTTGTGTTAATATAGAGAACAAATTAACGTATTATGTTTCAGGTATTTTATATAAGTAATAAAAATGATGAATGATGTAAAATTTATCTCGTTTATCGTTAACAAAAAACAAAAAGTACCAAATTCAATACTCAAATTATAGTCGAACTAGAATGAGTCCATTTGCATAGCGAAGAGGGGAAAGTAGGGTCAGAAACAAAGGCTGATGAATATGCGAGCGGGCATCTCGACAATATGCTAACCAGATCAACACTTGACTTGCAGACGCTACTCAACTGAAAGTTATGTTTATTTCCTAATTTTGATGGTGTAAATACTTTAAACATTGTTAACCTGAATCAAAAATGTAGTAAGTATACCTACATATTATTTATTATTATTTATTATAATTTATATATACCTACTCCCTTATTTAATTTCTGGTTCGAGATAATAACTAGAAGTTATTAAATTATAGTAATTGATAATATTCTCACCTAAAACTTTGTTTTATTTATTATATTGCAAACCAACGCACATTTACATGTCAATTCTTCATAGAAAAACGACACTCATAGCCTGAAATAAGATATCAACTACTCTAGCTAGAGCTGATAGCCATACTAGCCACAAGCCACCTTACTAAAACATGATAATAATTATATTTTAAGCATCATATTCAAAACGTGAAAATACATACAGAATAGTTGAAAAAGGACTTACAAATCTGTACAAAATATGCTTGAAAATACTCATTTGATATATTGCCAGCCAATTGATATATTTATCCAACGAAAAATGACACTATAAGTATATATTTCACTTTTCTACCTGTACTTATGTTTAAGTATACGCTAAGAACTTTTAATGAATATTCTAGAGCGCAAAATGAAGCACCTTACATCGAGTAGAGGCGCAATTTGCAATTTGCCCGATCAGCAATTTTCAAGTCTACTGACTTACTTTTTGAAAATGTAAAGTATACCTTAATCATACACAATGTAAGACAAAGTACGAAAAAATGCTAAAAATGAGAATAAAATAAAAAAGAGGTAGAAACGATAATTGGTAAAATCTTGTCAATCTATTCATATGGGATAATTTATCTATGTAATTAATATTTTCATTATAGTTTTTATACATTTTTATACTACGGGTGAAATAAATAAATATCTATTCAATCAATCAGGTTTCTCTTTATATTTCTACGATGCCTGCATGTTATTATGTCATAGCAATAAGCAGTTTATTTGTAATTTTATAGAACTCCGATTTAATCGCTAAAAAATCATACTTTTTTTATTATGACCATAAAGCATGTTTGCTTTAGTTTTATGTAGCGAAATCTTTTTATTACGTTTAAATTGACCTTTAAAGGGGTAAACGTCTTTTGAATTAGCTTTAAAGGTCGCGTCTTTCTTTATAATACCAAAGTTCGCAAATAGAAAATATTTTCACCAAAATGTGGAATAAAGGTGCTCAGTAAAAACATAATCTTCATACAAAGTATTTATTTATGACCATCAGTAAATTAGCTATTCGATTTTTTTGTATTCACACAAACGGTGAACAAAAATCAGTTATATTTTAATTTTGCAATTCATTTGTTTGTAATTAGAATCATTATTAAAAATTCCAAATTAAATACATTACTATTAAAAACCAATCAGTAAAAAATAGAGACATCAGTATTGACGTATCAAAATATTATGTACATTGCTAAGCCTAAAAGTATTTTTAAAATTAAAGTTTATGTCTAGAACGGTTAAGATAAGAAAACACTTCCGAAAATGATTCTGCTCCACCAGGAACACATCGGTTAAAGAGAGGCTTATTATACCACCAATTTCTTAAACTTTTCTTTATTTTGGTCCCTCTCCATTCGTTCAATTTGGCGCATAGTTCACAGATACCTTTTAGCGGTTTTGTTTTTTTAATCGTGTAATTATTTCTCCATCTATGGTAGGTGTAATATACTTCAGGGTTCTTCATTATGTATTCTAGTAAAGCGACAATACCATCCAAAGACTTGGAGTTGAGATTGATGTAGGAACCGGTGGGAAGGAATCTGTAATAAAGTTTATTATTAATGATAATATGTTAATCGTTCACATGCTTGAAAAAAACATGACAGATAATTTTACAAGGGAGTCACCAGAAAGGATATCACCATATTTAGAGCTAAGATGCAAGAGCAATTATGAACTACTAGAGGTCCGCCCCGGCTTCGCCCGTGGTACATATTTCGCAATAAAAGGTAGCCTATGTCCTTTCTCGGGTATCAAAATATCTCCATACCAAATTTCATGCAAATTGGTTCAGTAGTTTAGGCGTGATTGAGTAACAGACAGACAGACAGAGTTACTTTCGCATTTATAATATTAGTATGGATTTAGCTACTTACTAACGACAGAAATGAAAAAAACTAGATATATGTTTGAAAGTTCCTTACTTTGTATAATCAGCACCTCCGTATACAACCGGCACAGCGTAATTATTATAAGCTTTGAGGACTTCTGCTGTGACGTAATCTACAGCATTGCTGTCTTCAGCCACGAAGTAGAAATAATACATGTCCATAATTCTATGACATACAGCATCGGGACATTCAAGCATGTCGCATCCATATATATCGAAATCTAGAAAGTTCTTTCTAAACAGTGCTTGCATTTGCTTGGCAAGTTCAAGTCTGGAATTGCTTGTATCACAAACATCAACAATCCACATCATAGCTCTACTTTTTCTCCGTAATTGTTCCTTTACGCTATCAGTTATATTTTGCGATGAATTATCCCATTTTACATTTTCTCTCGGAGCCACAACATTGCCTTGTAAATCTTTAACTTCAAAGAACGGACTCACAATGTCAGAATCTAGTTTATACGTCCAAGTTAAATTAAAATAGTCATCAGTAAAAACATTACACAAGGGATACTCCTCTGACGATTGAACGCTATAGAATACAATTTTTTGGTAACGAGACCTTGTTTTCGCTAGATCCTTGTTCCAATTAGAAATTGATGATATATTGTAAACTATTGCATCGAACTGCGTGATGTCTCCGTTTAGAAGATTTTTATTAGTCGTAACATAGCAATTTGTATACGTGCACTGATGTTCTTCAAGAAGATCCTGTCCTTCATTAATAGAAATTCCTGAGTCGTTTAAAACAGTCCATAAAAGAATATGCAGCATATCGTTTTTCGGATAGTCTTCGACAATTTTGTTATTTTTGCTTGATTTATGTACAAAGTTGTTTTGAAAGTTCATTAATGTTGTTAAACTTGAGTACGCACTGTGGAATGTATAAAACGCTAATAGTGAATAGAAAAACAGACCCGCACAACTGATGAGGAAAAATAGTTTTGCAATTTTTTCTGTCCTCACTGGTAGATACATTTTGAGTAATTGACGAACGTAGTTGTCTTCTATGCTTTATTGATTTATTACAATGCATACTTTGTCGGCTGTATTTGTAAATATTGCTCTCGGCATTCTAAATAAACATACTGTTGTATCAAGCTAATTCATTTAATATTGAAGTGAAACTTTTTAGGCGCGTTGAGAGTAAAATTTCAAGATCACGTCATGGCAATACCGTCACGTGATGGAGTAAGGCGACGATTTTGGTATCTTTGAATCTTGCCAAAAAGTTTCACTTTTGACGCATTTCTACAGTTTAAAGACAAAAAATAAAAAATATTTTATAAAAATATTTCATTTGCGTGCTTCTTTTCCCAAATAAGAGTGCTAGAAACTTCCATTAAATCACTTTATTTGAGTTGCAATCGTAAGTTTTAGTTGTAGATGTCTGCCCTTAGAGGTCGCCTGTTCACGGTCTGTCTTCAAAAAGCACTTGAGAGAAATTTTCTATCATTCGATGTTTCCCTCTATTTGCTTAGACCTGTTTCGTTACGAGTAGTATTTGTTTCCATTGTCGGAAAAATTATTAATATTTATTTATTTATAATACTTTATCGTACAAAAAAAATGTAAGTATATGTAGTACAAACTAATAATATTATTTTCGAAGGGGGAAAACCTGTGGGGAAAACTTAATATTATACTTTCTTGGTGTTAAAGGGAGAGGAAATGCAAATTTGTATAAACTGTAAAAAAATGTCCTGTTTTCCTTTTATTTTGATAAATTCGTTATTGTATTTACTTAATTTGTTTTATTTTATTATCTTATCGAGTGAACAATATTTTCATAGAATAAAATATTAATCAGCTGTTTTCTTTAAGTAATTTCTAATTCAATGTAAAGCTTAATGCTTTGAAATTTAATCGTAATAAGTACGTATCTGTACATACTTATTTCGGTTATAATTAACTAGCTGCGCCCCACGGTTTCACCCGCGTGGCTCCTCTCCTGTTAGTCTTAGCGTGATGATATACCATATAGCCTTCCTTGATAAATGATCTATCTCTTCCTGAGATTAGCGTGTTCACAAACTCTTCAGCTTTATAATATTAGTGTAGATTATTATCGTGACGTCTGATAGTGGATACTTATTACACTTTTGCATGTAGAACGTGAAGACTTCGGCAAATATGGACATCGCGTATGAAGTCAAACAAAATTACGTATTCCATAAAAATATACCCCTTTACGTGACAACTACGTGTTGAAGGCATATTTTATTAAATGTAACGTCTTTTATGAGAAAATACGGGAACTTCTAAGAATTTTTTATTTGGTTCAACTCTGTAATTGAATTATATGAAATGGTAAGAAATCAACTTTTGGTAAATTTTACGAATGGTAGTAGATGCTTTAAGGTTATGCTTTTATAGAAAGTTTAAGTGACGACGACGTAATATATATTTTATTCAGTAAATCAACATAAAAAATAACTCGTCAGACAGTCAAAAAAGTTTCCTATCCTTTAAATTAAATTCATATACTACTAGTACTCTTTTAAAAAAGCATCCTTAACAATATAAGATTTAATTAACATTTTTCTGGTAAACTGTATTGAAAAACTCCCTTACCTTGCGACAATTTCAAAGACATGCATTTACAAAACTTAAAATACATTTAAAAGTGAATCCTTTTCAATACTTTATCCGGCACACAACAGCCCTTACAAATAAAATATTCGTGTAAAATAAATTAAACTTCTCTTATCATTTCGCAGCATTCGGACTTGCCGTCGGTTTCCAATATCCGATATAAATAAAATTGGAATTATTTTCAATTATAACGTTTTACGTTCCGTTGACGACAGCCTTTTGTGCTGGCAACACTTCGGTTACGTTTTGTGATTTATTCTATAAACTGTGTATGCAAAAAAAAATTATTCGTAGATGATAACACGTGATCGTAAATATATAATAGGTATATATATAATATCTTCTTTAAAACGATATTTACATAAAATTAAAATTTTGGGTATGAAACAACAAAATGCGAAAATTCGAAAATAGTTTTTAACCGACAAACGATTGCAACTCAAATAGAGTGATTTAATGGAAGTTTCTAGCACTCATATTAGGAGAAAAGATGCTCTTAAATTTTTAAGAAATATTATTATTTATTATTTTTAAGTATATTATGTGTTGCTTTGCTGATGTGTCTGATAAAAATATGATAGGACCAATAGATGTCTAACATATAAAATTCTCGTATCGCGGTGTTTTTAGTAAAACTCCTCCGAAACGGCATGACCGACATTCTCATGAAATTTTGTATGCCTATTGGGTTGATCTGAGGATGATATAAAATCTATATTAGCCCTAAGCGATAAGAATAAGGCTTAGGAACTTAACTTTAACTTAGTACAACATTTGCCGGGAAAGCTTGTATAAATATAAACTAAAGTTCTGAAGAAGATCGAAACAATGCAGAAACATTTTACAGTAAATAGCATGAAAATTTATCAAGCAATATTACAGGGTTTTAAGTAAACGATATGCTATTGGGATACCATAGGTATGCTATGCAAATGCCTTAAATACACTGAGTGCCTGCGACGAATACCGCCGCTGTGGTCGCTCCAAATATTCGGCTATCGATTCATCGGATCCAAATTGTAAACCTACCTTTTGCAAAGACATCTCCATTTTACAACGTTTACTGGTAGTAAATAAACGTGTTACCTTCTTACTTTAATGTAATCTCCATGTTTGTATTTAAATAGTTTATCTACTGAGTTCTCTAGTAGATAGAGAACACTCGTCTTCTTTAATTATAGAATCAAGGTAAGATTTAAAATGTTTCTGAAAACAAGCAGTTCTAGCAAACAAGGAATAAAGTCAAGAAATTTATCAGTGTCTACATGTGTTGCGTATGTGTATCAATCATCTGTGTGCATTGTGTGCATTGTCTTGTATCAATCATCATCATCAGCCCATATACGTTCCCACTGCTGGGACACGGGCCTCCTATGAGGGTACAGGCCATAATCCACCACGCTGGCCAAGTGCGGGTTGGCTGATAACATATGTCGTGGAACTGTTGATTCTTCGAAATGTCGGTTTCCTCATGATGTGAAAATCAAATTATTTCATGCACGCTCGCCTGTTCTCGGAGCCCAGACTTATCAATTTGAAGTCCGAGGTCTCACCACTGAGCCACCACTCCTTCTATAATACATATCCATTCTTAATAATACATATCAATTCTTAATTAGTATCCAGTTAATTCTAGGTGTTAGCATTAATATGACTGGATAAATAAATGTTAATTCATGTATTAAGTGGATACCACAAATCCCTCAGACTCACCCGAGACCGCAGGTGCCGTCTTGACGGTAATTATCTCATTTGACTAATGAACTACGTAATGTCAGTGAACTGTATATGCCTATTGGAATGTTACGTGCGGTATTGAATTCCGCGTAATTTACATGTATAATATGGTAAGGAATTTTAGTTTGGGAGCTAAGCTGTTCATAGTTATTATTCAAAATATCGCTAAGATATCATCTATACTAATATTATAAAGCTGAAGAGTTTGTTTGTTTGAACAAGCTTATCTCAGAAACTACTGGTCCGATTTGAAAAATTCTTTCACCATTGGATATGTTCGTGATATGTATGCTATATATGTATCACGGGCGAAGCCGGGCCGGGCCGTATATTTATTATTTCTCATCTTCACTAATTCCATGAAAAGACTGTAACTAAATTATAAAACATATTAATGTATGCTATATTATCTTCTTTTCTAGATCAATATTACACTGGGGTAGAAGCCTTTGAAAATAATGAAAAGATAAAAAAAATCGCAGTCGGATGAAACCCATTAGAAAAGGAGGGGAATATGATAAAAATGTAAGGAAAAATAAATTACGGTCAATCCGAGTTCGGGAAGCGGGAGGGGGGAGCTTTATAGAGAAAAAAATGGTTTCTCTCGATTTCCGACAAAACTACAAGTCCTATAGAAAAAAGTTCAATGGCAAAGTTGTAGGTAATTAAAAGTTCTACAACTTTTGTATTCACAATTTTTCACATAACCTAAAAATTTAGGTGAAAAATTCAAAAAACCAAGTTTTTGGTCTTTTATTTCTATCTACTTCAAAATTTATTTTTTTTCTACGAAATTTGGTGGAAACTTACTTTATTATGTCCCAAATACACTGTAATTTATTTGATTGAAAATATTTATTTTTTCGCCTTATTTTGAATTAATACCAAAAAAACAACCTAATTTTCAATCGAAAAGTCACCCGTCAAAATATCAGCTTTTTTTCAAAAACTTGGGGTGCCTTTTATTCATTGAAATCTCTACTTTCATATGGTGTAAAAAAAAAAACACCACCATAGTAAATGTTCTCAGGAAATGCATACAAACAGTCTGAAAATTAGCTTTTACTAAATCAGGCACACTTCTTGAACTCTATATCTTCTCTTGTATCGGCTTTTCGGTAATATTTCAAAAGAAAAATAATTATCTGTTCTAAGTTTAATATTTTACAGCATATTCAAAAGCAAAATGATGTCGATAAAAACATTTCAGGTAGTTCGAGAAGTGTGCCTGATTTAGTAAAAGCTATTTTTCACACTGTTTGTATGCATTTCCTGAGAACATTTACTATGGTGGTGTTTATTTTTTTTTACACCATATGAAAGTAGAGATTTCAATGAATAAAAGGCACCCCAAGTTTTTGAAAAAAGCTGATATTTTGACGGGTGACTTTTCGATTGAAAATTAGGTTGTTTTTTTGGTATTAATTCAAAATAAGGCGAAAAAATAAATATTATCAATCAAATAAATTACAGTGTATTTAGGACATAATAAAGTAAGTGTCCACCAAATTTCGTAGAAAAAAAATAAATTTTGAAGTAGATAGAAATAAAAGACCAAAAACTTGGTTTTTTTAATTTTTCACCTAAATTTTTAGGTAATGTGAAAAAATTGTGAATACAAAAGTTGTAGAACTTTTAATTACCTACAACTTTGCCATTGAACTTTTTTCTATAGGACTTGTAGTTTTGTCGGAAATCGAGAGAAACCATTTTTTTCTCTTTAAAGCTCCCCCCTCCCGCTTCCCGAACTCGGATTGACCGTAATTTATTTTTCCTTACATTTTTATCATATTCCCCTCCTTTTCTAATGGGTTTCATCCGACTGCGATTTTTTTTTGTTTCAAAAATTATCTACTCTAGTCTAATACAGAAACTGAACACAATCGGATACGCTAATATGACAATCAGAAATACATTAAAAAGTTAAAACAAACGACATTCCGGTTGATGTATCCGTTTTTATTTTTCCGTTTATAATAAATTGGCAATCCGAGTTTTCGATGAGTTCACGCGTTATTTATTGGTCTATTAATTTTTAAAATGTATATAATTATTTTATCGTTCCATTTCATATTGTTTTAAAACGCATTAAAATTCGCAATGGCGGACACAAAATAGTCCATTTTGTGTCCGCCATTACGGAAATATTCAAAAGTAGGAAAAATAAAGTGGAATAATTAATGAGGTTCATCTATACAAATATTATAAAGAGGAAAGGTTTGATTTTTTGTTTGTTTGTTTGTTTGTATGAATTGAATAGGCTCCGAAACTACTTGGCAGATTTGAAAAATTCTTTCACTGTTGGAAAGCTACATCATTTCTGAGTGACATAGGCTAGGTTTTATCCCGGAAATCCCACGGGAACGGGAACTATGCGGGTTTTTTTTTTAAATGCGGGCGAAGCCGCAGGCGGAAAGCTAGTATTTCATAATTGGGTGATAAAATTGCATTCCGATATACCTATATCCCAATTATTATGAAAACAAGACTGAAACTATAGATTTGACAATGTGTTTGTGTCTTAGATTATGGATTGGTCTCCGCGCGCGCGCTACGACTAGATACCGCCGGCGTACTTGAATAATGCGGCAACTTTTAGTACGCCGAATTCGGCGTACCCAAGCCAGTCGTGTCACATGCATTGTGTGGAGAGGGCGAACCGATAGTTTATAAAGATTTTGAACAAAATCTGAAGTAAAATGCCTATTTGTGTCATAAAACTATTTAAAAATAATACAACAAAAAATAAGAAAGACACTAGGATCACGTACCATAACTAAAGTTTCGTATTAATCGAAATTTCTCCTTTACATCGAAAATTTTTTCTACGAAAATACGACGCCATACAGTGTTGCCGTACTGCATATCCAAAAAATACACGTGGTTGAGGAAATCTTTTAGCAATAATTTGATTTTTAATACTATTACTAACACATGTATAAAAAAGTATAATAACAATAATTTATTTCTGTTTAACCATGTTTAACTGACTCATATAATATGTTTTTTTTTATTTCCGCTTTTTTACTTTTAAACAACCTTTGTGACTATAGTATAGTAGCGTCGCAAGTGGATTTGAGTGGCATGTTCATGGATTCGATTCCCGGCCAGGTCAGGATGAAAAAAAATATTTTTCAAACTTCTTTCCAAGATGCCAGATTTCCCATTTATTAGGTAAAATTTATGTAGCTGGCAGCCCAATTCTTCACACACACTAGCGTGTTTACAAATTGCCTAACACACACTACAGAAATGAGTTGCCGCACTCGCAGAGCTATTGTTTTTAGGTGGGGCGGTATCTAGTCGTAGCGCGCGCGCGGAGACCAATCCTTCATCTAAGGTTTGTGTATTATGTATGAATAAACGAAAGTTGATGAAGAAGTTTGTATGCTTAACGTCTTACCGCACGCAATACTTTGTCTACCTTAGCAATAATAATTAATTAATGTTCTAAGAAACAACTACCTAATAAGCCTTCGGATACTAATAGAATAACTGTATGTAACTTATTATTAGGTACTATCCTGCCTAATTCTGGTTTAAATGCAGATTTCAAAGGACGACTCGAAACAACATAATATAAAATGACCACACTAATATTACTAGTCTCGAAAATTATCCCAAAAAAGCGATGTAGGTATATTAAAAAAGCCAACATTATAAAACAGATCCTTAAATATAATTCAACCATAAAGTAATGAACATGTAATCCACCTGAGACTTGAAGAATTCCCAACTGGGAAGAAATGCGATAAAATCGAAGTTCCCAAGTTTAAAAGTCTAATTTTCTTGCAGCGGCTTGAGCACGGGCCAACGGACTTGAAACTTGCATGTAGAATATAGGTACGCTTCATATTTTTGCTTCATATCTAAGGAATTGTACAATTAATATATCTAGAGCTTTTGAATAAGGTTGGAAGAAAATTGTTTATAAGTAAAGATTTTATAAAATATCATAAACTAGCTGCCCATTTTCCTGTCATACCCTTTTTCCTGTTTTTTTCTAGATTTCATAAGAACCTTGTTTGCGCCCTAACAAAAACGTTAAAAACATCCGAATTGTTCGAATCACGTCGAGATTCACTTAGAAATATATTGGCTATTCATTTTTATTATATAGATAATGTTTATTCACATCCATTCATTTAATCCTGAAAATCAGCCCTGAAAAAGACCGTAGCGTAATGAAGCAACTAGTAATACATATCATATACTTAAATAGAACTACTTAAACTTCTATTTTCTTCTAGAAATAACCTTATTACATATAACAAGCAATAAATCAGCTCTATCTCACATTCTCTACTATTATTACTATCAAAATAATCACGGAGCGGGCAAACGAAGGCGCTACGCCGGTAATGCATTCCCCGGAGTTCCAGATTACAAGCATTATGAGGACATATGCTGATATGCTTTATAACCTATGATAGTTCACTATTCTACTAAATCTTATCTTACTAATATTGTAAGGAAGTTTGTGAAGATGGATGTATGTATGTTACTCTTTCACGCGGAAACTATTGAATTTGAATAGCACAGGCTATAATAGAAATACTTGCTTCTATCCGGTGAAGCTTTCCGACCGCGGCTTCGTCCGCTTCTACTAAAACCTAATAAATTATATCTAAGGTACTTAAACTTTCCCCTTGAATCACTCTATCCATTAAAAAATCCAAATCCTGTTGCGTAATTGGGTATTTGAATAAAAAATTTTTTTGTGCTAAATGGAAAGATTATATATTAGTTTTATAACAAAACTATTTTTTAAAATTTTTTTTTGAATAATTCAAAAGTTATTTCAAAATAAAAATTAGTCTTTGAATCCAGTACCGAAAACACACCGACAACTCCCGAAGCGTCACCCGAACGCGTGTGAAGTCATAATGTTAGTTTTCACTCATTGCAGTTGATAGAAAATCGTATACAACTATAACATTTTGACGTCACATCTATGGTGACCAGTCATGGCGTGTTTATAGTCACGTGACTTTAATTTAAAATTCATCAATTTTTAGTTGCTTATAATTAATTGAAAAATATTTTTTTGGAGTTTTTTGCATTAAATATCAATATTATTAATAATAAAGTTTTAAAATACATAAAAAAATCAATATTTTTTTATTATTCAAATACTCAATTGTACAGATCTTTGAATATAGACACACGAGGACGAAAAGCGACATTTTTATTCTGTGTAGTGATGGTGCCTTACGTTCAATATCAATCAACTATTGCTGGAAATAAGAATTATAAAGGACCGTGATTCCTCACAAATGGCCAATTAGTAGTTGAGAACAAATCGTTGCTAGAAACTAGTAATACGAAAAAAGTAGTCGGATCCATATGTCAATTAGAAAACGTACGACGGTTAAAATAGTTAAAGTTTTTTCAAAGGACTTTGACTTTTTTATAGTAATGAAATAAAGTAAAGCTACTATTAATTGAGTGTTTAAATCTATATAAATAGATCATAGTAGAATCAAGGTCTATAGCTGGGTCCACACCGGCCGATCCACCGCGATCCGATCGCGCGCGGCAGGCGCGCGATCCAAAGATGCGGGCGGTGTGGACGTGCCGCGCGCGATCCATGCACGCGTTTTGCCGCGCGCGATCCCTACCTCGTGCGATCCGTTAGCGGGCGGTTTTTGTACCCGCTTCAAAGGTGCCTCAGTTGCGTGATGCGCGCGGTGTGGACGGTTGTTTTGGATCGCGCGATCCACCTCTCCATGGACATCTCAGAAAGTCGAATATTTCAAATTGAATAGCATTCATTCTTGCAAAATTGTGTTCCACTTCATCTGAAACTAACTCTGCGTACAGATGAGTCCCAGATTCCAATCGATTTTTGTAAAGTTGTTTCACCCAAAACCGTCGATTTCTTTTTTTT
This sequence comes from Colias eurytheme, assembly GCF_061535395.1. Lineage (NCBI taxonomy): Eukaryota > Metazoa > Arthropoda > Insecta > Lepidoptera > Pieridae > Colias > Colias eurytheme. The sequence continues at coordinate 6,468,741 of NC_143005.1, read as the reverse complement.
TATTTTTTGCACAAACATTTCAGTATAATAAAAGTTACTGCTGCAACGGCAAGATGCCGCCGTTGTACGTGTGACTCCATATCGTACAAGAGTTAGACTGGCTGAATCACGGATCGCCTTAGGATCACTTGGAGCGCATATTTTGGATCGCAAGTTTTTAAAGTGGATCGGCCTAACATGATCCACGATCCATGCTCCGCGATCCTGGATCGCGGATCGCGGGATCACTGGATCGGCCGGTGTGGACCCAGCTATAGACATCATAAACGACATATTATCACGTTTTTGGTAGGTAATCTATACTTATAATAAATCTGTAGAGAGGCCAATTCTGTACATGAAATATATTTAAAAAAAAACTATGAAGGGGTGATAAGGGATCGCTACTGATGCCAAAAATGCAATCAGTAAAATTTTTGTCTGTCTGTCTGTCTGTCTGTCTGTCTGTCTGTATATTCGCTATAGAAACAGAAACTACACGACGGATTTTAACCAAATTTGGCACAATTATTCTTCATACTCCTGGGCAGGTTATAGTAAAAGAATCATGTAAATCGGTGTAGAAACACCAAAGTTATACATGAAATACGCTATAAGTCATCGCGCGAGAATACAGAATCATGCCATAAGGATTATTTTTGTGTATCAGTTGCCGCGTTCGACGCGCTTCGCGGCGGGAGCTATAAAAAGGCGGCGGGTCTGCACCCGTTTCGCGTTGTCACGGCATCACATGTGAACGGCTGAACCGATTTCGATAATTCTTTTCTATTATATTCCTTGAAGTACGAGGATGGTTCTTATGTAGAGAAAACGTAAATATGTTCCACGGGCGAAGCCGGGGCGGACCGCTAGTAGAAAATAAACAAGCATAGAGCCATCCATCATTCCAACTTTTTTCAACAGCCTTTTAAACCTGATCGTTTTCAGTTCACGTGGATTAATGTAATTGTAATAAATACCTTATTTTTTTTACTACTAGCTGCCCCGTTAGACATTGTTCTACCTTATTGCTCCTTTTTCGTGATTTCTCTCCATAAGAACCTTAACAATCACGTTAAAAAAAAGCGAATTTGTTGTGCTATTCTCGACATAGCTTAGCAACACATTTGGCGATGCATTTTTATTATATTATTATTTATATAGAAAATAACTAAATCCAAATTAATGTTAATGTCTAAAAACTTAAAGCACACAATATGTAAGTGTGTAAGAATGCCATAAATCGTCTGAGCATCTTCGCACAGGAGTCCTGGACCAATTAGTGCAAGATGGTGCCGCATTCCCCTGTGGATGGCGTTATTTAATAGTGAAATAGCGCTAACTGGGAAATAATAAAATTACAAACGATAATTAAATTAAATATATACCTACAGATTATTGTCGCAATGTAATAATAATACTTTATTTTGATTGAATTCTAGATAATTTTTCAATAATGAAAACACTTTATTTACTAAATTTATTTTATATTTTATGGTAACGTTGTGAAAAATAAAACCACAAAACAGGTAGCCAAAACAGCGAAATGACGTTTAATTAAAGTTATTTTCACACCTATGTGCATATAAATTAATTATTTTCTGAATTGGATCGAATAAAGTAAGTAAATAAACCTTTTATATTTCCAACATATTATATTTTATCATTATCCATACTAATATTATAAATGCGAAAGTAACTCTGTCTGTCTGTCTGTTACTCAATCACGCCTAAACTACTGAACCAATTTTCATGAAATTTGGTATGGAAATATTTTGATACCCGAGAAAGGACATAGGCTACTTTTTATCCCGGGAAAATGACGCAATTCCGGAAATCCCACGGGAACGGGAACTATGCGGGTTTTTCTTTGACTGAGCGGGCGAAGCCTCGGGCGGAAAGCTAGTTAATTATAAAATCTTATTTATCTTCGTGCATAACACGATCCCAAAGCCCGACTCCGCGGCGAGGCGACTCTAGTTTTTAACGAATTCTGTAAAAGCGTTAATTACTTCAACAGTAATTAATATGATTTAAACATCGGCAGACAAAGTTCAAAGGGTGAAGAGTTTGTTTATTACATGCAAAACTATGAATATAATAATCAGCTTTTTACTATTTCATGAAAGTTTGACGTACGTAATAATAAGTTTATCACATAAATATTAAACATGATGATGAATGAATGAAAAATATGCATACTAATTTTAAGACAAGAAAAAATTTACCCGGGGCGGCCTTACCTTTGGAATGAGATCTTTCAGGTGGTATCATGAATTACGATCTTCTAAAGGTTGTAGTATGTTTTGTAATAACAATTTTTAATGTTACCTTGCACCACATTCACCATTTCAAAAGATTAGTCGGTACAGTAAGTTGAAGTTACTAGTTGATACTATTTTAACTAAAACCCAACTAGGATCATGAATACGTTATTTACTAACGAGATGGTGAATCGTGGTAAATGTAAACGAACGTGTTTGTTTATTTGACTCTTTTATGCCATTATACATAAATATGTGTTTCTTTGTCTTTCAGGATCTTCAATGTTCCTAACTTCAACACCACGCATATCTACACATTACACAATTAGTGTCAACCTTATCGGCGTTCTATTTACATACATTTTCCTACTATTATTTGAGCTTGGCTTGCACTAAACTTTGATCGATAGACCAGACCTACAAGATCAGAGCTATACAAGCCGTAAACTATCTACTTGATGCATAGCTCCTATTGTGATCTTGACTATGAAAGCCGCTCTGAACATAGTGCTATAGCATATGAAATATGACAGACAATTGATATAGTGTAAATACAGAAATATCATAAAATAAGTACCTATATACAGTAGAACATGTAAAATCATAGTTTATCTTCTTACTCTTGGTACAAACTTCATAATGCTTTTGTAACTGATAAGGACGACGGTAATTAATTGATTTATGTTTATCTGTTTTAAAAGTTTGTTTTCTTTTTAAGCTATTGCATAGCTTCTATCGCGGGCCTTGAGCGCGGGGACCGAATCCAGAAATTCCGTAACGAAAAAACCTCACGCTTTAACAATTATATTAGAGGTAATTTCACAATTTATTTTTATAGTTCTTGCAATGATAGATAGTACCATAATACAACTGAATTGTGGCTTTTGTCAGTAACTATTAATATATCAATTTGATTAGTCTATTGTAATCTGCATCAGCGTTGCAAAACCGAACCGAACACTACATTTTGCGACATATTACACTTTAAGGTTGCACACACACTAACTTTTTGGGCACTTATACTATTATCGACACACATATTATAGATACAGTGTGGGTTTGCCTTTAGGGACATTTTGAGACATTAAGACAGACCTTAGAGTATAGACGGTATCAAAATCTCTTCGACGTGATTAAAGATCTTTAGTCGAATAATTTTAAAGACCTAGTCGGCCACCTCTTAAAGCTCAAGACTCATTCGTAGTTATATAGTTATTTTTCCGTATCAAAGATATCATATTCAATTAATAGTAATGTTTTTTTTACTTCGACAAACAAAATATAAAAGGCTCTACATGTAATTTTGACTTTCAAATACTGAATAACTATTGACTACATACTTCAACAAAATAATTACAAATATTAAATACTAATCGACAATTAATAGAAAAGTAGGTGCAATAGCGTTAATTTTTCAGTCTCATAATTTGTCATTCTGATTTTCATATTGTTTGCAAACACATTTTAACTCTATGCAGTATTCCAAAATGTAAAAGTGCATATTTTTATCGAAGGATAGATAGTAAAACCAACACATTAATCAACATATTATCAAAAAGTTATATTACACACTTTCGCAAATAATAATCAATCAGCAAACATCTATAAATCACTACACTATAATATAGTTAGTACTTAGTAGTTAGTATATAGATAAGTCGCAAATCCGCCCCGTATGCAATAAGCCTTGCTGCGGTTAGAACAAAGGTGTCTTCTGAATAGATTAGTGCACCTCGCCCAGCTTGAGCAAACCACTGATTGTTTATTGCCTATTCTGATCTATGGAAACATCTCGAACAATCATGGTGCTCTAAATGCATATAAACTATTAAGGCGTAGAAGATTTAGGAGTATCTATAATATATAATCTCTAATAGAGCAGGGAAACAATTTATTTGATTTAAGGTGAAAAATATACGTTGTCTTAGCATTCTTAACAGTTATTTTATCAGGACTATATTTATAATACTAAAATCAAATAAAAATTATTACGTAACGATTTATTAATTTAAACAGCATTGATATTAGCTCACCATCCAGAATACAAAGGAAACATAGGTATTTTACAACCAATATCTGATAATGAGCAAAAACATTTTACGAAAATAACATGCATCCTTGTAAACAGAACTCACCAAGAACAACAAAAATTAGAATGTTTCCCGCGCAAAATTGCAAACTCCCGTCGAATTTTCTGGAATATTTTTTACAAGATAAAGTGCCGACGCAAAAGACGAGGTGAGTGAGAGTACGGAAGCGGGAGGCACTCGAAAACATGCTTTTTCCACGTAATGCCTTTGAGGAAATTAAATAAACTGCAACACCGCATCATAAGCGTCCTTACGGAGCGTACCGGAGAAGCGTGTCCGTTGTATCACGTCACGAGAAAAACTTAAATGACTGAAGTATGTCTTATCTATGACTTATGTTAGTAATACTTAGCGTAATTGGGTATGGTATTCTATAAAAAAAAATGAACTTAGTAATTTAATAGTCGTAAAAATTACTGGGTTACTAATTAATTTTCCGGTCACTGCTGCCTTATCATATTATCTAGATGAACTGTCTCATGTATAAATGTTATAAAAAAACATTATTCATTTATTAATCATTTATTCAGGAAATTATTACAATTCTTAAAAACTTAACAATAAAAAAATAATATTATTATATCCGAAAAAAATGGTCATTAAAATTCACAAAGAAGAATCAATTGAACCACATTTTACACCCTTGGTGCTTTTTATGAAACCATTTACCAATACCCCAACACAATCACACATTTATAATCCTTAAAAAAACTTCAGAAAAATAAAAATCACCAAAATTGATACAACGGACCCGCGCATTTCATATCGCAGCATGCGGGTAGTCTGCGTGTTTGTCTCGGCTTTTATTCAGAAGCAAATACGATTTTACCTTACATTCACCCTGCACCGTCTCAAGTGGTCCGGGATTCGATTCCCGGGCGAGTAAACGCTTTGTACAGGCGAGAGTGCTGTATTCTTAATTTCGGATATTCTTAGAGAACTCGTCGGATACAGGTTTTTATTGGAACGGATTTTATTGCTCGTGTTGTATTGAATATATTACTATACGCTGAAAGCTGTTTGTATAGTTTTTTATACTATTGAAGGTGCGGGACAGATACAGTTACTCAATTTATTAGTGGAACTATAAAAAGTACAGTAGAGTTAGAGTAAGAGTAGAGTTGTCTGTTTGTCTGTATGGTTATACTTTCCATCGCTGAACCGATCTTCATGCAATTTAACGTTAAATTAAGTGATGGAGCAATCCATTATTCCGAGTTTGATAAGACTTAGGTACTGCTTTGGCATACAAAATATAGCTCTATAAACGAATATTGAAACTTTGTCACGGTACATAGATACAATATTGCAAATCGTTTTAAAAATATTCAATCCGTTTTTCTCAATCTAACAATTGAATTCTCACAGAACTCACGGTTCAATACATTGATCTAAGACAATGAAATGTTTATACCATTCTATTGATATTTGAGTAAACATATGGATATTGTAAGTAAAACAAAAGTTCACATCTCATGAATGAATAATGATGGCGGTCAGAGAGGTTTTGGCTTTGATTCGGTGTGCATGTCAAGATGTGGACACGATCCTTGTTTTTGGTGACGAATTGCTTTATTGTGAGTATGTTTTGTGATTTTCTTAACTCTACTAAACTAAAGATAATCAGATTAGGTATAAAGAAAGGTATCGGAGATCTTATCTTCACAATATAATTCGTCGGTTATGTTTGGCGCCTAATTGGTTAAATGCGACTGTATTTTGGGTTGCTAACTAAATGCTACGTTATCAACACTATCAAATGAAAATCAGATTAGAAAAACGTTTGTGTTTTTTCATTCACTGATTTTAAATTTGGTAACATGTGGTTCTATTGTTTATAAATTTATATTTATAAAGCATTTGAATGCCATTAAATCAAAAATATCAAATTCAGTATGTGGTTGATTCTTTTATTTCTAGATATGTGTAAAAAGAAAAAGTGATGTTTAGTTTTTGTTTCATTTAACTTCGATTATGCTTAAGAAAATGTTTGAATGGCAAATCAACAACACACAATTAGAAGAAAAACCGTTTAATAGAGTTAGTTACCTACGAACTGTATTTTATTGTTAGAAAATTTCCTTTGTGCCTAATATAGTGTACATTATTACAACCTACATTAAAAGAATATCAGATAAAGTATTAAAAACTTTTCCAATTTAAATCAAATGTATATTTGCGAATGAAATCCTGTTTTGGAATATAAGCTCATTAATTATAAATTGTAGAACTTAGTGTGAACTACGCTAAAATAGGTCAAAGGCGTATAAACGTAGGTAGCTTTAGCGTATATTTATAATTGTAGTATTTCTTCAAAACAATAATAAATCACCCACATTACTGTGAAGAACGCTTGTGGTGTTTTCCATATGTTATTTTTCCATAGTGAGAAGTTGTGAGACCGGCCATACATAATACTTACAGTATAATTTATTTATTTACGGCATACGCCAAACCATAAATATAACATAAAATTAAATATAATATATTTTCCGTCTTATTGACTACATCAAGTATCAACCCAATTAAAACAAATCATAGGATTTAGAAAACAACGGAAAAGCGATCTCTTCTTTTTTTTATTTCCAATTTCCTTTGAGATTTAAAATACAATTTTTCACCACGACAAAAATAATTAAAGATATCTTCTTTAATATATTTTTTCATAACCATTGAGAATATTTAACATATTTTTTTCAGATTTTAACTACCGGCGAATCAACAGAGGATGACGTCACAACATACACCGGCGTTTACAACCAATACGCTCCCTCAACCGTCAACTTTCAAGATATCTACACCAACACATTACTAGCAGAAAGAGAAAGAGAGAACGAAGAATTGAACCTAAACATTCCTACACAATACGTGGAGTTCCATCCGCGAGTGTTGAAAATACCGCGGTTAACCCCACCGCCTACTATACCGAACTCTTCCTTAAATGAGGAGAAATACCTATCTTCTACGACGACTACTGAAGAAGCAGAAACTTCTAAAGTTATACCAATAAGACATCAACATAAGGGCGTTTTAGATGTGCTTTTCCCGGCCGCTAGAGTGAGGACTTTTAAAAATATCTTTGATACTTTCAGACGGGTGCTGTCGTATACATTTTGAAAATGGCGTGATCAGGGTTTTCGGGTTGTAAATAAATTGTTTATTTAAAAATGTTGTGTTTTATTTATTTTGATAATACCTATATGTAACTGGATGTTATCAACCAAGTAAAGCTTTTCTATAAAATTTAGCCTACAAATATTTTCAGTACCTACTTTCAAAAAAAAATGTGCCACACACAAAATACCACATGCCATGTGTATGGTATGTGGTATTCTGAAGTTTTCGCTTTATTTTTCTTGAGACATTTTATGAAACATATAGTTACCTTCACTTATTTAAAGATAAATTACAATATCACAAAATATACGGTATGTAGTGTATAATGAATATAGGTATGTTTTTATGAATGTCATTTTAGTATATTATTTACATTTTTTAAACACCAATAGCGCCAAAATTCAAATTAAATTAGAAAATGACAAAGGTCATAACGGCTCCCAATTACAAGTACTAAGGGTGCTTCACACGAGCAAGTACTCGAGCGAAAACGTGATTCACACAGATTGCACTAATTACAACAACGACCATTGAACACTATTAACGGGGACACAATTAATTTTTTGGGTTGCTGCCAATTTTTTAACTTGTTTATCCTTATTTTTTGTCGGGAAACATTGAGAGATCGTGAAAAACAAAAGCTATCGTGTGTGGAAGTATTTTTTTTTTTATAGTTTTGCATAAATTCGATCTTCAAGTTGAAGATTTTTATGCAAATTTATGCGTTGGTTTTAAAATAGATTTCGCATCAAGGATAGTAGATGTATTATTTTTCTTTTCTTTGCTTTGTATGACCTATTTGTGAAGGTTAAGTTAAATTCAAATAAACAAAATGACAATTATGCCAATTATCAAAAAACAAAATACATTTTTTTTTCTCAATGCTACCAAGAGATTTATTTATATTTATTTATTTTTTATCTTTTTTATTGCTTCAGTGCTTCAGTATACACCACCTACCTGTATTCGTTGTTTTTGTCTTTGCTTTCCTTGGTTGGGTTACCTGGAAGAGATGGCTCTGTAGCCATAAGGTCGCCCATTGTGCAATTTATGTGTATTCTATTTTATGTAATGTCTGTAATTTGGTGTGTACAATAAAGTTCTCATTCATTCATTCATTCATTCAAGAGTATACAAAAGTTTTAAAACAAATTACCTACAACTGAAAAGATTGTATGACGACAATAGCTATATTACTCTTTATGCAATAAGATGTCTGGAGCGCCGGATGAGACGCGCTGTAAAAATATTTTTATCACAGTTTTTGCGACTAACTAGGTTATTTAAGTTTTCGTTGAGTTTTATTCGCATTTAGCGAATTTATTCTGAATACACTAAAGTTTGAATATGATGAAGTCACAGTATATACAGTTAAACTTGTGTTTTTCGACGGGACGACATTAATTATTGTACCTAACTCTTTAACGTCAGTGTGCCGAATTAATCTAAATATAAAAATTATGGGCAACTGTTTTGCACCGAAAATTATATCATTCTATGGAAGAAACCAAAGCTGCTGCAAAAGTTAGTGCGGTAATATTTGATACATTAATAATACGAGAAATATTTTCTGCAAAAATAAATATTTCCGTTTTATTTTTTCAAGTCATCTCGATCCATGTCAAAAGATATAAAACAACGCTACAGTGTACAGATCCCCATTAAAAAGTTTTCAAAATATGTTTTGACAATATTTTATAGGCCTGTAAAAAAGAATCCAAGCCGACAGAAGAAAAAATACGCAAAAAAATTAAATCAAACTCATCACAGTGCTAAAAAACACCAATCCAATAAAATGCTGAATTTTCAGTTTTCACAAAAAAAGCCGACGACGATGTCGGACTGGTAAGGGAATTTCATAGAAGGGTAGAAAAAAAGGTTGCTTATCTATACTTATAATAAATCTGTAGAGAGGCCAATTCTGTACATGAAATATATTAAAAAAAAAACTATGAAGGGGTGATAAGGGATCGCTACTGATGCCAAAAATGCAATCAGTAAAATTTTTGTCTGTCTGTCTGTCTGTCTGTCTGTCTGTCTGTATATTCGTTATAGAAACAAAAACTACCCGACGGATTTTAACCAAATTTGGCACAATTATTCTTCATACTCCTGGGCAGGTTATAGTAAAAGAATCATGTAAATCGGTGTAGAAACACCAAAGTTATACATGAAATACGCTATAAGTCATCGCGCGTGAATACAGAATCATGCCATAAGGATTATTTTTGTGTATCAGTTGCCGCGTTCGACGCGCTTCGCGGCGGGAGCTATAAAAAGGCGGCGGGTCTGCACGGTGCACCCGTTTCGCGTTGTCATGGCATCACGTGTGAACGGCTGAACCGATTTCGATAATTCTTTTCTATTATATTCCTTGAAGTACGAGGATGGTTTTTATGTAGAGAAAACGTAAATATGTACCACGGGCGAAGCTGGGGCGGACCGCTAGTTGTAAAATATTTTTTTTTAAATTGATTCCTTCGTTTATTGTACCCTGAACGAATTTAATTTACTGAATACTGCAATTACCTGTTATTTGTTCAAATAACAACTATTTATTATTTTTGTAAAATTCGTATCGTTCGATCGTTATGAAGATCGTATTAACTCATACGAATTGGATTTTAGTATTTCATATCTTCTTATTTTATAACTACTAATTCATCATAAACTTCATTTAACAATAGCGTATTCGCACTAACTGTTATAATTATTTTTCAAACATAACATAACAAATTGATTCAACCTATACGTATTATTTATTAGCATTCCAACGTCTACGCCTTTGAAATCCCCTTAAAATCTAGTTGAGTTCCGAGACATTGGCGGGAGTTTTTCAGTGCCGTTCATTTTTATTAAAATGAAGTTAAACCCGCTGACTAGGGACAGGAGGTGATAATTTTTATTCAGAATCTCTAAGAAGTCTTTATAAAAAATGTGCTCGATTTTTATTTTATAAGAATACGATGGCAGAAGTTTGAAATACTTACATTGAAGTACCGAAAATATAGGTTGGTAGTTCTATTAGGTATGCGAGTTCATAGTACTTGGGTATTTAAATTAGCATAATAATATTTACCGTCTATCTTATTGTTTTAAATAATCTACAATGGACGAGAATATTCTTCTTGATAAGGGCTTCGAGCGAATTATGCTCTAGTATCCACAGACACATACTCAACTTTTCCAAATCCATACTAATTTACGAAGTAACTATTCTCTAATCTGTGCTAATATTATAAATGCGAAAGTAACTCTGTCTGTCTGTTACTCAATCACGCCTTAACTACTGAACCAATTTGCAAGAAATTTGGTATAGAGATATTTTGATACCCGAGAAAGGACATGGGTTACTTTTTACCCCGGGACATAGGATAGGTTTTATCCCGGAAATCCCACGGGAACGGGAACTATGCGGGTTTTTCTTTGACTGCGCGGGTGAAGCCGCGGGCGGAAAGCTAGTTAAAAATAAGTGTTCAACCACAACAAGAGTTCTGAGAAGGATATTTCAAACTGAAGGAAACATATTCAATTCATCAAATCATGAATGTACCCAATGTTAATAACTCAATTACGAATAGCATTGAAAAAAAAACTAAAAATAAAAGTAATAACTTAACTTTTTAAGGGTTCCCAAACAAAATCTTAAGCCCCATTGAGAATTCAAAGCTCAGACCACAATAGATCGGCTTAAAATGTTCAAAACAATGAAAAACTTGCAAGGGTTAACATGGAAATGAAATTAAACCGACGAATTGTTGGATTTCATTATCACTAATAGGATAAAGGCGGCCGATGGCGCAGAAACCGAACTGTTAACTCCAAAAGAGTTCGGATTTCAACTTAAATTGCGGAACAAGATATTTTTGTAGCGAGATTAACAACGCGGGAAATTATGAATACAATCAATTAATTGTCGAGTATGTACATTACTTCGTAAGGTAATAAACTGAAATAAAATACACATAAATTATGCTTTATCAAAATATATTAGATGATTTTGATAGAGCTGCTGAGAGAGATTAGAGCTGAGAAATGGAAACAAAAGCTCTTCAAATTCTGAAACATGTTTTACGTATATGTAGGTCTATTGAACAGTTTCATAATATGACATACGACATGAAAAAATTATACATATGGCTATTGGCTATATTTAGGTTAGCATTAAACCCATGCCTACTATGATAAAAGATAAAAAAAATACGCATCCATGACATTGCAACATTATTTTTCGTTGTTTTTCTATTAGTACCATTTCCAAATACAATAGTATTCAATACATGACCTGCAAAACGACACTAGTTCCCCGAAGCCATAACAGTAAAAGATTTCCCGCTTCCCGCACAGACTACATAACGTCTCGACCACAGATAAAAGAGAATATCGTATACGATATAATTTGAAATTCAGTCGGCAGCCGCTCCGAACGCGTGAAGCGTTAAATGAATGAACTTTTATAACTTAGGTCCTACTCGAGGCTTTAATACCGACTTTGAGGTTTCGCCGGGGTGATGAACATCGCCCTTACTTTTAATGACTTTTTGCTAATATTCAGAGGTTTGCTTTTTAGACGAAAAAAGTTTGCCGACAATTTCGGGGTAGGGATTAGGACGATGTACGGCCGCCTTGTAATGAATATTCTTGGCGAAACGTGGAACTACTGGTAGATATTCAAATATTTACAAAACAATATTGATAGTAGATACATTTGCAAAGGCATTGCATACATTTAAAAGCATTATGCTGTACATCACATATTGTGCTATGAAGTAATCCCTAGTAAAAGTAAAACATAGTTCAAATACAAAATTTAATTCGACGTTTAAACGTTTCCACCAAAAGTTGTACGATGGTTTTTTAATCGGCGAGCTAACCCGCCGCTCACAGACAAAATTTTTAGCACAAACTCATTTCATCCGAGATTAATAATACTTACAAAAGCCGTTTCCGTAAAACAATTTAAAACTAAAATAAGCTTTGCCTGAAACGCGAGAGGGCAGCACTCGTCTATTTTTCATCATTTGCATATGGTTGGCCATGAGAAGCGCACGACACAACGCGGCTGAGCGTGTAAAACAGATTTTCATATTTAATTTTCTATTTAGTATAATTTCGTACATGTTTTCCATCCTTTGGCATGTGTTAAATTTGCATATGAGGAATGAAACTGTGTAATGGTTTTAATAACGTTTTTGGAATTTAATCATGCGACTGCAGATTCTTCTTTGAAACGGCACCATGTTTTAAAAACAAAACGTGTTGTGATTTTCTTGGCTGTTAGTAAATATTTCGTGCATTTTGTACTTTTCGTCACTAGTAACATGTCTAAGATAATACGTGCAATGTTATTAAGTGCATATAGCGCTCTTGTATTTCATCTCTATCTTCACTGTTTCAATTCGCAAGAAGACGGTTTGGAATTAAAATATTTTATAAGAACTCCAGGAACATTGAAAAAGATACACCGAGATATTAAAAAGAATAAAAGCAAATTACCGATGATGTTTTTAAATTTTACAAAGCCGAATAGGCTACCAACGGATTTTAAATACATTTTAAAATGGACGCAGGCGTATTCGCATTACAGTTCTGTAATATTTAAGAACGGGCAAAAGGCATTTTTAGACCACAACTGTACTCAATATAATTGTTTTCTAACAAATGATAAGAGTCTTCTATTGGATCTGAGGTATTATGATGCTATACTTTTTGATGTGGAAAATAATTGGGAAGATCATCCATCAGTGAGAGCTCCGCATCAAAGGTACGTTTGAGGCATATTTTAATATTTATACATATACTTTGGCATCTCTTTTTGAACCTGCTGTAATTGGCTCATAGATGAACTAAATACTTTCTTTAAAATGAAACACTAGTTGTACATGCGTGTGAAGAAGTTTTGCCAAAAGAGCCAGCTTTGATCGAATAAATATAATTTTGTTTCAAGGTATATTTTCACTGCATCAGAATCCGCCGGAAACTATCCAATATGCGATGATTACTTCGAGAACTATTACAACCTGACATGGACTTACAAACTGAATTCAGATATACAATGGACTTACATTACCATTGTGGATAAAAACAACACTGTGATAGGTCCAAAAGTAAATTTGACATGGGTAGAACATATGGATCCTACACCTGATTTCGTGAAGAAAAAGTTGTTGAAGAAAAAGAAGGCAGTCGCGTGGTTCGTAACAAATTGTTATGCAAAAGCCCGTCAAAAGGTTGCCAATGATATAGCGGTATCACTATCCAAATATAATTTAAAGTTGGATGTATTCGGCTGGTGTGGTAATAAGACGTGTCCCAGAGATCGGATTGAAGATTGTCTCAATTTGCTACAGAAGGATTACTTCTTTTATTTGGCGTTTGAAAATTCTATGGCTGAAGACTATGTTACTGGGAAGATTTTATATCCACTGTTGCATTATACTGTACCTATTGTGTATGGTGGTGCTGATTATTCAAGGTACGATGTTATTAAAATTTTTAAAGTATTGTTAAAAAAATTAAAATAGCTTTGTCCTGCACTGTCACTATTCCAGTAATCATTTTTTCAAGTAAGACAGTTTCTGTAAACTTTATTGTATAACATCTGCCCTGAATGCCCCAAAACATTTATCATCTACAACCTACATAATATTATATTGATTTAACATCAATATATTATGCAATAATTAAACATTTTTATAAAAATAGATTATAAATCGATATGATTCACTTTAAATATATAAGCATCATGCAAATCAGTTGCAAAAACATGACTTAAATGATTCAAATTTCACTTTCATTTCACACCAAAGAGATAAAATATGGGTTTGTATACCATTGTATCGAAATATCATAAAGGGTATTGTGGCATAAATGGAAAGTGGATAATTGATATTCGTTTTTCACATATACATGTTCTCACATATTGTTCATTCAACAATTAAACAATAGCACTCAGAGAAACACTACACTATTTCAGAGAAATATTATATTTTAACCGAATAAACTGATGGAATAATAGATATTATAATGTTGTTAATAACAAATTAATAGGAATATATTCTAAATTAGAATTTCGTAGAACACTGAAATATTAACAATTAAAAAATAAAGCAGCAAATAGAACAAAATATTTCCAATTACAAACTCTTCCAAATCAACAAACATTGCAGATAAAAATTGTTATAATGGTGAACTAAAAATGTTTAATTAGTGTCTATATTTATGAGTCGGACATATAATTAGGTATGTTTATCTTTCTTCTTCTTCTTACATATAAAAATGAATCGCAAAATGTGTTGGTAAGCGCATAACTCGAGAACGGCTGAACCGATTTCGATAATTCTTTTTTTATTATATTCCTTGAAGTACGAGGATGGTTTATATGTAGAGAAAACGTAAATATGTACCACGGGCGAAGCCGGGGGGACCGCTAGATATCAATATATATTTGTTCAAGTCATCCTTCGAGACAGAAAACTTCAAAATGAAATTGAAACTGCTCATATCTTGCTGATATTCAGTAACTTTTTCAAATGAAGTGTACCTACTTTTCGATCGCAACTGCATATGATACGTATTCTGATACCCTGATTATAATAAGGCATGTTGCAGGTTTCTTCCGCCATCTTCCTATATTGATGCAGGGAAATTGAATTCTGATGAAATAGCGAACCTTATAGTTGAAGCAATACACAACCGAAATGTGTATGAAGACTATTTCAGGTAACGGGTTGGTTAAATATTGAACTGTGCATTACGTATATTGAAACTTTTTCAATTTTAAAGTAATTTGATGTAAAATCGTGATAATTAGTTTTTAAGAATTTGCTAGATACAATGAAAACTTCTACACATTATTTTGATCATAATTCTGACACATAGTTCTCAAATATAGTTTATAGAATTGAGAAACTCTGAAAAGTTAGAATCAAGGTCTCACATTACAGTATTATAATTATACGTCCAACATATATTACAAATAATTTGGAAAATCCAAAAGTGCACGCCCCATAATTTTTTTTTAATAAATATTTATTAATTATTATTTTTGTTTATTTAATAACAATTAAACCACATCGAATCAGACCCTGAAAAATGAAAGGGTTCTATTCCTGAGCATACTCAAGCGTAAGAGAAAAAAAAAGACTCGATTAGTAAAGTATTTCGGTCGCTATCGTGTTAACAAGAAAAAGGATCCGCACATACAGACACACGGACGTCCAAGACAGAACTTTTTTAAACTGTTTTTTAACTAGTTTAAATAACAAAAATGACATCAAAAATATCATGAACGTTAAAAATAGTGTTTTTTCTTAATATGTGTGTGTATGTATTATCTTACAAGTGCAATGTATGATACATAAAGACATTTTAAGTTTGAAAAATCAGATGTTTTTCGCGAAGTGACAGTAGTACCCACCTCAACGCTTCGCTTATGAGGCGTGCAAAAGGAGAGATTTAATCTGAGTTTTTATAATAGACACTTGCGCTGACTACTATTAAGTATTCTGTGCCTACACTATAATTTTTAACTATGTTAAACTATGTACGTGTAACTGTAACTTAAATATAATATATTGTGGAAGGAAATAAAATTATTATTTATTTTATTTTATTTAAACTATCTACAGGTGGCACAATCACTACACTTACAAGGAGTCTCCAGTTATCGCTGACGTGTGTTCCCTCTGCGAGCTTCTGCATTCACGGGAAAATGATTTCAAATCCATACACAAGTTTAGACAATGGTGGAACCCATCATATAAGGAGTTGTGTAAAAATGAACACCATTTCGTTGATATTAAGAATAAATAATTGTGGAAGAAGCTTTGTTTTTAATTTTTATAGAACTCTTAAAAAAACGAATCATTTAGAAACAATAGGCAAATTCAAGTTATCAGCCGGTCAAATCTTGTTACCAAAAGGTAACTAAAATATTCAAAATATGATATTCAAAAAAATTTAACTTATGCTCCTGATCATTATGTCCGCTCCATCCTACTACTATTATAAAGGCGAAAGTTTGTAAGTATGGATGTATGGATGTTTGTTACTCTTTCACGCAAATACTACTGAACCGATTACAATGAAATTTAGCACACATATAGAGGTTAACTTGGATTAACACATAGGATAGGTTTTATCCCGGAAATCCCACGGGAACGGGACCTATGCGGGGTTTCCTTTGAAAACGCGGGCGAAGCCGCGGGCGGAAATCTAGTGATAATATAATATGTAATTAGAGAAGATATTTTAAAGCTTAGAATTCGATTATCTATAGGTATTAATTATCTGTGGATATTAAATATAATCCATCATCTAGATTTAACACGAGATCAGACAAAAGATTCCACATTCAAATTTATACGATATTAAAATCTAACCTAGATTGTTACCGTTTCGAGGGATTAAAATCCGTTCTATGAAATTCAATTCGACACTAACTATCGAAAGACTTCAATAAACGGTTCAAATCTGGGAATCCCCTTGGACCGCTCGTTAAGGGTTCATAATATTCAAGCCTCAAACGGAATAATTGCAATTAAAACCCCGTCATCGCCATTGATTTTACTTTTTATACTTAAAAACGCTGACCATTTAATGGATTTATTAGAAACGGGTAGAATATTTGAATATTTATCGAATTATATAGAGCTGATTTCAATTTATGGCTGATATTAATTTGAGATGTTAAATGTCTTTACATAAATTGAAATCAGCTCTATATATGCAATAAAAATCTTGGTTAAATATAGTTTTAATTGTGAATGTGTAATGTAAATATATCCCTAATAAAAAGTGCTTTCACGGTAATCTTTTTTTTTAAATTTATTTATGGGCTTTTAAACAAGTGGTCATGGCATCCCCATTGCAACAAAATCCCTTAGGTACTTAAAATACAGATCGATTACATATATACAAAAGAAAACAATGAGAAGGCCTAGAAGCCAGAAACGGTAATCTTGCTTGTAACAGACTATTAGTTAACCTATTCTAATTTAATATTGATTATTAAAGTTTCCACTTAACGATATAAGAAATCGTAGTAAAACACAAATTATACATGTTTAAATGAAAGCCACGACGCTTAACAGTAAATTAAGTAACTTAAATCCTCGTTGACGGGAACTTGGATATTTTTAGTTTAATGAAGTCGCTTAACTGCAAACGAAAGCAGAATAAACTTATATTTTCTTAGACGTAACTTCATTTGAAAGTTTGCGAATGTTAAGTTGAAATGCAGTGAAATATGCGAATACGTTGACATACATCATTAGTCGCAAATACAGTCAGGAAAACTTTAACTTAACGTGTTCAAGCTCCTTGTTAGGAAGTCTGATGAAGACGTGTGGATATCCTATAATATTCTGTTTCATTTTATTATTTTCCCTTATTTTATATAAAAGAGTTTGTTTACTGTTAGCATTCGCAGTATAGGAAATATACGTGTTTCAAGCTCCTTGATAGAAAGTCTGATCAAGACGTGTATCTAATAATATAAGTCGTGAATCGTGATGAAGATTGTATATATTTGAAGTGAAATTTCTAGCCGCGTTGAGAGTAAAATTTCAAGATCGCGTCATCGCAATACCATCACGTCATAGAGAACGATTTTGAAATCTTTGAATATTGCCAAAGAAGCTTCACTTCTGACACGTATACTCGGCACACACGCTCTTTTTTTTCTGCTTGGACTATAATATATTACTTATATACCAGATACCTACGTCGTATTTCTGTACTGAAAAATAAACACTTGTATTTATGAGTTGTCAGGATTTCATTTCATCATTTTCAACAAATCAACAACTCTGTATTTAAAAAACAACATGGACATGCCTTAGCTTTCTTATGAGGTCGGTGGCAGGCACGCTACGATCATAGTATAAAGAGAATCTACGCTACTATGCTACGATCTCACGACAAAGCTATTATTTACTGTAAAATAAAATGTGAGGTATGTCCACACTTTTCCAAATTAATTTCAATCCCAAACGTGTTTATTTCTCTTTTATATAATGAAGTTTTGATTTTATAATTATAAAGTATTGTATTCTATATATTTTAAGGTTGCTTATGCAAAAAGACACTCATTTGTAAAAGTGGTATACAAAAGTTAGTGCTCCTTGCTATTTTTCCTTTAGATCTTTTCTGTCAAAATTACATTAAAATGTACATTTACAAATAATATATTGTGCACCTACCCAAACGTACACATAAATTAATTATTCTTGGAAAATAGTTTTTTCATTATTATGTTACACAAATACAATTATATTCCCAAATTAAATTTATTACGAGTCAAAAATCTGCTATTATAATACTACGTTCCGTTATTCCAAGATTATAACAAATTAATGTTGTGGGTTAAAAACATGGACGAATATAATATTTGTCTATGGTTAAAAATAATTGTATCAATATTCCTGCTACCTCCATCTTACATCATATTATCATTATACATAACAGCTAAAACATAACATCGCCTAACATTCTTTGAAAATTATAAAAATACCTTGTAGAATTTGACATTCGTTTAGATGAATACAAACTTCATATTGCTACAATAATTAAAATATTCAGTAATAAATCAGAAAAGTTAACAGACGTTATAATTAATAATCCGAATTAAATCTGTAATGCCTTCAAAAACAAAAGTGCTAGAAACTCGATCCGGTATGAACAAAAATTAGAGATGAAACTCGAAAACTTGCTAATTAGTTTTCTTAGCGCTGTCTGCATATGGGTACTAGATTCAGAGACGTTTCCCAAACTTTATATTGAAAGTATTCGTATTTAAATGCAATGGTTTTGTAGTACAAGAGAGATAATATATATTTTTTGTACAAAGTAGTACCATAAGTATGCTTAGAGGAAATCCAAAGCAAGCATTCTTTTTTTTTCTTTTTTTTGTCATGTTCTGTAATTAATCGCGAAACAGATTATAAATAGATAAAATCTGAATGTCGAACCCTTTTTGCATAGGTATATGATTATTACATAATATTTAAGCTATTAGAACGTAAAGTTAAAATTATACAATTGTACGTAGCTTACAGTATTAAATCATTACATACCGTAACTAGAATCTGGTTTATACTGGATTTAGTATTGGTATAATATCAACAAAAACTATCCACAAGTATACAGTTAACACTATGACATGTTAACACCAACGGCGCGTTTAGCTGTAAGTAAACTGCATAAACTTAGCTGTCTCGATAAGCGCTTACACTGTAGTGTGAGAGCTGATGACATTTTTGGTTACAGAGTTCTCTTTGGAACAACTTTGTACTCTCTTTGATTAAAGACTTCGGTATGATAAATTGTACCATAACATCTTGATATACAAGTATCATCATGTAACGACTTATTATAAAGCATTACTCAATAACGCTCTTAGTACATACGTATACTATTGTTATATTAATAAGGTTTAAAGTTTTTATGCGTGTAAAATGATGTTTAACAGGAAGTCCTTTATACCGAATAGCTAGAAGAAAGTTGCACAAAAATACCCATGTTTAAGTTTATTATTATTTAAATTAATCTGCATTTCTTTCAAAAATACCAAAACCGGCAATACAATATTTGTTTCATTTACTGAATTTCATGAGCTCTCGTACTATAAGCCTTATCTTAACTGCAAATGTAAGCGCGCTGTATAAATAATGGGTTTTCTTATAAACTACTAGTTTATTCCCGCAGATCTGCTTGCAGTTCATTTTCATAAATATTCAGGCCTTGTACTAGATACTATAAATGGCTCTTTAGGGCTTTACAACTAAGTCAATGCATAAAATGTAACATTAACTTTCTACCGAGTTTTAAAGTAGTAAATTTAATATTTATTATTATTTTAATAATAGCTTTCTTAGCTGATATTTGCTTGTATTAAAATTTGTATCTGTTGTGAGTCTGGAATGAATAAGAAATTTATTTTTTATCATTTTCTGTCAAACTAAAATAAATCGAAATAACAATTCTATCCTAGTAATAATTCCTACTTACTAATATTATAAATGCGAAAGTTTGTGAGGATGTGTATGTGTGTGTTTGTTACTCTTTCACGCAAATACTACTGAACCGACTACAATGAAATTAAGCTCACATATAGAGGGTAACTTGGATTAACACATAGGTTTTATCCCGGAAATCCCATGGGAACTATGTGGGTTTTTCTTTAAAACGCGGGCGGGCCGTGGACAGAAAGCTAGTATGTCATATTTCTGATTAAAAGTTCGAATGATAAATATACATCTTATATATAAAATTCTCGTGTCACAATGTTAGTCTGCATACTCCTCCGAAACGGGTGGACCGATTCTCATGAAATTTTCTGTGCATATCGGGTAAGTCTGAGAATCGGCCAACATCTATTTTTCATATGTACCACGGGCGAAGCCGGGGCGGGCCGCTAGTAGCCTATAAAAAGGTGATTCATAATTATAACATTTCAATGTTAAAAAATGACAATAATTATTAATTAGTTTAGGGTACAATGACATCGATAAAAGACTCCATATGTATATTATTTCATCATTAACATTTAACGAAGAACTTTAAAACACACGATTTCTAGATAAAGTTTAACACAACAAATAGTGCTTATAATAAATCATGAAAGAACATTCTCGAAGAAAATTTAATAACAACAACTGGTAAGTTAAGTTTGGACAAGTAACTTGTAAATACATAATTGACCGAACGAGGCAAGTTCTGACTCCTAACTCGTTTACTGTATTCTTATTTACTATCTTTTATCCCGCGGCTTTGCTTGCTTGTGTTTCATGATCTATCAATAAATTTTTAAAGTTCAAACTCTACGTAAGTTTTCTAAAATAGTCTATGGCAAATTGGAATTTTTGAGAAAATTTTGAAAATCGGTGCAACAACTAATACAACACTTTTCACCTCTGACGTCATTACAAAGATAATATGAATTTAAATTAAAACAATGCTGTAAGATCTCTACTGAAGAACTGTAGGTGCAATTTTCTCGAGCAAAATTTTAAACACAAATTGTGCTAAATATCTACCAGTTCCATATTATACAAACGCTTCAAAACATTATTTGTCCAAACTAAGGCACAACGCGTCTTCCTAGTGAAGCCAATTTCTACAAAGGCACAAAGAACTAAAGATGGCAGCTGTCGTCTTTGAATGCTCTCTTGTTTATGGTTTTCTGGAAGTATAAAATTTATTTTGCGAACACGTTGTTAATAATAATTATGGTGAACTTATATTACTTAATTTATTGCTGTAAAACAAATATATTATATTTTATTTTAGCCTGAAGACTAATATATTTGTTTTGTTTAATATGAATATTAAATATTTGATTGATGCGCTTTAACTCTATAAGAAAATAAAAAAGGATTATTTTCCTTCATTTTCAAAATGAAAATGAACAAAAATTTGTAACTTTTTTAGTTATTTTAGCTTGTAGCTATAATTTTAATAAATATAATTCAAAACCTTCTTTTTTAAATTATACTAGATTTCCGCCCGCGGCTTCGCCCGCGTTTTCAAAGAAAAACTCGCATAGTTCCCGTTCCGTACAACGTACCAAACACGTACCAATCTGATCCGATTTTCAAGAAAACTCAAATTTTATCCAATCGAAGCTAAAAGATAAATGTGTACCGTTAGATTCCCACAATTCCAAAGAATGCTATTCAGCAGATCGGTTTTATCTGACTCATCCACTTTCCCGCCTTTTTCTTGTCCCTTTTCTAACTTACTTTTATATCCTAAAAGACTATGAGACGTTATCCTATACAACATTTTTACGGCTTTGCGATTTTTTTGTGAAGCAGTTTTATGTAACGGTTTGTTTGCTATTGTTGCCGCAACAAAATCGTGCGGAACGGAGCGTTGCGACTGCGTCATCGCGTCGTCACGTCGCGGCGCCGTGCGATTGGCCGCGGATTGACCCCACTGTCCTCTACTACTTCGACTCGCCACGCAACCGCTGAGCAGGACACTCCCTCACTAAAAATCAACTGTACCAAACCGCACTCTGTAATTTTAATCAATGAACTTTATACGCGCAAGTTTAATTGTCTTCTTCTTTCGTCGTCAACATTTCTGGACCTTCGACACCGGATCACATCCTGGATTTTGGAGACGCAATCGGCAAGGAAGTCGCAAAATTACAGTGCAGTTTGGTAAGACGGCCAGCTAATTTATCCAACCCTGTAAAGCTTCATCTGAGTGATACTGTGCTTTGTATATTCCAGAGCTTTCGGTGTTGCTTGCCTCCTCACGTGCTTTTACGCTACCGAAGAATCTGCTTCACGTGGCACGTAAGTACTTGTAGCTTTTTACTTCAGTCATTATGTCTCTTTCTGAGCAAAAGGAGCTTAAGGATTTGAGAAAAAAAAGGGGGTTAATCAAATGTAGGTTAACGAATTTTAAGAAATATGTTTCGTCATTTGAAAACGTGGATCTTGATACACATCAAAGGGCAGAACTAAAATTACGTATACCAGGTGCACAAAGTTTAATGAACGATTTCAACCAAGTACAAAGTAAAATCGAAGATCTTGTCCCGGAGTCAGAAACGGATAAACTCATAGAATCACGCGTAGAGTTTGAAAGGGAATATTATGTTGTCCTGGCGATGCTGGACTGCATGGTAAACCCAGATAATTCCGAGGATAGATCTGTTAATAAATCCATTGACTGTTCCTTAGCGCACGACCATACGACCTGTAACAATTTTAATAACGATTCAGTAAAATTACCGACTATTTCTGTACCTAGCTTTGACGGTTCACATGAACACTGGGTAGAATTTCGCGATACGTTTTCATCCTTAATTCACAATTCGAAAACAATACCACCGGTTCAAAAATTCCATTATTTAAAGGCGAGTTTAAAAGGCGATGCCAAAATCGTTATAGAAAACGTAGAATTTTCATCCGAAAATTATATGGTTGCATGGGAGCTTTTATTACACCGTTTTAATAACACGCGATTGATAGTGCAAAGTCACATTAAGGCAATATTTTCACTTCAAAACGTCTCAAGAGAATCGGCTATTCAATTACACAATTTAATTGATACAGTTTTAAAAAATTTACGTATTCTTAAAATCTTAGGAGAACCCACGGAATACTGGGACACTTTGATTATTTATATCGTAGTTTCAAAGTTAGATCCTACCACTGAACGCGAGTGGGAACAATTTAAAAACACATTTTATAAATTACATAAGGACAAAATTATTAAACTAAACGATTTATTAGAATTCATTAAAGAAAAAGCCGATTTATTAACTACACTATCCGTAAATCACAATAAACCTAGTATTTCAAATAACTCAAATAAATTTTCTACTTACCAAAATAAAAATTCATCATCCAAAATTCATTGCAACATAGTTTCGGATAACAAACAATCTAAATCGCAATCCAATAAGTCGCGCAGCCATTACAAGTCATGTTTGCTATGTAGCGAAAGGCATCAGCTGTATTCATGCCAGAAGTTTCTCGACTTATCTCCGCAACATAGGGTTAATTTCATAAATGATAAAAACTTATGCATTAATTGTATGCGCCCAGGTCATTTAGTTGATACTTGTCTTTTTGGTCCGTGTAGAAAGTGTGAACAAAAGCACAATAGTTTACTTTGTGATGCAATTAAATTATCACCAATTAAACAAAATACAGTGACGTTAACTACGTACGAGCACCCCTCGCTTACTAATACGCATCCCGTTTCAGTGGTTTCAGTAGATAACGCACACATGCAACTTCAATGTAATAATCACGCACAAACCGTTATGCATACAAAGGATGACAATTCTTCGCAACAAATTGTCATATTGTCTACGGCGATAGTTGAAGTATATAATGAATCGGGTGAGTATTATTGCGCACGCGCAGTTCTAGATAGCGGAAGCGAGCGATCCTTTATAACGCAATCATTTGCAAATAAATTAAATATACGAATATTACAGTCCACTCAACATATTCACGGTGTAGGTAATTCTATTACGCAATGTTCGCAATCTTGTAACATTGAAATTAAATCGCGCGACGGGAGCTTCACTGCCCGTTTTCAATGTTTGATTTTGCCCCAAATTACATCAAAATTGCCTACAACCACGGTTAATTTAAATCAATTTAATATTCCTCACAATTTATTGTTAGCTGATCCCAATTTTTACGAAAGTCAACCTGTTGATTTACTGATCGGTGCTGATTTATTTTGGGAATTAATAACTGAAGGAAAAATGCGCCTGAAAAGTGGTCCTTTCCTTCAAAACACCAAATTAGGTTGGATAGTGTCAGGTGCAATTAAATCTTTTCCGTATACTAGTAATAAAAAATTATCACATATTAATTGTAATTATTCGACATTATCCACGGAAGATGATTCACTCGATAAGTTAGTTAGGAATTTCTGGGAATTAGAAGAATTATCCGCGCCTAGCAATAAATTACAGCAATTATCGAGCGAAGATAATATTGCTTGTGAGGAACATTTTATTCGCACAACACGTCGACTTTCCGATGGTCGTTTCTGTGTTTCAATTCCGTTGAAACAATCACCTGAGTTATTAGGTAATACACGCGCACAAGCTGAACGTCGTTTTTACGCGTTAGAGAAACGTCTTCAGCAAAATACTAATTATAAAAAGATGTATTCTGATTTTATACAGGAGTATATTATTTTAGGTCATATGAGTCTCGTCAATACGTATGGGAATCCGCACTATTTCCTACCGCATCATGGTGTGTTTAGGGAGCACGCCACCACAACTAAATTACGCGTAGTTTTTGATGCGAGTATGAAGTCTAGTTCCGGCGTATCATTAAACGACATACAAATGATTGGACCTGCTATTCAAGGTGACTTGATTTCTATTTTATTACGTTTTCGCGAGAATAGGTATGTTGCATGCGCTGACATTGAAAAATTTTACAGGCAATTGAATATTGCTGAAGATCAGCGTGACCTGCAGCTGATCTTGTGGCAGGATGATCCCTCAGAGCCGCTGAGGGTGTACCGACTCAACACCGTGACGTACGGAACGGCATCCGCCCCGTATCTAAGTTGTAGGTGTTTAAAGGAATTAGCCAAACACTCGAATATTCCGTATGTAGCCGATACTATTAATAATTGTTTTTACGTTGACGATCTCATAGTTTCATCGAATTCTATATCCGAATTAGAAAATATTTGTAAAGAAACTAGTAGTCTTTTAGAGTCAGCTTGTATTAAATTACGAAAATGGATTTTTAGTCATAATTTAAATTTAATTACGCCTAGCGTTAATGAATGGCAAACGCACGATCTATGTTTACATAAAACTTGTAACAATAAAACTTTAGGTATCGGATGGAATAGTCTCGATGATTATATTTATTATTTCACGCAAATTATACAAAAGAGTGAAGTAGTGACAAAACGTATTATTTTATCGTGCGCTTCACAAATATACGATCCGCTAGGATTATTAAGTCCGTTTATTACTATCGCAAAGCATTTATTACAAAGATGTTGGTTGTTAAAATTGACGTGGGATGAATCGGTTCCTAACGAAATTTCGCAAATATGGGATAAATTTATAAATGGATTATCTTTTCTTAGTAGTTTACGAATACCGCGTCACGTTATGTGCATTGATCCAGTGCGAACCGAACTACATATATTTACCGATGCTTCACAGGTCGCGTACGGAGCTTGCGCATACGCTCGTACGATCAATGCAACAGCTGATGTCACAGTGCGCTTGATATGTTCGAAGGGTAAGATCGCGCCGACTAAACCTACAACTATACCTAGATTAGAGTTGTGTGGTGCGTTGTTAGGTGCACGATTATATTATAAGCTTATTGGATCACTGCGTTCAAATTTTGATAAAATTGTATTTTGGACAGATTCAACTATCGTTTTAGGTTGGTTAGGTATGCCTATTAATTTATTAAAACCTTATGTTCAAAATAGGACGGCAGAGATTCACGAGCTGACCAAGGAACATCCATGGCGTCACGTCGCAGGCAAGGATAATCCAGCCGATTTAGTCTCACGCGGGCAAAGTCTAGAAGCGCTTAGCTCCTCATCTTTATGGTGGGAGGGTCCGTTATTTTTACATAATGTACATTTTGAATTGCCCGAATTAAAACATTCCAAATTAATTAATTCAGATTTGCCGGAAATTAAATCTACAAATATTTGTTGTCACATAAGTAATAATTTAAACGATAATTTAATTATTTTTTCTCGATTTTCACAATATAATAGACTTAAACGCGCAGCTGCTTATGTATTACGTTTTATTAATAACGCGCGAAATAAAACTAATAAGTGGACAGGTTTATTATCAGTCGAGGAATTAAATCGTGCTGAATTAACGTTAGCAAAGTTGAGTCAACAGGAATCGTTTCCCGATATTTACTATGCGCTTAAAAATAATAAAAATATAACGAATATATCAGGCTACAATCAAATTTCTAAATTAAATGTATTTTTTGACGCAAATAATAATTTAATTCGTGTAGGTGGGCGTATTCAAAATTCGCCAAATTTTAGTTTTAATAAAAAATTTCCTATTTTAATCGCAGCTAATCATCATTTTTCACTTTTGCTTTTTCGGTTCGAGCATGAACGTTTACTCCACGCCGGGCCACAGCTTCTACTGTTTACGCTCAGAGAGATGTGGTGGCCGGTCGGCGGCAGAAACCTCGGTAGGAAGGTGGTACATTCGTGCATGCGCTGCGCACGACTGCAACCGACTACGGTCGCGCCTATAATGGGGAATCTACCGCAGGAGCGTCTGGACCCAGGTTATCCGTTTATACGTTGTGGTGTCGACTACGCTGGCCCAGTGTTCACGTTGAATCGTAAAGGCAGAGGTGCTAAGTTACAAAAATCGTACATATGCTTATTTATATGTTTTGTTACACGCGCGGTTCACTTGGAACTTGTTAGCGATCTATCGTCGGATTCATATCTATTAGCTTTGAAACGTTTTATATCGCGGCGAGGTAAACCCGTGACTATCTTTTCTGACAATGGGAAGAATTTTGTCGGTCTCATGAATGAGTTCAAAAAATTTTTAGCTACCTGTTCTGATGAAATTAAAGCATATGCAACTTCGCAAAATATTAATTTTAAAATGATACCTTTTTACGCTAGTCATTTCGGGGGATTGTGGGAAGCTGGAGTAAAAAGCTGCAAGCACCATCTCAAACGTGTAGTAGGTAACGCACATCTAACGTTCGAGGAGTTTAGCACAGTATTGACCCAGGTTGAAGCTGTCCTGAACTCCCGTCCTTTGACCCATCTTTCCACAGATCCCAATGATTTCCTTCCACTTAGCCCTGCACATTTCCTGGTTGGTCGTCCGCTGACTGCACCTGTAACGGCTGAGCTGCTATACGACGTGCCTGAGCTTCGTCTCCCGAGGTTCCAGAGGGTGGAACAAATACGCCAGCACTTTTGGAATCGTTGGTCCAAAGAGTATGTCTCCGAGATGCAAACGCGAACCAGATGGCACCAGCACAAGGGGGAGCTCAGGGAGAACACGCTCGTTCTCATTAAGGACGACCGATTGCCGCCGTTGAAGTGGAGCTTGGGGCGCATCCACGCGACATATCCGGGGAAGGATGGAGTAGCACGAGTGGCCGACATTCGTACTGCAGACGGCATCGTGCGTCGGGCGTTCACTAAAATTTGTCCGCTTCCTTCACCAGATAGCTGATTCTTCGCTTCGTGGTCGACAGTTCGTTGGAACCAGCACGTTCCAAGGCCGGGAGCATGTTGCCGCAACAAAATCGTGCGGAACGGAGCGTTGCGACTGCGTCATCGCGTCGTCACGTCGCGGCGCCGTGCGATTGGCCGCGGATTGACCCCACTGTCCTCTACTACTTCGACTCGCCACGCAACCGCTGAGCAGGACACTCCCTCACTAAAAATCAACTGTACCAAACCGCACTCTGTAATTTTAATCAATGAACTTTATACGCGCAAGTTTAATTGTCTTCTTCTTTCGTCGTCAACAGCTATCTATTATTATAAGGAACTTCATTTATAAAATCTTGTAAAAAAAATATGATTTTTTATATAATATTAATTATTTTTACACACAGAAAGAATCGTTATTAAATTCTACGTTACTATATATTATATTCACGCCGTCCAAAAACAGAGATATTACTATTTGTACACCTATATGAGATTCTATTTTTACGCAAACAACAACATACTTTAAGACTCTACAATTAAGATCCATTATGGTTTAGCTGACATCTTGTCATAATTAACCTACTTAAAAATAAGAACACAGGTGTGAACAATAAATACATTAAGGATTAAATGGAGCGACCCTTTATTATGACACGGGTCTTGTATTTATGGCATTCCGATTATTATATCCGAACCAGCATAATATATTACTCAAGGGTCATCGTTTATCTAAAGAGCAGGCAAAACTGCTCAAATTCAGAGCTACAAAAACTATTTTATCCTAATTGATTTATTGAGTAATTAGAATTATCAATATTATTCAGAACTATCATCTAACGCAGGCCTTCAATTTAATTCAAATCTCAGATTTAAAAATAAATTATATTTTTTACGTCATTACATATTTTTACTAACATCTAAACATGTTTTCATTTGTCACATAAATATTTAAAACAATCCAATCTACACCTTTAAGATTTCTAAAACTGAAGTAAATTCCTGAAAAATAAACCACAGGTGAAAAGCGTTCAGAGCATTGTAAAGCACATAATGAAATCGGCAGACAGAACAAAAAAGCATTCCCAACAAAACGAAAGATATCGAAAAACAAGGATAACAAAGCGAAAAAATATCACGAATTAATGGTTGACTGGGCGGTTTTTAGCCGCAAAACGCACTGGCGCGCATATCTATTCATCATTTAATTTACATTTGGCCAGGAAAAAATGGACCACGCTGCCGGTCGCAGGGAATATCGTCCACTCTAAATAAAATTGTTCAAGTGCCGGTGATTTGTGGACAGAATTTAATGGCCATTGAAAAATGTTTAGTTAACTAGGCAATTATTGTGGTATATATGTTTTAGTTAATTATCAACAGTTAACTATAAGAATATTGTTTGATACTAACAATGATGTTTCAATGAATAAATTAAATATTATTATTATATTTAACAGTTCTAATTTTCTACGACGCACTAATTTTTCAAGAACATATCAGTCATCATTGGTGTTTTTTTAACATCAGCTATCCAAGAATATGATAATACTAAATTGGGTTAATGGGACGAATGCAAGCGATATACATAAATGTTATTTTGTAAATCCTTTATACAATTTCAAGGATATCAGGTAGATAAATATTACATACCTACCGTATTCAACTGACCGCCTTCTTGGTACAGTGGTTGACGCGTGAGCGTAGAACCGAGGGATCCTGGGTTCGATTCCCGGTGGAGACGAAGAAAAAAAATGTCTCGGTCTTGGCAGGACACAGAAGGCTTATCTACTTGTCCCTAAAGAAAATCGATCAGTGAAACAAATGTATAATGCATCTGCCCCTTACCCCACTAGGGGACATGGGACTTCACTTTTACACCGTGTAAAAGATGAGCTAACATCTCTCAAAGTCGAATAAACCGTTCGAGAAAGAATTAAACAAATAATAAAATTACAAACCTTGTTAGTGTAATTGAAATCTTAGACGTAAATACTTTTTTTTTAATCAAAACACGAAAATAATTACCGGTCAAGCATTTATTAACACAAAAGTACGATTCGATATAGTAGTCCTAATCCATGGATAATTTATCCTGGGTATAAAAAGTGAGAAATGATTAACCAATTTGTGATTGAACAATACAATGTTGACGCTTTCATTAATTGTATTGGTACGTAATATTATATTCTATATTATAGATAATTTTCATAGTATATAATATTATTTATATAGTGTATATTATTACTTACTTATTTAAAAAATATAATATTAAAATACTTATCATTCCATTTAAATAGGATACCATTTAATCGAACAATTTTCTTATAACTCACAGTTAAATTCGATTTAAAATTACATATATCTAAAATCTAATAATTCACGATTGCGATTTCAGATCTTACCAGCTATCCTATCATTACCACAACAAGAGAAACCATGTGCAAAAGCACTACACAGTATCACAGATAATCCAGATGTAATTCTAATTCCCGACAAGGAAGATGACGAAATTGACTATAAATTTGCAAGAGTACGTAAAATCGATAATATTGAAAACAAAATTCCACCAAGATACGCTGTCATAACTGGTAAAAATGGTAATGTAGCGTTGGTGAACATTGGCGCACAGTGGCCCCTTACGAAACATGTTTTGGGCAATTCAAACAAATGGAATGGATTGATATTGAAAAACACAAATATACCATTGAAAACGCTGTTGGCGGTTGCAAGTAAGCCCTAATAATATTTATCCAATTTGAGAAACTTCAATCACAAGCTATAAAAATATTTGATGAAATAAAAAAATAATGTGTTTGCTTAAAGACCAAGTCGGTAACCATTTTAATAGCTCTGTTTATTTTTATTTTTTATTTTTTACGGAAACAATTATATTCTAGGGTAAAACCAGGAACTTTTTCTTATTATTATTGGAAATCCCAGTCTAGTAAACCATACAATTTTTATATAGTCATTACAATTAATGTCGAGATTGTTCTAACTAGTAACAACCTAGTTTACTTTTTATGGAAATAAAAATAATAATTTATATTAATATACATTTATAGGCGCAGAAAATTATCCCAAGAACTTATTTTCCAACACAAAGGAACACCACCGTGGTGCTAAAGTATCAGATTTAGTTAACCATGATTGGTTAAAACAATTCACCATTGGTATAGATGGTTGGGGATCTCATGGCACGTCGATGGAATAACGAGGAATTGAGAAACGATAGCATTAATTGATCTTAATAAATAGTACTATTATTCACTTGTTTCATTTCATAAACAAAAAAAATAAAAAGACCTTTGCATCTTGGCTTTTCCTCTTTCTCGTGAAGCAAAGATGTTGATAAAACTATATTTAGGTGGTAGTAGTTAATTTTTATTATGTATGCTAATATCGTGTTATGTATTTGCTTTTACGGGGGTGACATTGTCAATTGTTGACAAAACCCCTTTAAAAAAAGTAAGAATAAAAAAAGACCTAGGCTACCAAAGGAATTTAACTAGTCTTCAACTAGAATCAATAAAAAGCGTTTTAAAAGTTCGATTGCTTATAAAGCTTGGATTGGATCTTCTAGTACCACTGTGATTATCTATACTATCTTTAGTCTATACTAATATTATGAAGCAGAAGAGTTAATTTTTTGTTTGTTTGAACGGGCTAATCTCAGGAACTACTGGTCCGATTTGAAAAATTCTTTCAGTGTTAGATAGCCCATTCATTGAGGAAGGTTTATAGGCTATAGATCATCACGCTATGACCAACAAGAGCGGAGCCACATTGGTGAAACCGCGGAGCGCAGCTAGTATAATCTTAGTATAATGCTCCAAGGTGGCAGATATTTCCTAAGATATGAAAAACTTGTTACATAATCTTTAAACATTGATGAGTTCATAATGTGTGAAAATATATTTTTGGTAACATTTTTACTTTCATATCTCATTATAGCGTATTGAGGCAAATAAACCCTTATCAGTTTTGAGGCAAATAAACTAAATATAAATATTCGGTGTATGATTCTCGGCAAAACACTAATTAGTGTTTATGTAAAAAAAACATGAAAATAATAACCGTTAACAGTTATTTTCACGTATGAACCATTCGTTATGGTGTACCATAGCTAAATGTACTGTATAAAAAGAGAAATGTTGCTTATATATTTAATTAAGATACAAATATACTACGATGTTGGCACTCTTCTGTATCGCTCTGGTATGTACTGTAAAATTACCTATTTTTAATTACAAATTATTCCCCTTAAATTGTTTTTTGAATAGATTGTCTATGAATTAATCGTTATCTATTTTTTTTATTCCCTTAAGTCTTAAAAAGTTTGCCGCGATTTCACTCACGTGGTCAAAGGTAATCGCCATGTGAATGACATGTGCAGTGGTGGCTCAGTGGTGAGACCTCGGACTTCGAATCGATAGACCGAGACCGGGCGAGCGCGCAGGAAATAAAATGATTTTTCAATTTATCTGCGCATGTTGTAACATCACCACTGCTCGAACGGTGAAGGAAAACATCGTTAGGAAACCGACATGTCGAAGAATCAAAAGTTCGACGATATGTGTCATCCGCCAACCCGCACTTGGCCAGCGTGGTGGATTATGGCCTGGATATCATAGGAGGCCCGTGTCCCAGCAGTGGGAACATATATGGGCTGATGATGATGATGATGATGATGATGTGACATGTTCCATCGCCCTATCTCCAGAAGCAAAAATCATGCCATGAAATTTCTCCGTTGCAACGCGAAAGACAAATAAATACACATTCTCATTTATCATATCAGTGAAGATAGTACATAGTACCTAAGGAAAGGATTTACCAGATATCAATTTCACAGCTTTTCACTAACACTAGATGGCGCTGTAAAATAACACAGAGTATAGTATTATAAAATTATCTGTGACACGAATTTCAGATTTTACCGGCTGCTCTCTCCAGACCAGAAAATGGGGTACCTACGTCCCCCGCATCGCGGGATGGATTTTGCCCTGAATGCAGTAGATGTGGTCTTCGACCACCACCCGATCTCATTCTTATCCAAAATGAAGATATTCCACGAGGGATTGTACAGACTCTACCTTTAACAAGTAAGTTTCTAGTGGTGTAATATATTTTATTTTAAAACTTCTTATTATTTATAATGAATGTACAGATAATTTATTGCACAGAATATAATTTATTTACGGATATAATTTATTATTGAATTAATATCATTTATTTATATTTGGATAGACTGGTATTGATGTACCTAGTAGTAAAAAGTTATTATTGTGATTTTACTCATTAGGTAATGTACTTTCGATATCAGTTTAAAGTTTTTTGATAGGTATCTGTAATCGTTACGAAATAATCGCCTGTGCACACTTAACGATTACACCCGGTATAATTCTCATATATCTATGATCTATCCCTACTACTGCTATTTTAAATAAAGCTCTTCTTAAAACCTCAAAATCTTCATTTATAGCTGCAGACATAATAAGGAATATACTACTTTAACCAAGAATCGGCAGTCGCGACGCAGGTGCTGAAAAAGCAGAGGAAAATCCTAAAGTGCAGGCCAGAGGCGGGTGGGGCCCCCTACTTGGTCCACCAATCAACCCCAGGATCCATCTTTGGGACTGATTCCAGCTGAAAAACAATTGAAAGTAAAATAAATATTGCAGCAGTACTTTTGTTTTATATAATTTGAAAACTTGATCCGTAAATAGTTTTTAAGCACGAATAATGTCATAATATGAACTAGCGTACTTACGCGTTGATATTTATAGACCTATTTCAAGCAATGTCCTATTTGTCAGTTTTATATAACGTAGTTAACTATAATTTGAATCAAATCCTCTGGTAGGATAATATACAGATAACAAGTAAGGACTTTTAAATATGCTATTTAGACTTTAATACTAAACCTTATTCAAGCTTAAATCTATGTAAACTGTATGTACTTTTTAAATTAACTTGTTTGGCTATTGAAAAATTATATTCATTATTTTCTTATAATAATTGTTATCTTTGTGCGTTTTGGTATGTTTTGTACTGTAAGTCAAAGATGTATAAATAAATAAATAAATAAATAAATGTGTTCTTCTACAAATTCGTATTCAAGGTAGGTATAGCACATCGTACCTATTCTATTTATTACCTACTGAAAATAACAAAAAATATTGCAAAATATGATATTTACCAATTTAATTAGGTGCGTTTTAAATTAATTAGAGGCCGTACAAGGCTCTTCAGAGAAGGTCTATTATAATACATATTAAACCAGTCTCATTAACAGGCAGTGTCATATGCTTTTGCTTAAGTCTGCAATCTTCTCAGTATTATGCAAAACTGAACAATTTGCATACTTTTGTACTGAAACTTTTTGACGTGAAATAAAAAAACTTTATTATGAACTCATGTTGTAAATTCAATTGTTCAATGTTTTTTGCTTTTGTTGTAAGATAGTATTTAATAATTTTACGAGATACAAGTCTCAAATTTAGACAATAAGCAAAAATCACAGTAATGAATATTTTAGATACTAATTAATATAAACACATTAATGAAGTTATTGTATACTAATAATAACATTAAACATAATATAATATGTAATTATATCCTGAAAGTAAAGATACAATAATTTCGTTATTATGAAAATATTCCCCTATTTCGGGTCCCTAGCAATTAAAATATTAGGTTTAATTAAGGTTATTAGTGTACAATGATCCATTATAATTACGAGAATAACTTTTATGGCGTTATTTGAATTTGAGCTTCAATTTGGCTTTTTATTAAAGGAATATTTAGAAATCGTGCAAGGTCATCGAATTTCAACTTTTCAAGTTATTAATTAATCTTTGAATGATAAAAAGTTGCAGGATATTGT
The DNA here is from genome assembly GCF_061535395.1 of Colias eurytheme. Classification (NCBI taxonomy): domain Eukaryota; kingdom Metazoa; phylum Arthropoda; class Insecta; order Lepidoptera; family Pieridae; genus Colias; species Colias eurytheme. The sequence goes on along the minus strand of NC_143005.1, from coordinate 6,433,702 downwards.
TTATTGCCGTAATAAAAGACTAATAATAATATACTACGTATCCGTAATATTCTTGTAGGACTTTTTTAACAATATCATCCAACTAATTGATCGATCGACTTTAGGAGATCAAAATAAAAAATAACGTAGACATTTAATGGAATGGCATTGAAATAAATACTCACATTAGAATATCCATAAAAACCGTCTTCTTGAATGGTATTACAATTCCCACTGAGTATGTATTCTGCCAACATAGAAATTACATAACCTATAACACACATACATACATACATAAGCCATAATTGTTTTAAAAAAATAAAACACACATAAAGTTTCAGTCTGCTCATAAAGTAACTGACATTCCAAACCCGAAAAAACACACTTAGCAATTCACCTGAAGTCCCCGCTTCGCTAATTAATTTTTGTCGAAGAATTCCCGTAATCCTTTTAAAGAAGTTTGCTTCACTCTCGCATAATCAAGTCAAGAACTTGGTTTGGCAAGCGCCGCATTTCTAATTGCAATGCGAATCTATTACGTGGATTTAAACCGGGAATATTATAATTAGATATTAAGATAGCGTTAATATCTCGTGCGTTTGGATTTCGTTTATTTGATAACTAGCGGTCCGCCCCGGCTTCGCCCGTGGTACAAATTTACGTTTTCTCTACATAAAAACCATCCTCGTACTTCAAGGAATATAATGAAAAAAGAATTATCGAAATCGGTTCAGCCGTTCTCGAGTTATGCGCTTACCAACACATTTTGCGATTCATTTTTATATAATATAAGATTAACTAACTAGGTTCACGCAATCCTGTCTTACAAATTAGATATACATGACCTATCTGTCTTATACCGAGAACTATCAAAACAAGAAAAGTTTTCGTAGACCTATAAAACTTTCAATTTCCCCTTGTTTAATATCTAAAAAATAGAGCGTGTGTGCCGAACACATGTGTGAAACTTCTTTGGTAAGATTCAAAGATACCAAAATCGTCCCCTTACTCAATGACGTGACGGCATTGTCATGACGCAACCTTGCAATTTTACTCTCTAAAGAAGTTTCACTTCAAAATATTAAATTTATTTCCTGCAAGATTTACATAACTATGAATGCATATAATTATAAAATAAAACGTGAAGTTCATTTGTTCATAATTAGTATCCATGACAATTAAAATTATTCTAGACAAGTCGTTACACCCACGACGATAAATTCATTATGACATTTATCGAATTCGCAGAAATAATATTTGAAATTGTAGCAAATAGCAATCTCTGGGGATCCTGGCAGTCCGCCAATGTAACCGTTAACTTGAAAAAATTGTCTCGCAAATGCACTTCCAATATCCTTCGAATATTATCAGAGTTATTTTATAATGATAATGTTATTGTAATGAGCTATATTTATGTTAAATATATGTATTATGTATATTGTATAGATAGTAGGTAGTTAGTTACGATCGCTACTCCACTACTACTACTGCTGCTATTGTTACTACTAATCTTACACCTTTTTTTTATAGTGGGGAAATCTTACTAAGATACCCACTTCCCCCGGGCAAGGAGCCGTGGGTTATGTCGGATTCTTACCTACTAAAACCCCACTGTGTTCCGTCGAGCCGCTTAATGATGGGGCCGCGGGTATTGGTTGGAATTCTTCCGCGACCACTAATCTTACACCTACTACTGATACCGCTTTTCTTATTCATAATAATAGGTTTCCTCGTTAAATTGGGAACATAGAAGATACAGGACCTGGAAATACTAAATACATAAGTTTTAATCTAGCAGAATACAACAGGTAGACGAATAACCTGCATCATCTTTAGAAATCAACCAGAAAGACAAACATGAAATACTAGCCTAACTCACAAAGAAACACAGTTCATATTTCACTTTTAAAAATGAATACTTAGGTATATGATTTCTTAAGTAATTCTTAAGGCGGTTCTCATGCGGATACAACAGTACTTTAATACCAACATTGAATATACAATCTTCATAAAAAATTGGCATACTATAATTATTATCATTCATCAATTACTCCCAACCTTGATAATCATTCTTCACCTAAAATCCTACACATCCAATCATCGACAGGACAGTCACAAAGCCACATAGAACAATATAATTAGCACAATAGGATTGTCCACTATAAGTGTAGTCCAATGAATAAGCACTAAGGCTTACGTCATTCGGTCTGTGTGTACGCGGCTTAAAACTTTGCACAGTGCGGATCGGCCCTAATCTCCTAACCACACTGTTGTGAATTTGTAATTTTTCCTCTACTGTAAAATTCTGATCCAATATGGGATGTAGTGGCATTTTTAAACTGCACTCTTAAATATTTTAAATATTTTAAACTTTTAAATATTTAGTTTTGTAAACTGTAATACACACCGTTGATATTTGGAACAAGCTATATCGTTGTAGCACGTATTGCTTCTTTAGGCACATTATCGTTACAGTAACGGTTACCTTTTTGTAAAAAAGCACAAGTAAGCCAGGTTAGGCTTTACCCAAATAAAATTATGTTTGCTGCTTGTCTGCTGTAGCAAACTGTTATCTTTCAGATATTTTGTACCTGATTGTAAGTATATAACACTAAATAACATATAAATATTTTATGAAAATTTAATAACGACCCTACGAAAGACACAAGTACGAGTAGACGCTCCCAACTCTCGTTGTCTTTTTAAGGTATGAGAATATTTCAGACATGAACTGCCATCTATACTAATATTATAAAGAGGAAAGGTTTGTATGTATGTATGTATGGTTTTCACGCATAAACTACTGGACCGATTTTGATGAATTTTGCAAAGATAATCTTTAGACCCTGAGGAAGAACAAGGCTACCTTTTATTGCGAAATATGTACCACGGGCGAAGCCGGGGCGGACCGCTTGTAGGTTATAATTTTAAACTATTAAGAAAACAATGCATCGCTCTAGAATCTAGAGTCTATCTAGAGTCTAGATAGTGATCTATATTTCTAGAACACGTACTTTACAACACTGTCACAGATAAATAATATATTGTGTGATTCAATAGCAAACGGTTTGGAGTACGTTAATGTAACTTGGCCATTACCATAACTCAACACAACATACGTGATATTTGAGAAGCCATCCAAACTTAATTGACGGTGAAATCTGAATGCAAATGCCTGTTCAAAGTTAAACATTGCACTGAAGTCCCTGGATTTACTTGTATTTTATAAGTTTAAGCATGAAAAGTGTTATTTTGGTGGGGTTGCCGTGTATTTTTAAAATATTTAAATTTAAGTTTTTAAACAATATAATGTGGCCCAAACGGCAATAGTTTGTGCACGTTAAAACTTTATAGTTTAAAGACATTCACTAAACAAAGCGAGAAAAAATATTTTCAAGTAAGTATAATAAATTGTATTATTTTTTCAAACTATATCGTACGTTATACTCAATTTTGTCACAAAAAACTACACAAACAGAAGTAGCAAATTTACTCAAGTGACATTGATCCTTTTGCTGGGATACATATCTCCGCAGTGAGGCAGTGATTCAACAAATACGTGTACCGCGGAAATCACTTAGCATATGACAAATAGTGTTGGAGTGACAAGCTTTTAAGAGGCATAATATACGCTTCTGCGTTCAGTGGCGTGTCTGCGCTTTTTTCGTTGATCTATTTATGAGGACATAATGTGAATAGCAAATTGTATATATTCCCTTATAAATCATGAGAGTGCCAGGTTTATTTTTTAGATCATGTATAAAGTGCTATTTTACAGAGCTGTGATGGAACATGTAATGTGAGCATGTAATGGAACTAGAAGCATTTGATATATGGAATATATGTAAGTACTTTCTTTTCAAATGTGTGTAATATTTTTATACTCTGGTACTAGAGAAAAAAAATACAGTGGTGGCTGCGCATATGTAAAGAAAGCGAAGTCAACATTGACCCCGTTGCTATGGTCACTGCAGCCACCCTTGCAGTTCATCACCTACCTAATCACGATAAATTGAAATATTGAATTTGATATTTTGGTTTTATGGCACTGAAATGCTTTATAAATATCGGGATCACGGATGGCCGAGTTGGTCAGGCGTCTTCACGGAATGGCAGAAAACGCATGTTTGAAGTTTGAACGTATGAAAACGCGGTTCGATCCCAACTCGTGATCAAATTTTTATATTCCTTAAGACGGCGGGTATGGTCTCGTGTTCGATTTTTTTCTATTCTTTAAAAATTTACATAACAAGAAATATTGTATTTTACAATACCATTTAACAATCGAATAACAAAGGTTATAAAGTTAATATAATGAAGTGACCTAAAAGATACCACGGACCACATCCCATATCCCTTGTTCGTTAGATAAATACGCAGAAAGTTTATAGTTGACCCCTATCGGCTCTATTTGTTTAGTTTCTTTTGTGCCTAAAAGTTTCTTGCGGATCGATAGATTCTGTGGTTAATTAGGTTTGCCGTACATTCGTAGTTTCTCGTGCGGTGCCAACTTTGTAATAGATTAATCGTACATAATATGGTACTTATAATGGTATATCCTTTTCGACTGGGTTTGGGAAATAATTAAGAGACATGATTCCTGAAGGAATGAGTAATATTTCTATCAATTTTTTTATATCTAGTAAAGTACTTTGGAGTCTGTGTGTCAACTCAAGTAAAATTCTATATTGATACGCTATTATCAATTTTTCTTGGTTACATATTGTGTCTAAAACATTGTGTTGTATAATATGAAAAATAACTTCTCATGAGATGTTTATTTTAGTTTCATACGCTTTTCATTTTACAATCGACACTTACTCAACAGCCTATTCAAAAATCACATATTAAATCCCTTTTTACATCTCAAATTGCTAATTTTCTTTACCTATTTTGCGTCCCTAATATCTTACGTCACATACACAGATAAACAATGAAATCAATGGCTCCTAACATTAATCCATACATCCGTGGTTGACGTACATTCGTCACTAGTTCATATCACTTAAGTTAGCTTAATGGCTCTGCAGACAGATAGTGTTCTGTTGAATTATTATAATCGCCTCTCGAATGCATGAAACTATTGAATTACTCGTGTATGCTATGGGTTATGTACTTCCTGTGTGGATTAGTTTGTTCTTACCTTTACTCTTTGTTGCCACATTTAGAATTTTATATTCTATTTGGCTCATCAATATAATTAAGAACTTTCCTTTATTTCTCTTCTTATTGTTATTTGTTTTAAACGGTTTCCTAAATTTTAACTGGATGATAAATTAAATACCTACAATATTTTATTAAATGCTAAATACAAAACATTGTCCAATAAAATATTTTGCAATTATTAACTACCTACATTAAGTGATTACACATTTTTATTTCGTCGGGTAAAAATATGTCTACCGTTTAACTGTTTTTTTAATCAGGTACTATTTGTCATAAATATTAATAATTAGTTGACAAATGCATCGTCATAATATTGCATCCTCATTCCTCATTATTAACCATTTCTGTTAAAAGAACCTGCCTGTTTAAAAGAACTCAAAAGCAATACAACATAAAACATAAAGCCAAAGTCGGTCCCAATAAAATTGACAAATACATTGCAAGCTTCGATAGTGTCACAGGCGTAACAGACAGAATGCTTAGCAGGGAAAGTCGCTTACAATGCAGCGAAAAATATTTGGAGAATTCGTTACAGAATATTGAGTGCATAATACGGTTGGGGTTTCCGATATAACTGATCATTTCGTGTCTATTTGATAATATAAGGTTTTGCGGTAACAATTTTAAATGCAATTATTTGCTATATTATTTTTTATTTAAATTCCTAAAAACGAACAAGTCATTCTACTCATTCCTAAGAACTTATCGTCTATCATTGATAAACAATAAAACGCTGTAAAACTGGCTGTATTTAATTCAGATATAATTTTATGGATACAAAGTTCGAGTTTTTTTTTTTAATCACCACCAAAAGGGATAATAGAAATAGAGGAAAGGGAAATTCAAACTCAAACTCAATTTATTTATTAAATTAGACTTCTTCTAGAAGCACTTTTGAATCGTCATTACATATTTCTTACATTTACCACTAATCTTATATATAAAAAAATGAATCGCAAAATGTGTTGGTAAGCGCATAACTCGAGAACGGCTGAACCGATTTCGATAATTCTTTTTTTATTATATTCCTCGAAGTACGAGGATGGTTCTTATGTAGAGAAAACGTAAACATGTACCACGGGCGAAGCCGGGGCGGACCGCTAGTGTATAATATAATTTGTATATTGCCTACACTGTACAGCATAAACTTTCGCGCGTTAACATGTATTAAACAGCTATACAGTATACGTATAGAGCATTATGAAACACACATTAACATCTAATAGTCTCTAAACCTATTGAATAAAGTTCGCTCAGTCCCGCTAAGCCTCCGCAGTGTTGAAGTTACAAACTGGAATCCTCTGTGAAACTTGGTGGAAATTTTAAACGTTTTATTTTATAAAGAGACGTTAAAGTTACCTCGATCAGCATTCGGTAAACGTTTGACCCGCTACTGTTTGACTATTCGAAGTATTATATTTTGTTTTATTATTTTTATAGCATTTATATTTAAACGCCGCTTGTAAACTTTTTAAAATTATGCTCATCATCCGGAAAAATCCTGCAAAACAATCTTATTTATATTGTTCCGCCTTTTTAAAAATTGAATTAATTTTAATCGTCTGTCTAAAATAGAATTGTAATACAGGATTCATGCTTAAGATATTATATCAATTATAGAATATTCTTGCATTTCCTAAATGATTAACGTAGACGTAAATAATTCACCAAGTCAAGTCTTCTGAGCTTGTTAACAACCAGAATGAAATTAAAACCAAATTAAAACTCCAACAATCAGAGATAATCGCCAGATCCGGAACAATCGGCATACATAAAACAAAAGGACGTAGTTTCGCTTGTAAACAGGCCATGTCTGAAGTTAACGTTTTGACATGTAAATCCAGTCCCTCCCGATGCAAATCACTGTATAATCAGCTTATTGATATGCCGTCGCAATGACGCCCTCTGTTCTTCGCGTCCCGTTGCCTGAATTGTTTTTATCTCCATTTTAAATTGCACTATTTTACAGGAAGATAAACAGAGCTTAGTAGTTAGTATGCTGTATTTCTCGTTTGTGTTAATTTTGTATTGAGATATAGTGAGTATCTTATAATATGTAAAGAATGCCAATCTAAACAAATATTAATTTAAGAATTAAGTACTTATGTCTGGATTATCTCATTGCGTAAAACAATAGGTAATAGAGACTTGCTTAAAAGTCAATTATGTAAATCTATTACAATAATGCTTATGTAGCACGTACAATATGAAAATATAAGGTAAATTTATTATATAAGCAATAAATACGTACATAACCTTAAATATGCCTAGAAGCGATAAAAAGTTCGAAAGCAAATTCCCGCGCAAACTCGTTCCATTTACAAACTTATAACGTTATAGTCTATGGTCCATGGAGCCTATTTAGTGCTCGTCCGCAAGTAATTTCATCAGAGCATCGTCGGCCAGCGCAGTTAAGAGCGTCGTGTATCGAAACATCGAACAAACCCCATTACGGGAACCAAATCAGGAGTTATGAAGAGCCCATCCAAGCCTTAATAAGTACCCACTAGAACTGATACTTTACGTTCAGACTCCGCTACCAAAGAACTAAAACAATATTTTTTCTGATATTTTAGTTGCAAAATATGGTTTGAAAATTATTTTTGATATTTTGTAGTGGAGAAGTCAATATTTTAAACTTTTATTTTGTGGTTTTAATACGTAGTAGGTACTATTATATATTCTGTGGTTTTAGTACAAAGGGAATAAAAGTGAAGCGAAGAATGTTGAAAATATTGATATAAAAAAAGAAAATATTTATTACATAACTCTTCTCTGCAATATTTATGTCTATTTAATATTTAATTTATTTTATTTCTATCATAATAATTATTTAGATAAAGCATGCTTAGCTTTCTGCTTTACCACAAGTAGACGTGTAGCGTAGGGCTTCTAGAAGTCGTAGCAAGCTACAGCTACGCAACTATTAAACCGTTTTTGTGTATTCGTGAATAATTTTATTTGTGTATTTTGAAAGAAGTCAAAACTACGTTTATGCGTTTCTTTTAAAGTAATACGCATTTTGAAAAACAGAAACAGTAGGTAATACAAAGAGTAATTATTATGTGAACGTTTTCTGATTCCCTACTATATATATATACTATATATATATAACTTTTCATCTATATATAGAATATATATAGATGAAAAGTTTCTAACATACGAGTTTTTCCTCTGAAACATAAATATAAGACACTTCATCACAGTACTATACTCTGTATGGGCATTACGATGGCCAAATTGGTGCACGGCTATATCCAAAGTTTCGCCGTAAAATAACGTACAACCTTAGAAAGATCACTCAAAGTTGTAAGAGGAATTTATGTTTTATGAGGAAAAATTGCGGCCATTACTGTACTGGCATACCTAATGACGAGATACTTTGTGCGGACATTTTGAGTTTCATACTGTACTTTATTTACGATAGCTCTTAAACGTTGGCCAAACATGAAAAACGATATGTGTACAAAATTATATGCGAGACTGAAAACTGAACCATAATAAGTATAACTAATACTGAAACTTTTGCAAGGACTTTCATATAATTTAAATATAAATCACATCAATAGATTTTCAACAGTTAAAAGTTTACAAATATTTTATTTTAAACAAAAATTGAACACTCGTAAAAAAAATAATAAAAATCAGTCAAAAGTATATGATTGCATTCAATTCTGAAATCACTTGAGCTTTTCCAAAAATTTGCACTTTAAACATTACTACGAATATCTTGAGTATAACACTACACTGAGTATAAAACTATACACTCTACTATCATGAGTACATATAAATAAAGTGAAAAACAAAGGCTTGTACATACAACCTCGGCCGGGTGACCACGGTTGCCACGATCCATCTTCATCTGCGAGGCGCGTCTCCATTGTCCGTACGTGATTAATTGTCGTATCGTCTATTTTTGTATCCCGCTTCCAGTGATGTACGACGCTTGTACTTTGTCGTTTTGTATGTCTGTGTGTTAATGGTGCTTTGTATATGGGCTGCAACTTTCAATAAGCTTACAACGTTTAGACATACGATCTAATGGATCAAATGTAATAGTGTACGTATATATCATAACATAAATGGTAGGTAGACAAAATTAACTTGATATGAGGTGTCTTCTGGTCTCTTAATACAAATATTTATACTATAAATAATTATGGTAGTTAATTTTAGCGTGTTATGCTTATTTCACGTAAATTCAGATAATAGGTGTCTGAGAAGTTTTTCTATTCTTAAAAAAATTTAATGCAATAAAACGAAATATCAAAAAATTGTCTGCCACTTTCTTCAACTTCAACACGAAAACAACGGTGCGCACAATCGTGTCGCAACCAACAATGAGCACGGTTCCCGATTGAAGAATAGTCTCAGCTTAATGGAGGAGCTGAGTGATCGCCCTCCAATCTGACAAGTTAGTTCTCGAGTGATGGATGGTCACGCCGTGTCGACAGTAATATGTGATTCGCTATTGATTGTGTTTTTGTTGCGCTGTTGTTTAGTTCTGTTTACCGTTGTGTAATGGACACAGTTTCAGAAAATTAGTAATTTTAAAAACCAAATAAATATGGAAACTCCTGTATATGTGATCTTTTACTTGTTAGAAACATATGTTTCCCAAGTAAAAAAAATAATATAAAGTGTCCTTAAGCAGTATTAATACAAACACCAAAAACCTCTGCAAAATATTCCTAAACTACAATCCCATTAAACCATTAACACCATTGCAAACACAAAATACGATTAATAGTTATTTCATTATCCCATTTGCAGATTTCCACACATTCATTATATACAGTATAATAATTGGTAACAGCTAAATTTGTAAAGCCATCCGTGCTTACCAATTGGGTCTGCTTGTTCCAACTAATTAACGGGAATGCTTTACGTGTTCTGTATTTGCTTGAATTTAATTTGATATTTGTAAAAGAGACGATTATTTAAATGGATTATAAAAATAGGTAAGCAATTATCTTAATATATATAAATCTTGTGTCACAATGTTTGTCCTCAATGGACTCCTAAATCACTTAACCGATTATAATAAAATTCGCACACCATGTGCAGTTCGATTCAACTTGAGAAATAGGATAGTTTAAACATGTAGGTACCACGGGCGAAGCCGGGGCGGACCGCTAGTTTCTTATATTTAATCAAGAGAAGGTACAAGAGACAAAACTATTTCTATTTTCATATTGTAAACGTATATACAATGATAAAATAACATAATACTTACTATTTATTATTAAATGATTAGTTACCTACATTAATTAAAGTACCTAGCTTTCACATGTACATAGAGTCTCAAAGTTTTAATTTGATATCACACAATACTCAATAGGTATCATATTATATTAGTAAAACTATTCGTTAAAAGCCTGCAAAGGTTTAATATAATCAACGTCATAATTGTTAATACATTTGTATATCTGTAAATCCCAGAATAGTAATAAAAAATCCTGTCACTACATTAACATGATTCCCTTCAAATAGTATATAAAATATGTGATACAAATAACTGAACATAACACACATATAAACAAAGATACAAACTTTTCAATCTTCCACCAGCCGCGAGTATGCGCCATTAAAATCTTCGATAACAGCACTCCGAGCATCAAACTTTAGACAACCGCTACGTAAATCAATTACGATACAGTTTAAATAGTTGGTTACGGGAACTATGTGAGGAAATTATAACATTCAATAACTGTAATATAAGTAGAAATAACGCGAATAGCTGCCGCCGCGAAATTGCATATTTCGCCGACAAAGCGCGGACAGGTATTGTATATGTGTCGGTATATGTCACATTTCGTAGCTAATATTAATTTTGAATAGCTCAGCTTATGTTATGATATTTCGGCGCTTTTTGATAATCTTGATGTAGGCAAATAGAGCCGTACAGAGCTTTCGAAGTGAATTGTTGTTAACTGCGTGTATAGAAAATTCGTTCAAGTTTTATCTCTTTGGATTATTGCCTGGCTTATTAGACGCATAGATAGGGTTACTTTCTGTTAAAATATATGTCTTCAGCAAAATATCATTTTTTGATATCATCTGCCCCAAACTCACATGGAATTTCACTTAATCATCCATTATTCAACCGAAACGAATATGGAATAAGTCAACTCAATCATCGAGGACCTCATCCTTATAAGCATGTAAACATAAAAACTATCACATCGCACGTACGATGACAAAAAGGCGACATTTCATATGGGATGAGCTAATGTATTCAAGGGGACCATTCCGAATTCCGGCCCACGCATGTGTCATAGACAGTGGGCCCCCGGGGACAAGGTAGACGGGCAAAAACTGAAAATTGCAGATATGTTCACATTATTGCTGCACGTGTTCGTTGTGAGAGGCGACACGACATTTTACGTACAGACACTTGTGACCTGGGTGCATCACTTGTAATAGGCTATTAAATACTTTTGGCAATTTGTTCATGCTTTATTTGCTATTTTATTTTATTGATAATAAATAACAAAACATGTCTACATATCTGGAACATTAAAATAATCTTATATATAAAATTCTCGTGTCACAATGTCAGTCTGCATACTCCTCCGAAACGGGTGGACCGATTCTCATGAAATTTTCTGTGCATATCGGGTAAGTCTGAGAATCGGCCAACATCTATTTTTCATATGTACCACGGGCGAAGCCGGGGCGGATCGCTAGTTATTATATAAATGAATTTCTGGCATCTAGCCTCTAGGTACTACTAAATATTAAATGATTAAATGTTTTTTCTTTCTTTCTTTCAAATAATTATTATGAAGAAATTGACTACTACGTACGTTATATTTTTACAGTACCTATAAATAGGTATTCAGGCTCACAAAAATAACAATACACATAAGTAATAACTATAAAAGTGTTAATAAACTCACAACGTTCTTTAAATTAATTTATTTTAAACAAAATTCATTACGTATTTCATATAGAAAATTCAAAACAATGTAGATAAAGACTCTTTTTTATTTATTCTATAAACAATTTCCTGTAACAATGGAGACGCCACTCCATGCCTAATACATAATGGATAACAACCTCGCTAGTTTCAATAAAAGGATTTTTTGCATACTTCTAACATTTTGTGATATTGTAACGTCTTTGCCTTACAATTTATTTTCCTTTTATGCGACTCATATTTTAAATGGTACACTTATATGGAGCACTATGAAATAATATTGAAGGACATTTCTACAGTTTTGTTAATATTGAATGTACTATTTGTTACAAATTCTATGTAGGAAGTGACTTACATAATAAGGTGACATTTATAAGGTCATAAAGAAGTTTCACTTCTTACGTGTGTACTCTTTATTCTATTAAAATGACATCTATTTCCCATTATAACAAACATATTTATAAGAAGATAATATTATTAACCATTCTAATGACGCTAAAGCTGTGTTCAGTTTAATTCTTAATTAACTGTGCACATAATACTTTGTTTTGTATCTAAACATCAAAGATAAATCCTCAGAAAAGTAACCAAAAACATTCGCGCGAACCCAGTTTATCCGATAAATGGATTATTTTCGAATTCGCGAACTAAACGAATCTCATTACTAGGGAAGGAGTTCAGTGGTACAATGTGCGCGAATCTGATCTTAAATGCAAACCGCGAGCCAAAGAATCTCATTAGCAAGACGACTCCGCTACCTAGGCGGGAGTGTTATTCTGGGAGATGAGTTTATGATGCTAGGAATTTTAGTAACAGTACTATAGTATATTCCTAGAGCAGGCGGAAATTCGTACAATGACACGAAGTATTAGGTATGTTATCACAAAATAAAACTATACCTATCGCTCTTCATACACTACTTTATCGTTTACGCAGCGTACCGCTTTTCATGGTACAAGGTGAGGTGAGCGACGCGGTCGTTCAGAGATAACAAACTTGTTTTGACTACTTGTTTTAACTGTGAATTATTTACTAAAAGTAAATAATTCACTAATTTCATAAGATGTTACTAAAATATTTATTATTATTTTTATTATAAAACACTTAGAAGTTAGAACCTAAGAGCAGAAGTGGTCTAACATTTTTTTTTGTTGCAAATTGTGTCATACCTACAGCTTACTGCAAAGTTAGTTAGATATAATCAAGTCAAAGTCAAAGTGTTATGTAATGTAGGTTACTGAAATAAAGATTTTCACTTTCACCCTTTAATAATGTTCTCAGGTTACCAACAGGTTGGTTACCCCTGTTAGGTCATTGTACGAATTTCCGCCTGCCCTAGGAACATACTATAGTATATTATTATATTGTCTGTGGTAATAGTACGACAGAGTTTTGTCTTTGGTGGATAAATACTTAAATTAATTAAGCATCTATTAACTATATGCATCTATTATATTTCTACCTTAGTATACCTACTACGTTAAGAAAATGTCTTGATGAATGACGATAACCTCTACGAGCTGCTACAAATGCGATGGTTTTGAATGTTTTATATAGTATATATGATGATCTGTGTAGGTAAACATGCGTATGAAACTGTATTAGTAGTTTACACTTAAGTTATATAATATATACTTATCTACATTTAAACGTAATAAAATAAAATGTAATAAAAAGTTTTCCGACTTGCAATATATAAAAAAAATTGAGTCAATCGTTAAAACCCGCGCATTGTTACAATTTACATTACAAAAACACTAAACTAATGCTCTAAACCAAACAATTCCCAAGTTCCCAAAGTCAACAAAACATCCAAAAAATCTCGTTAATTCCCAGAATAAGTCCTCCAAGGGTACAGTGAAGACATCGCGTTTGCATTCGCAGCAGCTCGCTCATTGGAAAATCACCGTCGTCCACTGAATACTGAAGCAGCGTCGTATTAATTCTGAAACATTCCCTCGCACTGCATACGAAAATGTTTTTTATTTACACGGCATTGGAATGACTTTTTCTTCAGTTCCATTTTGAGATTGTGTACGTGGTTGACTTTCGCTTTCAGTTACTAATCTCCCTTATAACTCATTGAAACTCGTAAAATTAAACTTAGATGCTTTTAAATACGTCGTTAATTAGTCTGTTTGAAATCTCTCAGTATTTATTCTTGTTTAGCATTGTTTAATTCATTTTAACTATATTTTATACTAGATTTCCGCCCGCGGCTTCGCCCGCGTTTTCAAAGGAAAACCCGCATAGTTCCCGTTCCCGTGGGATTTCCGGGATAAAACCTATCCTATGTGTTAATCCAAGTTACCCTCTATATGTGTGCTAAATTTCATTGTAATCGGTTCAGTAGTTTTTACGTGAAAGAGTAACAAACATCCATACATCCATACATCCATACATCCATACATCCTTACAAACTTTCGCCTTTATAATATATATTAGATTAGATTTAAAATTTACAAATTAAGTATATTACAGAACAAGATTTTATTTTTTTTTATTTTTTCAGCCTTTCCTAATATTTATAAAGCAATTGTAAAAACCCACATTTACAATTCATTATAAAACAATTCCCCAAAAAAACGCGTAGCAATAAACGCCCGGTCCCTCGTTATCCACATCACAATCGCGACAAAAATACAATTTGAAAAGCGCCCATCAAAATGATTTCTGTAACAACGGCAATCGTCCATTCAAAAAACTTGTACAATTTTGTACGGGACCGTCCGTCCGGGACCCACATCATGTGCACAATGCCATGTGCGACGCCATTTTGAAAAAAATGTCAGTTTCCCGTGACAAATGAAATCAAATTTTCTCGCGCCATTTATTAGGTACTTTAGTATGGTTAATAAAAAGTTAACTTATGTGTAAAATACCAAACGATTCAATTCCTTACAGTAATTTAAAACATTAACAACGTTAATATAAAATAAACAAAATGTATGTTTATGAGAACGAATAGTACCTATGTTTGTAACAACGAATTCATGTAAGTGAATGCTTACTAATTCAATCCAGTCTATAATTTTAAAAAAATACGCTGAACCTAAATTATCGATTTTAACAAAAAATATACATTCAAATGATAAATCAATGACCGATAAATATATTTATCGTACGGAGAATACACGTGTGGGTTTCCTGTCGTCATGATACAGTTGACCAAGATATTATATAAATAATTATAGCAGAAATAAGGACAAAAGATTTGACGTAGTAACTCTTATTGTGTTTCTTCGAGAATCTGTAACAATATACATGTTTGTAAATATAAGCTTACCTGTAGCTTGCAGTCTTACCGCCATTATCCTATCAGACTAATTATAAGTGTATCGTGCTCGTTCCGAATTACGACCGTATTAAATCAGACTCATTCTAATTTGAAACTAATAAATAAGATAAAATTTGAAGATGAATTTACTTAGAAATCAAAGGTATTTTAAAATCATTTCGCATCTAATTCTACTCACGGCCTTCGCATACATAATAACAAAACAAACATCACGCAAATTACCAAAAATTAATGAAATAACTCGTTTTGTACCCGATATGAAACACATATTAATTTGGACTGATATTCAAGATTTGGAAAGCAATGGACAATCATATTTTATCAAACGAAAATGCAATTACTTCAACTGCTTTTTAACGAAAAACAAAAGCCTCTTTGGTGATTTGAGATATTTTGATTTAATACTTTTTAATTTGCAAGATGTGAGCCAAGACACACAAGTGTTGCCATATATCAGAAGTAATAATCAAAAATATGTTTTTGTGGCAAATAGTTCCGCTCATAATTACCCTGTTTGTGATTCGATCTATGATAACTTTTTTAACTGGACGTGGACATATAAGTGAGTTTTATATTATTTTTTATTAATATTAGAATAGATGTTTCAGAGTAGCTGCTAATTCAGTTTTTAAGAAGAGTAGACTGAGTTCGTTTATTAATTTAGCATTTAATCACTCCATTTTCATACCACTACCACGCATGTAGGTTTAAGAACATATCAGGTACCTATTCTTAAATTCTATAAAATAAATGATAAATTTATATACCATAATACACAATATTCATGTCAGCTACGCGTAGCGATCGAATCAAAATATTATACAGTCAGTACAGTATAACATAAAGTGCACAGTTGCGTAATACGTATCCATATAGCTTTACATCTTATATAGTGCAATGTATGCTATCTATAATCTTATATATAAAAATGAATCGCAAAATGTGGTGGTAAGAGCATAACTTGAGAACGGCTGAACCGATTTCGATAATTCTTTTTTTATTATATTCCTTGAAGTACGAGGATGGTTTTTATGTAGAGAAAACGTAAATATGTACCACGGGCGAAGCCGGGGCGGACCGCTAATTATCTATACAAATATTATAAAGCTGAAGAGTTTGTTTGTTTAATATCTCAGGCCGCGCTAATCTCAGGAACTACTGGTCCGATTTGAAAAATTATTTCGGTGTTAGATAGCCCATTTATCGAGGAAGGTTGTAGAATATATATTGTTAGACGTGACTTTTGATTTAATATTTTTGTGGATAAATAGTTGTCAATATAGTTGTCACTGTTTCCTGTCCGAACATGCTTAGCTGTCGAATACTATAAATTGCCGCTTTCCTTTGACTCGTGGCGCATTCGTACGAATCGTGCCTAGGGGCTCGAACGCTGTTTATACGACGTTCGACCCAACTACCCTCACTTTACTAATAGTCGTTGACTAGCTGCGTTTTGTTATCAACTACCTACATCAATTAGGTAGCTGTGTAGAATCGCAGTACATTCTTATTACATTCAAACTAATATTTAACCCTCTCTCGCTTTCTTATTTCTTACAATATCATCACCCTAAAACCAACAGGAGCTGAGCGATGCGGGTGAAACCGCGGGGCACAGCTAGTATAAAATATAGAGCTATAAAGATACAAAATTGTTGGAACAAAAATATATTTCCAGATACGACTCAACGATACCGTACAAATTCATAACAGTTCACAATTTGCAATACGAAGAACTGGGCAGCCATTTTCACTGGAACACCAACATGAAACCCATCGATGCGAAACTAAAATCCCAATTACAGACAAAATCTAAAGCCGCTGTCATATTCCTTGACGAGTGCCACAGTAGGAGCAAACGGGAAATATTAGTGAAAGAACTGCAGAAGGAATTAAGCAGATTTAATTTAACAGTTGACGTGTTTGGAGCGTGTAGTGTCAAACAATGTAAGAGAAAAACTATGCACGGATGCTTCTGGAGAGTCAAGAAGACGTACTATTTCTATCTAGCTCTTGAGGATTCTTTATCGCCGGATTATATCACGGATATAGTTCTTTATGCGTATAATAATAACGCTGTGCCGATTGTGTATGGTGGAGCTAATTATGTCAGGTATTAAATAATAATTTTCCCATAAATGTTAGTTCCATAAACTCATCTGTTTTCCTTTAATTTTATCAATTAAATATATTTCTAGATACCTACCACCCGGCTCCTACATCGATACCTACAAAAAAACTTCCTCTCAAATTGCGGAAGCCATGTACAACGTAATAAGAAATAGGGAGCTATACTACGACTTCTTCAGGTGGAAGAACCACTACATCATCAGCAAATCCTCAGGGTTGGATGGGTGTGCTCTTTGTGAGCTGATGAACAACCCAGCACGGTTGATCCAGCAGTATTCGTATAGCAGCTTCAGAAAATGGTGGAATCCGAAATATCAAGCGCATTGTGCGGTTTCTAACAAATTGGTTTTGTAGTTTATCAAACAGTTTGTAGACGAAATAAGTTATTAGTATACAGTATCTAGGTAAAACTATATGTAAAAATCGTGATGTAAAAATGTAAACAAAATAACATTAATTGATTTACTTCAAGTAAGTATCTTTTTAAATCTAAAATAGTACGAATCATAGTTAAAATAACATAATACATAACTAAAATAAAATCGTACGGTTAAACAGAAATGTATGTGGTTAAATTTAGAACCTGTGTTCTATTCAAACGTTATAAATAAATACGCCTGCATGTTAAATTTATACTACTTATTTAACACTTAATAGTTTTTTTTAATTACCCTAAAAATAAACTTTGCCCTTATTTTTTTCTGTCTTCGTCCTTATTTATTATGATTTCATAATTATGTACTTATTTTAATGAAAATAACCATTATGTTCCTTTACAAGACTGTTTGCATTAAAATCTCTACATTTTCAATTAAATGCATGCATTTAAGATTTATATACATTAAATTGATTCACATAAGCTATAAAAAACAGTTGCAGTCAACTATATTATTACAATTATCGTATAAAAAGCAAAACAAAAAGAATAAATTAAGCGAGTGAACAAGCGGCCGGATCACATCCATTCCACAAACATGGATTAAAACTTTAAATTATTTTAACAGATTAAAATGTATGATAAAACATCGCATTCATTGGATATCGTCGACACCCCGGGACCCGTGTTAATTTAACTTTAAATCCTGTTTTATGTAATTATTACGCTCACATGTATTAAATAAATCTACTAGGAAGAAAGTATTTCGAGGTTCCAGAATTGATTAATTACCTAAGTTCTACTTCTTCATTATTATGTATTTTAATGCAAGCCGGCTAAAACTTTTTATTTCTATCAATGTATATTAGTAAATATTGATGAGGATAGTAATTTATTGAAAGCGTTACTATTTTTCTACGCTTAAAACAAGACATTCATGATCTTTGGAGTTTGGTTAGAACATTATCTTTTATTAAGTATATATAATATATTGAGAAGTTGGTAGGTACCACTCGTATTTTACGGAAAATAAAACCTACAACATACCTAATATAATTGTGATAATCGTAGCATCCACAGTTCGGAAATATCAAGCTTACAAAAGTTGAGAACTAAAGGCGTCGATACACTTAACTATTTAGCGGTAAGTCGGTAAGTCAGTAAGTCGAAGTCGGTTCAACTATCGGAAAGCCGTTGAAACTGTTCGCAATCGTAATCCCACTCCATTTTTAATAATCCCTCAGAGTTGAGAGGCTTTTAAATTGTACTAACGGATGTACTTGCAACGAACTATTAAGTTTTACTCTTGATAGATGAAGAGAGGTTATAAAAGCAGTAAATTTTAAACTAGGTAACGATCTTTTTTATATATACCTTATTATTATTTATACATATATCTACATATATTAATTTCTTTCTTATTAAATAGATAAATTTATAAATTATAAGTCTGTCACGACATGGACTTCGCACGTGATCTGGAGAGACCTTTTCATATTAGTATAAAAAATTATAAATACATGCCTTTCCTACATACATAACCAATACTATGTTGGGTATATTTTTTAGTTAGTTTTATTAATAAAAAATAAAATCTGAAATTATGAAAAAAAAACCAATAGGTATTAGGTATTTCTAAATAAACGCTGTTCGTACGTTTCTAACTTTCTATTTTAACAAAGAGTACTCAGAACTCAACATTTTTCTTTTTTATTGGATTCCAGAATAGAACTCTGTATTAGTAATCTGTGGTAATTGCCTCTGTCACGACTCACGATCTCTCGAAATAACGTATCCCTGGTGAAGTAAAATACTTTATAGTCCATTCGATTTAAGTTGTTAACCTAGGTACTACTTTATTTATTCTATTCGATTTAAGTTCTTATATGATATTTAAACGATGAAATTGTATGGAATATAATATACGCTTTACATTTTTACCTTAAACTTTTGCTACTTTGTTTCTGTATTGTTAGCTCAAAAGGTACTGCCAAAGAACTGAAAAGTCCGCCTAAAACTTATTTTCCCATATTCTTTAAACAAAATGTTTTTTTTTAATAAAATGCTAAGGAAATTTCAGTTATAACATTTTCGAATTCCAAATACGAAAATGTTTTCAAACGGTAGAATGTTAATTTAAAACTATGAAGCGCGGTTGGTTCTTGGGAAAATGTTTAATGGGGGCGGCTGTTTACCTAAGACGCAGTTTCGTAAAGTTAAGAGTTGAGACAGAAAATTACCCTGCGCGATTCGCGGGGAATATTAACAGTTTTCTAAACTTTGAAAGAATTATTTCATAATGTTACCATTGCGAGTTAATTTAAGTTGCTTGGTCGTGTTTTTGAAGCAATTTGAATTTCGAATTGGTTTATATTTCTTTGTTTTTACGTTGCAGATGGTTTTGTTGAATTGCAATAAATATTTAATTTCATGTCGATTTCATTCATTTTTAGAGTACCCTACCTATTATGTTATTTTTAAATATTATTATGATATAACTAGCTTTCCACCCGCGGCTTCGCCCGCGTTTTCAAAGAAAAACTCGCATAGTTCCCGTTCCCGTGGGATTTCCGGGATAAAACCTATCCTATGTGTTATTCTGATGTATAAGCTATATTGTGGTAAAGTTTCATTCAAATCCATTCAGTAGTTTTTACGTGAAAGAGTAACAAACATCCATACATCCATACAAACTTTCGCCTTTATAATAGTATATTAAGAATAATAATTAAGAAGTAGGTAAAGAACTTGAATGATTTCAAGGTCATGAATAATTTTGTGCCCAATGTCTTGGAAATTGATGTGTTTCGTCCCACAAAACTATGCTAATAGCGAAATCGACGAAAAAATGCATAGGTAGGTTTCATATTTTTTACTACATTATACACAAAAATCTTATACAGGAAAAACCTTGTTATAATTATTCATTATGAAAATTTTATACTTACCCAACTAAAAAGAAAATGTAATAAAGCAAATGAAAAAAATATAAAAACAAAATTCAATATAAAAGTATAGGCGCCGGCGAGATTCGAACTCACGATCTCCTGTTTACTAGACAGGCGCTTTAACCAACTAAGCCACGGTGCCGATGCGTGCCCGTACGAAAATGCATTAGATAATCAAACATAGATTATATTTCGACACTGTGATATAAAAAAGTTCAATTTTATAAAAAAAAATGTATCGACATAATAATATATTACTACTATAATAGGTGAAAAAAAAGCATACCTAGGCATCTGTGCTAGGCATATTCTGTGTATCAAAAACTATCAGTCAAATAAATTTCATTTGGTTATCAAAAGTATGAAGGTGATGAAAATCGATAAAAGTTAATTTAATCAAAAATAGCCATGACCACTTTTCGATAGGCAAGCATATTTGTTTATAAAAAATATTTAATAAAAAATACGTCTCATCTGGTTATCAGATCGGTGAAGGACGATAAAATTGCTAAAATTACAATTCTAGTAAGATCGGATGGCAAGCAGCATCAATTAATTAGCTTTATCAAGCACTTGAAATGCAAATACGTACGGGATGTAACAAAAACAATACTCACGAACAGACTAAGACATCCAATTTCCATATTATCAATATCTGTATAATTTTATGGCTACAACCGGAGCCTCATTAGCTACGACTTCTGAGAACCACTGAAGGTTCATGTATGTAATTTGGTCTTAATTAATATTATGTTATAAAATGTCATAATATTTAAGGGTAAATTTTTTAAAAAACAAAATTTAGTAGATAATATGGTCTACCCAGCGCAGCTCCCTGAATAGGAACAGTAATTTATAAGGAATTCGCATTTTAAGCGATACCACATTATATTCAATCCTTTATTTATCAAGATTACCGATAAAAAAAATACCAATACGATCACAGAATTCAAATATAAAACGATAAAACTTACGTAGTAGTTCACCCCAATCCAGAACGGCAGTGAGAAAATAAATTATCTCTGCAAAGGAGGCGACTGTAAATATTTTCAGTTCAAAATGGAATACGTACCAAGTAATCCACTCCGACGGCACTCAGTTTACGTACGTAAATTAGTTGCTAGTTCTGTCTGTGAAAAAGTTAGATTGCCTTCTTCTTGACTCCGGCTAGCCAATTTCTTTAAAACGATTCTTTGAAACGGGAGTTATGATAAATTCTTTGTAGGTACCTATGAGAAATAAAAATATACCTATTGTCTTTGTGAAATTTATTGTTTTTTTTTTATCATTTGAATTATGCAAATTGTTAAACTAACGTAACGTTAACGTTTCTACGGTGATTTTAATGAGGAAAGAACTTGATCATAAAAATCTGTTTCCGTCTTCATGGCGGAGAAATATATTTTCGGTTATGTAGGGCACGACCGCACTAGGGTAGTTAAAAATGTTCAGATTATGCTTGTCATTTGAATTTGTAGGTACCGCTATTTATCTTCCTATAAAATACCACTATAGATAAAATTAAAAATTATGAAATTAATTCCAGAACTAATATCTTAAGGTCTTGCCAAGGTTTGCGAAATTCCTATTACTACTACTTTACTATTTACTACCCTCTCTTCTTTTTCTCTTTGTTAACGTCTCCACCCAATAGAGGGACTACGCAGATATTCGGCGTAGAGAATTATTACCTAATTGAACAGGTAAATCCAGATTAAAGGTGCATAATAGTGTGCCTACAATCTACATCTATTCTTCATTGCTTAAAATAGATGACACATTTTCATCTATGACTTTTTAGTTTTTTGCGTTCATTTTTAGACAATAGACAGCTGTTATGACTTTTGACAGATGCATAAAATTGACAAGTAAACGAAAACAACGAGAAAAACTAGAAAAATCGTAAATAAAAATACAAGTAAAGCCTTGAAATACTTTTTATTGTCTCTACAGCGATAGTGTAGCGACTTAAAATATTTTTTTATCACAATACCAATCGTGTATTAGGTTATGTATTCTTATGACTCAAGGTGATTAAGTTGCAAGATGATATGAGATTTTGAAGTCGTGAGTTCATGTAACGTACCTTATATGGGTTGAAAGGGTTTATATTTTGTTCCTGGTTCAACTTACGGTCAGTTAAGACAAAGATTCCAAGATGAGCGATCGAGAGAAAGCTAGTGGTTCGAGTTCCCAAGACGGAGAGAAAAATGACCAAAATATGCGAATTCCTTCACGGCCTATACCCACAGGACCAAGGTAATGTCATACTTTAGTAATTATTATTAATAAATGCAACGGTTTTTCTTTGTTCATAATAATCTATGTAACAAAGACTTGTGTTGAATCTAATCACACAATAAGATTAGTTAACCAAGTAATAATCATTTTCCCTTTTATTATTACAGTTCAATATTTATTTAATTGGGTATCGTTTATTATCTTATAATGCCTGTTCATAGATATTTTATAAAATTTATTATAAATTTTTTCTCCTTGAAAGGATCAAATTAGAAATATGAATTATGGTATCCCTATTTAAATTTCATCAAACTCAAAACCTTCAATCACCAAACACAATAATTTTCCAGAAAAATAAAAGAGGAATAATTTCCTGGATAAAAACTATAATTTTACAAAATTGTACAAAAGTATAAATTTATTTACAGCTACTTTGCAAGTGAACCCCTCCAATTTCGAGTCCGAGGCTCAACAATAACTGGTGCTTCTCCTCCTAAGTTCGTCACTTTGGAGGACATTATGAAAGCTGCCCACGGCATGCAAAACATGGCACTCGCTCATGAGATTGCTGTGGACCAAGACTTCAAGCTGGAACCTTTTGAACCTCCGGATAATAGGTAGTTAAATTGATATATTTTATGTACCTAGCTAACTTTAGAAAAGTTGTCTGAAATAGTTCTACTATAGTATAAATTTGTTTTAGTGAGCTTCACAATTAATACTGCATTAGCTTCTCTATAGTGTAAATAGTTAACACACGGTATTCTAGACAAGTCATTCTAGTTAATATTTGTAATAAGTAGTATAATATAAAAAATTAAACTAATCAAATATTTAAACTAACTATTTACCAAAGTGTATAATATTCCTTGATTTCAACAGACATGATTAATAGAAATTACAGAAACTTTATTTTGTCAAATATAGCTATCAGAAGTTGGTGAAGGAAACAATGCACAGAGCATATTTTGATATACTCCGAGAGCAGCTTAACGCAGATCCACCAGAATACAAGCAAGCTCTTATACTGCTTGAAGATGTTAAACAGGTATTTATTTGTTCACTCCTTTGTTACTAAACAAAGAATGTTAACATTTAATAAAATTTAAATTTTACTACATTCTTAGTTCTTACAGGTGACAGGGAAAAAAAAATAATGTCTTTATCTATCTGAAGGAAGGCTGCATATTGTTTTACACTGATAATTTTTAACAAAGGAATATTTACATACTCAAAGTCACCACTTACGATTTTATGATTATGACAAAAAAAGGTTCCTCTCCTTAAATGGAATGTCGTTGACTCTTATAACCTCTATTTTACTCCGAATTCAATAAATTAACTAAACAATTTGTTTTATTTTAGATTTTAAAGCCATTTAACATAATGCAATCGCAGCACTAGAATAATAATAAAAAAATATATACAAGAGGTCCACCCAAGCTTTACCCATAAATAGCATTTGTGTACATATCTAGTGGTAAAAGATTTTAAATCGGTCCAGTAGATCCTGAGATTAGTCTGTTTAAACAAACATACTCTTCAGCTTTCTATTATTAAGTATAGTTTGCAAGCCACCTTTTTACAATACTTTATCAAGCCTATTGAGTGCAAAATGATTGGTCAAGCTCAAACTTTCACATTTATAAGATCAGTAGGATAAAGAATCACTTAATTTCATTTATTTTCAGGGTCTATTCGCAATACTGTTGCCAAGACACACGCGCATCAAGGAAATGATTGAAGAAGTGTTAGACGGTGACTTCATCAAGCAGCAAGCGGAGAATAACAGCCTCGACTTCCAGAAGTATGCGACTTTCGTGATAGATCTGATGGCCAAACTCGCGGCACCAGCGAGGGATGAGATGATACAGAATATAACACAGTTGACTGATACAGTAAGAAATATTTATATTTATATGGAATAGTTATTAAAGAATAGTTGGGAAAAAGATTTTATGTTTAGTTTTAAAGCATACAAATGCGTTATAAATGATATTTTTTATGGAACGGAAAAAATTCTATCATGAGGCGGGATTAAAACTGAATGGTAGATAGACGCGTGTTCGAATCCCGCCTCAGGATCAAATTATTTTATTTCTATTCGTATAAAAATTATCAAAAATTGATTTTCTTAATTTATGACATACTAGATTTCCGCCCGCGGCTTCGCCCGCATTTTCAAAGGAAAACCCGCATAGTTCCCGTTCCCGTGGGATTTCCGGGATAAAACCTATCCTATGTGTTAATCCAAGTTACCCTCTATATGTGTGCTAAATTTCATTGTAATCGGTTCAGTAGTTTTCACGTGAAAGAGTAACAAACATCCATACATCCATACATCCATACATCCACACATCCACACATCCATACAAACTTTCGCCTTTATAATAGTATTACGATTGTTTTAAAAAGCATTTGATTAAAATGTAGCTGATAATTATTATTAAATCAAAGTTCTTTGTTCAATCCTACTTATTGTAAAATATTTATTATAAATAGCACACAACGATTTTGTATACATTTTTATTGAGAGTATAATTTCAAGGTCGCGCCATGGCAATGCCGTCACGTCATGGATTAAGGCGACGATTTTGGTATCTTTAAATCTTGCCAATTAAGTTTCACTTCTGACACATGTGCTCGGCACACGTTCTTTCTTAGACTTAAACAGCTTTCTTATAATAAAAGTATGTGATTTCAGGTTGATATCTTCCGTGCAATATTAGAAACTTTAGAAGTACTGAAGCTAGACTTAGCCAACACACTTATAGCGATGATTCGACCTCATGTACAAAAGGAGAGTGTACAATATGAAAGGAATAAGTTTGACGAAATGCTTAAAGTTTCGGAGGGTAAGTAATTTTTTTTTAATATAAATATTCGAATAAATAAAAAAATATATATTCAAAAATTTAAAATGATATCAATAATATTATAATTCGAGAAACTAATGCCTGTTAGTTAAAAACTGTGTTACAGGTTAATATCTATGGAATAAATACAAATAAAAAAAATATATAGACTTTTTTATTGACATCTTTTCATTGTTATGAAAAATGTAAACATATTATTACATTCACAGATTATTTTTAATAAGATACAGCCCCTAAAGAATAAAAAAAATTGGTTGTCTGTAAAGTCGGTTTACTGACGATAGTTGAACGTGACAACGTCCGATTGCGCTTCTTTGTCGCTCGTTCCGCGCTCTCGCTTGCACTTCAAGCCTTACGGAACGCATCAGTGCGCGAGGTAACGCCGTCATGTTTTGAGTCATGTTTTTTCGTGCGTGCAGCCGGCTGTATCGAATTATAAGACGTTGTCACGTCAAAAAAAATGCAAAAAGTATAAATATTTACAATTCCAGATGGTCTACAGCACACGAAAGAATGGATACAACGGCACATTGATAAGACTGGGCTTAGCTTACCTGTCAGTGATCAGAACATCATCAGAAATGTTACAGCCCAAACCTTGGCTAAGGCGTATTTGGAACTACTTGAGTGGGACGAGTCTAAGGATTATCCTGAGGTATTATTGCGACATTCTTAAATAAGTTATAGATATATTTTGCACTTTGAATGTTGTTGAATGTATCAAAAATTAATATAATAACCAGTTTTTTATCGACTTTGTTCATTATTTTTGACTATGACATATTATACGTAGTTTTAATCGGTAATTATGCCTACGCATATTTAAAATATTCCGTCGCCGCTTCTGTCTCGATTTTCATTCGATGGGTAGTGTGGTTACAGGAGAAAATTTTAGTACTAATTTAAAAGCAAGCAAAAAAACCTTATTAAATTTGATTTATGAAAGAATCTTGCGAAAATTGAATTGAAATTACTGAAAAGAAATCCAAAACCAAACAATTAAATTTACTTCCGATTCTAGAATGGTTATAAAAAAAATTACAATGAATAGAAATTTCGATCACGAAACCGTATTCGAACCCGCGTCATTAGCCGGAGCGACCAAACTCGTGATTTATATTGATAAATTTCTCATTTATAAAGCTTTCCACCCGCAGCTTCGCCCGCGCAGTCAAAAAAAACCCGCATAGTTCCCGTTCCCGTGGGATTTCCGGGATAAAACCTATCCTATTTCCCGGGGTAAAAAGTAGCCTATGTCCTTTCTCGGGTATCAAAATATCTCTATACCAAATTTCTATACCAAAGTAGTTATGGCGTGATTGAGTAACAGACAGACAGGCAGAGTTACTTTCGCAATTTATAATATTAGTAATTAGTATGGATTTTCATTTAGTAGCTATAAAACTAAATATAGAAAAATTAATCTCATAGTATATGGAAAAATTAATCTCATAGTATATTTAAATTTCAGACCCTCTCGCTAGACAAGCCACGATTCGTAGAACTGGGCTTGCAAGTATACCGTCTCATTTGCGTCGCCTCACTGCTATTGGTCAGCCCGTCGTGCGGCAACGATCCGAACGCGCAATACAAACAACAGCTCAAAGACAAGATAGATATCATCATGGATAATGCGTCTAATGATGTGTGAGTTTTTGACGTGACAACGTCTTATAATTCGATAGAGCCGGCTGCACGCACGAAAAAACATGACTCATGCGGCGTTACCTCGCTCTGAGGCGTTCCGTAATGCTTGAAGTGCAAGCAAGAGCGCGGAACGAGCGACAAAGAAGCAAAATCGGCCGTTGTCACGTTCAACTATCGTCAGTAAACCGACTTTACAGACAACCAATTTTTTTTTAGCTTAATAGACTCGATTTTGACCCACTTTAAATGAACAGATATAATTCAAAGTTTGTGCATTTGTCAAGTGACGATACAATAATTTTATAAGCATGTTTTTAGATTCACTTTCGATACTAGTTTTCTAGAAAAATTTTCACAGATTTATTTCACATATTCATATGATATTAAATAAAAATAATAATATAATATTATTAGATATTGAGTATTGCATACAAATTTGATTTCATAAAATAGAACAATTTAAAACCTTAGATAATTCTTTTATTAACAAATTTGTTATTGCAGCGAGCTAAAAGCAGTGTTGCCATCAGTCGCGGAAGAAGTTATACTAATGACGGAGCAACTATTGGACACTATGGGCCAAGATCCTCTCACGTCAGAGACTAAAGAGTTGATTCGCACTCAAATTATATCTCTGGGAGATCCGGAGCATAGAGTTAGGCAGATTGTTCGTGAGTATTGATTTATTTTGAAAGAATAAAAGAAAAAACCATTTATTTGTACCGTTAACATATAAATACAGATTTTTAGAACAATAAAATGATTAAAATTAACAGATAAACAGTACAAAATGGATATATCCACTCAGTGCTTTGAGAATCGAAGGACATTTACGTAACTTAGATTTTGCAACTATATAGTATATTCATTATTAATTTCTATGCATATGCATGTTATTACAATATATGTTATTACATACCATTGACTGATAATATATTTAGTTTTTACTTGTGTTTGATTTTACACGATTATTACAATTTACATGTTTAGAAATTAAGACTTTAATGGATTTTAAACGCGGTTTATTATTACTAGCTGCGCTTCGCGATTTCACCCGCGTGGCTCCGTTCCTGTTGGTCTTAGTGTAATGGTATATAGCCTATAACCTTCCTCGATAAATGGGCTATCTAACACCAGTAGAATTTTTCAAATCGGACCAGTAGTTCCTGAGATTTGCGCGTTCAAACAAACAATTCAGCTTTATAATATTAATATAGATAGTCATGGGAAAACGGAAGGCTTAATAATGTATGAATAAATAGCGTTTAAAATCCCTCAGTCTTTAATTTCTAATAATATATTAATTTCTTTTCAGGTCAACGGGTTCTAGAGTTCCTAAAAGTAATTCTAGTCTGTGCGGGTGGGTCTAGACAGATTCCAGTCGGTCTCTCTGCATTCACTAAAGAACTGACAAATGTCTCCGGGACTTTGCTACGATATGTAATGCATAATAAAGCCGTGTTCACTAATCATTATTTGGAAATTATCGCTGCAGAACTGTGTAAGAATTAAGCAAATATGCCTGCGTTGAAAAGGCCCTTTTTATTAACTAGCAATGTATTTTGAATGTATTACCTATTTAAATATTTGGTTACTGTTGTAACAACTAACAACTACACATGTTTTTACTTTTTAGTAAAGAATTTAATAGACTTTGAACACAGTATTACCATTATTTCCTACAGTAAGGAATCGCCTTTGATGTCGCGCGATGCCGCCGCCAGCGTAGGTAATGACGCTGCCACACGAAAATACGCTAGGGTTGCAACAAATGGGAAATAAAACAATTGTGATTATTAATATTATGATGAAATCTTTATTCATATGTACATTCAAAATAATTGCGATTATTAAATCTGATGTAATTATTTGTTCATAAATATATAATTACAGATATTGCACTGCTAAATATTATTTACGTGGACACTTTATTTTTGGATGTTCTTAATTGTATATTATAACATTTAACTAAGTAATGCATTCGCATTGGGATGTACAATCTGATTAGAAAATAATGAGTACAACATATTATATACATAGATTTGATTTTAATTCAACAGATACAATTAATACAATCTTTCTGAAATATTGTTTCCTTCTGGGATTTCAATGTAGATTTACATCCGTAAACCGAACAGTTTGTGCGCGCCATAATAGAATATGTAAGTACCTATGTATAATAAAATTATTACACAAAAAATACGACTGCGTCATCCTTTCGCGCTAGGTAAAGCAAACTAAGCGTGTTTGCTTTACGCGGCCCGCGTCGCCCGACCCCCGCCAGTTCCCCTCCGTTTCTCTGCACAAGTACATTCGTCGCACTACTGTAGGAAATAATGGTAATACTGTGCTTTGAATTTCTACATGCAATGTTATAGCGCTCCAATAGATTCAAATATTTACAATCATAGTATTTAGTTTATAACTAGCAATATATAATGTGATTCAAAAATGAAATTAAATAAAGAACTCAGAAGTTTAGGAAACGAAACGTAAAATATTACGACAAATTTTAGCAAAAAGAATCATTTTTATAGCCCTGAAATTTTTTATACATTTTATACACCTAATAATAAGATATTAACGTTAACAATCAAATAGATAATTGGAAATATAGCCGCCTAGAAAATATCTACTTATAACTAGAAAATGTTAATTCTAGAACCTGTTCATGAACATTTAATTTCATTATAGATACAATACCTAAAGAAATTATTAAAAAAAACACACACAAACACGAATGAATGTATTCTTTACTGTTGTTGATTTTCATAACGAAAAATCTTTTTTTTACATAAGTCCTACTTTAACTTTTTTTTAAAGTTGTATGAAGACTATATTTCAACAGTGAATCAAGTCACTGTTTATGCATTCCATACAAATTGTATTGGCTTAAAATAATTGGAATATTAATTAATTGGTGACAGTTTTTTTTTAATAAATTGCCTATTTACATTTGGTATTCTTTCTGGATTTCAGAAAATAATATATTATTGTTATCCGCATTTATTAGGGACTGCATGTCCCATTATTATTTTCTAATGATCTAATCAACTAAATCCGTTCTATGAGTTGACTCTTTTTACATTATATAAATTATTAATCTAATATTCATATTAAGCTAAACATAATAAATAAAAGCTATTTACAAGTTTGTTTATTACAATAGCCGAAGTGATAATGATCAAAACTGGAGGCACAATGTTTATACTCTTTTTTTATAATCAAAATTACGTAACGTATTTTTAACAAAACCTTGCAATCGTTGGGATCAAGGATTTAATGTATTATTTTAGCTAAAATATAACACTGATAAATGAAATGCACTAATAAAATATCGCTATCATAATTTTGGTTTTTATTTATCCCATGTGTCCGATGTGATGATGTTATATTTATAAGAGAAACACCATATTATATAGTTTTAATTTAATGGTTTATCTAGAAGACGTTCATCGTAAGTCTCATGTGCGAAATAATTTATGTTGAAAGTCCTATCACGCACTTTAATTAATGTGCTTTCTCATAGATTAAAGGGATTTAAAAATAAAACATAATTGATGTCGCCAATATGTTTATTACTAGGTAAAATATATATAAATAATTATGAAATTCAATCCGAGCCACTGTGTCGTGATGAGGCACTCGATGCTGAACCACTTCGAGATCCCTGAAAATGAATTAAAATACATTTTAATAATTGAAATGAGGTTAGACGGAATTAAGACCAAGTTTTAATGACATTTTTTGCTATAGTTGTAAGCCGTATTGCGTGCGCGTTTCTCTGTCTCTCTAATAGAAAACAAGAATTATGATAGTCTCAGGTAAGGTATGTTTTTTATACTGAAGGGTGTGCGCTATGGATGCCTGCTTTGTGCAATGTGCATATCGATACATCGCATAGCTCGAGATGTGCATCTTACTCGCGTATATATAGCGTAGCATCATTGAGATATACATATGGAGACGACACCGCCTACATCACTTATGTTCCGCTCAACATAAGCCATATGGCTTAACTGCACGCTCATTTTTTATTTATTTTTAAAGTGAAACGCATCAAATATGCCTTCGTGTGTGTTACGATATTG
Organism: Colias eurytheme; assembly: GCF_061535395.1. Taxonomy (NCBI): domain Eukaryota; kingdom Metazoa; phylum Arthropoda; class Insecta; order Lepidoptera; family Pieridae; genus Colias; species Colias eurytheme. Next base: position 6,402,028 of record NC_143005.1, on the reverse strand, counting down.
CACAAATAATACGGAAAAGTGACTAACATAACTTTTCATCGGTAAGTACCTAACTAGATAATAATTTTTAAAACTTAGTTAGAGCAAAAAATGTTGTCACATAGTTTCATAGCATGGCTATTACATTATCGTAGAATAGCATAGTACATCCCTGGTGAAGCACCCTAAATGTGGTACATCAACAAAAACTCACATTTTTTTTATAGTGGAGAATGCATTTAGGCATACCCAGGGCACTCGGAGAAAGAGCCCTGGGTTATGTCGGACTCACCCTGCTGAGTGGTCCTACCGACTAAACTCCACTGTGTTCCGCCGTGCCGCTTTATTGACGGGGCCGCGGGTATTCGGTAGAACCGCGTCCGCATACAAAAACTCACATGTCTAGAAGCACTCGCCGATCGGCTTCTAGAACGTTCCGAAGCGCTCGAACGTTTCCTTGAGCTCGCACGTGAGGAGCGTTTCGAACTTCCTTTGGAAGACGCGCGTGATGACGCGCGGGAACTTGCTTTCGATGACGCTTTTGAACCCTGCAATGTAAAAAAGTTAAACTTAAATAACGATGACACCCGTAAAATCATAAATTAGCTGTGAAACATGTGCCAATCTATAAGATGAAATAAAAATATATCGTTAATTTCCTTCCTGCTTTGATCAAATAAAATAAAGAGCGTGTGTGCCGAGCACACGTGTCATAAGTAAAACTTCCTGATTCAAACATACCAAAATCGTCGCCTTACTCCATGAGTTGACGGTATTGCCATAACGCGACCTTGAAATTTTACTCTCAACCTACCTAAAGAAATTTCATTTGTATTTGTATTTTTCATAATTAACAGTTGAAAGTTGAAATAGTTATATTTGAATGACTTCAACTTATATATATCTTTTAAACTAAAAATCATTCAACAAATTCATGTTATTTTAAAATTTAAATGTACATAAATGTACGATTACATTACCTTATCACTAGCCTTAGAGCTGGCCCTAGACCCCTTCCCGCTGCGGGACGAACGCGAAGACGCGCGGGACGAACGCGAACCGGAGCGGGACCGGGATGCCGCCGACCTATAATTCAAATTCAAATTATATTTATTTGCCAGAATGAATAAATATAGGTGTTGTTATTACAATATTATAGCACTAATAAATTCTTATCATTAGTGGGCGTCCATAAATTACGTGACGTATTTTTGTTTTGCTGATGATGACGAAGAAAATACAATCCACAAATAAAATTAATATATACTCATACAGAATTTCCAAATCATGCATTTTTTTTGTGTGGTGTCTTGATGTTTGCCAGAAGGGCTGCTACATTTTATCGCGAACGCGTGGATGAAAGGTGCACCCTGGTATTAAACTTGAATAGAACTTACTAATGTACAATCCAAACATAAATAAAAAAATACTTCATCCTACTTATATCTCTCTATAACCTAATTAATATAAAAAAATAACATACCTCGCAGATCCAGACTGTGCAGAGCCAGATCTGGATTTACGCGAGCCAGACGCGGACCTCGACCGACTTCTAGATTTGGACTTTGACTTGGACCTGGACCTAGACTTGGACCTGGACCTCGACTTGGACCTGGACCTAGACTTGGACCTCTCGCGAGACCCTGACCGCGATCTATTCGATTTCTCCGATCCTTGCGGTGATTTGGAACCGGATTTAGATCGAGAGCGTGATCTGAAAATATGTAAACATTATGGTAACATAATTATATACAAAGCAACATTGCCATTAAAAAAAAATAATTGATTTGAAAATCATTATTTATAACAATTTTATTGAATTAAACATTATGAGGTGAGATCATAAAGTTCTGTTATGACAAATATGCAAATTCATGAATTAACAGTCAATTGTGCAGCAATCAATTTTAAAGTGAAACTTTTATTACATCATCTCAAACTGGTCTGTGTAGCGCATGTCGTGTGTATCGCAGCCGATCGTCACGCGACATGCGCTACACAAAGCAGTGTTCGGAACCGTTCGAACAGTTTCACTTGGTGGTTTCATAAAACCACACAACATTTTTTTGTATATTACCTCTCTTTTTCCCCATTCTGTTCTTGTTTCTCCTCTTCTTCATCCTCATCCTCCTCTTCTTCTTCTTCGTCTTCCTCCTGCAAGTGAGAAAAATTATAAATAATAAAACGAGCCAAGCACACGTGTCAGAAGTGAAACTTCTTTAGCAAGATCCAAAGATAGGTAATAAATTTGGTAATATTCAAAGATACCAAAATCAACGCCTTGCTCCATGACGTGACGGTATTGCCATGACTCAAATTTTAAAATTTTCGTGCTGAAAGAGTTTCACTTCAAAATACTCTCTTACATAAAGAACACATGAACGAAGTGTCTTCGCCTTAATAGAGACATTAAGGAAAGTGAATGGACACGTTCTTACTTCTTAGATATACTACAACTAGCAAATTAAGTTACATTTACCGGCCTCTATCCTAAAGAGCAAGAGGGACAGTATATCATAAAACCAACTATACTATAATTCTTGTACATATTTCAAACGTTGCTAGCTCCCGTACTATTAGCATATAGTATAAGGCTAGATCGTAATTTTCAATAATGGTACCCTTGTTAGGTTCATTATTTTAGGCAAAAAAATTGGTCGTCTGTTAAGTCGGTTTACTGACGATAGTTGAACGTGACAACGTCCGATTGTGCTTCGTTCGCTCGTTCCGCGCTCTCGCTTGCACTTCAAGCCTTAAGAACGCCTCAGAGCGAGGTAACGCCGCATGAGTCATGTTTTTTCGTGCGTGCAGCCGGCTCTATCGAATTATAAGACGTTGTCACGTCAACAACTTCATAATATATCACCTGTGCGGGCTCCAACTGTTTCTCCCTAAGCCTGAGCATGCGATGCTCCGCTGCGCTAAGCGGTCGGTGAGTGACAACTAGTCTCGTGAGCGCCTGCGCAGCCGCCCCGGCCCTAGCGCGACGTTTGGACAGACGCACACGTGTCTCCAACTCGTTGTAGTATATGCAGTGATTGCGGACCACCTGTTTATTGATTAAGTTTTCTCTCCATGATAGTTCAAGGAATATTATATTATAAAAAAAAGACTGGTTGCACTCCGGGAGTGCCGGCAGAAGTGAAAACTTGATTATTAACGTTGAGCATGTTTGGTATTTTGGAATGGTATCCGTCTTACGCTTTTTCGATCAGGTCACGTGTCCTGACGCGATCGAGTTTAAGATTTTATACCCATTACAGAAAAAGTGCTCAACGCCGCTAAAGAAGTTTTCACTTCAAAAATAATTAACGAATTCAATGACTAAAATAATTTGAACACACAGTTTAAGTTCTCAACATATTTTTAGTATTTAGGAAAAGTTTATAAAAATTAAATGTATAGAATATAAGATTAATGTTATGTTAACTTATTGGCATAGGTTTGACTAACAAAAATCAATTGTTATGAAAATATGTATAAGAAATGTGTTTCAATTTAAAACACTAAAATAGGAAAATCAAATTAATTCTCACCAGGAAGTAATTCTCCTCATAACCCTTAGAGGCTTTACTTTTAACGTTCCAATTGTATTCCCTAGCCATCTTATATTCATATGTATCACCGTCCATGTACGGTATGCCTTCAGTGATATCGCGTCGCCGTTTCTGTATCGTGTCCTCGGTGGGAAGACAATATGCCACAAACTGCTCTCCACTTTCGTCCATCACACCTCTGGAATTTAATTATTATTGGTTAAGCCGAAAGTGGAACATTTCTGAGCAGGTAACCACAGCAGCAATCAATTAATAGGTTAAATTTACCTAGCAGAAAATTTAATAAAAGTAGGAGTACCGTAAACTTGCTAAATATCTTTTTAAAACACATTTTCCATGCACTAATAATATTTTTTTCTCATATTTAGGCTTAATAGGAATTGAGATCTTAAAGACTATAAATCTGTACATCCTAATGGGAAAAAAAATGGCTATTCAACCTCTTTCCAATCACAATTATTAGTAAAGAACAAAACCAACAACAACATTTGTTATTTTCTTTTCCTTTTAATAAAAGTGTTATCCAAATTACAAAATAAATAAAAAAAATCTCACCGAATCATAGCCTGCGACATAGCTTCAATCTGTCCAGCAATATTCTTATCAGCCGGCGCTGGGTCTGAATCGAATATGACCTGCGCACAAGGATACTTCCACATGTCAAAGTCGGGGAATATAGACATCACCTCCACTGGAGTAACACCAGGTTTGCTGTAGTGCTTCTCTATAGGTTTCTTGTTGTCCTCAAACGTCTTTTCAATGGCTTTGATTTGACTCTCTCTGTCCATGTATAGTGTTTCTTCGCTGAATATTTTCTTAACATTGTAACCGACCTTGGCCTCCACCTGGAAATAATAATGATAATGTTAATATTATTGGTCCTCACTAGGGTTGTTGAGGATTCCTCTTCCGCTTCCTCATAATGCGGAAGTTCCGCAATATTTTGGGTTCCTCTACCGTTACCGCATCCTCAAAAATGAAAATAAAAAAATCCTCTTCCGCTATCGCTTCCTCAAAATTTAGAGGAAATTTATGAGGATGCTGATCCGATCGGGCGGCGAATTTACAAAGCCTATTTAAACTAATATATGTATGTACGTGGGCCACACTGAAAGTTTTGCGTAACTCATAAATAAAACAATTTATTTGAGTAATATTATATTTACTACTTTTTAAAGTATTCCCCGTTACATTTAAAACACTTTTTCATACGTTCAAACAATTTCTGGAGACATGAGGACCATTGGTCCGAGGGTATGTTTTCTGCGTGCTGTTTGAAAGCAATCACGGCCTCTTCTGGCCACGTAAATGTCGAACCACTCATTGAATCTTAGATTTTTGGGAAACCGAAGAAATTGTACGATGCTAGGTCAGGACTGCGTGCGGCATGGGTCACGTGCTCTATGTTTTCATTAGCGAAAAATGACTTTGTTTTGGTCGCGGTGTGCGCCGGAGCACTGTCATGGTGCAACAGGATGCGACCTCTAGGTCGCTTTTCCCTCATTTTTTCTAAGACATTGGGCAAACAAATAGTGGTGTACGACTCAGCATTAACAGTATTTTGTAGCTCAAGTGGTATAGTGCAGACAGAACCCGTCTTGGAGAAAAAAAACGCAATCATTTGTTTGTCGACCCTTCTCGCCTGCCTTAATTTTGTTGGTTTCCTGTCACTTTCAAACACCCCCAAAGAATATTGGTGATTTCTTTCTGGAATATAACAATATATTCATGTTTCATATCCTGTTACGATATTATCCACAGCATTAGAATGTCCGTGATTGTATTTTAATAGCATTTCTTTACACCAATCTACTCGATGTCGTTTTTGTTCTGGAGTGAGTTTGTGAGCAATCCACTGGCAACCAAGCTTCCTAATTTTGAAATGTTCATGTAAAATTTTCTGAATTTGGCTCATACCAATCCCCAAATGTCCCCGAATCTCCTAATAAGTGATATGACAAATTTCTTAAATTAGTCGTCTGACGGTAGCCATATTTTCCTCCGTGATCGCAGTTCAGGGTTGACCTTCACGAATGTCATCATGGAGAGAAACATGGCCGCGATGAAATTCAGCATATCAATGCCTTACAGTCCTCAACTAAGGTGCTTCCCTCCAGAAAGTATTTTAAAGGCGAGCAGTGCAAGCTTTCGGAGAAAGCGAACTTTTAAAATCGTAAAAAATCACCGCCCTAAAATTCTTTCGTGCTAGTTCCATTTTTGCTACGGATAACGAACTTCAACTTGAGATAAAAAACAATTGACAAGTGCTTCCCGCCCAATTTTTTTTTCTACAACTAATGAGACTTCATATGTTAAAAAAATATAACATTCAAAATTCAAACATTTATGGGTGGCCCGCAACGCAAAACTTTTAGTGTGCACTAGGTATTTGAGTTACGAGTCGGACTCTACTAACGAACAAGAGTAGAGTCTTACCGCCATATTTATATCTGCGCCTAACACTTATCTCTAAACATAATAATATAACATTTTCTCTCATACTCAGAAGAAACATATTTTACCAAAGATATCAAAATGATGAATCGAATGTCAAGTCATTTTAAATTAAAAAAAAAACAAGTTGTTTAAGCTTACATAATATATATCTACCAGTTAGTATTTTTTTGTGGAAATCGCCTAATGTCGCTTCTGGCACTGAGATGAGATAGGTTTTTTCGAGTAATATGCATAAACAAAAGCTCATCTGAGTCCGGCTCGTGACTCAAATAGTATAGTACTTAGAGGCTTTGTAAATTCGCGATCGGGCGAGCTAACCTCCCCCTAAGGGTGACAAATCAACATCGAGCTGTGCTGCGCTGTACTGCGCTGTGCTGTGTTTGGTCAACTCGCTCGTCTAATATTTTAATGAGGATACAAACAAACCATGCTGTGCTGCGCTGTGTGAGGCTACGCTCTGTTTAAAAACGCAGCAGTCTCGAGCGAGGCGCGCTACCCGCCATGCTGAGCCGCGCTGTGCCGAACTGTGCTATGTTTTTATGGAGCTCTGCCATGCTGCGCTGTGTCGAGCTTATCACTACATAGTATAAAACAAAGTCGCTTTCTCTGTCCCTATGTCCCTTTGCACGCTTAAATCTTTGAAACTACGCAACGGATTTTGATGCAGTTTTTTTTTAATAGATAGAGTGATTCAAGAGGAAGGTTTATATGTATAATAAGGTATAATAACATCCATTAAATAGTGGAGAAGTACTGTTATTTTTGAGGTTTCTAATGTGATGTCGTAAAAAATTACATTTATTCCGCTTACATTGCAAACGCAGGCTGAACCCTACGAGTTTTATCAAAATAATGTACTAAGTATTTATACACATTGAAAAGGTCTACAGAAAAGTCCGCGATGGTATATGTCTATCTCTTATGGATAACCCACAATAACTTAATTTTGTCATTTACTTTTTACGACAAATAATGGCTAATTTTCGAAGCGATTTTAACCAATACAGCATTAATCCTTAACCAATTAAATACCTTGAATACATTGTTCATTTAATATAGATCTATATGGCCCTTTACACCGTATGATTTAAGTGAATATTTTCGAAGACCATATAACAGATTTAAAAATTGCGGGACGTAGCGTTTGCGGCGGTACCGGCCGGCCGCCCGGCTATATATTTTATACCCGTGCGAAGCCGGAGCGGGCCGCTATGTTTTTATATTGTACAACGTTCACAGTTTTTCTGTAGTGTATTTAGTATCAGCATTGCACTCGTGCGAAGCCGGGGCGGGTCGCTAGTTAATAATAATTAAAATGATTTTTAGTCATTCGCAAATATTAAAAAAAAATCGTCTTCAGTGGCAATAAATAAATAATAATAAATAAATATTATAGGACATTATTCTGGACTGGACATTAGACTGGACTCTTTTAACGACAAAATAACACATAAAATATCCATATCCGCTTCTTCTTCACTTTCATCTTCATCGGAGTCAACTATGTCGTAATGTTTACGTTTTTTTGAAAATAGGGTCATATTTGACGAGATAAACGACTACACGAGCTGCTGATTACTTTATACTGAGCTAGATTGTTAAAAAACATAGCTTAAGAAACACAGCACATCACAGCGCAGTACAGCGCAGCATCGTTTAGGGGTGACAAATCAACATCGAGCTATGCTGCGCTGTGCTGTGTTTGGTCAACTCGCTCGTCTTATATTTTAATGAGGATACAAACAAACCATGCTGTGCTGCGCTGTGTGAGGCTACGCTCTGTTTAAAAACGCAGCAGTCTCGAGCGAGGCGCGCTACCCGCCATGCTGAGCCGCGCTGTGTCGAACTGTGCTATGTTTTTATGGAGCTGTGCCACGCTGCGCTGTGTCGAGCTTATCACTACATAGTATAAAACAAAGTCGCTTTCTCTGTCCCTATGTCCCTTTGTACGCTTAAATCTTTGAAACTACGCAACGGATTTGATGCAGTTTTTTTTTAGGGTTCCGTACCTCAAAAGGAAAAAACGGAACCCTTATAGGATCACTTTGTTGTCCGTCTGTCCGTCCGTCCGTCTGTCAAGAGCCTTTTTCTCAGGAACGCGTGGAGGTTTGAAGCTGAAATTTATATCAATTACTCAGGTCTACTGTCCCTTGAAGCTGTGAAAAAATCAAACTTCTAAGCCAACGCAATCAAAAGATACAGCCGTTTATGCCGCAAATTTTCGACACTTGCAAGGGAATCAAAACCTACAGGGTGCGAAGCAACGTCTTATAGCATAGATAAAGGAAAAATTACGAAAACCGTAAATTTTTAGTTACATCACATAATATATTTTTTTTAATAATTTAAAAAATAATAATACGCGACATGCGCTGCACAGACCAAAAAGTTTGAGACGATGTAATAAAAGTTTCACTTTAAAAACAGAACTTCTTTTTCAAAACAAAATAAACTTCTAAGTAATAATAATAAACATATCAAAGCACATATTTATCTATGTTTGGCTTAGTTTTGAGCCTTGTCTGTCCATCTTTTCCCAAGTAAAAATCACGGGAACTTCAGATATCTCTTCATTGTCATCGTCTTGCTCGGTTTCGTATGTCTCTTCTTGTATCTCCACGTTGTCTTCCACCTCACTGTCATTTTCGTCTTCATAGCAGAAACAGAACTTGATTCTTCCAGCAACAATCTGATTTGATCATCGTTCATTTTGACATGAAGTATGGCCTAAAAAATTGGTCAAAATGTAATTTAGAGCAACATTCATACATATATTTTACTATACATACTTCATAAAGTATTCAAAGTCTTAAAAAATATATAAATGTACAAAATATATAATATTAATACTTACACAAAAACTTGCACCTATACTCGCGTCGGTCTCATGGACCGATTGGCGCCAAATGCTATGACACGTGAACTTCTGCCGACTACGCCGCGACCTGCACTAAAATGAAGTTAGCCCCAAATCCGGAAACTAGCAAGGAACTCGACTTCACAGGATTTACCTGCATAAAAATAATTACGAAAATGTGTTTCGTCGGTCTCACAGACCAACGCGCGAGTATAGGAAGGTTAAAAAACGTAGCTTAAGAAACACAGCACAGCACAGCGCAGTACAGCGCAGCATCGTTTAATTGTTAAAAAAACGTAGCTTAAGAAACACAGCACAGCACAGCGCAGTACAGCGCAGCATAGCTCGATGTTGATTTGTCACCCTAACCCTAAAACATCAATATGTACAGACAGGAGAATGGCTTTTGTTTTAATTTTAAAAGTTTTTGTTTTTTAATTTTGATTATAATTTCCTATCATCCTCATCCTCATCCGCTTCCTCTTCCGCTTCCTCATCCGCATCCTCTTCCTCAAAAAAATATCCTCTTCCTCATCCGCATCCCCTAAATTTGTGTGTGAAAATTCCTCTTCCTCCTCCTCTTCCTCATAATCACTTCCTCAACAACCCAAGTCCTCACACACAATAATTTTCAAACTTTCAAAACACCAAATATAATAAATGTTATGGGTAATTGGCTAAAAAAACAATCCTATTGATGTGAATAAAAGTTTGTAACTATATTAGCATATTCATTACCTTTTCCATAGATTGAGGCTGAAATCTTGTCTGTTCTGTAGAGATATACTCAGAACGTCGCAGCCACGACACATTCTTAGCATGATGCCGAGACCGTTTAGAATCCTGTGGTGTAAGCACATCGTCTTCCAGAAGCTTCTCGTCCGCCGGGTCTAGTATCGCATTTCCATCCCCTTGATATATATCGCGATTAATCAAGTCAATGTGGACACCCAAATCGTGCTCCGTCAGTACTTCATAACGATAATTCTTCTCTAATGACGTAGGATTGTATTGAATAAATCGTGTCGAAGGAAATGGATACGTAATAAATTTTAGATCGAAAGGGATATCGGGAAGCGTATTACAATACTTTATGCGAGTTACGAGTTCCGACCTATAATAATAATCATCTATTAGTTATTGCAACAATAATTGTAAACATTTTAGAAATAAACATAGAATGAAATAAACATAGAATGAACTAACCTTCTTTCACCTGTGCGCTGAGGTCGCTTTTCCCTTTCAGGCTCATTAGTTTGAACCGTTGGTGGCATCTTAAAAATCTTAATCTAGTAACAGTTCTAGTAGTATCATAAAATAGAAGAATATTTCATTTTGTCATTCTATATAACATTTTAAAAACACAACGCTACAAAGCACAGAACAAATATACTCTACAAAGTCACCATCGACCAGACAAGTACAAACAGAAGTCAGAAACAGTTTCAGTGATTTGACAACGAACGAATCGGAAAAAGCGCGGGAATCTTCGAACGAGCCGGGTGTAATTTTTGAAATTTAATTTGAAAAAAATTTAAATTAATGTTCAATTGAGTTTGGCTTTGTATATATCTTTTGTTTCTTATATATGAACTTGTAAATTAGTGTAGTTAGTAGTTTTTTTATTGGTAAGTCTATTTTATTCTGATTTATAGTATGTAAAAAAATTTTTGCACTTAAATTTTGGCGGGCTGATCGATGAACGATCCTCCCGACCCTATAGCTTCAGGACCAAGTTTCCAACTTGGTCCTGAAGTAGCTAGTTACATTACGGTTCCAAGTATAGAATGTGAAAACGATTTTGCATTAAAAAATTGTTGGGTGGAAAGCACTCCTAAAAAACGCAGGCTAAGGAAACAGGACAGTGATAGCACTGAGCCTAATAAAAAGTCCAATTCTGATGTTACTTTTGATGAGTCCTATAAGAATGATAATAATAATATGAATGAACAATCGGCTTTACCAAATTTACGTTCAGAATACCTATCTACTGACTCCTTCCCTTATATTGTTCATGTTCAGCGTATAGAGTCAACACCTGGCGATGGAACAACATTGCATCCCATTACTTTTGGTCGATTTTTAAAAAATAACAATATTAAAAATATAGTATCTGGTAGTGTTAAAAAAATAGGGAGAAATCGTTGTATTGTAGCATTTTCAACGCCAAAGGATGCTAATGATTTTATTAAAAATAAAAATTTAGAATTAAATAAGCTAAGTGCAAAAATACCAACATTTAACATAAGTCGGGTAATTAACATAAAGTAATTGATAGTTTATTTAGTAATCATGGATTCCAAAATAATACAGTGGAACTGCAGAAGCGTGATACCTAAAAAGTCATATCTAATTCACATAAGCACAATCCTTTTTTATTGCTCTAAATGAGATTTGGCCGTATATATTATATTACTCTATGGACTTGGTTATAACCAAATCTCTTCATCCGAATTCCAGGATATTATGCAATGTACTCTGTGATATTATGATTTATGTTTGTATTCGTGATGACAATTTAAACGTCTAATCATGGACGTATAAAAAAAGACGGACGCCATATTACGGACAAACAACGTGAAGCTACCATAGTAAGCTAGCGATCGTGTAAAGACAATAAACACGCACACACTCTCACCATAGTAAGCTAGTCGGCCGCCATTACGTCGTGAACTACCGACTGATTAACTGCGTCACTGTTTCACAAAAAATATTTAAAATGCCATCTTGCGTGGTTAAATGGTGTCGCAACAGTACAATTTTAAATAACAAAACACAAGGGATTACATTCCACAGGGAAGCAAGTTATTTTTTTTATGTTTTAATGACAAAATAATTACGGCAAAATTTATAGAAAAAAATACAGCCGCCATTGTCATCAACACAGCTGTTGCCATGGCAACATGGCACACACACATGGATGTTTCGCCGCCATTACTAGGCTTCACTCAATGTTTAGGCGATATACCGTCCGTCTTTTTTTATACGTCCATGCGTCTAATATTACCAGCGCACAATAATAAATATGTAAATAGTGTTGGCATTAGTTTTAAAAATATTTCAATCATTTCAATTTATATATCCACGGAAATGATAGGGCTGATAGCTTGGCCAAGGATGCAGTGCAGTGTAGAGATATGTAATATGTATCCATACATTAACTACTCTCATGATCTCTTAACATTACCGAAACGATTTCTCTTTGAAGCACAGACATGTATATATAAGTAGACAACGCAAGTACCGCGATCTGTATGAAAACCAAGCGTGTCATATTTTTTGTACTGACCTTGACGCGTTATGACGTCACGAGCGCTTTTTAGTGATGTTAGTTTCATTTTACGCTAAATCGATTAGGCCGCCACTCGCGCGGCGATTCTAGTATCGTCCTATCCCATCGAAGTAAATCGAAAGAAATCAGATCAAACTAGATCTATGTCTAAGAGGTAGTCAAATAAATGAATCGTAATCGATTACTAAATCGATTCAAGACAGAAAAATGATAATTACCATAGACAGAGGGATGATAAAATAAAGTTATAAACCTTTTAATATTCTAACAAGTAAACTAATGTGTTTTAGCTTTTTCTTACATATGCCCATTGAGTTACCATGTACTACGTACTAGAGAGGCCATCGAAAGAAAGTAATGAAACTGTCAATCAATCAATCTTTATGTCCCGTTGCATCGATCCATTTTCCTTTTATGTTCGGGTTACTTGGAAAACTGAAAAAACAAACATAGTCTTAGCAATAAGGAGTTTTCTTAAAAAACTCCCAAGATGACACTTTAACTAATGGCGTCCATGTCATAATATTTATTTTTAGTACCTTTGTATTAAAATACTTAAAAGTTCTAGGTCAAGTCGTATTAAATGACAAAAAAAAATCTATGCCTTTTTTTCTGAAAAATTGCTCCTTCAAATTATCATTTTTCTGTTCGATTATAAAATCGATTAGAATCGAGAACTGTTGCATCAAATGAACATCACTAACCACAAAATTGGACAGAAAAATGAGAACAGAAAAATGAGAAGACGCTATTCATTGCTTGTTATCATACGACGCGATCTTTACCGTGCCAAGTAAAAGCCGCAATGTATTCCGAATCATTTCGTATGATTTGGTATCCGTGTTTGTCACGATCGTTTTCCACAGATATTCTTTATTTGATTTTAAAATAAATAGTGCATATTCTGATTAGAAAATTACTTACCGGTGGAAGGAAACATCTCTGCTAACTCGGCCACTCACAGCTGTGGAGTTTCTACAGTTTATAACGGCGTAATTCGGCATTTTACTTTATTCAGCTTCACGTCTTTCCTTGGCGAACTGCAAGCGCGGACTGAGTGTAGGCCAGCGTCAAGTAAGTTTCATAATCGTAGTTTGGACACGGGAAGTACATACACTCGCTTAGTCTATCTTGATATATGTCCGTGCTTTGAAGCGTGGAATATGGTCTACGGTGGACAGATACAGCATAAGGGAAGGAATTACTATAGAATTCAACCGGTAATCCCCATAAAACCTTGGTTTGTTGGTGTTGAAGCAAATAAATTAGTTATATCTACAATAAGTCGCATGAGAATAGGACATATGTGTATTCCTAGTCATTTAGCCAGAAATCAGAATAGGCGTATTATATAGTGAAGTTTGCGAGTGTGGAGAGGATGAGGGAAATATAGACAACATATTTTTCTCTTGCTCTTTATACGATCATTCTTCCTTTTATAATTCATTAATTTCTTCAAATGTTCCTCTTCCTACTCGTATGTCATATATCTATTTATGTATCCTAAAAAATATTATAATAATATATCTACTTTTATATTTAAGAATAACGTCAAATTGTAATGTTTTTTAGTTTCTATTTAATCTATTTAGTTTATGTAAATAATATGTAATATTATAATGTAACTTGTATTAATTTTGGCCTAACTCTTCTGATCACCTTGAAAAATATCGTACTATCATATTTTCCCGTGTATGGATTCCCTACCTTTTACTTGACACTGGCAAATAGTTTTAGCTTCTTGCCATAACAGAAAAAAAAAAAAAAAAAAAACGAACGAATCGTGAACGAATGATTGACATAGCATAAATAATACTACAGATAATGTATAAAATTTTTAAAATCGATGTACTCCTGGCGCGTAACGACACGCCACGACACGTAAATTTATTTATTGCTACCTTAGATCATTGCTACTGTAATGTATTTCAAACATAAATTCCTTAAGTGACCACTAAATTTAGAAAGGTGTAAGAAGGACAAAAGAAACCATTTACATTTCCAATTATTAAGTTAGTAAGCTGTGCTGTGGCCTGTGAGTAATTGATATTGGGTCGAACAAATGTTTGGCTCAACGGTCCAGGGTCGATGCTTTGATTCAGACTTCAGTCCAGATTTTTTTATTTGAATTAAGCTAGGTATCTGGTGTAGATTTTTTAATAGGGACAAGACTAGGTATATAAATTATGTATTCAGTATTCACGGTCGTGGTAGAGATCGTTCAAAGCGAAAAAACTGTCTTTCCGTGCTCTTATTTTCGTTTATTTACTTGTTGCCTTATGATTATTTTATTATTAGCAAATATAATATTTGTTGCATGTTTCTAATTTGTCTTAAACAAACTACGGTACCCCGAACTTCGAAGGTGGAAGGCTCACGTCGCGCAAATAATCATATTAGAAAGAGGTATTATAGTAGGACCTTAGAGTATATATTGCATTAGAGTATGATTTTGAAGTATTTAAAGTACCTAGTAATTGTATAGTTAATAGTGTATATTTATTGAAAAATATTTCATACATGTAGACATAGCTTTATAAAGGAGTCATAAAGTGGTCATACAACATTTCACATCATGTGCTTGTAATAATATAAAGATTATATTTTTCTTTAAGATTATATGGATAATAATTGTACCTATCATGATTTCTAAAAAACAAAATATAATTTAAGAAGTACCTACGAACTCATTACGCTTTTGAATCCATAGATAATAACCGGAAACGATTGTGTTGCCATAAAATGCCTTTCAATAAATTGCATTCATACTCGTTTCGGCATTGCGCCGCCATCTTTCTTTTCATACAAGTCTGATCGGCAGAAAGGTAAGTTTAAAATTTAGTAAATTTTATCTTAACCGTCAGTTCATTGTTGGCTTACCCAATCAAACTTAAAATTTAATAAATAGAATAATAAAGGCATTATAAAATATTAAATAGCTGTGTTACTTGATCCTCAATTAATATCGAGAGACAGGTAGACCATGTGGTCGACTACCAAAGCGGTTTATAATGTAACTGCGCATTAAGTTTGAGTGAAAAAAGTAATTTGTTTCCGTTTTCAGACCCCTTTCAGGTACCGCTTTCAAATGTGTTTTAGAGCAAGGACTATTTGTGAATAAATTTAATTTTTAGCAGTTATTTTACTCGAAGCCGGTAATTGGAAATAAACGTGGCGCGAAGTTATTTCATACTATGTTCTTTTGTGTTTTTTAGATAAAATATGGGTTCCGTGAAACAAAGTAAAAAAACACGAAGTGGTCGGACGTCTTCATCCGAAAACGAATCTGGACAAGAAGACGCTATTTTAGGAGACGACAAGGCTTTTCAAAATTTAACCAACATGTTCACAAGGTAGGTACTCAATTTAAAGAAATACATGTTGTTTTTGTTATTTACTTCTAAAGAGGAGCATTACTTAAATAAATTCAGCTTAATTTTTTTCACGATTTCTCGCCAAATTGTGTCAAATGTTGCACGTGTAGTGTAGGAACATGAGGCAACATTGATAAGCTGTTTTTGATAAGGTTAAGTACACGCATGTACTAATACATTGTTTAATAATTTTGTATGTTAAATGTGTTTCCTAAAAACTTCTTTTACATGAGGTGTTTCAGTTTTTATAGAACAAGGATCTTTTGATTACAGTTCAATGAACTTGTGACTCATTTTATGCTCCATTTACATCATGTTATTTGCTTGTTATAATCTGTTCAATGATTTCTTATACTGTATTGAAATTATTTTTTGTTGGTCTGAGTTTTTTAACATTAAAAGTGGTTAGGTGGAACTTTTTTATTCATTTATTCCTAATATTGCTATATCGATGATCTAATTTTGAGTTTATTGGCTAGGCAAAAAGTAAGGTATTAAGGCCACCTTTTAATGAAGGAGCTATGCTATTATTAGAACAACTGATTCAAGCAATTAGCTGGATCAGAAACATCAAAAAATTAAATGCTACCTAGATCTCTTAAGGAGGTATTGGTCATGCATCATATCACAAATTTTCCACCAAAGCACCAGTTTTCTTTAAAAAGTAGATTACTCAAGTGTCCTTCAGACATTGTACATCTTTCTACTTATCACAACATATATACCTATGTACAATGTTATTACAAAGACATTTTGTGAAAATGTTAATCCTTTTAAAGAACAACAGTCTATCAATGTTTAATTTATACCAATCTGCAATAGACACTGTAGAATGGAATTTAAAAATCTTAGACATGTGATGTTGGTACAGTAATAAATTTCCAGAGTAAAGTCATAAAACTGTTAACATCAGTTATAATTAGGCCTGCTGTATTTAAAACATTGGCCTAGTTTGTAGTTTAGGAAAAGAGTTAATGTAGTTTTTACATTGAATAAAAGAATTTATAAAAATTTTCATGATGATTTTGTTTGATTTTATTTTTTTAAAGATGTAACATTGTAACCTCTTATTAGTTGCAATCTCCTAATAATATTTAGTATATTAGCTTGTAATTTTTTTATGTTATGTTCTTTTTTCTGTTTTTAAATAAATTCTTTATTTGTCTTAGTATGGCTTTTAAAAACATGGTCGCACTTTCGCCCAAAGTGCGCCGGCGTATCAACGCGTTGAGGGTCCTTCAAAAGGAGTTCATTGAGATAGAGTCAAAGTTCTACGCTGAGGTGCATGAGCTCGAATGTAAATACGCAAAATTGTATGAGCCACTATTTGAAAAGGTAATTTTTACTTCTATCTATTTATATAGAACTGAATTTTTTAATGAACTGATAAACAAAATGTTTTGCTGTATGACCATTTATAAATATTAAGCAAAAGTTTTCAAACTTATAATTAAAGTATATTAGATACTAAAATTTTTTGAAAATAAAATTGATATTGAAATTAACATGATGACTATTACACACCAAGATCTGAATGCCATGATAGATCACAAACATGCATCACCAACTGAGGCTTTTATTATCTACCATTCCCTGTTATTCCATCACTACACATTTCTATAACAAGTTGTAACTTGCAGCGAGCGCAAGTAGTGAACGGTACATACGAGCCTACTGATGAAGAGTGTCATATACCCTGGCATGATGATTTGGAGGAGAACCTCGCTGAAGCTGTCCAGAGTACGGCGCTCACTGACAAGGAAACACCGGAGATCAAAGCTAAAGAGTATGTTGATACTTATTAAAAGTTTAAAAAGCAAAATAATGCCATGTTTATAATAATGCTGTAATATTTGAGCTAATAGATATCTGCTCAACAAAGATTAAAAGTGCTTAATCCATCAGGCCCCGTAATCACAGACACAATAGAAAATCTATTGTGTCATGGCCGGATCTGGCCGTTCGGGGCTCAATGGGTTAATACAATATTGAATGTAAAATTTAATATTATTTTTTGACATGATGACTTATACACACCAAGATCTGAATGCCGTGATAGATCACTAACATGCATCACCAACTGAGGCTATATTGATTGCAACAAAATAAATAATTTATTTACCGACAATATGTAACATATGTCCCCCATTTTCAGACCTGCTGAGGACATGGACGCTAATGTTAAGGGCATCCCAGATTTCTACCTTACTATATTCAAGAATGTGATCATGCTGGGTGACATGGTGCAGGAGCATGATGAACCAATACTTAGATGTCTACAAGATATTAAGGGTAAGGAGAGTGAATATTATTGAGTAAAATGAAATCAAAATATATATATGCAAATTTTTATTTTTCAAACTTATTATTTTTCATTATAATATTATGTAAAACTAAAAATGAATAGGTATACTAAATAAATTTCACTCTAATTTTGGATCGAAAACCTGATCATAACAACTTGTTGGAATGTTTCTTTTATTGTATTTATTTAATTTTTTTAATGTTATGTACAGTGCAAATGCATGACGACACATTGGGTTTCACATTGGAGTTCCACTTTGCGCCCAATGAATACTTCACAAACACAATCCTCACAAAGCAGTACTCCATGAAATTGATCCCTGACGAAGACGACCCCCTGAAGTTCGAGGGTCCCGAGATCTATGCCTGCAAGGTAAGAAATATGTTAATATTTTACAGGGATACAAGATTGTGATGATTTTTAACATGCTTATATTAGCTTCCCTTTGCTTTGTATGTAACCCGTAACAAACTCTTGAACTCAAATAATATGACCTACTTTAATGGTCAGATGTAATTCAAATTTTGTAATATTATCAAGGACAATATAATAAATTCATGACTACCTTATTATTTGGTACACTTAAAAATGTACTCTTAGTTGGTTCTAACATTTTAAACTTATTGAAGTGAAACTTCTTTATCGAGGTTGGAAAAAAATTTAGTTTAACATTTTTCCGTTACGCGCCATCTTTTTCTTATCCCTACCACGCGTGATTCGACGTATTTCTGTAAAGTTGCATATAGTAAATTATTTTTTGAAAAATAAGGTCATAAAGAAGTTTCACTTACGTGTGTACACTAGTACACGTACACATTTTTTATTTTCTATTATTATTTTAATAAAAAAAGAATTGTTCAGGGTTGTGAAATAGACTGGAAAGCGGGCAAGAACGTAACGATCAAGACGATAAAGAAGAAACAGAAGCACAAGTCGCGCGGCTCTGTTCGCACGGTCAAGAAGACTGTGCCCACCGACTCGTTTTTCAATTTCTTCGCTACCAAGTCTGAGGACCCTGACTCCACGGTCGATGCAAATACAGAGGTAATTGATAGTTACATAATTTGATCTAAACATTTTCTTCTGAGAAGTTTCTCAAACAATATAGGGGCCAATTGTTTTAAACACAGATTGCCTCGTTGCATATAAATCCAAAAAATAAAATATAATTCTACTGATCACCCCCTTGGTACAGTGGTTGATGCGTGAGCGTAGAACCAACGGGTCTTGGTTCGATCCCCAGTGGAGTTAAAGAAAAAAAATTTCTCTGTCTGGCAGGATACAGAAGGCTGATCACCTACTTGTCCATAGATCGTGAAACAAATGTATGCATAATGCATCTGCCCCTTAAAAAAAATGGTACCCCATACTACACTTAAACTCATAAAAATATGGTAAAGGAAAAATTTCTTAAAAAAAACATCATTTCAGAATACAATGTCACAAAAAGTTGTTTTCCAGCATATCTCTTGCAGTCATCTAACACACACTTATAATACATACTATGGACTTAGTGCAGTTTGATTTTCGTGTGTTCAAAATAGTAAAAAAATCATATAATATATTCTATTAATAATAATAAATAATAATAATGTCCCAATTCCAGACGCTTTTGGCGCTCGACTTCCAAACGGGGCACTACATCCGCGAGCGCGTGGTGTCGCGCGCCGTGCTGCTCTACACCGGCGAGGGGCTCGAGGACGACGACGACTTCGAGGAGGAGGTTCGTGCGTGCACACATACACACACCACACGTCATACACACACACACCACACGTCATACGCACACATACACACGTCATACACACACATACACACGTCATACACACACACATAGGCAGATACACATTGATACTTGGGGACAGTCAAGCACAAGAGTTTGAGCGTGTAGTTTAGCCCAGACATGCATACAGACATCTAGACAAAAATTCTAAAAATTCATATTTGGTTACAGTATCTATTGAAGATTACAAGTTTACAACCCAAGTATTATTTAAAAAGTATTATTAGTCTGCATTTTTGACTTTCCTACGATTTTATAATACATAATATGTATATAGAATTGAAAATTAAATATGAACATTCTTTATCAATAATTTTTCTCATTTTTAATTTACACATATTAATTATTCAAAGCAAATATACACATATAAACACAACACAAAAATGCTGCTTTTATTTTCCATAGTAATTGTATGTGAACTTCTACAGCCATCTGTTGGCTTCGATTTAGCTTGCACGGTAGATGATATTTTCAGTTTAGCTAGGCTTTCCCCACCAGATGGAGCTATAGGCCTGCCGTTGTCGGTTATGCTATGCGGTAATTCGATATTTACATCTATTTTATTTAGATTTGCATGTCGATATGTGTATTGTCCGTCAATATATATTTTTATCGTTCTCAGATACGTATTATACATTTTTTAAATGTATCCTATCGTTCCATTGTCGCTTTTTGAAGTGAAACTTCTTTATCGGGGTTGAACAAAAATTTTGTGTAACATTTTTGCGTTACGCCGTACGCGTGACATTTTTACACGCTTTATATTAGCTTCACCTGTATGTTTGTAACCGACTTCTTTGGGCGCGATTTTGACCCACTTTAAACGGCCAGATTTCGTTCAAACTTTGTAGATTTATTGAGGACCGATGACAATACACTAATTTGATAAAAATTTTCTATTTTTTAGTTCGGTTTTCTATAAAAAGCGTGTTTTTTAGTTTTTTAAACTATTATTATTGCGTTACGCCGTACGCGTGGCATTTTTGCGTTACGCCATACTCGTGACATTTTTAAGGTCATAAAGAAGTTTCACTTCTTACGTGTGTACTCTAGTACACGCATACATTTTTTTTAACAGTATCGTATTAGCGAAAGCTTATAGTAAAGCTACGACTACATTAGCGTCGGTCGTATCGAACACACGGCATAGCATAACCGTGTTGAAGCGCCGGGCCGCGGACCAACAGCGGTGTGTTTGCTTTCAGGAGGAAACGGACTCTGAGGAGAGCTCCGGTGAGGAGGAGGTCTCCGACGCGGAGGACGGCTCCGACGACGACTGCCGCCAGAACTTTATATAGCCCCTTTATATAGCCCCCCCCCCTCGCTCTCGTGCCTTTCATATCACTAAATTGTACCAAATACGAGCGGAGACAAAGCTTACTAGCGCGCGAATTTACTGCGGGCGCGTGACACGTGTGCGTGCTCGCTAGATGACGCAATTTGAAAGTCAAATTTCGCGATACAAACACTTATGTTTAGGCTCTGACGGTGGCCAGGTGACGATGTCACGGTTGTTGTCAAGATTTTTTATATAATATGGAAAAGCGGTCTTTTCTAAATCGTTTATTGCACTGTGTGTATTAATAATACTTTAAAAATAAGGTATCCATTCAAGCCTCGAAAGCAATAATTAGAAATTAATAGTAAATTTGTAACAACTTTACAAAAATAGGTACGAATTTTGCACGTTGTTAGATGCTTTGTCTCTGTACCATTTATTTACTCGCGTGTTCGGAGCGCTCCGAGCACATGCTCGCAATGTTCGACGGATCGTGTAAAGTTCGCTCGCGTGGTACCGAGCGACTCGTCTATGCGTGGTTTATCAGCCCACAGATAAATATGTTTTAGATAGGTTTACACGTCCGGTGCGGTGCCTTATATGCATGTCACTAGTTAGTCTGTTACGATACCTATATTGCATTTCTAGTTAGTTATACAATTCTCGTTTTTATTTATTATTATTATACATGAATGATTATTGTAATGGAGTGTATTTTGTTTAAGAAATTAACGTATCGCTTATGTACTTTTAAATTTCTTGTGTTATTATTATTATTCTCTAAGGCTATTTATGTTGTGCGATGAAATTTAAAGTTTCCGTCATTCCAAGTTCGAGTTTAAAATATGTCGATGTTAACGAATCTCTGTGCCAAAAGCATTTTACATCTGTAACGTTCGTCTGTGATCTGTCTCTTGGAGATGTATTTAGAATAGTTATGTTTTTATTTATGTAACGAAGATGTTAGCGTATAAATATATATTCTACTACGAATATTTCAGCAGCTAGTTGTATCGGTTATGGCTTTTATGTTCTAGCATGATGACGTACTGATGACATTAAAATTATAAGCTTTTTAAAGTGTGTTTTATTTATTTTGATCCTTATTTTGCATGCTATAGTTAAACGGCAAACAGATGGTTGTAGAATAATATTTTTTTTTTAGGTTTCTTTTTTATTTAAAAGCAGCAATTTTGTTGGTTTTTTACATGATCATATTTTTTTTACTGTATGTTCCACAACATAATATGAAAAGCACTTGTCTGATGTTAACTGTTAAGCTGCATTAAGATTGACTTCAAATTCTGTTTGTCCTCATTCATATGAGCTTATTCATACAATACAAAATTTAATAGTCATATCAATTTTCATACACTGGATTACCAGAGCATGAGTAGATAAAATGTACAGAGATGCACGAAAAGTAATGACATTTACCCGATGGTACACACGTGCCGTGTGCTTGTAGTAATGCAACCGATTCGCGTGATCGTCGAATCTATCTTTGTCTCTAAATTTTATTTACTCATGTGGTACCAGTAGGAGCAATTTGAATAAACTGGTTATTTGAGAAAACTAAAATCTCAGCGACATGATTATAAAAGTCGTGCATTTCCGCTTGGCAACTAGGAGGAGGAGGAGGATGAGGAGGACGACGAAGATGAGGATGGGGAAGCGGACCCGAACGCGGACGTTGCCGGCTGCAAGCAGCAGTAGCCGGGCCCCCGGACCCTGCCCCTTCGGGGACCCGGGACCCTGCCCACTCGGGTCCCCGGGACCCTGCCCCTCGGGGCCCCGCGCCCTGCACAACCCGCCAGGCGAAACCTCACCCTCTATAACAAGCCCCGCATCCAAAGAAATTTCGTATCACGTTTAGGCTCGGACACTGATGTGATTCTGTGTTATTTTGTAAATAAAAGTCGAAATAACACTTGTAATTTGTAAAGGGTTTCAAATTAATTGCGCTCGTAATGAGTGCCGTTTCGATAACGTGTCTAACGATGTAAATATTATCCTTAGATCTGACACTGTTTTATTGTCAGGATAAAATTTAATTATGCATAAAAATTATGTACGTATTACCTTCATATTATGATAGGAGAAAAGCACGGCTTGCGTTTGAGTTGTGTTATTACACATTCTATGTAATAACTAATAACGTTAAATAACTTACATTTAAGGCGAACTAGTTAAATAAATTGATACGTTATTTTTAAAATTGTTTATATTTGCAGTATTCTGGTTGGTGTGATATTCGGTCGAACCACTGCCTAATGTTGTGTAGTCCCTAAATATAGCCATCATTATATGTAAAGTCTTTGTAGACATTCCTATCCGTACTGTATATACTAGTCTATAATTATCCGCCTTTCATTGAATGTCTGTTTGGTTAAAAATTGAGAGGTGCTTTTAGACATGGATACGTCAACATTTTTTTTAAATACTGCACATGTTTGTTGAAATATTGTTTTATGCGAATCTATATAATATTCCATAGATAGACGCGTGTAAAACGCAGATTCCGTAAACGGTAAATTAACATGCTTAAGTATGCCCTTAGTTATTTTTATATGCTCATAACAACAAGCGAGACCATCTTTTATTATGTGATAGTAGTTAAAATCGGCTGTATTTTGTTGTGAACAGCTGTTCGATACTTTTAACTGTCTTTAAGACTGTACTAGTTGTATAATTGTGATCAATTGTACGCTTGCCTTAACAAAGGCGGTTAGTTTTTGAGACGAGCCAAGGCCTAGTACGTGTGTGCAAGTTGCATATGTACTGCATACACCGGTCAGCTATTAGGGTATTTGTACACAACATTTTTAAATAAATTAAATTTTAACAACTTTAGTGTTTTATTTCAACCATCAATTTGATTTTTTTACTGAGTGATAGATCCTCTATGATTACAATAGACTGAGTCCAGTGCCGCGAGAGCGAGACCTTGAATGTCAATGCAACTTTGGCCATACATTGCTGGCACAATTTTTATTTTCTTTTCGCCAGAAAAGGTAATTTGTAGAGAACCTAAATATAAGATTGCTATTACTTTTTATCATTGAATTTATATTTTCCAAAAATAAAAAATCTCATTAAAAATATCTTATTCCCATGGGAAAAACAACCGATGGAAGGAAAGCTAGTTAATATTAATAAAATAAGTAAAAAATTATTAGTTTTGTTTATTAGATCAAAATAATTACTGGTCGTATTATAAGGAATCTTTTACATAATATTTAACAAGTATAAGGGCAGTTGCAATTTCGATCTCCGCGGTGAGCAACGACAAAAATATTTTGTTGTTGTTTCTCGTTTTGGAAACAGTTGATCAGTCTGCAAAGTCCTAATATTGCAGACTGATCACTTGTTATTCGATAAGATGCGACCCTTATTCCCATTTTATCAATAAAATAAACGTATTTCCATATTTTAAATTACATACGTATTTCCATATCATATTTTAAAGTAATGCCTGAAAGCAATAGCAATCTTTTATATTTTTAGTTTTTAACTCGATTCGGTTTTTATTACTTAACTAGCGACCCGCCCCGGCTTCGCACGGGTGCAATGCTGATACTAAATACACTACAGAAAAACTGTGAACGTTGTATATAAAAACATAGCGGCCCGCTCCGACTTCGTATAGATAGCCTGGCGGCCGGCCGGTACCGCCGCAAACGCTACGTCCCGCAATTTTTAAATCTGTAATATCTTCGAAAATATTCACTTAAATCATACGGTGTAAAGGGCCATATAGATCTATATTAAACGAACAATGTATTCAAGGTATTTAATTGGTTAAGGATTAATGCTGTATTGGTTAAAATCGCATCGAAAATTAGCCATTATTTTTCGTAAAAAGTAAATGACAAAAAAATGTTATTGTGGGTTATCCATAAGAGATAGACATATACCATAGCGGACTTTTCTATAGACCTTTTCAATGTGTATAATACTTAGTACATTATTTTGATAAAACTCGTAGGGTTCAGCCTGCGTTTGCAATGTTAAGCGGAAAAAATGTAATTTTTTACGACATCACTTTAGAAACCTCAAAAATAACAGTACTTCTCCACTATTTAATGGATGTTATTATACTTATAAACCTTCCTCTTGAATCACTCTATCTATTAAAAAAAACCGCATCAAAATCCGTTGCGTAGTTTCAAAGATTTAAGCGTACAAAGGGACATAGGGACATAAGGACATAGGGACATAGGGACAGGGAAATCGATTTTTACTATGTAGTGATAGTAAAACTACAGAGTAAAACCATTCAATACCTAAGTAAAGTAATAATAATCACCCAATAAACTTTATTTTGTCTACATAAATAAAAAAGAACATTATGATACATAATATCACAGTATTACAATATTATTTCCTAATTGTAAGGGTGCACTCACACACATCAGTCACCGTCACGGCACGTCACCGGACAGGATTAAAAAAAAATATGTATCAATAGTTCTAGTATGACTCTGTTCCCACACGACAGTCGCCGGCACGAAATCTATCAGTGACGTCACCGGTCAGGCACGTCAAATAATCTTTCCATACATGTATCATACTTTTATCCCCACTCACCCGGTGCCGTCACGTCTCAGTTCAGCCAGCGTCGTGCTACCGTCAATTGCTACATGTTCTCTAGCGTGACACACGTCTAATCACTGACTAACCTGATGTATGTGTTCAATGATTCAGTCAAACCGGCGACGTGACTGACGGACAACATGACGGTGACTGGTGTTTGTGGATACGTACACAAACCGTCACCGATCAGTCATCGGTGACTTGACGGTGACTGATGTGTGTGAGTGCACCTTAATACTGTGATAATATTTCCAGTCAAGATTTATTTTAATTATAACGCCTGCGAAAAACGCAATAGCAAACTCATTATCTCGGCTCGCTTACTTACGAAGTATAACTATTCTCTAATCTGTGCTTACGGTTTGACCCTGATTGTTTTTGTTGTTGCTTTCTCATATAATCCTCTTAAATTAAACCTAGGTTTTATTTCTGGCGAAAAGAAAGTCATAAAACACGCCAGTAAGTTGCGTATGCATTTGGGGCATCATGTAGCATGTAGCGTGTGAACACCTATATTAGTTAGGTTAAACCGCCAACTTGCGGTAAGAAAGCTAGCTAGAAATTCTGTACGGGTATTGCAAAAGTACTAACTGGAGATAGACAATTTTGCCGAATGGAAACATTCCTTTATTCTTAAAAATAAATAAAACTTCCTGAAAGATTTTCGAAAAATATGATATTATTGCAATTAGAACGGAGCCCACGATGCCTAATGATAATAAATACCCATTAAATACCACGATAATTATTACATTGATCTGATGATTTAAGTGGTAATTTAATGACTAAAGAAAGTGAAAAATGAAAATAATATACATCGAGCGCGTGAAATTAAGATATGGGGCAGTTAATTACTATACAAGTGGAAGAAATGATGGATTTTTCAAATTTTCTAGTGCCCTGAGCGCACCCGCAAATATTAACTGCTCATTCTGTCTGGAAGTAATCATCAATAGGTAAGAAACAGTCTCTTATATTTGTCGCGCTCGAGTAAATACCAAAATCCCTTCTTGCTCCTCTACTATTAATCCGGACCCATTCATAAGATAAATTATTACTGTAAGGCCATGCGCAGACGACAGACTATCCGTGACGCACTTTTTAGTCTGTGAAAATAGAACCTATGAAATTATATGCAGTAACGCACACGACGCGCAAAAAGTCCGGCGCACAAAAAATCCGTGTAATTCGGGCAGACCGCACCGCGCCGCTCCGCACAAAAGTGTGTGAAAAGAATTGAACGTTTGCTTCAACGCGCGCTAACGCAGACGGCGCACACTTTACACGATTTCCATAGCGTCTACGTCCCTACAGCTCTGCCGACAAAATGATCGAAGATGTGCGTCGTGTGCGTTGAGTCTGTGAAAAATCCGCGACCGATCGCACAAAAAGTGTGCCGTCTGCGCAGGGCCTAAATGTGTGGATTTTATTATATAAAAAAATACTATTTTAAAATAATTTTATATTATGGAATCTATTGTCTGTTATTCGTATAGCTAATTTTATTTTCTCAAGTAAGCTATTTGCTTTTCATTCATTAAATTGGGTAAAGGTATAGGTAAAAAAGAAAAACAAACTTCATTTTAGTACCAATTTATTAACTCTTTAAAAGAAGTAACAACTTATCACGATTTGTCTTTTTATTACATCAGATCTGAGTCTATAAATTAACAATTTCATTGATTAATTTCATTTGTATATAAATTATTGCTATGCTGGTAATTGCGCACTTTGTGACATTGCTCGATGGCGGAGTTCCAATAAAGAAACAGAAACTGAAAACGACGTATAAGTATGGCTTTTGATTGTACTATTGAATAAAATATACAAAATTAAGTACAGGACTTCACAATGTGGCCATATAACAAGCATTATATTTACTTCCAATACAAAAATCATCAAAATACTGAATACTTTTCAGTTGGCGTCACGGCGTCAGGAACATCAACAATAAGAGCGACTTGAGCCATTCGCGGTTTTCAGTCTACTAATGTTTGTTTAGCACCAAATTTCTTAAAATTAATCTACTCAGCTACCGGGCGATATCGCTATCATACTACAAAAACAAGGGAATGATGCGATATTGAACTGTTATTAAAATTAGACTAAATTTCACGACCTTTTGTTGAGAATATACGCGATGGTCGAAATAAATATTGCACTGAATATTTCATTATACATATTTAAATTATTGCAATACCGTGAATTGATAGTTTTTGGGTAAAATATGTAAAGGTGTGAAATTTTCTACATTAAAGGCTTTGAAAGTAGGGTTGCCGGTGAAATACATCGAAATCAAAGTTTACAAACTAATTAAATCAACTTACAGATCATAATAATCCGTTTAATACATTAGTCGTACTACACAAATGTGGGGAAAACTCAGACTGGCAACCCTACACACAACCATCATTACATCACACTGACACATATCCGTCTTTTAAGAACCTTTCCTTTCAAAAACACTCAAAGGCAAGTTAAGTCATTATTAAAAACTAAATATTTAATACAAAAATAAAAGGGCACAAATCTATTATAATTGTTATTTTTTTTTTCAGACGCAAGGAATGGTTCTCACAAGATAAACATGATTACATTTAATTATCTAGTCTTCTTCCACTTATACTCATAATATTTAATAAATAAGGAATAAGGATTGTTAAATAAATAAGTATTGCCATTGCATCAAATTTTAATGTAATAATAATAATATACCTCCTCAAGTATATTTATATAAAAAAAATAATGACTACCTCAATGCATTGCAAAGATTTCTACATTTTGCAAAAAAGTTTTAAAAGTCAATAAGTTATTGTCAAAATTAATTATGATAAGTCAACAAAAGCTTTACCGTCAAAATATTTAAAACCCTGAAGAAGAAAAAACGAGAATAAAAAAGAAAAACCGAACATTTTAAAACTTGGCAATACTCAAAATAATTTAGAATTTTTTTGAAATATTTTCTATTTTATTTAATAAATAAATAAACATGGAAATCGAAACAAACATTCCAACTTAAAACGATTACACACAAAATGGATCAAAATTTACAAAAGTTTTCATAAACAAGAAAGATAAATTCATTAAAATTATACTCTAAGTAGGAAAATATATTGATTTCATTTAAAACGTGGATTGACGCGCTTCTACAATGAAAAATCACGCCATTTAAAGTCCAGGGGCGATACGGCGCGAAAAATCAACGGGAGCGATCGATACCACAATAAGTACACTAAAATAATATCAATTATCTAAAAACGCGCTACACATCTGCGTCGACGAGACACATCATACAATAAACGATATTATACAATTCGACATTCGACAGTCTCGCGGATTAAGCGGGTTCAGGCGCACTCAGTCGAAATCGTGAGCCCGGATCGGTAGTCTAAAAATTCTCAAAAATTAAGGCGAAACATTCAAATTTACAACGACGTTTTATTACAATCATCGCGGAAGACTCGGAAAATCGACTACCGATGCCTACCTACCGGGAGGAAAGAGCCGGGTCCAAGCGGGACTGCGTCACGCGGGCGTCTTCGCCTTCTTACCGAACGGCAGGTTGATGCGACGCTTCCTTGGCTTGGCGACCGCTTCGTCCTCCATCAGCGACGAGTCTGTAGACTCCTCCTCCGGCGTGTTTGAGTGTTCCGCGTGTTCAGGCACGGGTTTTTGTCGCGTGAACGGGCGGGGCGCGCGGGGGTCGTCGAGGTTGGCGGGGTTGACGGGGTTCGCGGGGTTGAGGGTGTGGGGGACGATGTCCGTGCTGCGGGAGCGCGCGATGGCGGAGAGGGGCCGGCGCGGCGGGGGGAGGGGGGCGGTGCGGGCCGCGGCGCGCAGTTGCGGCTGAGACTGCGAGTGCGCCGCACGTGTTAGGTCCTCGCCCGTCCAGTTCACGCTGAAAAATACATATTGATTTTATTTAAATTGTCTCTGATTTTTTTTTCGTGTCGTGCAACTGTAATTGGAAGACACAGGCTCCTGAAAAACAGTTCTTACTATCTTAGGAATGTTTTAAGTGAAATAAATTATTTATTTATATTACTAGCTGCATCGACAGACGTTTATCTTCACACAAACCGTCGAATATTGCAAGAACTTGTTAAGTTTTATAAATTTTGGCACAAATTTCTTAAACATTTTTCTAAATAGTCTCAGGCGATCACGCGTGATGTCATGACCGAAGGAAATAGGGATTTATTTTTAAACATAGAGATTACGTGTGTGGTGTGTGAAAATAATTAAATAGTGCTATTTATTCTATCTACTTCATGGAATGGAATAGAAACATACGAGTTCTATGTACATAATATGTGTATCGTCTTTATTTAATAATAAACTGAACAAAAGATTATCGTATAGTAATTTGTTAACACTTGTATAAACGATGTATTTTCTAATTAGTTATGTCTTGTTAAATAAATTTTAGACTTTATTTAGATATTTAAAGACGCATCTTAATATCTAAAAAAAAACAACATTTGTTAGTCACAAGTATACTGTTCATAAAATACAAAGAATAGAAGGTATAATATTTTTTATGTAACATCAACAAATGTGACAAGAAAAATAAAATACAAAACATTGAACTATTTATTAGGTAAAACCATTAAAATTTTACAATCAGGCCAATTCCTTTTCTTTGCCTTTATCACAATTAGTGGTTCGATTCTACAAATAAAAGGTTAGTACATTAGTTCGTTAGTAGCAAATCCACAGTACGTAAGTTCTACTAACTTATCTCCTCCCAATATAAAGTGTACAGGCTCCTTCCTCCGGTCCTCCGTGGGACTCTTCCTGACGTCACTGTAAGACCCTCTCTTACACTCTTCCGCTATTCTCCTATCTTCTTTTCTGTCTTCTCTTCTTTCGTCCATGCGTCTCTCGCGCGCTTCTTGCGCTAGACGCTCTTCTAATTGTAGCCTGCGATTATTAAAGAATATAATAGTTTGAGAAAACACTTATTAAGTATAATAAAGAATGATGGATGTATGTCAATGATTTGCAATAGAGATTGGCATGATAGGCTGCTTTATATGTGTTTCAAAATAGTCATATATGTTTATGCATTCACACCTGTCATAAAACTATAATTAAAGGCTATGTCTATTTTGTATTTTCCTTTTGATAGAATCCCATCCCATAAACAAATTAGCTTTTACGATCTTATCAATTCAAAAAGTAACATTAAAATTAAGCTTAACACCCCCGAAGCTATAACCCACCGAAATCACCAGAAAAGAGATCGCTTTTTGTTTGCGTATGCCATCCAAACAAACATATACACAATAAATCACAACCCAATACCTACTTTACCAACGAATTATCTTAATTAATTACAAATTATCCTCAAATCATGCAAAGAGTGCAAAGAGTGAATGCTATTATACCTTGCTTCCGCAAGTCTTAGGTCCAAGGGATAGTGTGGTGCGTCCGCCTCGCTACCTGAAGAGTCTTCCTTCCACCCGAAGTTATCCGTTACTATAAATTTAAACATATTTAAATAAAGCATTTTTTATTCAACTTTTTATATAAATAATAATTCTATTGATGGTACGGCAATGTTAGTTTTAAGGGATGATTTTTACAATGTTCCTTTTCGTTGAATCAAATTAAATGATTAGTTTGTGAATTCTTGTAAATTACCTTAAAACCTTTTTTTTAACTCGTCTTGATTGTGATTTCAACTTTAAAAATATATTATAATTTCTATAAATATATAAATATAATTTTGTTGACACCTTGACTGTTACATATATTAATAATGTATCAATAATACAATAATTTCAGTGACAATAAAAAAAATAATGAACAACGTAACGATATTTTAAAAGCATGTATGAAATATTAAAGCCCCAGTAAAAGCAAACAGAAATAAATAATCAATGCATAAAAAATCTTACCTTTATACAGCAGTGTTGCCATAGCAAAGCAACTAAAAGGGGAAAAGTCTTGCAACACTAAGGGTAACTAGGTATTTGCGAAATAAAACAAACATCACAATCGTCAAAAGCTTTCAAACGTGCAAAGGGATACCGAAATTTGGAAGACATTCTTTGGGAGAAAATTTTCAGCCCAACTTCTATCAAGTTCTAAATATATCCTTTGAAAGCAAGCATACCTAGTTAAGTATTGTTAGTTACCTATATTTTGTAAGCAGATAGCGTTTATTTGTTACATTATAAACAATGCAATGTTATGTGTTAAATTTTGGAAATTAGTTTATTTTCTTTAAAGTCTCGATTGTTCAATTAGATGTCATATTAAGAAGACAAATAATCACAATTATATTAAGTACTGTTAAGTACTCTGAGACACATTTTGAGGATGTTTTTCCACCAATAATGTGCGATGATGTGTAGCGAGGTATGTGTTTGTAAATGATCAATAGCATCGCTTCATACTTCAAACTAAATGAAGCGATATGATTGGTTATTTACAAACAAATTCCTCGCTATACATCCTCGCATATGATTGGTGGAAAAGCAGCCGAATATGTGAAAGCTTTAATATAAATAGGATTATCGGTAAGTTTTCAGATGTAACAATTTAGACAACAGACATTATTTGAATGATACGATTACATGCATAACAATTATGTTTTGCCACCCAATTTAAAAACGAAAAATTTAAATTTTACGCAATCGGAAAAATCTCAATTCCCATATAATCAATGTTCAATTAATGTTTGGTGGGTCGCAATAATCTTATATAAAACAAGGAATAGATACGTTAAAAGCGTGTGCGTTGTGAAAACTCAAATACGTCTATACTCAATATGATAAAAAGAGATAGCGATATAGTTTTGACACGAGAGCGATAAGGATGCGTGTCTTGTCTTGTCATAAAAGTTCTAGATTTCTCGGAACAGATTGTAAATTGATATGAACGCAACATATCTATAGTTTTTGAAATAATTGTTGGGATGATTAAATTATTCTCGATATGAAAAATTGTTCTTAAGCTTAATGGCATAAAGTCGACAATTCTCTGGAATATACCGATAGAAAATATATTGCAGAAGTCCGTCTAATATTATTTAATTGGTTAATAGGTTATATTATATTACAATTAAATTAGGTATATTAAAATTAATATAGAGTACACACATGCAATTAAAACCCACACCCAAAGAAATAAACCTCTATACTACTAAATACTAAAATTAATCTATTATCTCATACATGCTTTTAAAAACATAAGCCTGAAAGCTTCCTACCGATTGTGATATATACAAATCCATAAAAAATATTTATTCAAAACAAAGAAAAAAATATACACATATACATAAGTGACTTAAACTAATTAAATAAATAGGGCATAGCATTAAATTTAAATATCTTTTAATGTAAGCTTCAAGCTGTCTATTCGTATAAACTTAATTAAAATTTATTTATAAATACCCCTAATTAGTGATAACAATTTTAAATATAGGTATTAATTTTTTTCTATAAAAAATAAGTATTTTTTTCACTTTTTTTGATATTTTTTTTTCATTTAACATTGAACAATCCGTTTTTTGGGAAGCCCATTTTGTATAGATAATGATAAAAAAATGATCATTGTATTTTATCACATAAATTATATCTTTCAGATCTTACGAGGAACTTTTAATAGAAAAAGCTTAGTCACGTTAAAATTATTCGAGAACTATTGTTAGAAAACTAGTAGTTTTATTTTAAATTATTTGTATTGTTAAAAATTATAAGAGTTACGATACAAACATTGTCTTTTTGATTTCTTACAACCGAGTTTGAGCCTCTCTTTTGAATCAAAGAGTCGAAAAATAGTGTTAAATTTAAAATTAATTTAAAAAAATAAACAACGATTAATAGGTTACGTACTTTTCCTATATTAAATGTATGTTACATTGTCATATAATTTAAAAAACAAATATTTTGAATACCTAAATACTGAACATAACCAATATATTAATTTACTACCAAAAAAATAATAATTTAATATTGTCACAAGATCTCAGGATTTAGAGGCTCCTTTGCTAAAAAGTACACCAATTTCTAAATAATTTTTTTTTGATGTTACATATGTGCTATCAGTCAGAAAAACTATAAGCAGGTCGGTTGAAATATAATTTTAAAATTTAATTTGTACATAAATTTGCGGAAAGGAAAATACCCAATACATGTCAATTAAAAATAAATTTCATTTTACGAAGAGTCAAAGTAGTAGTAGTACACTAATAAATTAATAGCTTGTAAAAATATGGAAATAAACAAGCGATCGAAAAATTTATTTTTTAAACGCATAATGCCGGGTCCAGACTGGTGAAACGTAACATGCAATGTAACATTCTGCCTTTCATTGCATGTTCGCTGCTGGTGTGGACGCATAGCGCGCTCATAACGCGCATTCACTACGAACATCCCGCGTTCGTCTGTTTCCGCCATTCTGCCGCGAGCACGGCGCGGCCCTTCGATACACGTTTTTTTCGTGCGCGTCAAACCGGTAGATCACACGAAGCATGGAGTCCGAAGACCACGTTCTTGCTATGACGATTATCAGTACTTCATTATTAATAATACATCAACTCATGAAAACACGCCGAAGACCCTTTCTTTTGCTCATTCCACGCAGTCTCGTCCTCCATGTTCGTTGCGTTCTCAAACGACCGTCCACATTGGCTGCTCCGCGCACACAACGCGCCCCTTTGTGTTCGTCGAAAAACCGACAAATTTCGGATCGCTCCGCGCGCGGCTTGTAATGCTCGTAGCATGCGCGTGTAATGCACAATTCGCGCGCGCAAGACGTCCAAACTATGAGAAATTGTTACAATGTGTGTTACCTTTCATGATACATTGCAGCAATGTGGACGGTGAATTCTTTCATTGCATGTTACATTGCATGTTACGTTTCACCAGTCTGGACCCGGCATAACATTACCCCTTTCAAAGTTCACAACACCTTTAAAACGTACATAACATTCCAATCAAAATTTGATACGATTTTTTTTCTTCAAATTAAGGGTACACTAAGAAAAATCCCTTGAACCCAACGTTCGAACGTTGGAAGGCACAATTTAATGACTATATTTCTCATATATTTGGTATTTTCCCAAATTCGACAGCCGAATTCAAGTAACTCTGGCCATATCAATGATATTATAAGTAAAAAAGTTTGAAACACTACATTCGATGTTCAAAAAAGGCACACTAACGCACACGCGATTAGACTTCAAAGATATGTTTCAACTATCGTGAGTGACAAAGAGACAGCTTAAGTGAAATATGGCCAATTAGCCACATTTAACATGCGGGCGTGATCGCAGTCTGCGTCACAAATATCTGGACGTAAATTAGACTTTATTGCCATAATACACAATTTTATTTCGCTGATTATACAACAAATGGAAGCAGTCTGCTTTATAAGCGAACATTTTTATTTTTATGACCTTTTCTATTTGCCGAATATGATTTGGGGGAGGAGTTATATCCCCTTCGAATTGATTTTATACGTTTTTACTTATAATTATTATTGGGTCTGGTTGTGTATTCAGTCGCTGTGTTCGTGGTACAGAAACACTTCGTCCAACTTACCGGAGCCGCAGATCGACGCGTCGTCTCCGACGCTCAGGTCATCTTGCGAACTGCTTATACGGCCTGCAAATTGGTACATATTTTCATTTGTAATAATGATAAATCTCTATATATATAAATGAATCCCTATTTCACTTTGTCACAGCGTTCGGTAATTCTCATTTTGATGTGTGTGTTTATTGTCAGGAAAAGGTTCTTTTAATACAAAAACTCAAGAAATTTACGCCAAAAGTTAATAAAATGCAAAAACATAACGGCGATATAAATTTCACTGATTTGACAATTTGCGCGAAACAGGACAACGTCTGTCGGATCAGCCAGTAAATAAGCTGATTACAGTTTTTTTTTTACATAAATCTAATTATAGTAATGATCAAATTTATTAATAGACAAAGATTATTTAGTACAGTTTTTAGAATTATTTATAGTTTTTTTTTTTTTATAAGAAAGAAAGTGATTCTGGTAGTGTAAGTGGTGGTAATAAGGTGGTAAGGTGGTAACAACAACAACAATTCGAATGTGAAGAACCAAAACACGTTACTATGGTTACCTCGGTTTCCAAAGCTGTCACCGCCGCCTCATAGTGTGCGTTTCAAAGGAAATGAGAACTTTTAAACCATCTAAATCTTGCTGTCAACAAAAAAATAAATAATATATTATTAATAATAAATAAAAAATATTTACCTCTGTTTGGCTGTCGGCCGTTAGCGGTACGGTATAGGGTGCTTTCGAGGAATTGTAGGCCGTTGTTGTTGATTATATTGAATCCGCAGAGTCTCTCGATTTGCTTCCAGCGATGCATTCGTTCCTGAAAATCATTTCAAATTAGATTTAGGACCGATTATGCAATGTTTGGATAAAACTTATTCGTCGACTAATGTATAAAACTACCGTGTTACGTGACATCTTAATATTATCGTGTAATACTTTATTGGACGGATAAGTTTTATCCAAGCATTGAAAAATCGGCCCTTATATGTATAAGATTTGAATGAATTTATGTTATTTCTAAATGTATATCTGTTTTTTTTAAAGGCACCCTTTATCACAGGGTGTTCGCGCCACCTCTGGATCCAGAGACTTTTTTTGCTTTTTTAATGTATATCTGTTGGGATAGTCCTTAATTGCACGATTAAGGATTAGGATTACTTTGTGTTTCAATATATAACGCAGCTGCCTCTGATACTAAATCTTCATCCAGCTTTCGATAAAACTTTGGCACGATGGGGGAATAGTAAAAGACTGTATATGGTGCTATATTACAATTTGTAATAGGGCTATTTTAAACAAATCGACGATGAAATAAATGTTATATGGCAGCGTGTTTATTGGATACTAGCATTCCGCCTGCGGCTTCGCCCGCGTTTTCAAAAAAAAAACCCGCATAGTTCCCGTTCCCGTGGGATTTCCGGGATAAAACCTAGCCTATGTCACTCAGAAATGATGTAGCTTTCCAACAGTGAAAGAATTTTTCAAATCTGCCAAGTAGTTTCGGAGCCTATTCAATTCATACAAACAAACAAACAAAAAATCAAACCTTTCCTCTTTATAATATTTGTATAGACAAACGACAATCCTCGGCGGTATAAAAGTAGTAACAATACCTTATCACGTTACACTGAATTGGCTTGTCAAGTTACTCACTGCCACATATGGTTGTTAACATATAAAGTTCAGTCGCGGAGCAGGAAGAATTTCGTACCTCTTTACCTATTGACAGTGGTCACAAACATTTTTGAATGAAGTGCAGTTTATATGAAATATTTAGAGGACAAAATGTTTTTTACTAACTTATTAAATAAATGTCCTTTATTCATTTACAATACAGTTACATTAAATTTTTTTCAATAACCACGATATATTATACGATACGTTTTGTCGTGATTCAAGGTCAATAAAGAAACCACATGCAATCAAGAACAAACCTTACGCTCTCAGGTTAAAGGTGTACAATCCCTGAGGACGGCGGTCATTGCATCTAAGCGAGCATTATATTTACGCGGGAGAGACAGTGACAGGTAATAACAGGTTGATGTACGAAATTCTTCCTAGTTCGCGTCCGGACTTTAGCTATAATTAAGTTTTTATATATATTTATTTACCTGCAACTCCTGCGTGACTTCGTTGAGCGCGGTCCTGGCCTCCACGATGGACCGGTCCACGTCGTCGATGGACTTGCCGTGCGTGGACACAAACGCGCCCACCAGACTCGACCGCTTCTTGCGGAGTTTGTCACACTGGAATAATGAAATATATACGATAAAATGGTTGTTGTGGTATCAAAAATGTGGTCGTTAGGTAAGGTTACTATGTATCAATTATTAATAACACATAGAAAGTGAAAACTGTGCACTTTTGAGTCACTAATTAAAAAAGTGATCCTGTTGTTGTCAATATTGGCAGTGTTGCAAAAACTAGATCAGAAAAACTTTATTAATTAATAAAAAAAACCTAATGTCAAACTGCAAGACCAATCAATTTCTTTTTCTGCTTTACGTCTAAATTACCAACTAACATTATGAATTTTGCGATAGCAAAACACGACAAGCTGTTTGAATGCAACCCACCCGTAACCACCACCCAGGGGCGGCTGAAAGTCACACTAACTGGCGGCTACACGTTTCAACCCCTATTCCACATTATCAACCGGCTGCATCGCGAGCTGCGTCCGCGATCCCCATCAAGGAGGGACGCCTGCGCATGTCACTACCAGGATGAACATCGTTCACCTACGCGTCCGCGTAAAGATGTAGTAGCCCTTCCAGTTAATCAACAGCTAAAAAATACGTGAGCTGCTGCACTGCTGCAGGGACACACTCACCGCGTCGCGCGCCTGCTGCAGCTGCACGTCGGCCTGCTGCTTCTTGCGCAGGTAGGAGCGGTTCTCCACCTCGTGTGTGAGCTGCTGCACTGCTGCAGGGACACACTCACCGCGTCGCGCGCCTGCTGCAGCTGCACGTCGGCCTGCTGCTTCTTGCGCAGGTAGGAGCGGTTCTCCACCTCGTGTGTGAGCTGCTGCACTGCTGCAGGGACACACTCACCGCGTCGCGCGCCTGCTGCAGCTGCACGTCGGCCTGCTGCTTCTTGCGCAGGTAGGAGCGGTTCTCCACCTCGTGTGTGAGCTGCTGCACTGCTGCAGGGACACACTCACCGCGTCGCGCGCCTGCTGCAGCTGCACGTCGGCCTGCTGCTTCTTGCGCAGGTAGGAGCGGTTCTCCACCTCGTGTGTGAGCTGCTGCACTGCTGCAGGGACACACTCACCGCGTCGCGCGCCTGCTGCAGCTGCACGTCGGCCTGCTGCTTCTTGCGCAGGTAGGAGCGGTTCTCCACCTCGTGTGTGAGCTGCTGCACTGCTGCAGGGACACACTCACCGCGTCGCGCGCCTGCTGCAGCTGCACGTCGGCCTGCTGCTTCTTGCGCAGGTAGGAGCGGTTCTCCACCTCGTGTGTGAGCTGCAGCCACTGCTGCAGGGACACACTCACCGCGTCGCGCGCCTGCTGCAGCTGCACGTCGGCCTGCTGCTTCTTGCGCAGGTAGGAGCGGTTCTCCACCTCGTGTGTGAGCTGCTGCACTGCTGCAGGGACACACTCACCGCGTCGCGCGCCTGCTGCAGCTGCACGTCGGCCTGCTGCTTCTTGCGCAGGTAGGAGCGGTTCTCCACCTCGTGTGTGAGCTGCTGCACTGCTGCAGGGACACACTCACCGCGTCGCGCGCCTGCTGCAGCTGCACGTCGGCCTGCTGCTTCTTGCGCAGGTAGGAGCGGTTCTCCACCTCGTGTGTGAGCTGCAGCCACTGCTGCAGGGACACACTCACCGCGTCGCGCGCCTGCTGCAGCTGCACGTCGGCCTGCTGCTTCTTGCGCAGGTAGGAGCGGTTCTCCACCTCGTGTGTGAGCTGCTGCACTGCTGCAGGGACACACTCACCGCGTCGCGCGCCTGCTGCAGCTGCACGTCGGCCTGCTGCTTCTTGCGCAGGTAGGAGCGGTTCTCCACCTCGTGTGTGAGCTGCTGCACTGCTGCAGGGACACACTCACCGCGTCGCGCGCCTGCTGCAGCTGCACGTCGGCCTGCTGCTTCTTGCGCAGGTAGGAGCGGTTCTCCACCTCGTGTGTGAGCTGCAGCCACTGCTGCAGGGACACACTCACCGCGTCGCGCGCCTGCTGCAGCTGCACGTCGGCCTGCTGCTTCTTGCGCAGGTAGGAGCGGTTCTCCACCTCGTGTGTGAGCTGCTGCACTGCTGCAGGGACACACTCACCGCGTCGCGCGCCTGCTGCAGCTGCACGTCGGCCTGCTGCTTCTTGCGCAGGTAGGAGCGGTTCTCCACCTCGTGTGTGAGCTGCTGCACTGCTGCAGGGACACACTCACCGCGTCGCGCGCCTGCTGCAGCTGCACGTCGGCCTGCTGCTTCTTGCGCAGGTAGGAGCGGTTCTCCACCTCGTGTGTGAGCTGCTGCACTGCTGCAGGGACACACTCACCGCGTCGCGCGCCTGCTGCAGCTGCACGTCGGCCTGCTGCTTCTTGCGCAGGTAGGAGCGGTTCTCCACCTCGTGTGTGAGCTGCTGCACTGCTGCAGGGACACACTCACCGCGTCGCGCGCCTGCTGCAGCTGCACGTCGGCCTGCTGCTTCTTGCGCAGGTAGGAGCGGTTCTCCACCTCGTGTGTGAGCTGCAGCCACTGCTGCAGGCCGGCGGGCGGCGCCCAGCACCGGTCCTCCAGTTCACCTTCTGCACGCCGCAGCTCCGCGCGTAACATCTGCGCGGCAAAACATTTTGCTATATTTCCATGTGAGAAATTTTTAAAGAATAGAAAAAATCATCGATCACAAAGCGGGATTCCAACCCGCGTCTGTCGCCATGCCACTAAATATCATAGAAACGAACCGAATGAAGCTCGTGAACGAATTAGACATTTAATTCGTTCCAATAAAATACAAGACTGATACATCATAACTTTCTGAAATTCTATTATAATAGATGACGATGAACTTACTTCAATTTCACCTTTCAGCTGCGATACTTCGAGATCCGACGAGGTGGAGTTCAATAGAGGTGTATCTCCCGCTTCTCTTAGTGTCTTTTCCAAATGCTGCTTTTCCTTTGTAGCATTTTCCTACAAGAAAAAAATACTTATAGGTATGTTAACATAAAAAGTATTGTTTTTTCACATTATTGAAAACTATATGTGCAACACACAGACGAAAAATTTTGAAGATGATATAATAAACATGTCACTTTAAAACGACGAATTACGTTAAAATAGCCGAGCTGTATAACAGACAACAGAATATCACCCCTAACAAGCGACTGACAGCTGTACCACCACACACCAGAACATACAGTGCTCATCTCCTCTAACCGACTGACCTGTTCCAGCCTCGCCTTCTCAAGCTCCTTCTGCATATCATCGAGCGCCATCTCCGCCTTCCGCAGCTGCTCCATGTCCCGCAGCATGCGCTATTACCCCTAACAAGCGACTGACAGCTGCTCCACCATACACCAGAATAGTGCTCATCTCCTCTAACCGACTGACCTGTTCCAGCCTCGCCTTCTCAAGCTCCTTCTGCATATCATCGAGCGCCATTTCCGCCTTCCTTAGCTGCTCCATGTCCCGCAGCATACGCTGCACCTGGTCGCGGCTCGCGCGGCCCGCACGCAGCGCCGCCCAGCCGCCCACCACCGCACACAGCAGCAGCGACGCGAGGAGCCAGTCCTTCCATCGACTGCCTTCTGAAAGTCACGGGGTATTTCAATGTACGTCACTGTAAATGTAGTGGGCTTGACGCATTTAGTGCACATATAATCTTATACACCATTTATTTATTTATTTATGTTAAATTTTGGCGGAAGGTGGAGAGTGTCCGTTCTATAGCGTTTAGCTACTATTATGTATTCTGTGACGACATCTTAAACCTGGCCTAGTTTATTGAAACTATATATTTTTAGATATATAGTTTCAATCTTAGATTACAAAATAAAATACAGATGGAGCATGTCAATCATTCATCGTCCTTGTCAAAGAAAATACGAAATCAAAAACGAATACGTTCCTCCGCTAGTGCTATAGCGATTCTAGTGTCATGCAATACGTCAAAAGGGGTTTGATATTTTAGTAAAAAAATGCTGTCTTGTGATATTAAAACGCTGTAAAACTTGTTCCCGAAAACAAACAAAAAGATAAAACATCGTTTTACAGATTTTCTGTAGATTATTTGGCTTATTTAATTTTGTATACAAATAATAATTTTACAAATACGAAGGAATTCAAAACTTCAACGTATGCTGCCAGTATTTTGAAAATGAATTTGCCATTTTTAGGGGTAAAATGGTTAAAAGATATTCGGGGTAGTGCTGTTGGATTTTTCAATCGTGAATGTGATTATTTGTATAGTGCAATAAAAGTTCATGGTCATTATTAGATTATTTTAAAAAGCATTATACATTTTTTTGTTACTTTTATAAAAAACGTCGTTTTCGCTTGCGATTTAATTCATGTGAACACATGATGGATATGATGAAAATAAAATGTCCCGCATTCTCGACTAAAAACTACTGCTATTCGCATTCATATGTTTTGAAAAATAAAAACTTTTTTTAATGTAATTAATGTAATTTATTTAATAAAAATTGAATAAAATTATTTTGTCCATGTATAACTTTAGTAGATACCTAGATAGGTGATAAAATAATTTTTACAATATTATAAAATAATATCAAAAACCCGAATTTATATTAAAATAAAAATTAAAACATGACTGCTAATAATTTATGTAGCCTACGTCACTACCACCACAGCTACCTTCATAATTCAGATGATTGCAATGACACCTCACAAGTCACAACTCAAAATCGATCCAACAGTTTATACTGCAGGGCGTGTCAAAGAAATATTATACATACATACCTACACTCGAAAAACATAACCCTCTTTCTTCCGTAGTCGGGCAAAAATTTGGGAAATTTTTCATTATCTGGTAACATAACACGCACACAGAAGCACCGTGTACGTACAGTGCAACGGCGAAATGACAGCACACATAGCTTTATGGAAATGACGATAAATTATTCGGTTTAGTTCGGCAACGCTCCATCTGTCTTCTATTTTGTAATCTAAGGTTTCAATAATACCTATTAAATTAAGAGCATATTATATATTTTGTTATCACACACTATTTACAACTGTGAAATTCTTATACCCTTAGCAAAGGCCTGCCTATCACCATGCTCAAATTGTGAACTTAGCAACTAATGCACTTCGTAAAAATTTCGATAATGGTCGAGATTGCTTTACACAAGTTTCTGTAGCGTTTACACAGGTAATTTTAAGTATGAATGAATGA
Source organism: Colias eurytheme (assembly GCF_061535395.1). Lineage (NCBI taxonomy): Eukaryota > Metazoa > Arthropoda > Insecta > Lepidoptera > Pieridae > Colias > Colias eurytheme. Next base: position 6,359,659 of record NC_143005.1, on the reverse strand, counting down.
ATGAATGAATGAATGAATGAATGAATGAATGAATGAATGAGTAATAAGTAATACATATTATAAGAGGAAATAATTAATATTTCGTTTGTATGTTACAATTTAACTCAATTTATTTATGTTATTACAGTAATATACATGATATCTTATATGTACTATGATAGTACATATAAGATATCACGTATAGTACTACTATCAAAAAAATAAATAATAATAAATAAATTGGTCCAATTAAACCTTTCGATATCATAATGTTGTCGATAATATTCGTTATTTCGCATGCGGTGCGTTGGCTATGTGCTTTCGTGATAATTATATTATACAATCAAATCAGTATCAGCATCAAATATGAAAACGTATACAGAAAAGCTTTATAAAATTCATTAAATGTATAAATTACTTGGAAAACCACCTATTGTATGCAGCAAAACTAATAAGCGTCAAAACAGTCATCTGTCTACTCTGTCAACTAATAAGCGTCAGTAAAGTCATCAAAACGGAACCACGTAATATTCAGCACACTGCAACTGGTTAATCAAGTTTATAACGAAATAATTAATTTCTATTTAAATTTAAACAGATGATAAATTGATAAGTTAGTTATTCCTGCTGTCTTTCATTTAATGAAAGCTTATGTTGGAGGTATATCTTCCAACTAAACAATACCTTTTTTTAATTTCCATCACTGCGAACCGTTTAAGCAAAATATGAAATTCAAAACTATAATACCAAAATTATTGAAACATTATTATTATTTCATGCGTTTTCTATTCGCCTATTTTGATATACTGACGCAGGGATTTTCTGTGTTGTCTGCAAAGAATTATAGTTTTACGTATTCAATAAATATAATATTAATTTTTATGACGATAAATTCTTATATTACCGCCTGAATCACTCCCTAGTCCCTGCCGCTAATAAACGAATCACATGCCTTAGATTACTTTTAATTAGTCACGCATCATATTTTATTTCTCACGACAATTGTAACAAAACGATACTAGATACGATTAGTGCAGCTTTTGTTAAACCAAACCTTTGTGATATTTATCTATACGCATATATATCAAAGTTTACTTTAGAACTAAAAATGAACTAAAAGAATCGTTAAAATCCTAAAATCTTCCTCTTATCCCTAATGGCTGGTTCACACTTTGATTAGTGTGAGTGCAGGTGATTAGTGCGAGTGCAGGTGTGTAGTGCGAGTAGTGTCCAATTGACTGCGAGTGCAGGTGATTAGTGCGAGTGCAGGTGTGTAGTGCGAGTAGTGTCCAATTGACTGCGAGTGCAGGTGATTAGTGCGAGTGCAGGCACGCTGCGAGTGAGGGGGAAGGGAGGGCGCGCGGGACGTGGCTACTCGCAGTCCACTCGCAAAAAAATAGAACACGCTTCTATTCACTTTACTACACAGCCTACTAAACACTCGCACTAAACAGTCGCTGTCCACACGTAGTACTACTCATCACCTGCACTCGCACTAATCAAAGTGTGAACCAGCCATAACCCTAACTAGCAGTGCTCCGCGGTTTAACCCGTATTTCTCCGCTCCTGTTGATCTAAGCGTGATGATATATTTATCATATAGCCTATAGCCTTCCTCGATAAATGGGCTATCTAACATTGAAAGAATTTTTCAAATCGGACCAGCAGTTCCCAAGATTAGCGCGTTCAAACAAACTCTTCAGCTTTAAAATGTTATACATAGTATAGATTGTCTATCTCATCGTCTCATCTAAAGTAAGGTAAGGAGTATACTAGGCGAGGAAATACATTTCTCCTGACTGCAGCAAAAAAAATTTTGAAATGCAATGAATTCATTACAAAAATACAAAGCAGAATATAGAGTATAATTACATGAAAATGAAAAATGAAAAATGAAAAATATATTTATTTCATACACACAATTTTCAAAAACAGAAAGTGGATGAGTCCTCCTAGTAAGTTTACAAAAACCTGTGTCAGGAGGACCCGCTCTTCCTTAACTAAAGTTTACAAATATAATACGTGTGCAGATGTATGTGTATAAGTGAGTGAGTGAGTGTGTGTGTGTGTGTGTGTGTGTGTGTGCGTGTGTGTGTGTGCGTGCGTTCGTGTGTGTGAGTGTGTGTGTGTGTGTGTGTGTGTGTTTGGGTATGTTTAAGCTATTACAGAATATTATATAATGTAGTGTAAAAGCGCCTCAGTATCCTCATAGGAAAGTGTTTTTAAATAATGAATAACTGTTTTTTTAAAATCACGATGATTAAGTCTATGAATATCCAAAATATTATTAAGACGATTATAGAGGTAGATGGACCTTGCTTTAAATTGGTGTTTAGCAAAAACTGTTTTAGTACATATAGTGTTAAAAACGTCTTTCTTTCTCCTTCTATTTTCAGTTGATTTGTCAAAAGGAGCCATTTTACGAATTTTAGTAGTAACCAAAAGAATGTACAACTGTCTAACTGTTAGAACATCGCAGATTTTATATAGTTCCGAGGTTGAAAACCTTCGCGGTTTAAAGTACATCACTTTAAGTAGACAACGATGGCCACGTTCCACATCCAAGAGTTTAGTTTTATTTGCTCCACCCCATATAGGGATACAATAGTTAATTACAGATTGCACAAGAGATTTATAAATTTGGTTAATGAGTTCAGGAGTGGTTATATGTCTTAACATTTTAAAAATCCATATAAATTTTCGGGTTCTTTCATTAATATAGTCTAGATGGCAATACCAAGAGAGGCGATAATCTAAGATTATGCCTAAATATTTAGTAAAGGAAACTTTTTCAATTAAATTACAATTACAATTCAAGTTATTTATATTATTACATTCATGAAGTTTTAAAGAAAAGTTATTATTAGGTTGAGTTCTATTGTTAATTGAGAAACAAATATAATTCGTTTTTTTAATGTTTAATGTAAGTAGATTCAATTTAAGCCAATCATAAATCTTTGAGAGACCCAGTTGAGCAATTGAGTACACCATATTCCATGAGCGCCCAGAAAACACTATAGCGGTGTCATCTGCGTACGAAATGATTTTACCACCATCAATAGGAAGGTTAGTAAGATCGTTAATGTAAATTAGAAACAGAGTCGGGCCAAGGACACTACCCTGGGGTACACCAAAAGTAATGTCCATATCCCGACTCACTTGATTATCAATTTTAACTCTTTGGGTGCGGTTTAATAAATAATCCGTTAACAATTTAAGAGGTGTTCCCCGAATTCCTACACGCTCTAAATTGTGAACAAGAGTGGGAAAAGAGACGGTATCGAAGGCCTTTTTTAGGTCCATAAAGACAGTTAAACACTTATTTCCTAGGTCAAGTTGGTCTATGATTGAAGATGTGAGAGCCAAAACTGCATCTTCAGTGGATAACCCATGTCTAAATCCGTACTGTGAATTCGAGAGTATACAGTTTTTTTCAAAGAAGTTTAACAATCTATTATTTAAGAGTCTCTCAATAACTTTAGATAAAGCAGGTAAAACTGAGATTGGCCGATAATTATTGATATCGTCCCTATCCCCACCCTTGTGCACGGGGGTAACAATTGATTTTTTTAAGAATAGTGGAAAGACGCCCTGCCTGAAACACAAGTTTGCAAGATGGCTAATATGAGGGGCAATAGCAGTTATACATAATTTCAAAAATTTTGTTGGTATGTTGTCCCAGCCAGGGGCACTGTCAGATTTAAGAGACATAACTACACTTATAACTTCGCCAGGGTCTGTTTCTAAAAGTACAAAGGATGAGCTAGGCTGAGCAGGCAAGCTAAAACTGTTATTATCTGGAGAGACGGATGGAGGATTATTCAAAAGATCATCTGCCAGAGTTTTACCAATATTCGCAAAAAAGTAATTCACAGAGTTAAGAGAATCAGTAGACGTTTGTTCTAAGTTAAGTAGGTCTTTACAATGCGATTTATTTGTCTTAAAGTGAGTTATTTCTTTAATAGATTTCCATAATTTCTTCGAATTCTTAGCGGATTTTGCAAGTAATTGTCTATCATATTTACGTTTTAATTTTTTTATCAAGTTGTTACAGTGATTTCTATATCGTCTAAAGGTAAGTTTCAAAATTTCATTGTGTGGATCAGATCGAAGTTGAAGCTGCATTTTGTTTCTGTTTCGGATACATCTAAGAATGCCCTTTGTTATCCAAGGCTTGACAGTACGTTGGTTCCTTGGAAGATGTTTAGTAATTTTACTTTCTTCTAATGATTCTGTAAGGTACTTTATTAGACGTTCTGTTACTATATTAGGATCATCACAAAAAAGCAATGATTTTAAATTTTTATTAAGAAGTCTATTATAAGCGTCGTCGTAGTCAATATATTCAACATTTTTTTTATTTATTCTTGAATTATAATAATTTTTGAGACACTCAAAAATACAGATAAATGATCAGTTACGGTAGTATTCAATACGGCAATATTAGCAAGAAACACTTCCTTGTTTACTTTCAATATGATGTGGTCTAAGCAGCTGGATTCCCTGTGGGTAGCTTATGGCCAGCTACTAGGCCATGAGTAGCTAGCATATTTAAATAAAAATTTTTATTATTCCGGTCATATGTTTGTTCGTTAGCACTCTGGATAAGATTAATATTAATGTCTCCGGTGATAATTATGTTAGATGATTTTATAGTTTCCAAGTAATCATTTAGGGACTCAATGAAAGCCGACGCATTTTGAATCGATGGAGACCGATAAATTCCCAATAAGGTAAAATCAGTAATCATTAATTGTATGCATGAGGCATGTTGAAGTTTAACTTCTTTTAATTCTGGTTTAAGATGAGATTTAGCGTAAATTACAACACCATCATTTTGGTTAAAATATTTGGTTGATTCCAAAGCAACATAATTAGGTATTTGAGGTATAGGTTTATCTTTGTCCAGTCTACATTCCGTCAGGACTAATACATCACAGTCAAAATTCAGAAGCGACATTGTTACTAGGAAATCATTTATATTACGATAAATGCTTCTTATGTTTTGACATATTATAGTCAGGTCATTTTTTTTAATGCGTATGTTTTTTTCCAAATCCTGAATATCACAACTTACTTGCGTAAAAAATTCAGTCTGATCCAATTCTGTAATTGTATTTAATGAATCAACTTTATCCATTATAAAAGTAATTGTGCAAAGTAAAGGTATCAATATTGCATAATAAATTTCTTTTTTTAGAATTTACATAACGACTTAGGTTTTTAAAAATCAAATGTAATAGAATGTTCAGTGGCGAGGTTATCAATAGATAATACAGTTTAACATTAATTAGTACTATGAGTAGGTTTATATCGAGATCAACGTAAGTATGACAACGTAATTTACTATGAGCAATCATTGATTTGAATGAAAGCAAATTAATAGCAATCAAGAAAACAATATATAGATAGAGGCGTTCTAGAGTGTAATAGAGGTGTATATCTGTATTTAATATGTAAGTGTGTTTATGTGTGAGTGGTATGAGGTTTAGATTTAGAGTATGAGTAGTGAGTTGTGTGTAATATTCTAACATTAAAGTATACAAAATAGAATTTACTGATGAGCTAGTGGAAAAAGTTACAATAGTTATATAGAATACAACTAGCACATCATAGACTTGTTCGCTTAATATATTATAATAATTAATACAAGAAACAAAAGATAGAAACATAAGTAAATAAAAGAGAATCCTGCCAACTAGTCATGCTTGGGACACTTGCTGCAGGAGGTGGTGGACTTGAGACTCATTTTTTATAACAATAATTGGAGAAGTTTCGTCCTTCCTCACAAAGACCCGACCAAACGATGTCCAACAAAATTTGAAGTTCTTAGATTTAGTGAGATCCCTTGCCAAAAAGAAAAGCCGGGCACCTTTAGGGGTTAAATGTTCGGTAACAAAAATAGGAGTATCTTCATTTGACGTAAAGCCCAAGTGCTTTGCTTGAAGTTTGCTTTTATTTCTAATATTGAACGATTTTGTCATCCTCAAAACATCCCGTTTCAACATGGTGGAAGTTAGTTCGATAATTATACGAGAATTTTTATTAGAATCGTTATTGCGATTATTAGATCGTACTCTGTAAATGTCCTTAATATCGGATTTTTCGATTTTACAGTCGATGTTTTTAGAGAGTTGTAAAGTCATGTTAATTAAATCTTCCTTTGTTTCATTAGTTAACGCGGGTACATTTTTAAATTCAATATTTCGTTTCAGATTATCCCTCTGTAAATCTTCGACTTTTTCTTCAAGCAAAGTAATGTATTCTTTATCCCTTTTGGCTTGAATCTCCATTTCTTGTATTTTTCGTTTATACTCCTCGTTCTGACTAGTAAGAATAGCTATGGAGCTATCGATGTTATTATTTGATTGCTGTATCTCTTTAATAGTCGCATTGATGGATTGAAGCTCCGACTGTTGTGAAGCCATAAATGAAGAAAACATAGCCATAAATTCCTCTTTTAATTTATTTAATTCGGTGCTTAAGTCATCCTCCCTTCCACGTTTCAATCTTTGAGTAATAAAACTTGACTGTGAGCTGTTATCAGCCAACTCATTGATGCGAGAATCCGAGGCAGATTTGTCTAAGCTAGGAGATGCAGTTAATGCTTTTTTAGTTGGTGGGCTACGTTTTAGTGGCATTTTTTTGTGAATGTATCAAATTGTAGTACTAGGGTAACACAAGTCAATAGGCGTTATAAAAAAGTGGAAATTTACCCAGTATGATTGTTTCATTCAGCACACTAGTTTTTTTCCTTTCCAGCCATATAGTTGGATCTCACTACCAAGATGACATGAACAATCAGGAGGTTAACTGATGTAAAATTTTTATTTTTTTTATTCTTATAATAATTTCATGTGTGTGTTTTAACAAAAATAAAACACACTTATGATTTCTCACACATTTGCTAATAATATCTGTAAGGCGTCGTCGGTTCAGGTACCAGGATATCATAAGTCCGTAGGAGGTTGAATGCCGCAAACATGTGATTATAAAAATTAATTATTATGGTTTTAATCGTTCATTCATACCTTTTCATTAATTATCTTCGGCAGCAAGAGAACCATCAGCAGGCGATCTCATTCATTTAGCAAATCAAGAATATGCACGTAAACGTAGTTCCGTCGTACTACGAGCACATAAGTAGCGAGAGGTTTTCACCTTAACAACTTCACAATCACCGTTGAACTTCTTGCTCGTATGCTATCCTATTATTTGTGTTTAAATAATTAACTTTGAAATTTGATTTTTACGAAATACAGAAACTGCTTATACACACGTCTACTCGCGAACGTTGTCCGAACGGAAGAGGAATTACATAACATGCAAGTTTCAGCTATGCAGGTAAGTCCAGTCCATACTCAGTCAATTAGACGTCTAAAAATAGATGTCTTTTCAAAACTTAGTTTTTTAGTGCAGAATACAATTATATCGCTATAAAGTGTATATTTGTCATGGACATAAACGTGATTTGGCAGTATATATAATTTGACATTATATAAAATACTTAATGTTAAAAATGATGAAGAGGCATGATTTCAAGAGGTGTAAGAATAACTTAATGATCACATTATTTCGTAGTATCTAAAATGACCAGAAAAATAATATAAACTTAAACTTTATTGCAAGGCAATGATCGTATCTCATTCGTAATGAGTTGATTACGGTTTTTACATTTATCTTACCTACTTGCAAATTAGCAAGTTAATATCAGAGGAGACACAGAAATACCATGGTTTCGAAGGTTCTTCAACAAAGCTTTAGTCATACTGTTACCATTCATTTCGTTTAAACTGTTATAAATTAAATTACAATTTTAATTAAATTACAAAACAAATTACATTTAACTTAATTGCAAAGATGGCAGAATCTTTATAAATTTTTTTTTCTCGTACTTGTATTATATCTATCACGTAATTTTCAATATTATATAAAAAGCAGATGACAAACTTTTGTTCTAATAAACTAAACACGGAAAACTCAAACACTGAATGCCGTGACTCGACCATTGTAACATTAACGACCTGTCGCTAATAATAATAAGTTGTGTAGGTGTTCAAAGGTAGCACGAATAAACTAGAGTTCAAATTTGTAAAGAATTTATTTCATTGGTTTTAATTTAGTTCGATAAAACTGTTAGAACAATCCTTAAAATCTAAACAGTAGCAATGAAGAAACATAACGTTGACAATAAAAAATTGTTGCTATCAATAATAGCAATCAGATTATTATATTGAAAGAACAAATGCATTACCTAAGTATCCATGTATCTTAAACTAACGTATTTTATTATTTTTTCGATGTTACCACATCTTACACCTGATCCAGTTTATTGAAACTATATATTTTTAGATATATATAGAGTTTCAATAATATTAAATTAAGAGCATATTATATATTTTATTATCACACACTTTTTACAACTGTGAAACCTTATACATTAATTCCTTTGCAAAGGTTTAATTAATTCAGTCATTATGAAATGACTGACTATAACGACCATGGTTAACCGTAATTGTAATTATGATAAAATATGTGAAAAATCTTTATCTAATGCTTCGACTATCTGACCTGGTTATCCTATTCATTATTTCAATTTTAAATTGAAATCCGTCTATAAAAAGTCTATCTAACACGTATTGCCTCTGTAGATTTTTATTGAAGTTATTGTACCTTAGTATTATTTGTTTGCAATATTATCAATTATATTTGAAGGATTGTGAGTAAATACACAAGATAACGTTTAAGGGGATTACCCTGTACAATTATATGTACTTACATTATTGTTCTTACCTACGTTCAATTATATGTATTTAATTACGATAACTTAGAAAATGTAAAAATACTTACAACAATGCGTTGTTTTTATATTGCTAACACGTATTTGGAAATTTAGTTTATATTCACTTTTCTGACATAAAAAAATATAAAAATCTTCAAATCACTTCGTGCAGCAAACGCAAACGTTCAAATGTTCGATTCAATATCGCAAATGTTCAAATGTTTCTCATATAATATAAAACAGATAGACTAAAGATATTTGGGTTAAATTTTACATACCGATTTGCCAAGTTTCAACATAATATAGAACCTGCATACATTCAAGCTAGCAACACTAAATAGGCCGCTAAAAACAAATTACCTTCTAGATAAAACCGCGCTTGCACCAAATGATCAACTGCGAGCAAACTCAGGCGGCACAGCGTGTCAAACATAACATTATCACCAGTGCCGTCACGTATTGCCGAAACCAACCCAAAAACGCACACAACACTTAAAAAATTCCATACATTTATGTTAAATTTCGTGATTCACATAGACTCTTCACAGATGTAACTGTGTGCGTGAACTATTCGCACTCAAAACAAAACTGCAACGCGCACAAAAAGCTGTCAAATATTGTTTTACACAAACACAAACAGATGTAACTCGCATGTATATGTGTGCGTGATCTATTCGCACTTATAAACAAACACCGGTTTCAGCTGCTCGATTTTGATTTCAGTGTCGGTTCTATATAATTATTTATGACATATTCTTTGCCACGCGTCGACAGTTAACCGCGCACAAGGTCGTGCCGCACTGTATGGGCTGTTAGCGGCGGCGCTTTGCGATCGAGTGAACCGTTTGTGTTGTGTAATGATTAGTGGAGCCATGATTGTTTGCGGACTTGTTTTTTTCTGCATACTAGTTTTATCTGATTGAAGAATGAAGTAATAGACCGGGAGATACTGACACAAAATTTCGAGTCATTTGTAACAGGATGGCGGTTCTACAGGGTTCTTAGTACGCAATGACAAAAAGAAAAATGATGGTGTGAACGCTGGTACCGGTGGCTTAGTTGCGTGGGCGTTAGTCGAACTCATCGGAAAATAGCGAAAGTCAAACGATTTGTAACAGTATGGCACTTATTTTTCCTGTAAGTTTGAGGATCAACGAATATAAATACAAAATTTCAAAGATCTAGGTGTTGGAAATCTTCACTTATATAAATTAATAATAAATTTATTTTTCAAGTATGACAGCACTTTTTCCCCCTACTAGAAGTATGGCAAATATAATAATGGTCACATTTTATCAAATACTCTCCAAAAAGCCAAATGCAATACTGGTACAAAAAGATAGGCGAAATAAAAAAATTTTGCAGATTTTCGGCGGTATGGCGACCATTTGGAATCGTCCGAAAAGTATGGCATGGCGATTTTCGTAAATGGCTGCACGACGATGGTTACCTGTGCAAAAGTTAGCTTGGTACAAATGGTTGAATAATTGTTTTTTTTAAATCAACACATTCGCGTCGGTATGGCGGGCTGTAAGTCATACCGGAAAAGTATGGCATGACACTACCGCCTACTTCTTTTTTATGGGCTATCGGTAAATTCTTAAATTTTTGTGTTACAAATCGTTTGACTTTCGCTATTTTTCCGACGAGTTCGACTAACGCCCACGCGACTAACCCACCGGTACCAGCGTTCACACCATCATTTTTCTTTTTGTCATTGCGTACTAAGACCCCTGTAGAACCGCCATCCTGTTACAAATGACTCGAAATTTTGTGTCAGTATCTCCCGGTCTATAACAACATTCTATGAACGCGTTGTTCATAGAATGTTGTTAGATCAATCTCTTATTGAGTCCTTCAAGTTATGTTAGAAATATAAGCGTATGTCGATTTAAGGGTACCATAATATGAGAAAGGGTATAAATCAGCTCTCAACCAAATTAATTTACGTTATGAAAAAGTTTATGTTATGAGAATGAAATTAATATGGAAGTACGAATGACTCTGGATCACATAACAAAAAATCTAATATTACTGCAAAACTAAAAATATTGTTTTAAATGTTTGAATATTGTTATAAATATTTAAAAATTATAAAAAAGACTACTCCTCTTGTTTCTATTTTAAATCGTTACTCATAATTTATTTGTGAATATAAAAAAATAAGTACCACAAAATCATGAACGCATGGTGAACCTACTATAAATATGACATAATAATACTTAACAATGACATGTTAGCATATGACAATGAGTTTTCGTTAGTAGTTTAGCACTTACAATACGCAATTATAGTGGATCAATTTTGATGAAACAAATGAATTCCTAAAGAAATGGCGAGTTATGGAAAACCTACACGCGTTTAAAAACACTAACATTAGCTTAGCATTGTTTTGGAATATTTAATTATTACCTATATGCAAAATACGTTAGTGTGCTTGTAAATGACGAATTTTTTGCAGTCAGAACAACTTTTGTCTGAGGATTTTAATTTTTCTATAGGATTTATGGAAGCTAAGCGTTACAGAATTGAGGACGGCTAGAATTACAGGAGAGTATAGTTCTTACTATACTATATTGTTTAACAATATTGTTTAGTTTAATTTGTGTATTAATTTTCAATTGTCACTTTTTTCACAGACATTTACTATTAAGACATCACGTATCCGACGATTTCTCGCCTACGCAGATACGTACTGTTATTTAAATAAAAAATGTTGTTTGTTCAATATGAAATACCCATCATAAAAAGGTCGAACTATAAAAAAATAATCTAAACTGTATGTACTTTGGACAATAATAGCGCAATTGTAAATACAATTGCACGCTACACTGATCCGAATAAAAATGTGAACGAATGATGTTTTGCTAAATATATTTCGTTTAAACTTTTTTATATATCTAATGATGTAACTTTAGATAAGATTTTTGGGTAGTTGGAAAAATTACGATCGAAGCCGGAGCGTACAGCTAGATACTAATAGTGTTTAAAATATTATTAATTCTCTATCAATTAAAAGAAAAAGGTTTTCTCTCTGTCATTGAAGTTATCTTCAAATTGTGTGCATTGTTTGGATTATAAATACTAAACTCTGAATACTTATTTTTTCATTTGTTAAAATACAAAAATAAATAACTCCGTAAGAGATTATCCATATACTTAAATTTCTTTCCACAAATGTAATTTAATTCCAGCATTAAATGTGTATAAAACAACAAGTCAATAACTGCGTTAAAAACAACCGACTTCAAACTTTCACTTGCAACATTTACAAATACAGACAAAAATGCTCATAAAATAAAAACTACTGGGCCTATCCGAATAAAATTTTTATGGGACCAATTCGACACCATCCCGCATCGAACAAAAAAAGAATCACGTAAATCGGTCCAGAAACCACGGAGTAATCGGTGTACATACATAAAAAAAAAAAAAACATACCGGCCGAATTGATAACCTCCTCCTTTTTTTTGAAGTCGGTTAATAAAAGGAGGAGTTACTCCTTATTACACCGGCTATCTGTTCGAGAAAGTCCCGTCAATATCGGTCCAGAAGTTCCAAAGATTAGCCGGAACAAACAGACAGACAGCCAAAAAATTTATTATTTTGGTAATTATGAACCATTATACAATATGCATCCATATGATCCATATGCATTTAGTAAAAAGCGGTTATTTTCAATATTACACGTGCATTATGCATACATCCGTTTCACTGATAGATTTTCTTTAGGGACAAATAGGTGATCAGCTTTCTGTGTCCTGCCAAACCGAGACACATTTTTTCCTCGTCTCCACCGGGAATCGAACCTTAGACCCAGAAGGTGTATATAAAACCTACTTATCGGTACCCCAGTATAAACTGTCCCTACCTTTAGGGGGTCCGAAGAGCACGACGTCCATCGCCTTTAGAGCGAGCTTCTGCTTGTGTATGGGGTCCTTTATTCCCAGCACGTTGCTCAGGTACTGCATATTGTTCACCGCTAGTCTGTTGAATTATAGTGAAATTATAGTTTTTTTAGCATTCAATTGCTTCATAAATATATTTTTTTAAATAATAGAAAAAAAGACGATCGCATATGGCGAAAGACGCAGTGTCGAATGCCGCTTCGTGATTGAATTTTTTTTACTCTTAAAAATTTATCAAAAAGAAATATTAAATTTTGCTGCAATATAAATGGATAAAGAATTCAAAATCAATATTTTTAATTTGTAGTTTTATAGCATTTAAAAATTATAGTTTAAATTTCCACCTAAATACCAAAGCCACTGAGCATAATGCTCTAACTTGTCTATTTTAGCATTCTATTTAGGAAAACAATATACTCAGCGCTTTATAAACCTATTAATTGATTGATTATTCTCTATCGAACCTAAGAAAGAAGCAATATTAAAGCCGCATACTCATAATAAATATTATATAAGTAGTTAAAGCGCCATCTAGATTACGTTGTTAAAGCGCCATCTAGATTACGTTGTTTAATTACAATGTAACCAGCAATTTATTTAGTAAAAGTTCGATAGATGGCGTATTATTAACCTTTTTGGCAGTATTAGGTGTTTATTACATTGTTCAAATTTTAAAGTTACATTGTGCGAACTATAAACATGAAACAAACTTTAACGATGATAATAAAGTTATATTATGTACAAACGACTATAAAAACCTAATAGATTAGATTTTAAATTGAATTTGAACTTTATTACTATACATTAAGGGTGATTTTACCTTGGCAATGTTGCACCAGTGACGCGATGCTGCAGGAAAAGAGCCTTATACTGTGGCAGATCTACTGATTCCGACAGCCATTCGACTGTTTGCTCTACCGTCCAGTTATGCACCTGTTGAAAATAATAATATTTAATAAAAACCTTTATTTCTAAACTATATTATGATTACAGTATGTATAGTTTAGAAATGCTGCATCATGTATTGACCAAGCCTTTGAGCTAAGCTAAAGTTTGATCAATGTACTAAATTTGCTATTTATAATTTATATACTTTGTGTAAGAGAGAAATCTAGCCTCAATGGATAATATACCTTAAAACTTGTGACTAGTCAATAGATTTGAAAAATATTACGTTTCAGTAATCAAATACATATGTGTTAGTTGTTAAGATAAGCCACTACTTAAACAGTAACTGTTTGCAAATATCGACTGCCCTATTAGCTAAGTGCTTGGCATATTTAATAAATATCAAGAGATCCCTACACGAATAGGGTCCAGCACTAATTTTAACGTCAAGAAATAGTTGGTAAATACTCTATGTTGGTGCGCTGTGCACATATTCGCAAAATACATTATCTCTCATCATTAGCTAGTTTTTCGTTAATTGCCAACTTGTATAAAAAAGTACCAGGGCAATATGACTCTAAGGATGGTATATCCTCACCTCAGATCGCGGCTACGCCTCCCACAAATGTGCCGTTGTGGTGGAAGGCCCACTACCGATTCTCGTAGCCACAGTCGTATTGCAACAGTTTCAAAAAGTACCAGGGCATTATGATTCTAAGGATGGTATATCCTCACCTCAGATCGCAGCCACGCCTCCCACAGTTCTTTGACGGATATGTGCATATCATCGTTGTGGTGGAAGGCCCGCTGCCGCTTCTCATAGCCACTGTCGTATTGCAACTCTTCACGGAGAAACTGCAAACAATTGAGAATTATTACTTAAAAGAAACTGTAAAAAATTAAGGATTATTTCTGAGATATTGGAAGGACAATATTTATAGGCTATTGTTAAATAATCGTATAGGAAATTATGTAATGCATCGTCATGATAATAATAATCTAGAGCCATAAATTTATATGACACTATAATTATGTATACAATAATGGAACAATACCGTAATAAATAAGTAAGCCATGTATAAAAATAATAATTATTAAGCCCCCTTACTAGAATAAAGAGTTTGGGTGCTGCAAAAAGGTAAGATATACTTAGCACTATTTGTTTAAAAAAATCTGATAATTATTACAAACTCAAATAAAAAGAAATATAGGTTACTCTCACATTATCACGTATATATATATACTTGTATATTTTCAGTCCAAGACCACGATAATTTGTTCTTTCGATGTAGCATGCCAGAGCCAACAAAACATATTTAGGTGAGAGGAGTTTTAAAAAGTTGTACAGTATGACATACCAATAAAACGAAAGTATAAAGACACCATATTATTTCCATAGAACACAGCCGCGCACACCTACGTAATTTTGCACTATTGCTATTGCGCATATCATTTAATTTATTTATCGACAGTCCCACACAAAAACTCAGCACACGTTTAACTGTTTCCACAAATCGTAAAGATAGTGAACCCATTTTGGCGTATTCATACTATTTCGCCGGAATCTCGACAATAACACGTACCTACACTGTTTGTTTTATAAAACCAATGCTTTCTTTGAAATCGTGCCATTTTATTGATGAACAATGCGTGTTTCCAGTGATATTTTAACTAGTAGGTCAGTACAATGTTGGAAATAAAACATGATAATATGTAAAGTTCGAAACGGCTCGCCCAAAGTGTGATTGTTATTAAGTATAATACGCATTCACCGAAAATAAAAAGCTATGAGTAACGAGTATTCGAGGGGTTTAGTTGAGTCATTTGAAAAACTCAAAAAAGCATCTAAATTACCATACAAGATCAGCAAGTAAGAAATCATTTGATATTCTTGTATTTTTTTAAATAAACTAAGAGTCATTGAGGAGGAGAGAGACAGTCATTGACGTTTCCATCGTCAATAATCGGTGAATAAGAAAATTTTAATTTTTGTCTTATATAAAGCGGCTATAGAATTTACACTGTGTAAGATCGAGAATAGTAGAAGTTACAACTTATCGTATAAGGGTTCTTTTCTACCAATAATGTGCGAGGATGTGTAGCGTGGAATATGTTTGTAAATAACCAATAGTATCGCTTCAAACGCTTAAAACTAAATGAAACGATATGATTGGTCCTTTACATTCCTCGCTACACATCCTCGCGCATTATTGGTGGACAAGCACCGATGCTATTCTTCCGCAAGGATGCTATAGCTATATTCTTGCTAGAGAGTAACCACACAACAAAATCATAAACTCACATCATCACTCTCACTAAGATCGACGTTGCCGTTCGCATCGTCGTCGAGCTGCCGGTGGAGCTGCGTGATCGCCTCCAACCCCGCGTGGTCCTGGAGGCAGGAGGGCTCGTTGTGGCACGCCTCCAGCAATACTGAAAGTGTAGATAGTCGAATGAGTTTGATTGTCAAAATACGTAAACTATGTATGTATTTAAATAGGTAGATACGTTGGTAGGTACCTACATAGGTATTTTCAATAGAATTGTATCAAAATTATCTATAATTTATATGCTTTATTTTTTTTAATATAATAAATAATAATAAAAGTTATTTCTACAAATGAGAGCCGAAATCTGAAAAATGTTTATTTTTCATTCGTCGCTTCATTATCTCTTTTAATTCAGTGTTCTATATTTATCATGACGTGTAACAATTATGATGCAGTGTCATTGCTCTTTGTATTTAAATACCGTGGATTCCCGCTAAAGACACGTACAAACATATTATATTAGAGACGTGGTTTATCTTTTGAATATAAACAAGTAACTTACATTGTGAAATTTCTTGTTTATCGTTCACAATAATAAGCCTATTAGAGCTGAATGTAGTAGTTAATCAAATGATGTTTATACTTTATTGTCCGTTGTAATGAAGCAATTTGTGATTTATTATGCAAATAAAAATAAAATCCCATACTAGTTATCAAGACTATTGTTTTTAATGAGCAAAATCTTGCATAAATACCGACGCCTTCCGGGGAAGGAGCCGTAGGGTTATGAGAGTATCCTAGTGACTAAAACCCCACTATGTGTTCCATCGCGTTGCTTTGGACGGAACTGCGGGACATACTTTACCGCGTGATAATAAGATTAACAATTTCCAATCATCCTCACTTCACGCGGGCATGTACAAACGTTATTTTTTTATTTATCCGAAACAGACACTTGTCTTTCATGATATTATCCGCATACTATCACGGCAATCACGATCCCCACTTTGCTGATAACTTTTATCTCTTATCAAAACGATGACTACAACATTAAGGCTTCACTTGTCTCAAATAGGCTTAACCTAGTTACCTAGTAACCATTTAAGGCCAGGTTCTATTTAATTAATATTATTAAAGCAGCTCGAGTTTCATTGAATCTTTTAGCCATACAATTGATGAATATAATGTTTGAAGTTTTAGATTTGAAAAACTTTTAGGTTTAAGTTAATAAACAACAACGATGCCATGATTTTTCTGTATAAATTTCAATACGTATGTTGTCGCAGAATGATAAGGGCATAAATGCATGTTTCATGTATTAAGATCGATTTATAAATAAAAAACATTGTTTGATTTGATGTCCTATTGAAGTATTGAGATACTTTGGGATAAATAACATCTTATCAAACTATTAATCTATTACATATTTTAAAAACAACTAACCGTTTCAATCATTGTGTTATCCTTAAAACGTTTGATCCTTATGTGACGAACGTTTTAAAATAATTGCATTATAATTTATAACTATTGCAAAGTTTCAAAATAGAAATCATAAATAATGCTTATCACTTATCAGGCACTATCGCCATTTCACCGAAATAATTATTTCGTATTCAAATTACAAACACTGGTATATAATACAGGGAAATAAAAAGAACAGAGCATTGCATTATGATAAATTGCACACACTACTGATAGCGTTATCGGTCAAACGGTTGTTTACGGTTTTATCTATGCTTTGCTATACTAATTTTAAAACACGGAAAATGTTTTAAGCTATCGGTTTTATAAATTAACCTAAATTATGAAAAGGAGAGCCGTTATTGCAGTTTAATTGCTTTTGACAATATTATGTTGTTGGTACGTATCTACCCACAAATATTTAAATTATGCCCTATGATTTTAGGTAAAGGTAAGGGCAAAAACAATAATTGTTGGTATGTTAAATATTATAAAACCCATATGATAGGGACCTGAATGAAAATGGAATTTTATTTTTGCCTTCTACCTTCTTCCTTCTTACCTTCTTTTCATTAAGTTTTTAAAATATATCCTACTAGCTTATCGCCCGCGGCTTCGCCCGCTTTGTCTAAAACCTAATAAATTATTAGGTTATATACACAAACCTTACTCTTGAATCACTCTATCTATTAAAAAAACCGCATCAAAATCCGTTGCGTAGTTTTAAAGATTTAAGCATACATAGGGACAGAGAAAGCGACTTTGTTTTATACTATGTAGTGATAACTACCGTCTACGGTGTTTTAAAGTTTTGGTATGGTGTTTTAAATTTTTCATTCACACATTGATTTAATACTTCTTTAGTTTTACATTTAATAGTACTTTATTAAATAGTTTATAGTATGCTTGTATGCATTGGATGAGACGTCAACAGGAAGGAAGCTAATCTAAATAGAATTTATGAATAAGTAATGATAAATTATGTATCTAGTATAGCATGTTTGAATAGTGTCTATTTTAAGAATCAGATAATCCCATTTGGTAAATAAGTAAATAACTAGAAAAAACTGTAAGTAAGTAGGTACATACTCTAAAATTTTTATTACAATACTAGTCACCGACAGGAAAAACTACTCGTCATACCTTCAAAAACATATTTAAGTACACAATATATCATATGGACTTATCTCTTACGAAATATTCCATCATTACATGACAAAGATTTCTTCATTCCATTAACATATTTTACGGGTTACTTAGACACATTTAGGTATCCTTAAACTACGAAATCACCACGCAAATGGCGCAATAATGAATTATTTAATGGAATATTTGAGCGGCACTCTATTTCGTTTGCGTCAAAAACGTCGTATTTATTCTGTATTTCAGCAAGTTAACCGATAAAAGTAATTTACGCACCGTTTGCGTTCACTCAGCGCGGGCGGAGGATAAATCACATCTCGGCATCAATTAGTGCTCTTAGCATCCGCTGTGTGCCGACAAAGCGGATGCCTATTGCCTACACTGTGGGATATGAATGATATGATACTAGAGATACGGATGTTTCTTGAACTTTTATCAGAGATAATGGACAAAATGACCAAAATCAGGACAACGCATTCTATGCTATTTGTAATAAGGAATAGTATTCATAGTACAAATAATTTCATCATGATCAGATCATATCTATATTTATAAATACCACCCTTTTCTAAAATTACACACAATAATAATTATAACATTGTTGTGACTCAATACTAGAAATTGTCTCTTGTTGTGGGAAGGATGGAATGAGATTGTATGTCTCATTCATCACATTATTTTAAAGTTTTGGCACTAATTTGGGTCAAGTAAACTTTGATAATGAAAATTTCCTTAGCTTTAATCTTTGCAAATAGGATTTAATTTCAAAACAAGAGCTAAAACTTTATGTTTTATCTTTTCTTTTACGAAATATTTTTTCCCAAGTGTCATCATCATCTTCATTTTGATTCTTCGACATGTCGGTTGCCTCACTTTGTTTTCATTCACCGTTCGAGCAGTTGTGATGTTATCAACATGCGCAGATGAATTGAAAAACAAATTTCTTTCCTGCACACCCCGCCTGGTTTATACTGTCTACTGAACCAGCACTGCTTTTTTCCCCAAGTGTAGGTAGGTATCTAATTACCGTCAAATGTGGCTACTTGACCTTTACTTGGCAACTTGACCACACCTTCCGTTTAACAACAAAATATCAAATTTTGTAGAATTGAAAGCAAATTGACCTAACGTATCGATGTTGGTAGGTTCTTAAAATATTAATAGGCAACATATTTTAATTTTAAAGCGGTAACGCTGTTGGTTCTCGCAATATAACGTATCGAAGTGTGACTGTAACTAAGGATCTTTTGCCGGTGTCAGTATTATTATGTTTGTAGAGCTTAAACTGCACATCTCAGGTGAGTACAGTTTTGATATGTTGTGTAATAAACCCTAGAGATTGGTTTTACAGTGGGAACTATCCAATTTTAGGCTCATCTGTCGAAATATTTGCTTGGGCATTGATGCCTCAGGTTAGGTCAAGTTGCCATTGACCGCTGCGTGGCAACTTGACCGACGCCTAGGGTTGACACAAAAAATAACGTGACTGCATTTTTTCCTTTTTTTATCTGTTTCGAGTTTTGCATAGTAAAATCAATAAATTTGCTGCAAATTTCGGACAATCTAGATACTTATACTCTCTTTGATGACAACGATTTAGCATATTTCTAATGAAAAATAAATGTTTCCTTATCTATTAATAAATACCTATAAGTATTAAGTAATATACATATACATATGTATTAAATTTAGTTTAATAAATAAATAGTTCATTAAAATTTGTGTCTTGTTTGTGACAACCCTATCCGACATGTAATGCTTTGTATGAAATCATTACAAATCCCGTGGCAACTTGACCAGGTAGCCAGAGCCTAACAGTTTATTGTAAAGCTTCGGGCTGCAATATTTAAAAAGTCGAAGAATTAAAAAGTAATAGCAACTTAGCCTAAAACAAGAATGTTAAGCATCTACCTATGAAAACTGATGTGCAAGGTCAAGATACCACATCAGTGTCAACTTGACCTGTATTACGTTTATTTGTAAATAATGTCAGATTCAATATATTTTAAAGAAATACCTAGTAAAAGTGAATGATGAAATCATTCATGACATGAACAAATCATAAAATGTTAATAAAAGTTTAATATAAATAAGTTAGCTAAGAAAAAGTAAAAAAATGTGGTCAAGTAGCCACATTTGACCGGTACCCCAATATTTTTATAACAGAACAATAACTTGTACAGGCACATATAAATTCTTATTCTGCAATGTTGTGTCGAATAATATGTAAACATATTATGAAAATTAGAATTAGAATTACATACTAAATAGCGCACAAAGTGCAGATTAGCAATTCTCTTTTAACATTATACCAAGTAAAATACTTACATGTCAACGTTTGTGCATTTGTCGTTTCATTAACACATGTAAATATGTACAATATAAAATGTTGCCCTATATATAGACTAGACCTATATATATAGACCTATTAGGCTGGGGTAGAAGCCTTTAAAAATAATGAAAAGATAAAAAAAATCGCAGTCGGATGAAACCCATTAGAAAAGGAGGGGAATATGATAAAAATGTAAGGAAAAATAAATTACGGTCAATCCGAGTTCGGGAAGAGGGAGGGGGGAGCTTTTAAGAGAAAAAAATGGTTTCTCTCGATTTCCGACAAAACTACAAGTCCTACGGAAAAAAGTTCAATGGCAAAGTTGTAGGTAATAAAAGGATCTACAACTTTTGTATTCACAATTTTTTCACATAACCTCAAAATTTAGGTGAAAAATTCAAAAAACCCAGTTTTTGGTTTTTTATTTTTATCTACTTCAAAATTTATTGCTTTTCTACGAAATTTGGTGAAAACTTACTTTATTATGTCCCAAATACACTGTAATTTATTTGATTGAAAATATTTATTTTTTCGCCTTATTTTGAATTAATACCAAAAAAACAACCTAATTTTCAATCGAAAAGTCACCCGTCAAAATATCAGCTTTTTTCAAAAACTTGGGGTGCCTTTTATTCATTGAAATCTCTACTTTCATATGGTGTAAAAAAAATAAACACCACCATAGTAAATGTTCTCAGGAAATGCATACAAACAGTGTGAAAATTAGCTTTTACTAAATCAGGCACACTTCTCGAACTACCTGAAATGTTTATATCGACATCATTTTGCTTTTGAATATGCTGTAAAATATTAAACTTAGAACAGATAATTATTTTTCTTTTGAAATATTACCGAAAAGCCGATACAAGAGAAGATATAGAGTTCGAGAAGTGTGCCTGATTTAGTAAAAGCTCATTATCACACTGTTTGTATGCATTTCCTGAGAACATTTACTATGGTGGTGTTTATTTTTTTTACACGATATGAAAGTAGAGATTTTAATGAATAAAAGGCACCCCAAGTTTTTGAAAAAAGCTGATATTTTGACGGGTGACTTTTCGATTGAAAATTAGGTTGTTTTTTTGGTATTAATTCAAAATAAGGCGAAAAAATAAATATTTTCAATCAAATAAATTACAGTGTATTTGGGACATAATAAAGTAAGTTTTCACCAAATTTCGTAGAAAAGCAATAAATTTTGAAGTAGATAAAAATAAAAAACCAAAAACTGGGTTTTTTGAATTTTTCACCTAAATTTTGAGGTTATGTGAAAAAATTGTGAATACAAAAGTTGTAGATCCTTTTATTACCTACAACTTTGCCATTGAACTTTTTTCCGTAGGACTTGTAGTTTTGTCGGAAATCGAGAGAGACCATTTTTTTCTCTTAAAAGCTCCCCCCTCCCACTTCCCGAACTCGGATTGACCGTAATTTATTTTTCCTTACATTTTTATCATATTCCCCTCCTTTTCTAATGGGTTTCATCCGACTGCGATTTTTTTTATCTTTTCATTATTTTTAAAGGCTTCTACCCCAGCCTAATAGGTCTATACGGAATTGTAATTCAAACCAATCCGACACCTTAACCTGAAAAGTCCTTAGCTGTTAGCCATTCAAAATAAAATAAACTGAAATATTACTCGCTCGCTATCATATGTAAATTATCCGGCTTTTGAATTACCAAAAATAGAAAAGACAAACATTTAAGTTGCCACCAATCATATGCGAGGATGTGTAGCGAGGAATGTTTGTAAAGCACCAATCATATCGCTTCATTCTATCATTACTGAAATTGCGATTCATAAAACAGAGAACGAGGAAGCAACAAAACAAACACTTTCATAGTTGACTACTCCCAATTTGGTTTAACCACCGACCTTCAACTTAACAGCTAACTCATATTCAATTTCAAAACCTTTTAAATCATGACGATGACCATGTTTAAACTGACTACATAATAAACCTATATACCTGCAATTCTACAAACGATCCTGATTCTGCTATTAATTCTATCACTACAAAAGCTTATACGACATCACATTTCTAGTTCCATTTGAAAACATCCAATATTATTCACGTTAGCATATCAAATCAGACAATCGCCGCGCACGTGTTCACGGATCTCATTGTTTTATACATTTCCATTTTCCACGTACTCTTAAACGCATAGTTACTAATTGTTTCCAATCAAGTGTTTCCAGCCGATTTGTTACACTTTTCCAATCACTTCTAGAACATTCTATCGATCCGTAGTCACTGCTACAAAGAAGTTTTCAAATCAGTTTGATATTCATTCTATACTTAGTGCAAATATTATTAGCATATAATTCTGCAATGCTAATAGTATGGAAAACATTTACAGATATCATTTAAAATATAGGTACTTGCTGCTTGCCCGGGGATTGATCAGAGATTAAAAATTGCCTTAGTAAAGAGGTAAATTTCCAATTGGTCAAGTATTTTTTTTTTTACAACAATAGAGCATTTTTGGAGTATATTCCTTACATACAAAAATAACTTCCCGTAACTAATGAAAAAAATTATCTGGGTAGCAACAAAGGTTTTTATGTAGGTACATACTTACAAATTGTTAAACCAATAACTATAGAAATTAAGTAAATCACACGTTTAAAATTAGTTTCAGATTGATATTCTTTAAACCGCATATTATCACTAAAATCTTAAATTTTAAAACATTCGGATTTAAAATTCAATCACTTTAAACTGCTTCACAACACTGGTTATATACGACTGATAGGAATAAGGAAAAGCGCCATAATTCCTGTAAAATTCAGAGTATTATTCATTCCACAATAATATTCTGTAAGTTAACAACTGAATTTATTCTGATTCATCATTCAACGTATAAATTTTGTTTGCAAATATTTATCACCAATTAGTTATGTACGTGGTATCAAATCACAAGTTAAATAATTTACGTAAAATGATGATGATGATGAACACTTCAAACTTGTATCAATAAACAAAATGGACTCAAAAACAATCACAACAGAGCAATTTTGCAGTCCGTGTTCCACTGTTCTGTAAAGCGATGGTTTTAATTGAATTGGGATGGTTTTAATTAAAAGTGGGAGACTCATAGATTGATGAAGGGGTTTTCATGAAATCTTAAATACTTTGATAACCCAGTATGTATTTTAGAGCATATGCTACGAAGTCACATACGAGAATATGCTACGAAGGCAAAGAAATTGAACATAGACCACAACTCATTGGATATTTTCTTCAGTTCTTAATTAGCAGACGAATTAGATGTTTTCATCAATTCTTAATTAGGAGAAGAATTCCAAAATTATCGACACCATTCATTTCAATTGACACCTACTAAAAAGGACATTAAATGAAACATGCAACGTAACTATTTCACTACAGGCAATACAACAATTGAGCAATTAATCAAAGTAGAAAACAAAAGTATGGCAATAGCGCAATAACGCCATACCATACCCGGCCACTTAACTCTGCATTATTGGGATCAATTAATGTTTGGAACTTGTAACTGAAAGATGGAATACGAATTGCTGTGTAGAATTGATGTTGGCTCATGTGTCATTAATGCGTGTTACTGTGGTGTTACCCATTTACATTGTGTTCTTGGTGATGATGATGTGGTAATCTATTTAATTTTATGAATTTTCCAAGCTCCAGCACCCATGTATCTTTTTGTAATAACCGGTGGAAAAATTAATAGGTCGTATTAAGAAACCATGAAAAAGTATTAGATGGACGAGATGGTCACATATTATGTACACAATCAATTATTATTCCCCTGATTCAAGGATTTCGCTGAGCCCTCCTTTTCATACTTCATTCTCTAGACTGCAATTTAAAACACATCAAAATGGACAATGCACTAAAAAAAACGGCAAACGTGCAAATAAGATTATAACGAATGCTAAGGAAAGGCCGTTTTTATCATTGAACGCCTCCAATCCGGTTACTCTAGCGTAGTTTTATGGGACATAAAAACCTAGGCTTCATTCATGGGGCCATGGCATTCGCAAACATTGACAATGCATACACAGCCTTACCAAGATATAGAGCTAACAATCGCACATTATACCCATACACACACAAGGATAACAATATATTGCGTGTTATCGGTGCGGCAAGGACGTATAGATTAGTCCTATTGTATTTAAGAACAACTTCATTTATTAACTTCTTCTTTCAGCGGAATTATACCATTAAACAGGGCCACTTTTAATTTAGAAGTTGTGCTATGATAAATTTAACATTCTCACTAAATTTCGGTCACTATTTCATTCAATTTTTTACTTCACTGAATCCTGCCTATTTATAAATCGAACTTGTTACAATAAAAATAGATACAATGCCATGAAAAGAACATACAAACGATTCTAAAAATAGACATGGAAGTATATTGGTAAGCGTTTAAAATTTATCAGATCGTTGCGACCTTATAAACCAGTTCGCGCAACATGTGGTGGCATAGCAATGAAACTGCATGTTACATATTACGGAGCGTTATGTGCTATTTAATGTAATTACAGTGTTTCCTTAACCTTCACATCACATCATTAATTGAGATGGGAAAGTCTATAAACGATGATTATTAAAATTAAATGCCTTGTTTGTTTAGAGTTCAGAAAATTTGAGCTCTGTATCAGGGTATACTTGTTTTAGATACCTACTTGATGTTACGATCATGTTTGAGAATAAAATTATGTATATATTTCCTAGAATAAAGCTTCACTTTACCATATACATACTCTACAGTCTACAGCACATAATATACCTACTCCGGTTCATTTAAAGAAGTAGTGAAGCCAACGAGCTTAATATGATCAGCCCAACCTTCTATCATTGCGAGAAAATTTCCGACTCCTGCACTAATGACATAGGAATGGCAATATCTTAATATCTTATTATCTAAATATTCCGCATTATCCGTGACTAATCTGTAGGAGCGTGTTAATTCAGGTGCATTGTAAAGTACTAAATGGTACTAATTTAGGCATGGGAACAATATTTCGGCGCGCGTTGCGTGCCAAACGTCTCTGCCTGCCTGTTTACGTGTGTCGCGAATCGTCTACGTTTTTAATTTATACTTCCCTATATTGGATGCGATGTAATTGTTATCGATGTTTATTTGTTATTGTTCTGTTTTTGATTTGACTATTGGAGGTCGTTATGAAACAGCGCATACGCTGAGTTAGTGTCTGATGATCTTAAATATCATTCTGGTTTAAAAGTTGACTAGTTGTGTACAAAATAAAGTATAGAATAAAAGAACAGAGGAAGCAATAAAGGGACGACTTATCGAGAACTACAATAAAATGTAGATCAAGGCTCACAAGCCACATATTGCCTTCATTATTGTTCAGTATAATGTTCAGAGTAAATTAACTTAAA
This sequence comes from Colias eurytheme, assembly GCF_061535395.1. Taxonomy (NCBI): domain Eukaryota; kingdom Metazoa; phylum Arthropoda; class Insecta; order Lepidoptera; family Pieridae; genus Colias; species Colias eurytheme. Next base: position 6,333,499 of record NC_143005.1, on the reverse strand, counting down.
TAATTTATAACTGGGTTTTTTATACTGCACCTTGATACTCACGTTACAATATAAAAATTGTATGAAACAGATAGGTACAATAACATTAAATTATTTTCGCTGAATTCTTTCTCAATACATATTTTATTTGAATCCACTTTAACATATGAATTACAGAGCTCAATAATTAATAAGTTGAATAAAATATAATCTACTGGGGCCGATTTTATACACCAACTAGAAGTCTGACGCCGCGCGTGTCGCTGAACTTTGCTGTTAAGGTGATGAATTAATTTTTCTAACATTTACGGCCCTTTTTAAACCTTCGTAATTTTTATATTATTAAAATTGTTGTGATGAAAATTCTTGACAAGAAAGTTCAATAGTAACACAATACGTCTACCGTTTTAGAAACATGATTCCATGATATTTTCTCGATAGAAAAAAAATACAAAGTTCTCATTGTTATTTTTTTTTAATCTCTGGCATCTTCAAAATAACAAACGTAAAGTTACGACTTTTTGGATATTAACTATAAAATATACAACCTATACGTCTACCGATTTAGAATTTTGAAATATGCGATGGTTTTGAAATAAACAACAAATACTTGAAATTAGCGCGCGACCAGCCAGTATATCGAGAGCCGCCCTGTACCTTCCTACCCCGATCGCTGCACGAGTCATTCCCGCTACGGCCGTCACACGGGGAACTTGTGTCGCTCGCGCAATCGTAAAAAAGGGTGACAACACGATAAGACAAAATGAGACAAATGGGGACAATAAAGAAAATAAGAAGAAGAAACATAAAGGTTGGAGGAAAAAGAATGCTTACAATTGGAACAAATTAATGAAGTAAGTTGGTTTTATTTTAAATTTGATGATAATTGTATTATAGACGATGTTTGATATGTACCCCTGTTTTAAGTACATAACGAATGTGTAAGGTTTTTTCATTTATAGCATAGATAATCTTTTCAGAAATCCGGAATCCAGAAGGAAAATAAACCCACTGATTGTTCACAATGTGAACCCACTCCTTCGTAAGTACCTTTATTCAGTCAAAAATGTATGTTATCAACGCTCTACTGGTTTTATCGCATGATTCCATTTTTAGCAAAAAGCAACAAAGTGCAAAGAAATAAAAAAATCATGGTGAACTTAGTGGAAGTATGGTGGATGTAATATGGAACAGGAGCTCATTGGAGTAGTATTATATTTAAAAAAATACGAAAAAATTTCAAGAATTACATTTCTTAGTAGGTGATAGATAAGTATGTTGTATAAAGAATTTGATGTTGATATTTATTTCATTTATACTTACTACACCTGTGCGGGAAATTGCTTAGTAATAAAACAGGTTTATATTCATATTTACATAGTAATGTGAGTTTTCATTTCGAAAAATTTTGTGTAAGTATATTAAATTGAGTTCCTGGGTGATCTGGAAACACAATTGGGCCCGGAAGATGGCGCTGCAGTCACTCCTCCTAATCACATGAACCGATTTGGATGAATATTTGTGTGCACATTTCATTGTTGTGGGATGATTGGTTGATTCGTTTTCACATTAGCTAATATTATGTATTTTTGTTGTTAGAAAGTAAACATTATTATTGGTATAAATAAGCCAGTGTTTGTCTCACATTGCTGTACCTGCCTACCTACCCTACCAGGGCCTAACTTTGTTCTGGCTATTTTATTTTGATTATTTGTAATGAATAATTACAATTATAATAGAGTGCAAAAAATAAATACATGCGTCAATATATTTTGTGTTTTTTTTAAACAATTTTTTTATTTAAAAAAATATCATTCCAACCGCGGCTTTGCCCGCGTGGAATTAGGTTATATCGTGAATCCTGTTTTATCCCACAGAAGTGTTCAGTTCGGATAAAAAGTATCCTATGTGTAAATCCAGGCAATTAGCTATATTTTATCAAAATTGGTAATGTAGTCTTGACGTGATTAAGTAACAACTAACAAAAAAATATACAAATTAACATCCAAAGTTTTCCAAAGTTTTTGTAATAAAGTAAACATTACGAAATAATAATAATTAATAATTATTAATAATGTCTAAGTAGTTGTTAAAAAGAAGATTATTTGTTTATAAGCAAGAAAATAAAACCAATGAATCAACAATTAAATAAATGTATAACAATATTATAACTGTATGACGACTCCATACATGTTTGTCCCGAGTCGGCCAGCGGCAGCGCGGCGAGTTTGCAAGAATGACTTCGCGCACACCCGCGTTCGCGATAGCGAGCTATTAGACTGCGCCCGCCAAGCAGTGGATTTTTTTTTGTGTATCGTCTTAAAGTCATTATTGCGATGCCGGATCTTCGTAAAAAATTAAGAACGCTTACGGAATCGATTCCTCGAAAAATTATCTAGTGATGCACGCGCTTTGCAAATATTGACATGCTTTACCGATAACACATTTGTTTGCGCGTAATCCAGATTCCACAATCCACATGAAGCTTTAATACGTCAATATTATGTTAGCATTTAACTTGTGATAAGGAAAACATATTTCATTCTATGCACATTTGTCTTTGGAAGTTTGGCTCCGAACGAGGGAAAACCGGAGGCCAAATTGGATGCACGATGTTTTTTGCGATTTCGATAATAGTGTTCTTCTTCAAGGCAATTTGTCCTCTGTGTGTTACGTGATTAGAATGATAATCCCTTAGATAGTTATACGATTGAAAGCCAAGTTGTAAGAACATAAACACAAAACACTCGAATTTAAGTGGCATTTATCTTCAATCTCACAAAGCTTGGCATCTTTATGATCCTGTACTTGTAAAAATCTATTTATCAACAACATTTGATATTTTCCTTAGCAATCTAGATTTTGAACTACAACAAAAAACAATTCAGTTTTTGTCCATCATCGAAGCAGACTTCAGTCAGTTCTCTGAATACACAATTCACATTGATCTTTTCAATATGAACTTGTGTACTTTAGAGTAATTTTATCTGAGTTCTCGTATGAAAACCGGTCACAACCTCCTTGGCGTTAACCTCACAAGAGCACAAAGTAATGTATATCGACGATAAACCGCCAAAATCACAAGGTCCACTTCACGTATCGCTAGACGTTGTTATGAGTCACGATGTATGTGAGTTATAGATAAGTAATAGACAGATAGCTATATGCTATATTGCAGTATAATAAGTATTGGCGTGAAAACTGAAAACATTAACTTTTCGTAATTCATTACCTGCTTTTAAATGCACGAGCGGCGTTTCATAGTGGCTTAAATTTTTAAATGGTAAATTTCCAAACGTCAATGTGACTTTAAATTAGGATAGAATATAGATAATTTAGATTAGATAATCAGTTTTTCAGGTGGATTCAATGATAATATAGGTGTCAAATCTTTACATTATCAGACAGTGGAAACATACATATATGATTTTGTTCCTGAGTCCTTATTTTGAATTGCGAAATATTTTATCGTAAGCTATAGCTTGATGACACAGTTTCATCCTTTTCGGTTACTTAAAAATGTTTAAAACAATAAACGGTGAGTCTCCTTAAGGCATTCAGCAATTTTTGAGCCACGTGAACTGTCCTCCGTCTCTTCAACTAGAGAGACTTCTTCAATCAGAACATCCCATTCAAGAAGCATGAATCAAGTCCGCAATCATTTCGTACAGCGATCTGTTAGACGCGGTCTGATCGCAACTATTTCCGTCACCGAATCCAGACGATCGAATTGTAACACGTGATATGCTGAAAAGCGATTTTGTCACGCGTTGTCGCCGCGTATTTTAGTTCCTGATGCAAATCACGGTGCCTATCGTTTGTGGCAATGAAAATTCCTTCAGGTAATTAAAACACCGTCTCGAGCCCATCGGGTGCCCGATTATCTAGTAATAGGCTACGACGACCGACTTCAGCCGCTAATTAAATTGTCAATAATCAAATGTAGGGTGATTCTATTCTTTAATAATTATTATTGTTACAGTATGTAGTCTAGTTTATATTTATAACAGTTCAAATGGCTGTTTATGGAACCGGCATTTAGCACCTATAAATACCACTGTTTATAAATGGTGCCTATCCATATTTCTCAACATACTTTGAAGTTCAGTGATCAAGCTTATCATTTTCTTTTTAATATTAGTATGAATTTTATAGGGCAAAAATTTACAGGGGACTTTTAACAGATTTCTCTAGTCACATGTTTCTATTGATATACAACTGTTCATTGAAGAATATTGAGCAAATGATTTCCCTGTCGTTTTTATAAATATTTTCTTCAAGGGCAAGTGATTTATAAGCATATGTACCTAAGATCATGGTCATGCTCTGTTATTATATATCTATAATTAGCCAGAATAAGTTAAATAGAATCTACTCATAAGTGAAGTCCTACCTCCCCTAGTGGGGCAAGGGGCAGATGCATTAGCAGCCTTCTGTGTCCTACCAGACCGAGACATTTTTTTTCTTCTTCTCCACCGGGAATCGAACCCAGGACCCCTCGATATTACGCTCACACGTCAACCACTGTACCAAGGAGGCGGTCAGAATTTACTCACACTTCAATAAAATAAATCTAACATTAACATTCTGATAGTGTTTAAAAAAATAACTATTCACAGGCACTTATTTAATACTCTACAAAATAAAAGTGTTGAGTATGAGATAAAAATAAACTTATTTCATGTTCATTGAAACAATGGTTTTTGTGAATCATTAGAATAATTGGGATGCTGTGTAACATTATTGTCTCTTTGACCCTGACTCATGATTTTCCACCATTAACATTTAGAATACATAATTTCATTGTTTCTCTCAGGGTTTTTTACATGTCGCTGACAACAAGTTTAAGAGATTTGGCCTAGTTAACTAAAGGTTTTTTTTCGTAAAATGAACCTTGTTATTAGTGATTTAGGGCAGAGTTTTATTTTATAGGAAGTCGAGTTATTTAACTCTCATTAAAAGTGAACAAAAGTCTTTTATTATTTTTGGACTTTAATGAGCAAAGTTACCAAGTATCTTTTGTTCTAAATACGGATAAAAAACAACAGAGTTTGATCAACTGTTTAAAATAGAAACACTCTACTGTAATAACATAAATTTTATGTCAAATATTGAGTGAAGTAAAAAAACAACATTTTAAGTGTTTCTACACAATATTCTACAAAAATTTATACATATCTGCCCATATGAATCTTATTATAATCTCTAGCGTTTTTGTTAAATTTGGCAAGAATTTTGTAATAATTATCAACACACAAAGGAAACATGACATTTTTTGATGTAAATATTACAAGTAAAGTAGTGTATTATTATAACTTGTACTGTATGTACCTATTTGTTAAAGAGTTTTTTTATTTAAAATTTCTGAGATTAATTACATGAGCAAGGGTGGAACATAAATTAACAAATAATTCTTAAAATTAAATTTATACTTGAGAAAAATGTTTTATTCAACATAATAAATAAATGAAAAGTTCCAAACACTATTTATTCGAAGTTTTTATATCCCTATTGTAAATTTTAATGTTTTGTTGTTTTCTTTATTATTTAATTCCCTATTGCACATTAAATAAAGTATGCCTACTAGTTATATCCATCATTTGAAATGGGATTTAAGAAATAGTTATATGTTTACTAATTGTAAAGAATTAAAATAATTTTTAACAATTAGTAAACAACAAAAAAGACCTCCATGGTATACTGAGAACATTCTGGTAGAACTAGATAAGGTAAACAGATGTTTCTAATGTCAACGTTTGATGGTTTACAAATCGAGCTATAATATAACGTCAATACGGATTTAATTCTAATGACTAAATTAAACACTACAATAAATCTATTGCCCGGCGTGAAGGACGCTAACAGGTGTTAATGATTGCACTATGTAACAGAATACTCACTGAGTTCGTTTGACGCTGCAGCCGCGGAGTCGCTCATAAATGAACTACTTCTCGATACAGGGCCCCAATGCATCCTTCGGCCTGTATCCTTCGATTCTGTCCGCTCCCCATCATCCGCTTTACACAGATGAAGAGCAAATACGCACCAATATAACACAAAACCGATACGCATCGTGATCTTTCAATGACACTGAACTTACTGTCTAAAATGTTCAAAATAAATTTTCACCACTCTTTGAACCATACACACAATCAACATTCTAACATGCAGTGTTTTTTAATTAGGTTTATCAATTTTTCTAAGACCACATCACACGTACAGTTATAAAAAACTAGGTACAGCCAGCCTTTATCACAGAAAAAATTATGAGGTCGAATAAATTTGACGTAAACATATTTTATATGGCAACTTTTGTAAACGTCAAACTCAACGATCACAGATAATATAATTAAGCCTGAGTTTGAAATACGTAGATAATAAATAATTTATTAAAAACTCGTGCTACGTATTTTAATCCGTTGCTTTCGCAATCTACTACAGAAATTTTAGGGAATTGTAGAGAATAATTAAAATATTACAATTTAAAATCTAATCACATAATATATATTTAAATTCATAGATAATAGAACAAAACAAGGGTAATAAAATTATCTAGATGGGATCAATACATAGTCTGTGACGTCAAGTGACGTTAGTAAAATAATATCAATATGTCAAGTGACCTTGCGAGTTTGTAAACAATACGTACGAAATTATTAATAAATTCATTTTAATATACCAATTGAACAATTTGGTGATTTGTTTTTCTTATACCAATTGAGAAATATTTCATTCAAAATGAATATTGATTTTGAGACGATGGCTGTACTGGAAGAGGAATCCCAAAATGTAAGTCACCCATTTTCTTTGTCGATATTTTTGTTTGCGTTACTATTATTGTCGGTTTGGTAAGACGTAGGCCAATAGAGGATGTAAATATTTTTATGTAAGTCATAGAAAAAAAGTCGTCCATATGTTCGTATCAATAACTTCCTGGTGTGGAATGTAACATTGTTATTGATAAATAATTTTGTACAATTTCTATTGCACAATAGTTTCGTCATACGCAGTTATGACCAAATTTATTATTGTAATTTGTATCGTATCGTATAACATAGATTCTACCATGCTTATGCTAAAGAGTAAAGATGCATTCAAATACATTTGATTAAAAAGAATTTCGTAACAGAAGTGTTTTATGTCATTTAATACTTCTATATTTTTTATTATTAGCTATAATATGTAGTTTAAAGATAAATAGATCCGATTATTAGGAAATAAAGCTAATAATATGATAATAACTTTGTGCTAAGTGAATGCCATTATATTGCAACTGTTCTAATTTCTTTATCTGGTTTTTGATAACAAATTTACCTAACTCCTCTAAAGTCCTAAAGATTTTATAGATACTTATAAGTAAAAAGGATAATTTTGATTTTAAATATTAATTATTCATTTATTGCATAAAAACATGGTACATAAAAAGATATTAAGATCAAAATTATGGTACATGTTTTACTATTACTAAATAGCATACAATAATTATTATTAATTCACATTTTTGTTAATGATAATAATGTCCTTGTTAGAGTAGGAAACAGAGTTACAACCTTGAGAATACAAGTTACTACTACAAACTTAAAATTTGTAGGTTTATTTTACTATTAACAGCATTTAAATTAAGTATGCTAAAAAGAAAATTTTATTACATTTTTCTATAATATGCCCTTGAGATATGTATAGGGCATGCAGAACCGAGTCCGGTTCCAAGTTTCTGAAACCCGGTTCCAAATCGAGCTGAGAACCGGGTAGAACCGGGTTACCCGGTTCTTTTATAATACTTCGGAAAAAAATATGAAATTAAACAAAAGTAACTGTAAAAGTACCTGATGGGCCTTTTATTTTACGCGGCTTGTGTCTTATTTTATTAAATTAATAAAGAAACAAAATTTCAATACTTCTCTTTATTTATCAGTCTTGTAAAGTACCTTGTTATCATAATAGCACATAAAATAAACTTAAACCTTATTCATTAACTGCAAACTGTAAAGCAAAAAACCGGCCAAGTGCGAGTCGGACTCGTGCTCCGAGGGCTCCAAACAAACCTATTTTTTATAATGTTGAAACTTTAAAATTTATGTTTCTAGCAATTTTTCCTTTATCTGTGTTATAAGACATTACTTTTACCAAATTTAAAGGCTCTGTGTTCATGAAAAGTACACAGCTGTAGGTTTTGAGTCCCATGCGGATGTCGAAATTTGCGAAAATTTTCAGCATTTACGGCTGTATCTTTTCATGCGTTGGCTTGTGTTTTTGTTTGACTTTTTCACATAAAAGGGACCGAAGACTTGAGTATTCGATATAAATTTCAGCTTGATACCAAAAAAAACATGACTGGATCATTATATGAAACAGTAAAATCAACAGCTTTTCAAATTCACGACAAATCTAATAAAAATATTTCTGTAGCCTAATTTTTGTCATTTTCGAAGCCTATTTTTTTTTGGTAGTTAATACAACCGTAGGAAACTTATAGCATCTAAGGTTAGACAACTAATCAGAGCCACGCTTGAGGCGTGGCACGAAAATTCGCGATGCACGTGAGTCTGACGTTGCCAGATACAATAAATTTGTTAAAATAATGCAGCAAAATATAAATAATACTTCATATTTTAATATTTTGGTCGGAACCGGGAGAACCGGGTTTCATACTATTCAGACCCGGTTCTCAAGATCATCAAAAAACCCGGGTTTACCCGGGTTTTTCGGAACCGGGTAAACCCGGGTGCATGCCCTAGATATGTACTTATAGAATAATCATTATATTGTTATAAATTTTGTGATATAATAATTTCTCCACTAGTTGAGTGTCTAAAACCTTTACCAACAATATATTATGTATATTTGAACTTCATTTAATTTAATTTAGACAAACTTATGGCAAATCTTGTTGAAAATATATACAGGGTGTCCCAAAAAGTAGTGATATACTGAAGCTGGGAGGTAGAGGACTTAGAGGGCTATCCGAATCACCCCCATGTGTGTTATGCGATTTTTCGTATTTTCGGAGTTATTAAATTTTTTTCAATTTTTCATCTATCGCCGAGTACGATGAGATTTTTATTTATGGTGACGTGAATTATTGCGCTAGATGCTTGATTTTTTTTGTGTGCTAAGCTGAAAGATAGGCCAATTCAGTATGGTAACATTTACTATCGTTAGATCTTTGAATGGAATAAAAAAAACAATTAAATGCCAAGAAAGATAAAATTACCCAGTATGTTCATAACTTCAAGGGCCCATAAAAAAATAAAATCACATAAAAAAGGTTTTCCATTTGGCTTTTAAAAACTTGCTCTATCGATCAGGTAGCTACCCTAAAAATTTCATTTTATTATTCTGAAGGCTTCAATCGAAAAATTGAAATCTTAATGTGGTAAGTGCAAAATTTTTATTAACATGATGATCATTAAAACCAATAAATAGGTGTTTAATTACCAGATTTTTTTTAAAATAGCCCCGCTGTTGCTCAATGCAAGTGCGACATCACCGTAAAAAGTTGTCTTTTTAATGTCTGAATGTTCTTTAATCATTTTTAATGGTTTCTTCTGCTATTATGAATTTCCGGGTTATTTCGTCCAAATTGTGGCAGTCTCTCGTCTTTGTAGTATCCCCACAGAAAAAATTCAATAGGGTTTATGTCCGGAGACCATGGAGGCCAGGCTAAAGGGCAAAAATACCCTGAAAGATGGATTGGTCGTAGCAGCCTGCGCATGCGCCGGTGACGCCTACCTTAAAGCCTGGCCTCCACGGTCCCTCGACCTAAACCCCATTGAATTGTTTCAATGGGGATACTAAAAAGACCTCGGCTACTTGAGAGAATGCCCCAATTTGGACGAAATAACCCGGAAATTCATAGTAGCAGAAGAAACCATTAAAAATGATAAAAGAACATTCAGACATTAAAAAGACAACTTTTTACGGTGATGTCGCACTTGCATTGAGCAACAGCGGGGCTATTTTAAAAAAATTCTGGTAATTAAACACCTATTTATTGGTTTTAATGATCATCATGTTAATAAAAATTTTGCACTTACCACATTAAGATTTCAATTTTTTGATTGAAGCCTTCAGAATAATAAAATGAAATTTTTAGGGTAGCTACCTGATCGATAGAGCAAGTTTTTAAAAGCAAAATGGAAAACCTTTTTTATGTGATTTTATTTTTTTATGGGCCCTTGAAGTTATGAACATACTGGGTAATTTTATCTTTCTTGGCATTTAATTGTTTTTTTTATTCCATTCAAAGATCTAACGATAGTAAATGTTACCATACTGAATTGGCCTATCTTTCAGCTTAGCACACAAAAAAAATCAAGCATCTAGCGCAATAATTCACGTCACCATAAATAAAAATCTCATCGTACTGGGCGATAGATGAAAAATTGAAAAAAATGTAATAACTCCGAAAATACGAAAAATCGCATAACACACATGGGGGTGATTCGGATAGCCCTCTTGGTCCTCTACCTCCCAGCTTCCGTTCATCACTACTTTTTGGGACACCCTGTATGTATGGCACTCGAGGACTGCCGCGGTAATGCTATTGCATAGCATCGCATTACTGTGCCGGTTGGAGTGGAAGGTGTTAGGTTTTCTGATTTTTTCGTTTCGGAATTTTTACATTCGGCCGCCGCGATCAAAGTCTGTGAATTAAAAAGCTATGCAATAGCTTAAAAATTCAACTCCTATTAAGCAGTGGGTCACCAGTTAGGCATATAATATTGTCCTATCCGAAATACATAACTTGTTTCAGTTATTGTTAGTAATTAATGTAAACTGCAGACATGGGCGTAGCTAGCCATGGGCACAGGGTGGGGCAAAAAAAAAACCGGCCAAGTGCGAGTCGGAGTCGCGCACCGAGGGCTCCGAACAAACCTACTTTTTATTATGTTGTAACTCTAAAATGTATGTTTTAGCAATTTTTCCTTTATCTGTGCTATAAGACATTGCTTTTAACCAAATTTCAAGACTCTGTGTTCACGGGAAGTACAATGTAGGTTTTGATTCCCTTGCGAATGTCGAAATTTGCGATAATTTGCAGCATAAAATGGCTGTATCTTTTGATTGCGTTGGATTATAAGTTTGATTTTTTCACAGCTTTAAGAGACCGTAGACTTGAGTATTCGATATAAATTTCAGCTTGATAACTCTACGCGTTCCTGAGAAAAAGTGTGTTGACAGACAAACCGACAGGCAGACTTTGTTGTGCGTCTCGTCTGTCTGTCTAAAAATACCTTTTTTTTCAAGAACACGTGGCGGTATCAAGCTGAAATAATAATGAATAAATCAAAACAAACAAAAGATACCTACAGCCGTTAATGTTGCAAATTTCATCCCTATATTATTTTTTTTTTATCTGTCTAATACAGTAATATGATTCCTTTTTACCATAAGTAAATAGAAAAATAAACCATTTTAAATAACTCAGTAAATAAAGCAAAACCTTGCACTTCCGATTTCATGTTTGTTTTAGGTTAATGGTCACTTATTGACCATAAATACAGAAAAAGCAGACAGATCCAGGTGGAGCTTTGCTCGCAATCGTATAGTTTTTGACCGATATCTCGAAAACTATCCACTTTAGGGCAAAAGTTGCTTAGACTTTTTTGTAGAAAGTAAAATTTCGCATATTTTATACCATGTAAATTTTTGTGTAAAACTTACTATTTACGGTTTATGGCCTATTTGATGAACCGGTTGATCGTTAAAATATTGGATTAATGAATAAAATGCATGTATGTATATAGTTTTTAGGTCACTTTATTCTCTACAAGTTTTGTTTGAAATTTTTTTTCTAGTGCCCATATTTTTTGAGTTGTTCTACGTATAATGTAGAAATGCCGCCGCTCGGCGGGTGACGTGGCAGGCCAAAAGTTTTTTTACGGATGTAATAAAAACGAAGAAGAAATTTCCAATGCAAGTGGATTTTCACCGTTTCCGAAACGGCAAAATTTTTGATTTTTTTTTTACTTATAGAAAATTTTTAATACATTTTTTAAAATATTTTCCTTTATTTTATTCTTGCATCCGAATATAAAATAACTACTCAATATTATTTAGTTGTATGAAATATTTACGAAACATACATAGGTACCTTGAAATTTACTATTTATCGCAAAACGTTAAATAACTCAAAAAGCATTGGAAAAAGAATTTCAAATAAAGTAATCTTAATAAATGGATAATGCATATGTATAATATACTAGCGGTCCGCCCCGGCTTCGCCCGTGGTACATATTTTCGTTTTCTCTACATAAAAACCATCCTCGTACTTTAAGGAATATAATAAAAAAAGAATTATCCAAATCGGTTCAGCCGTTCTCGAGTTATGCGCTTACCAACACATTTTGCGATTCATTTTTATATATAAGAAGATTAATGCCTATGAATTTCATTGATTAATCCAATATATTTTAAAGAGTTACTTGCCAAAGATGATTAACCAGTTCATTAAATAGGCAATAAATCGTAAACGGAAAGTTTTACAAAAAGTTTACAAGGTATAAAAGATGTAAAATTTTACTACCTACAAAAAATTCCCAATATTTTTTGCCTTAAAATGGATAGTTTCCGAGATATCGGCCAAAAACTTTTATGTAAGATTGCGAGCGTAGCTCCACCTGGATCTGTCAGCATTTTGTGCTTTTATGGTCAGTAACTTATCCTAAAACAAAAGTGAAATTGGATGAGAAATTTAGTGCGAATTTGGCTAAATAAAAACAGCTTTGAATGGGGTAACAGTACTACACTACTTTTTCTGGCACCAAAAGTGGTTTAAATCATGTAACATAGAAGCGCAAGCTTTTTGTTTAGATCGCATTTTTTTTGTGTCGACTGACAACTTTCGAGTGAGAATTTTTTAACGGATATTAAGTTTTGTAGTCAGTACCAAGATAATTACGTTTTTTAGATTTGGTTAGGTACCTTCCAGGTCAGAGCCAGGGTGGGGCAAGTGCCCCACCCTGCCCCACCGTGGCTACGCCCATGACTGCAGACTAGTAGATAGATCTGACGCTATATTTAGTAATTGCAATGTTGATAGTTTTAGACTTGATCACTAGATGGCATTATATTAATATACTAATTAACTTCAGATTCTATAAGTTCATTGTTCATATTCAATTAGTCTAGTAAGAAAATGCCTTTTTGGTAAACTTTATTTGGGATTCAGCAAGTCATTCAATTTAGAATGGCATCGGAATGGTATTAAAAAAGCATATGAAGTTCTGCTTGTAAACATTGCTAAAGTTATTATATTGTTATAATATTTAAATTTGTATTGGATTGTAATGTCTAGTTTCATACATTACTTAATATGCTAGAAGCAAGATTTTACCACCGTCACAATAAATATGACCAAAAAAATAAATAAAAAAACCATTAAAAATAGTGGTAACAGCGCCATCTATACACAAACTTAATAATGAAACTAGTAAAACCCCTACCTTTTTGTTTTTCCCCAATTGGTGAACCGCTAAACCGCAAAACGCACACACTATAACACTAGGAACGGTTAAAAAACCGCGACATTGCCTCAATTTTCAATGATTGGTGCATATTTGTGTTATTAGTCTTTTGAAATCAAACTATTTAATAATCTGTAATTGAAACATCCGCCAGTGCGGGTGCACTTGGTCAACGTGGTAGATTATGGCCTGATTCCTTACGGGAGGTCCTTGTCCCAGCAGTGGGAACATAATGGGCTGATGATGATGATGAATGGAAATATTACATTTATAGACTTTTGTCATTTGTGTGCGTTACTCAGGGCACTTGGACATAATGTCATTTGATGGATATGTAAGTAGTGCGGTAGTTCACACACCATTTTTTGTATGTATTACCTTCAAGACTTGTAACATCGTGAGCTGTGACCCCGCTCGCCAAAATATCGGGATAAAAATTCTCGTGTCACGGTGTTCGTTCCTCCGAAACGACTTGACCGATGCTCATGAAATTTTGTGTGCATAATATCGTGTAGGTCTGAGAACCGGACAACATCTATTTCATACCCTTAAGTGATAAGAGTAAGGTAGAACAACGGATGGCTGGGCAGTAATATTATTATTAATATATTTTATTTTATTATTTACCTAATTATAATATCACGTTACGTGCGTACGAAATTAATTTTATAAGTTTAAAATTTCTGTTTCAAAAGTTCACAATACATATTTCTTGATCTACCGAATAAATAAACAATTCTAAACGATGAATACCCATGGGCGTAGCCACGGTGGGGCAGGGTGGGGCACCTGCCCCACCCTGGCTCTGATCTGGAAGGTATCTAACCAAATCTAAAGAAACGTAATTATCTAGGTACTGACTACAAAACTTAATATCCGTTAAAAAATTCTCACTCGAAAGTTGTCAGTCGACACAAAAAAAAATGCTATCTAAACAAAAAGTTTGCGCTTCTATGTTACATGATTTAAACCACTTTTGGTGCCAGAAAAAGTAGTGTAGTACTGTTACCCCATTCAAAGCTGTTTTAATTTAGCCAAATTCGCACTAAATTTCCCATCCAATTTCACTTTTGTTTTAGGATAAGTTACTGACCATAAAAGCACAAAATGCTGACAGATCCAGGTGGAGCTACGTTCGCAATCTTACATAAAAGTTTTTGGCCGATATCTCGGAAACTATCCATTAAATATTGGGAATTTTTTGTAGGTAGTAAAATTTTACACCTTTTATACTTTGTAAACTTTATGTAAAACTTTCCGTTTACGATTTATGGCCTATTTAATGAGCCGGTTAATCATCTTTGGCAAGTAACTCTTTAAATATTGGATTTATCAATGAAATGCAAAGGCATTAATATATTATACATATGCATTATCTATTTATTAAGATTACTTTATTTGAAACTTTTTTTTCTAATCCTTTTTGAGTTATTTAACGTTTGGCAATAAATAGTAAATTTCAAGGTACCTATGTATGTTTCGTAAGTATATATTTCGTATATATTCTAAATAATATTGAGTAGTTATTTTATATTCGGATGCAAGAATAAAGGAAAATATTTAAAAAAATGTATTAAAAATTTTGTATAAGTAAAAAAAAAAATAAAAAATTTTGCCGTTTCGGAAAAAGTGAAAATCTACTTGCATTGGAAATTTCTTCTTCGTTTTTATTACATCCGTAAAAAAGCTTTTGGCCTGCCACGTCACCCGCCGAGCCTCAGCATTTCTACATTATACGTGGAACAACTCAAAAGATATGGGCACTAGAAAAAAATTTCAAACAAAACTTGTAGAGAATAAAGTGTTAAGTGACCTAAAAACTATGTACATACATGCATTTTATTCATTAATCCAATATATTAACGATCGACCGGTTCATCAAATAGGCCATAAACCGTAAATTGTAAGTTTTACAAAAAAATTGACATGGTATAAAATATGCGAAATTTTACTTTCTACAAAAAAGTCTAAGCAACTTTTGCCCTAAAGTGGATAGTTTTCGAGATATCGGTCAAAAACTATAAGATTGCGAGCAAAGCTCCACCTGGATCTGTCATCTGTCTGCATTTTGTGTTTTTATGGTCAATAAGTGACCGCATTAACCTAAAACAAACATGAAATCGGAAGTGCAAGGTTTTGCTTTATTTACTGAGTTATTTAAAATTGTTTATTTTTCTATTTACATAGACCTATATTTTATGGTAACAAGGAATCATATTATTGTATTAGACAGATAAACTATATAATATAGGGATGAAATTTGCAACATAAACGGCTGTAGGTATCTTTTGTTTGTTTTGATTTATTCATTATTATTGCAGCTTGATACCGCCACGTGTTCTTGAAAAAAAGGTATTTTTAGACAGACAGACGCACAACAAAGTCTGCCTGTCGGTTTGTCTGTCAACACACTTTTTCTCAGGAACGCGTAGAGTTATAAAACTGAAATTTATATCGAATACTCAAGTCTACGGTCTCTTAAAGCTGTGAAAAAATCAAACTTATAAGCCAACGCAATCAAAAGATAAAATTATGCTGCAAATTATCGCAAATTTCGACATTCGCAAGGGAATCAAAACCTACATTGTACCTACTTCCCGTGAACACAGAGTCTTGAAATTTGGTTAAAAGCAATGTCTTATAGCACAGATAAAGGAAAAATTGCTAAGACATACATTTTAGAGTTACAACATAATAAAAAGTAGGTTTATTCGGAGCCCTCGGTGCGCGACTCCGACTCGCACTTGGCCGGTTTTTTTTTTGCCCCACCCTGTGCCCATGGCTAGCTACGCCCATGTGAATACCTATCTTATAACCAGTGCTTTAAGGTAAAAACTATTTAATATTATGTATATTATCATATTATTTCACCTAAAAACTGTTTTGTATGCGTATTCGCATTGTTTTGACCACCGGATTTTAAAACGAACATGTTTACAAAATATATTAAGTATCTATGTAATTGTTGACGTTCCACACAAAATTGTTAAGATAAATGCCTAAATCCACTATGATATGGCTGATATACGCGTGCTTAAAACTGATAACGTATGTTTAAAAAACAATGAATCATTTATTACAAAAAAAAAAACAAACATTCAATGATAAATGCACACAAAATAACAATTCCAATCAATTATTACATTGTAGTTTAACAGTTATGTAAATAAGTGCAATGTTGCTATGCATTCAATGGAGAAATGAAAGTAATGTGGTTCTCAAACATTGTCCACACAAAATACGCCCAAAATTTTGCAATGTAACTGCGACATAACTTAGTTGTTCGCAGCTATGTATGCAGTTGTTACCGAGTGCAACCAGACGATAAGGTCAGTCTGATTCAAAGTGGGGAGAGTACAATACATTGCGACACTACGTTGGCAGCGTACTACTTTGCATTCAGTTTTATTCTTACTTTATGCTTAATGTAACTAAGTTTCGTTTTCCCATAAGCGGTGGCTGTTTCGAAGTCTTTTTTTTTTTCGAAAAATAAAACGTAGCGGTCGTTCGCTTTGCGCAACGGCCAGCGCGTCGCTGTCGGCTGTCAGTGTGTGTCGAGGCAGTCTCTCAGTCGGTCGCGGCGCGGTTCTGATAGACACCGTAAGTTTTATTTATTTATTTCTAACAAGATTCTTGTGAGAAGTACCTCATTAAATCTAATGGTAAACAAGTTAGCAATTAAAGAATCGTTCTTAGCGACGTAAATCATGTCAAGTACGATGCATTTAAGGTATGCCATCGACAGTTACTACGCCGTACAAAATGATAGGTCGACGCGAACGACGCAGTTTGGTTGCCGGTCTTTTGTTGCTAACTGAGTTACACGAGAATTGCGTATTTGTTATTCGATTATTTCATTGGTGCATGTATCATTTGTTTGTATACGCTAATAATTTAAACGTATAATTTTTTTTCCTTTTTTATACTTTAAAATATTATTGCGTAAAATCATCGCAAGGCGCTTTGAGAACTTTATGCGCAGTATGCAAGTCACTGATAATAATTCGAACTTGAGGTAGGTCCGATACGGACAATTTATTAACTTATTCATTTAGTTATATGCTTTATAAATAGGCTTTTGAATTAATTTGTTTTTGCATTCAACGCGAATGAGATAAAAAAAAATATATACAAAGCATCCTTTACGTTTATTTATCTACTACTACATTTTTAATCTTCGAAAGACCAATGCAAAGAATCTACTTCTATATTTTCGGGCACAAAAATAAAATTCTATTTGTAGGTATCGTGCATTTATCGGGCCTGCGTGCGTCCAGGAATCAGGATGCATATTGATTTGTTCCAACGCATAATATGAATACTAGGTATATTCTATACCAAGGAAATCTAGGTATCATCGGGGGGACTGCGCGCGCCTCTATTTTCAGACAGGTGAAATTAATATTGATAGGGCTCATTTTCTGAACGGATGCAATTTATGCAAGTATTGTTAAAACGCATTTATTGTAGTGAACTACACAAAAATGCATTAATAACATAGGTATGTATACCTTAGTCTATAAGGCAAAACTACTTTGATACAGTACATAATATAATGAGAATTTACGCTGCAACAGAACTGCCTACGCAGTGACTTCTCTTTTTAAATGATGACGTCACGCTATTTTTCACAATGGAGGACATATTGTGTACAGTGTAACTAATGCGCTTTAACAATAATTAGAATGAGAAAATACCAGTTTTTGTATGTAGGCACTAAAAGGTTACTAAAACACACATTGCTCATCCGCCTAAAAGTGCAGTTATGTATTTAGAACTGCCCCCCTAGTCAAGTGGCTTTCTGTTAGTTATTGCAATAAAAAATAGGGGACAATTTAAGAGAATGGGAAAAAGCTGACATATTATATAGTTAGGTAGGTATTCTTAGTTTTCTCTTTTCTCTATGTAACGTATAACAGTAATAGATAACGAAATTCAAACACCATGAAGGACTGAGTATAGGATTTCATCTTGGCTGTGTCATTTTGCCAATGCTAATAGATTTAGATAGTACTACAAGTATTACACAAGTATTTTAAAATAACAAGACCTACCTACTTAAAATCATCTGTACAGATTTGGATATCCGATTCATGACTTATAAATAAATAAATAAATATTATAGGACATTATTACACAAATCGACCTAGTCCCACAATAAGCTCAATTAAGGCTTGTGTTGTGGGTACTAGGCGACGATAAATATAATATTTAATAAATACATATATAGATAGTAACACCCAGACCCAAGAACAAATAATTGAGTTCATCACACAAATATTTGCCCTGACCGGGGATCGAACCCGGGACCGTCGGCTCAGTAGGCAGTTACTTTACCACTGCGCCAACCGCGTCGTCGATAATTTACATATTATATTTTAAGCATCCGCAGATAGACTTGTTCATAATATATTTTAAGTATAATATCGATATATTTTCAAATTTAACCACTCCTGAGACGGCATAAGTAATTATTGCAATTCAATTAAGTAGCATACTCGATTTTATCGAATTAAGTATAAATTGCGTTGCAAAGTTATTGCGACGTACTTGCGATTAGCGAGCAACGAAGTTCATTGTTCCGTTGATAGGAACAATGCCTTAGCAAGGATTCTCTCGTCTCGATAGATATTATGTGCCCTCTTCACAATGGGCAGCGTTGGCCCAACAATTAATCGTCGATGTTTGCCTCCACAACAGCGATTATGAATAAAGATCTACGATCAGAAACATTTAGGCCCTCTACACTATCGTGATTGCCTCTATTCGCACAGCGCTGCCCATTATGATGATATTGACGATTTTACGACTTCCATATGAGTTCATAATATACAACATTGTTTACGTGTGTCAATGCTTTTGTCAGCGCTGCGTTGAATGTAGATCGTGGTATTTGTGAAAATGGAGATTTCGAGAAGGATTAGTCAATGTGCGTCTGTAACGCCATTACTCCATTGGGAATTGAAGTAATTATTATATTATGTTCAAATTTTATTACAATATGTAGGTAATACCTAATTCATATTTAGGTATTATAATTGAAACTAAATTTTCTTATTTAAAATTACGTTCCGCCAACAGTAATTACCTATAATGGCAATTGAAATCAAAGAAAAGATTTCAATGTTCAATTTAATGATCATAATGCAATTAATAAAATGAATTACCCAAGGAATACAATGATTCGATTCATCAACGTTATGTGGGAATAATTTATTATACTATTTATACGTATAGTTACTTAAATTTGAGAAACTATAGTAATCCATATGTATATCAATATTCCTGTTGTTATGTTGTGCGCTCAGAAATTTTCCTGTAAGACCATTATCATGCAAGTAAACATTGAGTGTACTCAATGGAAATGATAAGGACTGCCTTTAGGTCGAGTTTTTATAACACTCTATTGTGATCCACATAAAAACTGCGTGTGCGCAAATATCTAGAAATTGCGCAGTTTCTCAGTAGGTAGATAATAGATTTTTTAAACGTGATTGAGGTTGGGATACCATTAAGGTCATATGTTTAGAGAATTGTTATTCTAAAATTATTATAATATATTGTAGTTTGTAGTTATGAAAGAAATGTAGCTCAAGCTATTTTCTGATAAGTATAGGAATTAATTGAGGCGAATCAGTACATTTTGTATACAATTAAGGATGTTGAAAACAATTACCTACCTATCTAGTCAATTATAAACTTCCGTAAAAGTACATGGATACTTAGAAATAAGTAGGTTTTAGATGAGTTTAAGTTTCAGTAACTTTTTATCTTTGTTTTTAACAACATAACATTACAATCGGCATACCTTTTTATTATTTATTGATAATTTGATATTTAATGACTTATTGTTACTGCAATAATGTAATAAAAAAAGAAAGACATCAGTAATAAATAAAAATAAATCTACAATAAAAAAAAATAATAAAAAAATCTATCCAACTTAGTTACTTAATAGTTAATACTTAATATGTTAATATTAACATTATCATAAATGTTAATCTAATGTTCGTGAAATTAGATGCCTATTGTATTCATTTAAATGATAATAACTGAATTACTTAACTGTATTATAAGGTAATTTGTTTTCGTGGGTGCGGTCAGTTATTAATTAGGTAACATATGACAATTACTATAATCCCATTAATGCATATTGGACATTTTACCAATACATATACATAATATTTCAAACATTCGCGTTTATTCGTATACGATTTGAATCTATTAGGTATATATATTTACAACGTTAAATGAGCGTTTTCAAAAGAAAGTGTACCCCTCACTTTCGGCCTGTCCCCTGTGTTTCAAGTCGAATAACAAGTAAAATTTATATGATGGCTAATTATTTTAATGCTTGAAAAGTATTAAATACATCATAATTTGATAAATGCAAACAATTAATTCACGGAAAAATTGCGTACTATTTTTTAAATAATCATTTTTAAAACTAAAGTGTCAGTTTTTGGCGTGTCCCCATCCAAGTTCTTCGATGTTAGAGAAGCGATTCTAAAAAGTTTTATACCAAGGTACCATAAGTTTTAGTGTCGTCTAAAAGTACATTTATTTGCGAATCGTCGCATGTAGTTCATAATTAAGGCCTTATAATCGTTTAAAAGCAATTTGATTTCCAAAAATATCTTAAAAAGTGGTACCGACCGGACATGTCGGGTTTATCACGGCTAATAATGCCACTTACAAATTTTAGATTACTATTTGAATTTTATAAATGGCAAAATTATCGTTTACTTTCACCGTCCGCCAATTTAAAAAAGCTTATTTTCAAATACAGTTCGAGTAAAACAGACGTGTTTTGTGAGTGCAACGGCCGTTGCAATTTCTACTGTCTGGTTTGAGACATATTATTACTTGATACAGGTAAGTAAACATCGTTTAAATACTTTCAGAAGATGAGCAATATATTCATTAACCGTTATTTACATTTGATAATCAGTGTAGGCACATTTTTTCGTCAGAATATAATTTTGACTAAAAACTGAAAAGAAAACGTCACGTCAGTTTTGCAACATTTTGCTTCGTGACCTATAGGCTGACAAGAAAAGTCGCAAAACTGCAGCATAAAGCCAAGTCTAGATTGTCATTGTAATATTCTTCATAATTTTTATAATTTTTTCATATTTTTAGGTTTCACTAATCTCGGGACCAAAAAGGACATACGTATAATTTGCAAAAAATGGTATTGCAATGAATGCGTTGGTCAGCAGGTATACCCTGAATACATAATATGTGATACATGTATGGAAAGTTAAAAGGTGTAGGTAGTGTAACTCTGAGTTTTACCCTAAAATTGATACTGTGTCAAACTGTGTGTTGGTGTATTTTTTTTATGAGACTAAAATAAAATTTTTGTAAACGTATTCTCGGTTTTATTTTAACCATGTTAATTGGATTCAATATAAACCTAGCCTTATAAAAAATGGTCTATCGGTTTTGCGACAGTCCCCCGTTTTGCGACAAGAAAAATTTTAGTTTTTACATTTTTTTATTATAAGGGACACAAATAATTTGATTTCAATATTGAAAATGGTTTAACTGTTCCGAAATAAAATAATCACTTTGCCGATTTTAATCGAAATGTATTAAGTATCGTAAAAGTAACGGCTACTTTGGCATCAGCTGTGGCAAAACAGAACTTAAAGCTAGTTTAATAGGAATTATAATTATTTGTCGACTTCAATTTTCTATTTTTTAAATAATGTATGTTATAATCTTCGTAACACAATCAAAATATTTTGCGTCTTTCTTCGTAGTTAATAGTTATATGAGCATTGATGACTGTCGCAAAACTGAGACTTTTTTTCACAGTCCCAATTTATTTTGATGATTTCTCGTAAAACAAATTAATCTGCAAGCAATTAAATATAATTTCACTTACTATGATGTATATTTAAAATTTCTAAATCAAAATTTTATTAAAAATGCAACATTTAAAATTTATCCATAAATTCAGCCATGGTACACTTTTTTTTGAAAACGCTCAAATATTATAATTTAGCAATGTATGACGATATGCATCAGCGCCATCTAGTCACACCAACAAGTACTAAACAAGTCAGTCGTGCAGGAATCGCTGGGCGGTGCGTACGTGTCGACGGGCGCGTCCGGCGCTGACGGGGGCGAGAGGCGAGAGGGGGGCAAGCGCGGCCGCAGGCCCGGCAGGAAGTCGCAACTCGACAAGCAGGACATGAAGGCGAAATTGGGTTAGTATGGGAAGACTTTTGTTTTTTTTTAATAGCGAGGCACTGGAACATGCTTTTATGTTCCCCGACGAGTAAATTCTGGGTGGATTCAAGAGATGATTGAACGAACATACCGTACGTATGTTGAATCGATCGTACGTTCGATTGAATGTAGTATGTACGTCTTAGGAAAGCGCGATCAGTTCTAAGGTTACAGCTCCTGTAACCTTGTTTTCATCAGGCGAGATCGTCGTTAGCGATGCCTTATAAAAAAAAGGTTAATGTATGATAATGTAAAGATCATTGTCGATGCTTCAAGGTAAAGTTCTGTGCTTTGTACAATGCAAATCAGTTCTGCTTTTTATGTGTTTATCTGAGATCTAACTCATGATATTATCTCGGCTACAACGCATACAATAGAGGCGCTCTGTTACTAGATATTTAAAGGAACTAATAAATAATTTATTATGAAGAAATCTCAGTTACAACTGCATTATATTAAGTAGAATGAATAGTGTACAGATTTGTTGTAAGATTTGAGTTGGATTTAGATTTGCATAAAAAAGCTTTAAGGATATGAAGTTTAGGAATATTAAATTATCTTATAATGAAATCTTATTTTCAAATTATTTACACTTACTGACTAATAAGTAATAAATAGCATAAACATAAAATATTAAAAAAGTGGGTAGTTTGACATGACGTTACACACGATTCCAGAACGCAGCCGTCAGTCGGCGCGCGAATGCCGTGCGCGCAAGAAGCTCCGCTACCAATATCTGGAGGAGCTTGTCGCCGACCGCGAGAGATCTGTGCTCGCACTGAGGAAGGAGTTGGATAAGGTATTTCTTATTTAAATTATTAAATAAATAGCTGTGCTACGGGATTTCACCCGCAGTACTCCGCTCCTGTTGATCTTAGCGTGATGAAGCCTATAGCCTTCCTTCATGAATGGGCTATCTAACACCGAAAGAATTTTTGAAATCGGAACAGTAGTTCCCGAGATAAGCGCGTTCAATAATCAACATCTTTCGGAATAAGAAAGTTTTCATCGAGTCTCTTCTTAGTCTCGTTAATAGAGTTTAATTTTGACTGCATTCCTTGATTAATGATGAATATGATACGTTATTGTGTTTACTGTTTTGCCGTTACAGTCCTGTGGTGAACTTGCGGCTTGTTCTAATGACTTATGACTAATTAATCATTTCGATCAGACCACATTTGCGTTCAATTAACTGCTATTGCGTTATATTTCAATTAAGAGTAACTAGATATTGATTCTTGAAATCAGACATTTCATTTTTCTATGGCATTGTGAAAGTGATAATTTCGCACAATTGTTCTTGTCAACTACCCACGAGGTTATGTCGATGTTGGCAACGATCAGACATAATGGTGTGACGTCATAGTTACACGTTAAGTGTAATATGACGTCACCAAATGACATAGTCGCCAGGTGCGCTTCCGTTGTCTACTGCAATGTTATCTTTATCGCAATCGTACAAAGCATGTAATAACAAAAAATATGAAAATATAATTTCAAAACGTTACAAAGTGGAAGTTAAAAATAAAACATATTTTATTTTTTAATTCACAGTATTTTTTTATATTTTCAGTATTACAAATGGAACTTAGAGTTGGACCAAGGGCGCATGCCTGAAGGTATAGAAGCATTGCTTCAAGAAATTGGTGTTTTGAAGCAAGAATAAATGAAACCTTTTACCTTACTAATGGATTGATTACTCTTTTTAGTTTTTTGTTTTTTTTTGTATTAAAATTATAGTTTTGTTTTTTTTGCTGACAATTACTATTTTCTTTACATTATACCTTTGTTTGTGTTGAAAATTTTGTATCAAATGTTTTTCGAATTGTAATTTTTTTTGTTTAATTTCATATTCGTCTTAATATATCTTCCCATTGTATTTATATCAGAGTTTGTTATTACATATTATATTACCATATATTTTTGAAATGTTAAATTTAATAATTGGTAGGTATATGTATTATTAATTATTATTATAATCTAGCTATAAGGTGTTAAGGATTGTACATATATTGAATATGGCGACTCTAAACATGGTAATAGATTTAGTTATTTTAAGAGCTTTCGGCTCGATATTTAATAAGTTGTTTATTAATATTATAGTATTTTTACCTTTTAGTGAAGGTTTTGTATGATATAAAAAAAACGTAGAAATAGGATATAGTACGTCATTAAAAATGACATAGCTACTCGTCAAGTAAGTGATACAATGGTAGTTTTTTAAACAAGCGATTGTATTTAGAGGTGATTCGGCCTTGAACATTAGTTTTAAGAACAAAAATAGTAGTAGTAGAAGTAGTAACATAGTATAAAGAGAACAAGTAGGTTATCTTCGAACAAAGGTACATCGCGCCGTTTGTACGCAAGCTTGACGCACGCACACAACGCCGCTGGGTTTCTTCCCATGGACCGGTCTCGTGAGGGGCGCGCCATTGCTGTGACTCACAGCACCGTTTAAAAGCATTGTGCATGATATCAATAGAAAAACGACTGATTAATCAGATATCTGATTTTCACAAAAAAGTTATAGATATTTTTGCACACCAAAAAGAACGACGTATGCATTTCCTTTATAAGTAATTTTTTTAATAAATTGTACTGCTTTACACCATGTATTTTCAGTGTTTTATTTCAAGTGAACACCCATAAAATTTTGTCACGAGCCGCCTCTGGCTGTGTGCGGTCGGTGTTTGTTTATACAATTATTTAAAATATCAATATCAATGTGACAAGTGACAACCCTACGCCTCGCGAATTTAGGTACCGTGCGCTCCTATATGCCGGGAGTCGGCCTACTTGTTCTCTTTATACTATGGTAGTAGTTATGGTAGTAGTGTGTAGATATTTTTTTAACAATTAAATTTTTTTTGTACATATATTATTGCGAATCAAATATTCGCTGCTCCACGCCAAGTACCGCCAATTAGGTTTAAGTATGTAATCAAGAATTACACTATATTAAATAATTAAGTATATAAAAAAGGGTCGTTCATAAGTAATCTTCAACATGAAAATGGAATAAACTTTTAAAAATTAACTTTTAATGGATAGTAGTATCATCCAAATCTAAATACTTCATTAAGTTCTCGAATATTTTTTAGATTTGAAGATGATTTTTTGAACTACTTTTTTATTATTATATTTTAAGTTACGCCACTCAAGAACAGATTTTAACGACTTTTGGTTTGCTGGATTTATCTCCGCTTGTATTTGGATAGGTCTTTTTGTATCATAGTTTAGAAAAAACAATATTCCAATCAATATTATCTATGAAATCATTATATGATTCATATAAGCTTAAAATAGTATTAAAAATTTAACGTTAGGATTCTCTTTATATTATTTTAGCCCTTATTTTTCATTTACCAACCAATAAACGTGTTTTTATTATAACTGAAATGTTTTGTATCGTTCGTTCTCATGTTAAATATAATTTGAGAGCGAAAGTAAACAGTTGTAGAGATACTATAAACACGTTTTATGAGGTAGGTCGCCCTTTGTTGAATATTCGAATTTATTTTTTATTATACTTTTAATTAATAGATTATCCATTTCGGTGTTGGTTTTTGCTAATAGAGTTTATTTTTTGTTGCAATGGGTTCAAAATCTTTGTTTTTTTTTATTATACAACTATACACAGACAATTTTGTAGTTGATGTTTTAGTATTTAAGGATTAAAAAAAATGAGGGATGATCACAATTTCGTAGTTTATTCAAAATAAAAAGTAAGAGATTCTGTAAATATAGAGGTCTCTGAATATTGCTTTTAGATAATAACTTAGACGAAGGGCGCCGGTTCGGATTCCGCCTGACGGAATTTCGTATATTCGGTAAATATAGTATAGTATGTTTCTATTGTAAGCATATTAATATGTGTGGAATAGTGTATTTTTTACCTATTTGTTGCAATTATATTTAGTTGAAGTTTATTTTTATGAGATTTCGTACTTCCTGCGTTCAATTATTAGTTTTTAAGTTGATTTTTAACAAAAATGGGTGTAAATAAAATAGCATTTTTTGTTTCCATTTTTATGTTTTTTGCAAACTATCAATGTTTCACTAAAAATAGTTTGACGAATTGCTTCAGAAATTACACAAAACAATGATGGATGAACGGATTTTAATTATTTTTGGTTTGTTGGATTTTTTTTTGTTTCTATAAAGATAATATCAAGTAACAACTACCTATACAGTTTTTTTATACATTGTATTTGATGTACCTATATGTGTTTAAAAATTTAGAATATCTAATATAATTCTATTTTATTTGCACCCACAAGTTATTTTTTGTGGACAATAGTCTTTAGAGTAATTTGTTAAACAACGGTTTTTGTCGGCAATCCGCCTTGATGGTCTATCGAAATGTATAGATGTGTTTATATTTTGTGTTTTTTTTTTGTAGTTTATGTAGATATAAGGTTATAGCTGTTAGGATGTCGAGATTTTAAGTCAAAAGCAGTTAAAGATCAATTAAATTTTGCGTGATTGAAATGCATAGTCCTAATCAGACAAAAAATTACTTGGATGTATATCGTAATATCGACTCAGAGTAAATGTTTGCACACAGAGTAAAAAATAAGACATGTCTACCTAAAGTAACTAAAAAATAATGCTTTTACTTCTTCGTTATTTTAAGTATGTAGAATTTATTTCTTGTTGTAGAATAGTTATCCATAACACGGAAGGCTGTATTTTTTTAATTTTATTTTATACAACTGACTTGTGACTTAAAAGACGAAAAATCTTGGAAAGCTTATACTTTAAACATCTAACCTCTATCTCTTACTTTCATATTCACTAAGACGCTTTGGAATAGTTAAAACAAGTTTCCTTTGATACTTAATTTTATTTATCTATATATTTTATTGTATTTACCATTTTGGTTTGTTTTACAGTTGGACAGATGAAAAAATTATTCCTTAATTATTTGATATTTAATCTTGTACGAACGATGTAAGTAATATAATATCAGGCGAATAAATTTATAACATAAAACTCCATGATATAACTATTAAACGGTGAAGGAAAACATCGTGAGGAAACTGATATCGTCAGTGAAGTTCTAACAGTGCGAAAGTCAAAAATGACTGTTTTACAGGAGAGCAAAATAACTACGTAAAATTTAAGTTAGCTACATTTAAGGTATACATAATTCGGAAAAGTATTTAAAATTAGTTTATTAATGATATAAAACAAGTTTTATATGAATAAAATAATATTATTAAGATTTTAACGTGACTTCTGCGGTGTTGATTAAAAATTGCTTGGACATACGTTATGTTTCTAAAGCAGAGTAGGTTATTTATAAAAACTGCCATCGATTTTTATTTTTTTATTTTAATGGAACAAACATCAATCATATAAATTTCACAAGTAACATAACAAAACCATATACTTAGTAAGTAACTTTTAATCACCAGTTTTTCTTTAAAAAAATTAGTATGTAATTATTAAAAACTTATATTTTTTAAACAAAGTAATACCTACACATTTTAGTATCTTTAAATCAGTCAAATCAAAAGTTCGAGGTAGTAGATAAATAGAGTACTATTTTTGCTTATACCTACCTTAACAAATAAATCAAAGTATTCAGGCTTTGTTAACAATTAAAATAAAAGAGATCCAAGTAATTATTAATGAGGTAGAGAGTCGTAATAACTGTGGCAGTCGAAAGGAATAACGGCTTTCAATTCTTGTAAATGACGCCATTTGCTTTCAGCAATTTTTATTGCACTTTGATAAAGCTTTGGTTTGCTAGGTAGGTTTTCAGGAAACATTAACATTCTTCGTCGAGTTCTACCGCGAGGCAACTCTTGATACTCTGCATCAAAGCTTAATTTGTACTTAATTATTCCGTCAGGGTTATACTGCAGAACTTTCAAATCTGTAACTGTAGGGTCATTGGTCGTTCGACCTGGACGAATAGAGTCGTAAATAAAAGTAGTTTTTTGAGTGTAGTCATCGAAAAACTCGTAGCTCAGATACTCAACTATGTAAGGCTGCTTAGGTCTAGCCTCCTTGGAGAGTGCTGCATACTGAGAGGGCAGGAAGATCTCCTTATTTTTAGTTTTCTGCTCGATTGAACTATGCACTGCGTCACACTCCATCTGTGTATGGCCCTTTTCGAGGATCTTTTGTTCGATCACTACATTTTTTTCTATAGCTAGTTGCAAAAGTGCATTAGCAAGAAATACATTCCTATTTTGTGCCGTACAGCCATCAGAATAAAGAATGATAGGAACACATTTATCCTCTAAAGTTCTTCTCAGTATGTGTATGATACATGAAATAAATACGGAAGCAGTTAGACCAGCGTTAGTTTCGTCGAACCAATAGCAGTAGACATCTTTGGTTGCTAGATTGTACATCGTGAAATTATGTACACAGAGTTTGGTTTTATAATAAAGAGCACTAGCTTGTAATTGAGGACACAACTTGACAGCTTGTAGGTCATGCGTGAAAACGTGTACATCCCCAAATTTCTTAGCTCTATCTTTATCCTTTTCTTTTTGATCTCTGGCCAAGTCTTTTGAACGTATATGGGCGTTATATATATCGTCAGTTATATTTCCCACTTTGTGTGAACAACAAGTGTCGCATTGATCTTTTTTGGGTGTAAACAGGCTCAGGTTTAGCTCATCAAAAACTCTGCAAAGTGTCCAACGACTCAGAGCGGCTCTTTCAACTTTTTGACACTCCATGGCGTATAATTTGTATAGCGTGGTTTTATCTTCAATTATCGGCTCTAAATATTGCTTTGATGTATTCGCTCTGCAATAATGCGATGGCATTTTAGGCAACAAAGCAAAAAACTGTTTAAGAAAAGCCATGTCATCTTTCTTGATAATACGGTCTTCTTCATTAACGTCATTATTAGATGTTTTTGCTATTCCATGCTCCGAAGAAGCCACCCAGCATCTTACAGTAGACTCCTTCAAGCCTAAAGTTTTTAAAAATGTCTGCATACAAACTTGAATTCGCCCAATTGATGTATTCAGAAAGTATTGTTTACTATCAGTCCTCCTAGAACTTATTGTATTTTTAATTTGTTTTTTCTCGCAAATCAAGACGTTAGATACAACATACTGTTTCCTTTGCTCCCATGTCATATCTTTCCAGAACTTGGAAAATATATTTTGCCTTTCATCGTCAGTCAAGTTTGAACAACCGCGGACCTTAGACTTTGTACAAAATTTAGAGGTGCACCTAGGACCCATTTCACGTGCAGGACGAGGTACATCATGAAGTACTTTAAATTTCTCATTTCCGACAACCTTCTTATCTCTACGATATCCTACATATTCTTCTCCTTTCATACGTTTCAATTTTGTTCTAGATTTGTCCCATTTCTTAGAGTCTCCAAACCCCTTAATGCTTCTTTTTCTATTAGAATTTAAATCTCCATATTCATCATCCGATGGTTGCTTCTCTAACATAAAAGAAGGATTTGTAGTAGCCGTTGACACAGATGGCTGCTCCTCAACTGAATATGGAGTTGTCTCCAGAGACAGTGGTACATCCAAATGTGTAGCTGGGTCTTGTAGCACTATATTTTGTGGCAGTTCTTCACATGAAGGTGGAACTGTGTCTTGTGACAATGCTTCAACATAATGTTGAACAACGTCTTCTGTGTCAGCTGCAAGTGTCACTGGTTCTTGCGATAATTCTTGATTTAATAATACCGAAGCGTTACAAACAGATGCAAATTCAGGTAGGATTTGAACAGGCAAGTTATTTAAATCTATATTTTCCAACTCCGATAATGATACATTTCTTAGCTTCTGTTTTTTCAAAGGAACTTTAATCTTTAACTGTTTACATAACTCCAAAACTTCTTCATTTTCACTATCACTCGTAGAATCCATATTTTTTCAGAGCTAAAACAAAATAAAAGTTATAACAACACTACGTAACTCATATCGAAACACTGCGTAAGTCAAACAATTCTCAATTAAGCGACTTTTCATTGAATAATAACAAACCAATTAAAATAATTTTATGATACATAGCTTAAAGAGTAAATAGAAAACAAGGTTATAGCAATTAATCCTCTAAATAATGCAAATAATTACCTTTTGTAGGAATAAATATCACACAGCACTTTGCAGGTTATGAATTTGTATGCGACTGACTGACTTACGCCGTGTTGGCCATTCAGGTTTACTTACGTGGTGTCAGTTTTAACGAAATATGAAGCGCTATTGGCTAGCTATCTCCTTTCTCATTGGTTGAAAAAATGCGCGCGGCGCTTCTTCATCCAATGACATCAAAATGTTTTACCGGGCAAAAACTGACTTACGCACTGTTAGAACTTCACTGACGATATGTCGAAGAATCAAACGTTCAATGACTTGACTGACATCTGTCAACCTTGCCCAGCCTTGGCCAGCATGGTGGATAATGGCCCATACCCTCCTAAGAGGCCTGTGTAACAGCAGTGGGAACGTCTATAGGCTGATGATCGATTATTACGTTGATGTGATGAAACTAATTGTTAACATGTTTTATGTTATGTAAAATTAAACAACAAAATGATAAATACAGTAAAATATTCCATTAAATTACTACTACAACCTATGGCAATCCACCTCAAATAGTCAATAAGGATAGCATTAAATTTACTTACATTGTACCATTATATCATTTTTTTATGAAGTAACATGGATTCACTAATGACTAAACCAAACGCTTGATGTAAATAGCGCATTAGTTTTACTTTTACTAATAAGTAAAAACACTAAATTTAATACGATTGTTTATATAATAATTATTGTTATCACTCTATAAACTTATTATTATAGACATATAAGGTATATTAATACGGTTTTTTTAATTAAAGTATATATGTAGTTTGCCAGATAGTTGCGTTTTTTATTATTTTTTTTGTAGTGACTAGTGTTTTATTTAACCGTATGGCATCATTTTTAAATCGATTTCAAATAAGACCCAAAATGCTTCTAATAAGTAAGTTGTAATTGTAAATTAATTAGGAGGATATATCTTGTTTTTTTGTTTTGTTTCTTGTTTTCAATTTAAGGTTAAAACAATGTTTATTTACTAAAGAAAGCTTTTGTTTAACATAATATATTATAATTGATTATTATAAAGCTATACCTAATATATGTGATAAAATAATTTGTGTTTTATTTCTTTCCATTTTTTAATAAGTATTAGACCTTGAGAGATATTAACAATAGCAGAATCCATATATCTCTAATTTATGCCATAGCCTAAAGATAAAATAAGCCCTAAGCAACTTATTTAAAGAAAACTATAGAGTGCTTTGAATTAAAAGTACAAAGTAATTTCAAACTAGATTTCATTAATGAATGAATGAATGAATGAATGAAAAATAATTTATTGTACACCATATAGGACAATTTAAAACACATAATAACTTATATCAATGTAAAGAGGGCGGCCTTATCGCTGACAGCGATCTCTGCCAGGCAACCCAATTGACTAGGACAAATGCTGAGTATGGTGGACAGTGGTGCATACAGCATAATAAATTAAAAATTAAAGATTTTATTGTAATAATATGTACTACAAATATTTTTTCCTCGTGGCTTATACATATATTAATAAACATTTATATATATACTAATAAATTCATATATGTAAACAGATATCGTGGATAAATAAAATAAATACATAATAATATATACATACATATAATAAATACACACATAAATACAATGTACATACATACGTATACATATGAGCACGTAAGTAGCAAAATTAACAGCGAGCTTGAGACAGTGTTAAATAATGTTTTTTAACTTTATTTTTGAAAATGAAAATCGATTCAGCACGTCTTATCTCTTCGGGTAACGAATTCCAGAGATTAATGGCAGTGATAGTAAAGGAGGAGTGGAAGAAGTTAGACCGGTGAGGAGGAATGCTTAAAGTTAGAAGATTAGAGGAACGGAGAGTGATACTATGTTCGTTCAGATATTTAAAATTTTCTTTAAGATAGGAGGGAGTCTTAGGATCAAATAAAACACCGTACAATAAATGCAGCATGTGAGCGTACCGACGGAAGCGGATAGGGAGCCATTGGAAAATTCCACGCATTTTCCGGATATTTCCAGACTTTTCCGAGCATTTCCCGGGGATTTTCCGGATGTTTTCAAGACATTTCCGGACATTTCCCTGGCATTTTTAGGGGATTTTCCAGGCATTTTCCACGCTCCTCCCGGACATTTTCACGCATTTTCCGGACATTTTCACGCATTTTCCGGATATTTTCCGGACATTTTCACGCATTTTCCGGATATTTTCCAGACATTTTCCAGGGTTTTTCCGGAAATTACCACGCATTTTCCGGATATTTTCCAGACTTTTCCGAGCATTTCCCAGGCATTTTCCGGGAATTTCCCAGGCATTGTCCGGGGATTTTCACGCATTTTCCGGTTTTTCCCGGACATTTTCACGCATTTTCCGGATATTTTCCAGGGATTTTCCGGAAATTTCCACGCATTTTCCGGATATTTTCAAGACATTTTCCGGTTATTATCCGGAAATTTCCCAGGCATTTTCCGGGGATTTTCCTAGCATTTCCCGGGGAATTTCCGGACATTTTCCAGACATTTACAGGCTATGCCAGGGAAATGTCCAGAAAGTGCCTGGAAAATATCTGGAAAATACCCGGAAAATGCGTGAAAATGTCCGGAAAATGCGTGCAAATGCCTGGAAAATCCCTGGGAAATGTCCGGAAAATGTCCGGAAAATATCCGTAAAATGCGTGAAAATGTGCGGAAAAACGTGGAAAACGTCACTTCAAATTTGCGAAGTAATTAAAGCAGAAAACTAAAAAAAGAAAAAGAAAGCTAAAATCCGGAACACACATATTAAATGTATATGGAATATTCATATTTCATTTTAATGTATGGGAGGGTTTAAAGATATTTTTTTTGATATTTCTCGATTTATTTAT
Organism: Colias eurytheme; assembly: GCF_061535395.1. Lineage (NCBI taxonomy): Eukaryota > Metazoa > Arthropoda > Insecta > Lepidoptera > Pieridae > Colias > Colias eurytheme. Next base: position 6,299,872 of record NC_143005.1, on the reverse strand, counting down.
AAAAATTTATTACGGCCATTTTACTCATTAGGTTAAGTACTTTCGATATCAGTTTAAAGTTTTTTGTTATCTGTAATACTTACGGAAAAATCGCCTGTGCACACTTAACGATTACACCCTGTATAATGTGAATTCTGTGATATTACGACCGAAAAAGAGGTATTTTTTGTTGTAGTTGTATTTCTAATCATAAAAGATATGGTTTTATGTTTTGTTGATTATTTTAAATAGAAAATACATAGTAATGATGATTTATAAGTAAATAAACAGACATTTTAATTTATTTGTGTATAATTTTTCATGTTTTAAAAATGGTATACCCTTGAAGACCACGACCGTAACCTCACACGTCACTTTATATACGCGACTACTGTTGGGTTAAGGTGACGCTTAAGGTGATGAATTAATTTTTCTAACATTTACGGCCCTTTTCAAACCTTCGTAATTTTTATATTATTAAAGTTGTCGTGATGAAAATTCTTGACAAGAAAGTTCAATAGTAACACAATACGTCTACCGTTTTAGAAACATGATTCCATGATATTTTCTCGATAGAAAAAAAATACAAAGTTATCATTGTTATTTTTTTTTAATCTCTGGCATCTTCAAAATAACAAACGTAAAGTTACGACTTTTTGGATATTAACTATAAAATATACAACCTATACGTCTACCGTGTTAGAATTTTGAAATATGCGATGGTTTTGAAATAAACAAGAAATACTTGAAATTAGCGCGCGACCAGCCAATATAGCGAGAGCCGCCCTGTACCTTCCTACCCCGATCGCTGCACGAGTCATTCCCGCTACGGCCGTCACACGGGGAACTTGTGTCGCTCGCGCAATCGTATCATAGGGTGACAACACGATAAGACAAAATGAGACAAATGGTGACAATAAAGAAAATAAGAAGAAGAAACATAAAGGTTGGAGGAAAAAGAATGCTTACAATTGGAACAAATTAATGAAGTAAGTTGGTTTAATTTTAAATTTGATGATAATTGTATTATAGACGATGTTTGATATGTACCCCTGTTTTAAGTACATAACGAATGTGTAAGATTTTTTCATTTATAGCATAAATAATCTGTTCAGAAATCCGGAATCCAGAAGGAAAATAAACCCACTGATTGTTCACAATGTGAACCCACTCCTTCGTAAGTACCTTTATTCAGTCAAAAATGTATGTTATCAAAGCTCTACTGGGTTTTATCGCATGATTCCATTTTTAGCAAAAAGCAACAAAGTGCAAAGAAATAAAAAATCATGGTGAACTTAGTGGAAGTATGGTGGACCTAATATGGAACAGGAGCTCATTGGAGTAGTATTATATTTAAAAAAAATACGAAATAATTTCAAGAATTACATTTCTTAGAAGGTGGTAGATAAGTATGTTGTATAAAGAATTTGATGTTGATATTTATTTCATTTATACTTACTACACCTGTGCGGGAAATTGCTTAGTAATAAAACAGGTTTATATTCATATTTACATAGTAATGTGAGTTTTCATTTCGAAAAAATTTGTGTAAGTATATTAAATTGAGTTCCTGGGTGATCTGGAAACACAATTGGGCCCGGAAGATGGCGCTGCAGTCACTCCTCCTAATGACATGAACCGATTTGGATGAATATTTGTGTGCACATTTCATTTTTGTGGGATGATTGGTTGATTCGCTTTCACATTAGCTAATATTATGTATTTTTGTTGTTAGAAAGTAAACTTAATTTAATGTTTATAATATATTATTATTGGTATAAATAAGCCAGTGTTCGTCTCACATTGCTGTACCTGCCTACCTACCCTACCAGGGCCTAACTTTGTTCTGGCTATTTTATTTTGATTATTTGTAATGAATAATTACAATTATAATAGAGTGCAAAAAATAAATACATGCGTCAATATATTTTGTGTTTTTTTTAAACAATTGTTTTATTTAAAAAAATATCATTCCGGCCGCGGCTTTGCCCGCGTGGAATTAGATTATATCGTGAATCCTGTCTTATCCTACAGAAGTGTTCAGTTCGGATAAAAAGTATCCTATGTGTAAATCCAGGCAATTAGCTATATTTTATCAAAATTGGTAATGTAGTCTTGACGTGATTAAGTAACAACTAACAAAAAAATATACAAATTAACATACAAAGTTTCGCATCAGTTTTACTGTATTAGTGATATCTTCCACTCTTGACTTTGACTGAAAGAATTAGGGTTTATTACTTCTTTCAGAAATATTACCTTTCATTTCTGGGCATGATGTAATCTACATCAGCATCAAATTCTATCTAAATCCATTCAGTAGTCCGCGTTATTGAGTACCATTTCATTTTTTCAGAGTAACAATATTTTTTGTTATTTTAAAGATTATTTATAACCTGTATTATTTTGTAATAAAGTAAACATTACGAAATAATAATAATTATTAATAATGTCTAAGTAGTTGTTGAAAAGAAGATTATTTGTTTATAAGCAAGAAAATAAAACCAATAAATCAACAATTAAATATATGTATAACAATATTATAACTGTATAACGACTCCATACATGTTTGTCCCGAGTCGGCCAGCGGCAGCGCGGCGAGTTTGCAAGAATGACTTCGCGCACACGGCACACCCGCGTTCGCGATAGCGAGCTATTAGACTCCGCCCGCCAAGCAGTGGATTTTTTTTTGTGTATCGTCTTAAAACAAACTTATTATTGAATATAATTTTAAGCAGATATTAATTATTAGTTTAAAAAGGTATATCGAAGCTCCAAATTAATTAAACTTACAATGTATACTTTCTTCAACTTTAAAGCCAAGTTATTATGAATTCTTAATAAGATTAGTTTGTATAAAGCTGGGTGTAACTATGATATTTTATTTCAGCGGAATAGATTTGTATGTGGGAGGTGGAAATACGCTGCTGGAGGTTATGATTTCAAATATAATATCGATGAATGGACGAAAATAGATTTTTCTATAACTCACCGATTTTTCAATATTTTATCTATTGGTATTGGCATTTTATAAGCAGCTATATTAAGATAATAATCCTGCTCTGCTTAATAGCTTCTTCTAAATTTAAGTATTTTACGTTTAATAAAAGAAAACCAACAAAAGCTAAACTTCCATAAGTTTATTCAACATTAACATTGAGTTAAATTATGAAAATAAATATTGGTTTAATATAAAGACGGGTAAGTAACTAATAAGGTAAAAATCTTACAAATCTTTACTTCGTCTTTCGTTCTTGAAAGTAAGTAAATTGGGTAAGTAATTACTTAAACTTGAAGCTGTTCAAAGCTTGGGAAAATATCTGTTATGACAGGAACCAATGAAGACCTGTGTCGTTGACTTGTTGAAATTAGATACGGATCAAGTTATGGAGAGGATCAAATTTATTTCTTTAATAATCTTATTAGTGGAAATTCCTCGATATTGAATTGGAATCTCTCAACGTTATCATATCTTTTATAAAGAATCTACGGCTACAGAAATGAAACCATTTGCTTATCTAGGATAATCTTCTTTCGAATATACGGAGTACGGAGGTAAGGTACTAACATAAGTTTACGTACTAATGCTCTTTTTTATTATATTTTATAAAGAATTTACGGCTACAGAAATGAAACCATTTAGTTATCTAGGATATTTCTTTACTATTTCTTTCGAATATACGGAGTACGGAGGTATTAAATAATTAGGTACTAACATACGTTTACGTACTAATGCTCTTTTTTATTATATTTTATATCCCATTTGTAGTGAATATCGCCATATTGAGGATTATAGGGAACGCACACAGTTCATACTTATTTCAGATGCCGTGAGATATTTTCACCATTTTATTTGAGCTTGTGAATTTTCAACTCTTGGTTGTTACCTTCTTTATTAAAAGTTAAAACGCCAGCCAATTTATTTAAGGTTTATTCTCTAATAAAAGAATGGAATATTTTTCCAGTTTAAAATAATAAGCTGCATGAAATTCGCAATATTTTTGATTTGAGAAACACCAGTGTTTAACAACATTCAAATATATCAGTGACTAGCTGCGCTTCGCGGTTTGTCTTAGCGTAATGGTATATTATAGCCTATAGCCTTCCACGATAAATGGGCTATCTAACACCGAAAGAATTTTTCAAATCGGACCAGTACTTCCTGAGATTAGCGCGTTCAAACAAACAAAAAAAACAAATTCTTCAGCTTTATAATATTAATTAAAGATAAGTATAGATGATGGATAAGCTAATCAAACACGGCAATAATATTATATTCTTGAACTTTTGGTCTAGTATCAAAATTGTTTAATATACTTTCAAATGAGTAAAGTTTGTCTAACGCGGTTTATCCACGTCTACCCGCGGGGTCTCTGAACTAGAAACTTGCCAAATCCTAGTAGCATTTTGTGCCAAACTATTTTTATTCCTCATAAATACATATTTTTATTTTACTTATACAAGAATTCGTTAGTGAATATTTTTCATCCAATACAATGTTAATGGAATGAAGGGATAAAAGAAGAAAAAGGAAAAATCCACTGAATGACAATGGATTCCTAATAAAAATAACGTTTGAGATAGTTTTATTATATAGAAAGGAATATAAAGAATAATGGTTAAATTCAACATTATTAGTTATTACCCATGACTATTATCCAAAATTAGGTACCTACTAGGGACGCCATTGCATACCTATCAATACTTCATTCCAATTTATTTTTGCATAATTTTATAAAATAAAATAAATTATTATCGCTATAAGGTGGTATTGAGAGAGATATTTGTATTCCTGTGGAAACTCATAGTAATTACCTATCTACTTAGGTAACTTTTTTAACTTTAACCTTAAAGTTGTAGTTAAGTCTTTAGTCAAGTGAAAATTGAATTTGTTTACTATCTTTAAAACACTGTTTTGAGATTTTTAAATTTAATAATAAATATAAATTAGTTTGACTAAATCCTTTTAGAAAAATCTAATTTATAAATTTCAGTTTCAAAAACCAAACATCTCAAAACATCATTTTCTTTATTTAACAGCTTGTTGTCATTTGTACCATTGTTTTTTAAACATACAGCTATAGCTGATAAGAGTTTATAGCGATTATCTACAAAAGAGCTGAACTAACAAAAACAGTGATTATGTAAACCAGGTGTTTGAATTCGGGACAATAAAGGTCATATTAGCATAATTGTAGCACTGTAGTCAAATAGGGACAGGCTTCTGAACTTTCAACTTGTTGTGTACGCGTTGTGAGCGGATTCTTCCTGTTACAATGAATTTTTATTATAGTTCTTCCTAAATCATGAAATATGTATTATTGTGATAGATTAAGCCTGAAGAAGCTGGGTTATAAAGTTATGTTTATTTTTAACAAAATTTCATCTTGAAATTCTAAGCAGTTTTTATCATCGTACAAAAATACTTATAAACTCTTTACAATGTAGGTTTCTCGTTAAAATTTAATCAGGTATTCATCATCGTCATCAATGGTAAATACGTCCAAATTGAAAATAATAAAGAAAATTACCAGATTATTCAGTTTTGAAATATTATTGAAATTTGAAACTTTAAATATACTCTATATTTCTGTGCTATATTTATACGTTTCGCTCAGCTCTACCTAATAGAGATGTACAGTACTATGAGAACAATGTACCTATTGTATTTGAGTATAAAAGTTTTCTACGCTTTTACACCGCTGCTGCGTTTCTCAATGAAATTTTCAGCTTTCAATAGCAGTGTACGCGGTTAATCTGTGCGGTGAGGACGTCTGTATACCAACACATTATATTCTTACTATCGTAGTGAATTCAATGTTATTAAATAAATAAAAACAATTTAATAATAAAAATATATTTTTCAGTTGTATTTCTGGCAATTTCCAAACGCAAAAAAAGTTGAAATGAGATTCGAATTTCAAAAACTCGTGACCATTCGTAATTAAAAACAAATGTAAACTTATTTAAAAATGGATTCGCAAGTTTTCCTCCGCCAAAATGAAACGTACGAAGACTTTTATAATCGTTGCAATAATTTGTCGAACTTTGATTGTAGCGAGGAAGAAATGTTATGGTGGATAATGGGGTCACGTCGGCTGCCATTAAAAGAAATAATCCCTATTAGTTTCGTGTTAGTGGTTATTTTTTTAACTGGAGTTATTGGTAATGTGTGTGTGTGCGTAGTGATTATACGGAACCCCGGCTTGCACACGGCTACAAATTATTATCTGTTTAGTTTGGCTGTAAGCGATCTTCTTTTGTTGTTGTTCGGTAAGTATTTTGCATGAATCACGAACATTTTTTTTATGCTTTACAAACATTCCAAATTTTATGCGCCATTTCAGAGTTTTAAGAAATTCGGAATAACAAATTTGTGGTTGATATCACTCAGTCTTGCTACTGACTCAGTCTCATTTTTAAAATAAAAGTATTTCTAGGTATGTGAGTGCAATATATTAAATTAATAGTTATTTATTTATACCTAAGTAAATATACATATAAATTATAAATATTAATAATCATTATGAATTAACAACCTAGGTGTCATTGTCCAGAATAGGTATGCAATTTCTCTTTATTAGACCCTATTTTCTATACTATTTATATTCCAATAAGTTTAATTATAAAAAAAATTGTATGAATATGGCAAGATCTACATCTATATATCTACTATATAATATCTACAAGATAGCTTTCATTTTACCAGTTATTTATCACAATAAAACTACTTAAAATGCAATTATATTCTCGTTAATAACACAATCTGGTTGAAGATTAATAGTTTTGTGCTCCCTGAAGTGTCATTTCTGAAGTTTCCATTTCCTTTGTAGTTTGTGAGGAAGATTTATTTTGTATCTATTACTCTGTTGAACTTTTTTACTCCTAGATAAATGTAACATACATACTTAGGTACTCTTTTAAAATACAAAATAAATCGGATCTGTTTGAAATTTGATAGAAATAGATTATCTTTCGGGTTTGTATTCTTTTTTTGGATTAAACGCAAGTGAAGCCACGTACCTACTACAGTATTATACTACCAGTACCTCAGACAAAATAATACTATACTAGTATCTGTACTAAGGAAGTTTCCGTTAAAATGAATTGATTCCACGCAAACTGCAAAAAAGCTCACATCTGCTCAATTTTTTAAATGCGACTCGACTAGCGACTCATGAATTTTCGTTAGAATTTTTTTTCTGAGTGAGTTTTGTTCTAGTAGTAGTAGGGTGATAGCAAAGTAAATGATACTTTGCTATCACCCTACATGACTTTTCCGATGAATATTTTTATGCTTCAACTGCCTAGACTACCTACTTAAATTGTATTCCTATCTTCAAAAAGTAACAAATTGTACACATAAATCTAACCTACCTGCATGCATAAATATAGGTAGGTAAACTTATTGTACTTCGGTATCATTCAGTGACAACACTAATATATTTTGTAGTATGTATAAAAAAGTGAAACAATAGAAAAATATTGTTTGGCAAGCTTAGAGCGTTGAGAGACGCCTTGGATTGGCCAGTAACTCCAGCCACTTACTGGCCATTCACTCGCCACGAAAGTCCAATTTATTTTACTCATTCTGTTTAAAGTCTCTCTAAGGATAGTCCACGCAATTTATGAAAAGTTTGTCTATGTATACCTACGTTATGGGCCTAGAAATAAATAGGGGTATTTTTCGTAACGTCCGCGCAGAACATAGCGAGGCCGAATTTTAGGCCAAAGCGGGCGTACCATTTGAAATTACGAAAATCAAAGAGTTTTTCGAAGCAGGATCGATGTATCGTTTTTCCAATATCCTACATATTTCATCCGTCGTTCGCACGGGCTTTATTAAAAGTATTCCAATTTATTGCTTTGCCAATATTGTCATGTAATCCTTATCATTTTATAAACGCGAAAGTTTTTTTAAGATGTATATAGGTATTTGTTACTCTGTCGCGTAACTATTGGACGGGTATAGATGAACTACATCTAATTTTACAGGTGACTGGTGAGTGATTTTCAAAGCAAAATACCTACACATAACCCGTAACTTGATCATGGACAAGTCTGCCCACATATTTAATTGAACATAGGTACATTTCAAGAGAACTACTTTGTAGTTGTATGTTTATGGAATTATATGGTTCTAAGTATACTGATATATACACACCAACACTTACACAAATGTAGAGGACAGAAATATAATCATTAACACGTTCACTGCGGCACCTAAAATGCCAAACTTATCGTTGTTGCGGCATGTCTTCAATACTTCACATCGGCAAGTTCACCACTGTGCGTCATGAGCCATTTTTATCACATCGCACCTACTGACTTTGAAGGTTAATAATTTCATGAAATTTCAAGATATTTCAAAATTTTTTTTTCGGATAATAGTATATATAGTCTTGTATATACCGCATAAATAGCTTTTAGTTTGACTCAATAGTTTAAAAGATATGAGGGAAAATGTAAACCCCTGATTTTGTGAAAAATAAAAAATTATTTGCCATCCCGCACTGCGTTGATACGGCATGTTTACAGTAATAGCGATGGGAAACACTGTAAAATAAAACATCGATATCGATATAAATCAATTTTGTATATTTCAGTCTGTTTGTTAACAGATAACGAGATCGTCGATACAAAAAAAAAACACATATAAAACAAGGTACTTGATAGAGTACTATCGGGAAATTGTTCAGTAACTTTTGTTTTAATGTTTTATATTATTTTCACAACTGTCATCACATTTTTGCATTTATGCTACGAAATAAAAGAAAGTAAAAAAACTAAAGCCTCTAAGGTATCATTGTCATTTAAAAATTTGATAACGACGCGTGCGGTCCTGGTACATCACTATGCGAGATTGACACGCGGCGCGCTCGCAGTACAGTGCGGCATGAGGTGCTTGTCCATGGCAAAATATTTGACATGCCGCACACAAAAGAAACGGTTTCTTTTCTATGCGTGTGTCCAATATTTTGCCATACGATTTTTAAACGAAATTGAGTCCTACTTCAAACTGTGATCACAAAAATATATTTGTCTCTTTTCTAGTCATTGATTAACATATAAAAAACCTCGCCGCACCACGGTGAAAACTGCGATTTTGGGCGCCGCACTGTGGTGTAGTCGCTGATGGCCCGATACTGGACATGCCGCAGTGAACGTGTTAAAAATATAATCGAACTGCAAACCTCGTTAAAGTCATCGATATAACCACAAAACCAAAAAGGTAGGTATACACCTTATTAGAACTTCCGCAAGCTAATGTAACATCATGTAATTTCGTGTTCCATTAAAACTCGTGACATACTTAGGTACCTACATGTAAATTTTCTTTTGTAATCAAACATCATGTAACTTTTCGGGACTGTCAGTTGTGTGAATTTCGTATTAATATGAGCCAATATACAAATTTTGATACTCAAATTACTCTCGTTATGTTTGTAAATAGCATGTTCCATATTCCCTTTTGTAATCATGAAAACACATACTTGAAAATAATATAGGTATGTATATGACCACTACAAATGTTACGTACCTAAATATCAACCTACGCCTTAACTTATTTTATTTTAAGTTTTAACCGTTTAAATATTTTTAGGAAACAAAAAAAAAAGAAAAGAATTCACATACCTATATAATATCTGTACGGCTTTTGCTACGAAATAATAAGGTATATACCTACCTATGAAATATAAAACAAACTAAACTCAACATTTTTTAACTTTACCCAAATCAAACCTAATCAAAATATAAATCACAATAAAACAACATAACATTAAATAAATTTTGTGAACTTTGTGGAAGCGTATTTCATAAACGATATATTATTAATTATGTAGTAGATAGGTATAAAAAAAGTAAAAGTGAAGTCCCGTGTTCCCATATGGGGTAAGGGGCAGATGTATTATGCGTACATCTGTAGGATATTTGGTATAGGAGGAGTGTTAGGTTTTGTCTTATGTACCGGTTGTATAAAATTTAATAATTAGATCAATTTAAAAAATAACCATTTAGATAATAGGGCGGTTAGAGAACCGACTTTTAATTAAAATTTCCTTCGTTACGACGGCTGTGACTACATTAGAAGTTTTCGAAGTGCTGTTGTTATAATAATAAGTTCAGAATTAAGACATAATCGTTAAGTGGAAGGTTCTTCTAAACAGTATACATACTTGAACAATTAATGTTCGTAGAAAGCTTTTTAACTGATTAAAAGGGAGGTTCTCAATTCGATCATATTTTTTGTGGTTGTTTGTTATCCAACTTTCGATTAGGTGAATCTATTTTACAACTAACGTTTTTCCAGCTTCCCCTGTGGTACTTGCTTACGTTTACTCTCCTCTTAGAACCATCCTCGTAATTCAAGGAATATTAAAAAAAAAAATAATTAACGAAGTCGGGTTAGCCGTTCTCGAGTTATGCGCTTACCAACACATTTTGCGATTCATTTTTATATTATAGACTTGAATTTGTTTTAATTTTTTGGGAAATAATAATTTTTAATTTACTTATATATGTCAAATTAATGAAGATCTTAGCTTACATACTATCATTGTTTCGTGAATACAGAGTACCTACGTAATCGGCCTGTGTTAATTTTAACTTTACAGAAATGCAAATAGGTACCTTGTTACTTAATTTGTGGTAATTTATTTTGTAAAACTTATTTTCATACGATAAAACTGAAAGAAAATATTGTTTTATTTTGCAATATTAGCTTTTACCACGGCTACACTTGCATAAAGCCAGCCAAGTTTAAAGATGTTCTGAATTTCTGATTGTTTTTATAAACTTTTTAATGTAAAAGCGGATTCTGTAAAAGCTTTTAATTAATGTATATGTTTCCTTAAACTCTCTGAATTTAATTTTGTAGTATTAAAACTGCTGACGAAATGAAAACTTTGTTGTTTTTAGAGTGCCACTTTGTGATTTATCGGTACTTGAGTCTTGAACTTAGACATCGTTATTAGACGTTCAGAATTTTGCTATCTGGTAATTAAATTGAATGTACAACTTTATGCTTTATAGTGCAATAAATTGCTTATAATGGAAATTAATTGTTTATTAAATAATATTTTATATGCAAAGGATAGTTTAAATTACATTAAATTACATAATAGGCACTGTAATATAACATGTCAGGTCAATATAACATGATTATTTCAGTTTAGTGATTGGTTTTTGAGATTAATAACCAACCAGACTGGTGTTTAGCACCTACCTAGTCATATTTCTTTTAATAATTTATAATAAAAACTAATTATAAATTATAATATATTTCATATATTTCAGTTGAATTGTTTGTACTACATTGAGAATGTATATCAAAGTGTCTAATTAAGTTGATTTAAGATTTGTGAAAAATATATTATTTTCAAACAAATCAAAGTTAAGTGTTACTACGTCTACAAAATTAGCTATTCTTATTGAACTTAGCTATTCTGAATCGCTGAACAAGCAAATTGGGCAATTAATAAAATAAACAACATATTTGTTATCATTTATTTTAATTACAGATAAATATAAATATAAATATACATACATACACGTAAAGTTATTCGGTCCTTGTTAAAAAATACAGATGAAAAATATTCACAGCAACAGCTCTAGATACACAAAATTTACCAATCTAGCCTTTATGTGTTGCCATAACATTTGCATTTCGCACAGTTTCGCAAAAAATGGACAATCTGTGTGGAAATTCATTCGTGGTAAACCGTCAGATATTGGAAAAATCTTTAATTCCAAATATAATGGTTATATTATCAAAACATATTCCTTTCATTGCTTTGCACATAAATTAATTTACCAAATCATATAAATGTTCCCCAAACCAAACACATTTTCGTCACAAATCTAGTCCAAATAGAAAACATTATTTGGGATGACCATACAAGAATAACCATAACCGAACGTTCATTTCCCTGGATTGCGTTCCAACGGTTTCTTTTATAGGTATCATCCTAACCCGTATGTCAATTTATCTAGGATCTAACAGATAGGTTTGCTTTCAATCGAGGACATTTATATATTTCTCATCTATTTATAAAACGCTCTGCGGCGTGTCTGGACCTTGGACCCTGTCACAGGTCGCCATTTCAGACCAATTTCAAAAATAATTTTTAGTAATAATTTTACATTCACAGATAACATAATAGTATGTAGAATGTCTTTCGTAAGATAAAGGTCAAAGATGTTATCACTCAAAGGGCTATCCAAATATTTATTGACTGCCAAAAACAACCAAAACCCTTGTCAAATACGTCGACTTAAATTTTGACAGTTTCATAATTAAAGCACTCGGTGTAATTTAAAATTGGCAACTCCGGGAGTGCTTTACGACGCAAATTTATTAATTGGCGCCAAAAGTTGTAAAAAGCACGTAACTTGTAACAATGTGTTAGTTAGATAGTGTGTGGTGGAACTTTCATTGGCGTGGACTCTTTTTCTTGTTTGTGATTTTCATTTGAATTTTTAGACTGATCAATGCTTTATTGAGGCTTGTGTTTTTTAATTCTTAAAATACATAACTAAGTTACTATCAATTACATTTAGGGCCGATTTTTCAATTTTTGGATAATCTTATCCGTCCAACATTATTTACACAATAATATACAGATGCCATCCATCCATGCCAGATTTTTGAAATTGTCGTTTAATACGATATTCGAATATGAATAAGGATTGAAAAATCGGCCCTTACAAAAGTATCACAAATATTTTAGTATAATTTGATTACTAAAATAATGTCTACAAATAAACAATGACGTAATGTTAGAAGATACTGTTATACCAATATAATAAGGGCGATTAAATACGGAGCACATAATTAGCTGTTAAATTTTGGAACAATGGCAGCGATCCCATATTATCTAAAATCCCTTAATGAGTTTGGAGTGGCCAGAGATAAGTTTTGTGTCCTTTGTTATCGCCAAATATATAATGTATCAAATGCTAAAAAGATACCGTAGCGTTTTTACCAATATATTTCACATGGCAACATATTTTTCTATAGGTACAATAGGCAAAAGTGCAATAACCTGAAAAGGGGGTTATCTGTAATCAATTATTCAAAATAGTTTAAGTATTATAGTTTATGATTTATCTCTATACAATACGCAAAAAACCTTTGCTCTTCATAGTATGAATGTAGATGAAACTAGGTAATGTTCTTGCTTTAGAATTTTTTATAGTTATTTGTTGAAAGGAGAGGTTCAAATTGGGTTCAAACTTCCAATATTTAAATTCATAGTGTAGCAATAGTATTATATCTCGTCTTTATTTGTTTGTAAATGAACGAGAACAAGTTTTCTTTATTAAATTCGGACTATGCATTTAAATATATGTATACACGAACAAGCATAGTTAGTGAATTTATTTAAAAGAAAGTAAAAGAGCCAGCAAAATGTCTTATTTAACGCGGATAAAGATGAGGACGTTAGCTAGTTTGTAATATAATTAAATTCTTTCTTTCCTCTTAATTTATTCCATTTTATTCCTGAAACCTATCTTTGTAAGGCGACTGCATTTCCAACGAGAAAAAGATAAAGAAAAATCATTTCGTTATGAGAAATATTTCATTTTTATCATAGACATGCTGTTGCCTGCAGCTCTGTCCGCGTAATCAAAATAAATCTTCATGGCACAAACTTTCATCCCTTATTTTATTCCCTTGGAGGTTTAATTGACTCAAGTATCTTTGAAGCGGATGTCGCAGGACTGAAGTTGCTGCCTGAAATAACATTCTAAAACATTTCCTTAAGAATATTTCATTCATGAGACATTCGTAAAAATATATTTAAACGAGGGGTCGCATTGATTTTTCTATTTATGCAAGATAAATAGTCAATAGGCCTTTTACAACAGAACAAGCATGTTTTTTTGTAGAAATTTACATAAATCTCTGTCCTGGTTTTAATAAAGTATAGAATTTGAATAATATTTACTTATAGATACAATATTTTGTACGCATGTATTGTCGTGGTCATTGTTCTTGTAGAGAACTATGAAATTAATTGATAAACAAGTATGTTTACATGAACTAGAACTGTTAATTTTATTTTTTATATTAACTAGTAAACTGAGATAATAGTATGTGTGATATACAGATAATAGTGTATAATGAATAAATCGCGTTTAAAATCCCTTAAAAGTCTTTAATTTCTTTACGGTATTATGTATGCTATACAGGGTACGTGGGGTACATCTTTCCACGAGTTCCAATAGTTGCCAAGAAATTGTGTCTCGCTGGAAATGGAAGAGTTTATTTAATTTTATAACTCTTTTATAGTGCTTGGCGAAATTAACATGTAAGTTTCAAAATGTTTACCGGTCTTCTTGTCTCTAATTCTAATATTTTTACTTGGTATAAACATCAAATTTAATTAAGAAGAGGGAATCATTTCTTCAATGTTTTAATACAATATTATTTGTTCATTTGAGTATATTTTTTACGCATTTTAACAATGGAAACGTATGAAATATTTATCTCTATATACAAAAGAACGAAATTGTTTATCTAATAAGGCATGTTGTTACCCAAATTATTGCTAAGAATACATTATAATAATGTATGATCCTCTTACATGCCACTTCTGACTTCCTACATAATTTCTCTTTGAAAACCATCGAAACATCGTTATTATTTTGCTCGATTTGCGTTTTGTTTCGGAAACTTCTCGTTATTTGAAGTATGGAGTTAGCTATAAATTGGGTATCGTTGTCGTTTCAATAACGATAACGCTATTTGATATAAGCTTATAGATAATGCGACATTGTCTCCTAGTTAAGGAGATAAATGACTTATTTACGTAGGTATTTTAAGGACAATGTTTATGCATTAAAATTATGGAACAGTGTATAATATCAAGCTATATCTTTATATATAAAATTCTCGTGTCACAATGTTAGTCTGCATACCTACTCCTCCGAAACGGGTGGACCGATTCTCATGAAATTTTCTGTACATATCGGGTAAGTCTGAGAATCGGCCAACATCTATTTTTCATATGTACCACGGGCGAAGCCGGGGCGGACCGCTAGTTTAGACTTTAGATATAAAAATAAAATTATGAAAAATTAAGTCACGTAGTGGTTCCCTTGATTTATATTGTTTTATTAGCTCCCTGTCAAATTCCACTTTTGAACGCCTACATCTCAAAATACGTCAATTTATTTTCTTATTTAGACAACATAGCACGGATCTTCGGAATTACGTGAAAAACGAGAATTTCTTTCTCCATTTTATCACATTTTTCTGTTTAGGATTAGTCCAAGAATGAAGAATTCCTATTGTAATGCTCTGAAGGAAATCGTTCTTTGTCCTTGTTATCCATTTATATTAATACGGATATATTAAAGGAATTCTAAAGAATTTTTACATAATATGCTAAACATAAAAGGTGAATGTCTTGTACGTGTTGTGTTTTATTTTGATCTGTTTATCTTGACGAACATCAAAGTTAACATTCATAAGATGAATTCTAAATTGATAAAAATGTTTTTCTCCTTTTTCTGAGTCCGTTAAATCTTTTAATCTTTTAACATCTTAATAATAATTCAGTATGATACAATAAGAAACTTTTTTTGAAATAACGTGATACCTACAAATTTAAAACACTATTGCACGCCTCATAAGCGAAGCGTTGAGGTGGGTACTACTGTCACTTCGCGCAAAACATCTGATTTTTCAAACTTAAAATGTCTTTATGTATCATACATTGCACTTGTAAGATAATACATACACACACATATTAAGAAAAAACACTATTTTTAACGTTCATGATATTTTTGATGTCATTTTTGTTATTTAAACTAGTTAAAAAACAGTTTAAAAAAGTTCTGTCTTGGACGTCCGTGTGTCTGTATGTGCGGATCCTTTTTCTTGTTAACACGATAGCGACCGAAATACTTTACTAATCGAGTCTTTTTTTTCTCTTACGCTTGAGTATGCTCAGGAATAGAACCCTTTCATTTTTCAGGGTCTGATTCGATGTGGTTTAATTGTTATTAAATAAACAAAAATAATAATTAATAAATATTTATTAAAAAAAAATTATGAAGCGTGCACTTTTGGATTTTCCAAATTATTTATTATTTTTATTACTCAAGCAGACTTCGCACACTTGTGGATTGGTAAAGTAGACTCAGGCAATTTTTCAGCGGTCATTTTAAATCCTCTACAAGATATGAGCGCTTATTCTTATATTTTTCTTATTATATTAGAGCAAAATATAATTTCTGCGCTAGAGGTCTAACAAATCTGCCGTCATTAGTTTCTAATTCTTCCAAGTAAGGAGATTGATAAATGGCATCCATTAGTCACTTTCCGAATGACCTGACGCGTTTACATCGAAAAATCTATACCGTATTACCTAGCTTTTATTACCACGAAAGGCATACATGTAGGTACCTGCCAATAACCTGAAACCCTTAACTTCCAACAACTGATTTATTTTTTGTTCGTAATTATTTTAAATAATACCTACAACCTTGGAGGGTACAGTACGCATTACAATTGATCTGTTTTGTTTTTTATTATAAAGCGCGTCACACACGGTGAAGATACTATAATATCCTCCTGTAGAACCGCCATCCTGTTACAAATGACGCGAAATTTTGTGGGTCATTTGTAACAGGACGGCGGTTCTACAGGAGTCTTAGTACGCAATGACAAAAAGAAAAATGATGGTCCGAACGCTGATACCGGATGCGTTAAGATACTGTAATATAAAATATAACAGTATCTTAAGATAAAATATTATAGTATCTTCACCGTGTGTGACGCGCTTTAACGTAGCTTCTCTTAAAAAATAATAAATATAGCTGTATCTACTTGTAACTGTAACTTATAAGAAAGTATAGGTACTGTAAGAGAATAAGTACGCCTCAAATGGTATTACATTATGATGATGGAATGGTATTAAATCAACTCATGCACTAATCCAGACGTTAATAATATCTGTAAATCAGCCATCCAACCATGGATTTTCATTAGGAGGAGAGGATTAACTGAATAAAATAATAATAAAACATGATATCGTTCTTCCTAATGGAAAACTTCAAGAGAAAGATCATAATGTGTAACGACGAGTGGCGACCACTTTACCCCAATTCGAATCGTGGCTGGCATTCATACTTTATTATTCTATTTTTATGGTGCAATATATTTGAATGGGTAGTTTTATTGAATAAGTTGAGTTTTAAGCCTCATCAGATTTCATGATCTACGTAGTAGGTACCTAAAGTACGTATATACTTGTAAAACTAGACTGATATTTTGGTAATGCTCTAATGCACTATACGTTGGAATTGAATTTTTTCTTTCTATACTTTACACGATTTTATTTCATCCAATCAAAATAGATTTAAAAAAAATGTTTATGAAATTATACCTCATTGTACCGACTATACGAAAAAAGATTTGCGCCACAAATTGGATGTACATCGTAAATGCTAAAATACTTAAGTTTCAATATACGGGGAGTTAATTGGAAAAATAATATAAAAAAATAAATAAATGCGAAGACATTGCGTGTCAAACTACCAAAAAGCACTTACAAGGATCGAAAAACCTA
The DNA here is from genome assembly GCF_061535395.1 of Colias eurytheme. NCBI lineage: Eukaryota > Metazoa > Arthropoda > Insecta > Lepidoptera > Pieridae > Colias > Colias eurytheme. The sequence goes on along the minus strand of NC_143005.1, from coordinate 6,282,311 downwards.
TAAAATTAAACCACGGATTGTTTTCGTGTTGGAAGTTTTGCAATAAAAAAGTTTTTGATAAAGTGAGAGTATAAATAAAGGTATTAAGTATAAATGGTAAAAGTATACAATACACTCCCCTAAAAAGATTTAAGAACACTATAGTAAACTCACTGGCTGAATTTTATAAAAGCTAAGGACTAGTTATTTATTCGTAAAATTATTGTAGCTAGAGCAAAGCAAGCTGTAAGGTTATTTTCACATCTGCTTCTTGCTATCTTCACGATTATCATACCATCAAATCGCCTTGGGATGTGAAAGAAAGACGAACAAACATCGCATTATAATATTATCCCTTCATTTTTCGTATTTTTTTTAAGTATATAAATCCTACAAATATTACTGAGTAAGTATGAGTACTAATTATAGTGTAATATATAATATCTACCCATAACGCAATCCCTGTAGCAACAACTAATATCAAACATTTTCGCTGTGTTACCAAGAACAAATTTATTTACTGGTTGATGCCAACTTATACGTCTGGGCAAGGGCTACGTACTGATACACACACTAACTAGGGTTACGGTAAATATTTATGCAATCTAAATATAATAGCATCTGTCCGGGAAGATAGCGTTCTAAATAGACCACTAGTTTTCGTAATCCTGCATCTATCATTCCATTCTGTTCTATGAAAGTTCATTATTCTGTCGCATATTATAATATAGAAACGTAGGTTATGTTTGTAAAACAAAAGGGACTTCTAATATGAAGTAAGTTCGTAATTTATTGAGTACTTACTTGAGAAAAATTAAATGTTAAAACCGATACATAGGTAATTTGCCCGTTCCCAAACATAATAAGGTACTTTTAATAATAATAAGTTCTCTGTGTTACTCTGTCTACCTACCTATGTAATATACTTTGTGAGTGTCTCTAAACACCACAACAGATTACAGAAACAGAACAAATTCGACTGTCATGATTAAATTCAGAGGTGGGTTAGTGAGGCCAGTTTTGGACGACGGTCGGCAAGGCGGAAGGCACGGTTTGGAATCTCATCTCGCTAACTTTACGCCAGCGTCCCTTGGGTATATTTCACATTATCCCCCGTAATACGTTTTCCATATAAATTTTTGAACCGGTTCCAACATTTTTAAGTTAAGTTTCTTCGATAATAGCCTGCTACGTATACTATTAGATTATAATATATAGGTACCTATCTGTTCTGCTTCCTCGTCGTAGTAACATTTATCCATAAATCTAATAATCTATGGCGGCTTGCATATTTTGGATGATATCGTTGAATGAATGAGCAAATAGGGTTATAATATTATAAAGTTTAGTATTTATGAATCGAAAAGCGAAATTCTCAAGTAATAATAAGCATATTGTATTATTGGTGAACAAATAAAAGTAGGTACCTACTGTATGTATATGTAAGTATATTATATTATCTGTGGTATACTGCATAAGTATTGTTACAGAACTTTTAGCCATAAAAGCATTCCACAAGGAAGGTCGTTCTCGGAGGAAATATTTGCTGACCTATTAGCGGTCTACCTTCACTTGAGAAATTTTCACCAATCCTAAGGGAACATCAAGGTAAAGAATCAAAGAAGTTATGTGGTTTTATAGAAATAACATGTCCATTAAAGAAATCTTTAATAAAAATAATAAATAGCTGTTTAATTTTCTCGATTTTAATTTGATTTGATTAATTGACTAAAAACGTCGTTTAACTTTATTATCGCAGGAATTCTTTGAAGCTTCATATTTAAAATATCGAGAAAACATTTTAATTATTTTACTATTTCTAAATACAACGAAAATGAATTTCAAAGCTCCATCTTGCAAAAGTCGACAACCTCGAGAAACATGAATTTCAAAAGTTGACTGATTTATTATTATAGTTTAATCGTTTATACAGTTGTAAGATTTTTGACTGTATATTTATAACACACAAGAAATAAAAAAGATTTTAATTTGAGAAGCTGTTAACTAATCTATGAATTTAGGTTTTTTTAGTATATGTATTTCATAACATTTTTTTTAATTCCTACTTATACCAATATTTTTATTCTGATTCGTTAGTAGCCAATGGACTTAAAAGGCTCACTTTTGTTTCCGGTTAATTCAGTTTTAACTGAGCTTTTCGTTATTATTGTACTGTAACTCCATTAAATTTTATATCAGTTTTAAATTAATCATTGCGAAATTCCACTTAGCAGAGCAAATTTCAGCTAAAACAAAACAAATTTATGTTTCTCGTCACGTCAACGTTCTGTATACTTTGTGTACAGAGAGTATAAGATTTACACAAGATCGTTTTCCTTACAAATAATTGGGTTTGATTTTTACGGTTTTTTTTAACATAATCTTGTACGAAACTACGATAATGTGCTAAAAGTTCAGAACGGTATGTGTTACATTCCAATAAGAAGTTTTCTTTATACGCCTACACAGCAACATTTGCATTTTATTTGACGTCAATGCCTTAGGCTAGGCCTCGTAAAGAAACCGTCTATTCTAGTTTTCTTTATAGAGATTTCTGCTGACCTTTCTTTAGGAAAATACTAACAATTGCAGCTATTTGAAGTATGGGCTGACATTTAAAGACGTATCTATTCATGAGGAAACTATTAATGTAGTACAAATAGCCGGAAGTGTAATCTTATCTCGCTTTAAGCGATCCTTTGAGACGTTGTTGGACAAAGTTCAAACTTTAGGGACTATTTATATGCGTTTGGCGACAGATAGGTCGGAAAGTTCTCTTTTGCGCCTTTAGCTTTGTAAAGATAAAGGATATTTATAGTGTGAAGGGTGAGAGGCTTGGAAAACTATTTAAGCCCACTTGTTCCATCTTATGAATGACTACGGAATATTTGTACTATTGTTTTTTAAGAGCAATGAACAAAGTAGTGGTTGGATGGATTTTATAATATGGATTTGTTTTAACTGCATTTTTATGATAATTTTTATTTGATGAAATTTGTGTGGATAGGTTTTAATTTTACAAAGAGAATTAGTTTGATTTTCATGAGAAGAAATATTAAAGGATATTTTCATGAATTTTCTGAAGGTGAATTTAGTCAGTTCAGCCACAGTTCGGCAGAAAGCTAAACCTATATCCTAAATCCTATAAAGTTACCAATGTCGTAGAAACAAATAGTTTCATCTATTCTACGATTTGCGAGAAATCGTGAACGATTTACAAATAATCCAATACCTTTTTAGAAATAAATGGCTTATGGCTATTATTGTATGTCTGTTTTTATAGAACTAGTCTACATGCTATTTTGTTAATAAAATTATTTTTTCCATTTTGTAGTGTGTACAAAAGAGTATAAAAAATAAGTTCGTATAATAACTGGAACATAAGAAACGGGTTCTATTTTCGTCAATAACATTGAACCACATTATTTATACATATCTGTGTGAAAAAACGAAAAAAAAAGGTGAAAAAATTGGCGCCGCGTGATTTGGACTGTGGAAAACAACAGCTGTCGAAGCTTGTGTTAATGAATCTACATAGAAACAATATTTCGTACCAAATAAACACGCAATTTTTATTATTTGATTGTTTCTTTTCAACGCTCAGTATTAAATCTAAATTCAAACTCCTGAACAAAGCTAAAATGATACTTACGATGATGGTGAATATTAGTAGTATTACAAAATTGGAAAGTGTGTTTATTTGTCTTTATTTTACGTCGCAACGTAGCGATTTTATGATATGATTGGTATGTCTGGATATAGTTAGGTTAGGTTGGACTTTTTTACTCGTGTTATTTTTGGTAACCACAGAGCAAGTAATATAGTATTATAGGTAACGATAATGACAATAGAATACAGGAACTGCCGATATTATTTTCGAAATTCATAAATCAAAAAGCGTAGGTATTTGTTATACCTACCTTGTTACAGCTTTTAACCACGCATCAATAGCAGCGGATGTTTATACATATAAATTCAGACGATGACACGACTATGTGCATCATGTTTGTTTACAATTTTACAAATTTAGGTACTATTGCTAATTTCGTGTACCTATTCAGTTCTGGATTTTCTATTCCCTTTTTCGGTAATTTAAATAATCGTTTAGTTACAATATTATTGTTTAGTAAGAGATTAATATAGAATATACAAAAATAAATGAATCTGTGATAATTAAATTTAAAGAATTAAACGATGAATTATTGTTAAGACAAAACAAGACAATAGGCATATTATAGCGCAGTTATTTGTGCTAATAACAGTTCTCTTCTACTCCTGAAAGTAAAATTTTCTCGAAATTCCATCTCTGATAAAGATTTTTTTAAATTATTAATAAATAATATTATGTTCTCTTTTGTTTAAGGTTTACCCAACGATTTAACAGTCTACTGGCACCAATACCCATACAGTTTGGGCCTGGTTTTCTGCAAGCTCCGAGCTTTAATATCAGAAGCGTAAGTTTTTGTTTAAGCGTTTATTTTGTACAAATTTATTAGTCAAAGCTACAGAGAATACTCCTTTTATTTTACTAATATCGTCACTGTTAAGTACACTTTGCTTAAATAATCACTTTTCCTTGTATGTTGTTTTTAGATTGGTAAAAAAAGATGTTTAAAAAATGTAGAGAATTTTTTTTATATTATCTAAACGTCTCGTAACTTGGGAGGTCTATTATCATCAGTGGTATTAAATGGAGGTCGTTATTTAATTTAAATAATACAGTAATTTAGCATTATGGCAGTTGGCGATTTCTTCGCCCTAATTCTTATATTTTGAGCAAAGAAACCGTCCAAAGATCACAAGTTGGTGAATTCTGTTTTTAATGATCTTTAACATTCCGGCTTTTTAGATCTTTATGATAAATTTAAAAATACATAACTAAGTACATACTTTATAGTTAGGTATACTTACGTACAAAATTTGAAAATTTGCAAGTGAGAATAGAAAAATATAAAATAAAGTTCTGAATATTTTTATCTTCTTCAATTCAAGATCATGTCGAAACTCATCATCCCATTAATTCCTGGTCGCGCCAATATAAAATATACGTAAATATATTCTTCGATATGAAAGTGGACTGTATTCAGATCTACGTGGTGTTAGCAAAGAGGGATAGACAGGATACACACGGCACGTACCTCGTCGGAGGGAGTAGCGTCCAGAACACACGCGCCGCCACGCGGTCAGGATCCTCCAGCTCGCGGCGGGCAAGAACGGCGTCCAGTCCCACACTCCACACAAACACACACGCGGCGGTGAGCGCGACCAAGGGCCGGGGCACAGGATACCCCGGTGATGTTACAAGGGCACAATGCCTGATGATCTAGAGAGCCTCGTGGAAGCTCTCCGGCGGTGGCCGAGTCCCGAACCTCGCGAAGGCACGGAGCGAACCCGACTGACTTCAGCGACACGAACGTCGCGTTCACGTCTTATTGGACGTGTCACGTGGTTAGAGACCACGCGATGATTGGTTGTGCTCGTATGTAGGGAAGGATGAAGGAACACACCACAAACAATAAACGTTTAATTTCTACATTTACTATTTTAATTATATTGGCGTTACCATATCCACCCGCCCTAAATGGGTCACCATTTAAAACCAATCATAAGATACAGCGAAAAACTATGACTCTAGGATCGCATAATGCGCGCGGGTTAATAAAGTCCTAAGAGCCACGGCGGTAATATAAATTTTATAACAAGTTCTATGGCTCTAGGAGCGCAAAATGCGAGCGGGATAATAAAAAATCCTAAAAGTCACGGCGGAAATATAACTAACAAATTCTATGACTCTAGGATCGCGTAATGCGAGCGGGATATATAAATTCCTAAAGTCACGGCGGTATTACAACTAACAAATTCTATGACTCTAGGATCGCGTAAAGCGAGCGGGGTATAAAAAATTCCTAAAGTCACGGCGGTATTATAACTAAGAAATTATAAACGAAAGCGGTGCAAAACTTAAAATTAAACTTAACTAACTGCGGTAATATACTAATGCGGTATAACTATTGTCTTGGAAGCGGACATAAACGAACGACCGGGCGAAGGTAAGTTCCCTTGGCGGTTCTAACTGTACAAACGCGCGCGACGTCGTCCTTTGAAGGATGTACCTTCTCTACGACGGCTAAAGACCAGGTTAGGGGCGGTGCATTATCATTTATTACAACCACGACCGTTCCAGGAGTAATAGGTGTCGAAGGCGTATTCCATTTCTGCCTAACCTGCAAACCGTGTAAGTATTCCAATCTCCAACGTTTCCAAAACGACTGAACTAACTTGTCCAGTAGCGAGAACCTATCAAGCAAACTGACGTGATCAGATTTGACTTGAGGTGCGGGTAAAGCTAATAAAAGCGCGGTTATTAAAATAACTACAAACAAATGCGTTATAATATTCATATATTTAATATGATAATAGTCAACGATCATAACAATCATGTGATCATTGCGCGGTAATATCACTGGATGCTTATGTGCATATTCCAGGGCGGAATCGCTTAGACGTCCGATGAGGATAAGTCTGTTGCGAATAAAAGGCCTCAAGCGGTTGAGAGCCTGCGAATAAAATTTATAAAAGAGTATATTATAATACTCCTCTGCAAAATATTTATTTTGCAGGGCGGGAATAATTTTATTCTCAGCGAAATTAGGTTCCTCTACGGTCATCATAGCACCGCGACGGGTTAATAATATAAGGAACCTATAAATATAAAATACACGACGCGCCGAGACGCGAAGGGCGGTATCGTATAAAGCGCAATGCTTTATAGGCGGGCACACAGCGTGCGCTAATAATTTTCGTTCGGGAATGTCTGCAATAGATTCACCATCGAGACTCCTAAGAGGCCATTCAGATGGGTCCGAACGAGCCCACTGGGGTCCGTGGAACCACAGAGGGTGCGGTACGAGATTTTGTGGCGCAATGCCACGCGAAAGAACGTCAGCGGGATTTTCAATACCAGAAACATGGTAGAAATTATTTGATGGGATGTTATACACGACTGTGGGAGCAACGAAGCCCATCATGTCCCACAGACGGGCGGCAATTGACAAAATGGAGTGCTTATTGCACATCACATCGGCGGGAGCGGTAATTTTAAAATAAAAACAATCAACAACGGTAGACCAATGCAGACCAAGTAATTTATGTTGCACGGTCTTATCAAACTCCACCGCGGAGGGTAAAAGTTTGTGCGAAGCGGGAAGATTATCTAACACATTTTTACTATTACTGTTCCACTTAATAAGATCCCACTGAGCTCCCCTAAACAAATCGATGAGCTGCTGCGACGCGGAAACTGCTTCACATTCCGTGGGAATAGAGAAGGCGATATCATCCATATACAACGAGGAAGACGCAATGCCACTCGCGAGCGGATATCTCGCGCCGTCATCTTCTACGAGCTGTCTTACCGTGCGCAGTGCATGATAAGGACTAGACTTGATGCCGAAGCAAACTCGATTAAATTGATAAAGAAGCAGCGGATCCTGCGGGCTGAAACGATATAAAAAACATTGAAAACGACGATCAAACTCACGCACGAATATCTGCAGAAACTGTTGGCGGCAATCGGCGGTCATGGCAATCGCGTGGAGACGAAAACCTAAAATTATTGTAAACAAATTGCCTTGTAAATTCGGCCCAACATGCAGAAGGTCATTCAACGAACGCTGGCTTCCAGAAGTTGGCATGCTAGCATCTAAAACCATGCGCAGCTTAGTCGACGATTTATCCTCGCGCAGAACAGCGTGATGCGGTATAATATAAATAGGTGTAGGGTCACGCGGATCATACGGAGGCGCGGGTGAAATATAATTTTTCGTTAGATAATCTTTTATGACGTCATCATATGCCAACCTTAATTTAGGTGAAGCCTGTAGCTTTCTTTCGAGGCACATGAAACGCTTGCGGGCAATATTAAATGAGTCACCGAGAGTGTAGAAATCATCCTTAAATGGAAGCGAAACAATATATCTACCACTCACGGGATCGCGGGTTGTAGTTAATTTATAATATTCTTCACATTCAACATCATCGGGATGTTGAACGGGCGGTGCGGTAGGAAGCTCCTCGAGCTCCCAGAAACGCCTGACTAATGAGTCAATAGCGGCGGTCTCTTGAACGTGACAACACGTCAAGGGCGGTTTATGTATGTTAGGTATGGTGGGTACTGAACCCATTATTACATAGCCTAACACCGTGCGCAATGCAGCGGGCGCCGACGAGTCACGAGATGCATGAACTACGTCGGGGAGAAGCAGATGAGGGAACAGAGAAGCACCGATTAATAAATCGATTTTATTTGGCGTACCAAAACTCTCATCTGCGAGCGGTAAATGCGAAATATGCGATAAGACAGAAGTGTCTATAACAGCGGTAGGTAATAAATCCGTAACATGATCAACAACTAGCGGTGAAATATTAAAAGATATGTTGTTGTCAAGACGCGAATAAAATTTTATATTTACGGAATTACTATTTATAATTTTTTCTGAACCACCGAACCCCTTAATAATAGTACGTTCGGTTTTCTGCGGTTTAATACCTAAACGTTCACAACATTCATTCGTAATGAAGTGACTTTGCGAAGCGGAATCTAAAAGCGCGCGAATAACAAGCCGTTCGCCTTTACAATTATAAGCTACGACTTCAGCGGTTGATAATAAAATAGTACATTGTTTATTCGCGGGCGCGTTGCATTGAAATGCGTTATCAGTATCAGCTGTATAGCTAGCGGTACATAGCGCAATGTCGGAGCGGACGCACTCGCCCGACGCGGACGGCGCAGGCAACGGCGGTGTGCTGCGCGGCGGGGGGTGAGACGCAGGCGCGGGAATGGACGATTCGCGTTTCAAATGTAACATCGTATGATGTTTTAATTTACAAATGCGGCAATTAGAATTAGACGAACAACTAGAAACTCGGTGTTTAATACTGAGACAATTTATACACGCGTTTCTATCCTTTACGTATTTCAGACGTTCCTGCGGACTCATTTTATGAAAACTCGAACATTTAAATAAATGTTGATGTGTAATATTTGTACAAAGACAACTATATGCGGAATCAGCGGTTGTTACGTAAGACTGATACGTCTTAGGCGGTGCGGAAGAAGTATTATTTAAACTGCGGTTATAATTATTCTTTCGAGGCGGTTTATTTATTCCCGAATTTGTGGAAGGATGAATGCGTTCTAATACCTTCGCACGAGTTTGAATAAATTGAACTAAATTATCAAAAGTAGGCATTTCACTACCAAACTTAGTCTCGAAAGCGCGAACAGTATCTGAGTCTAACTTCTTCAACGCGATATGAACAATCATTAAATCTGTAATATTATCTAACTTTATATTCTGTAAGGCGCGCACTGCGCTAATAAAGTTATCAGTAAATAAATCAAAGTTTGTTGCGGACGGAGAAAGCAAAGGTTTAAAATCAAACATTTGATTTAAATACGCGGAAACTAACATACGTTTATCATCATATTTATTTTTTAAAGTTTGTAAAATTAAATTATAATTTTCAGCGGAGGGGGTTATACCAGCTATAACAGTTGTGGCCTTCCCCGTTAATTTACCTAGTAAATAATATAAACGCTCGGCATCTGTAAGGCCGGGATTGTTGTGAACAATTGATTCAAAATTCGAAAGAAACAGCGGAAATAAGCGAATATCACCCGAAAATGGTACTAATTCGATAGGCGGTAATTTAGGCCTATTTTCATGCAAATTATTAATATCTCCGTGTGACGGACTTGGTTGCGAATATTGCGATTTAATTCTTATAACTCTGCTATATAAAGACTCGAATGCAACGAGGCTTTTATAATCAGGTTTCGCGGTAGGTGTTAATAATAATAAGCGAGTATTGTATTCGTCTAAACACTTTTCAAATCTTTCACGTAATGATTCTATCTGCGCGGACTCGTCAAGGAAACTTTCCATTAGCGAGGCGTTGTTATGAACGTTTAAAGACAAATCATACATTTGTTGCACCATTTCGAATATAATTTCGCGTTTAGCTAATAACATGGATAACTGCGAATCATTTATATCTTCCGAATCATTAACATCCGAAGCGTCACTATCAGGTAACTTAGTCATTTTCTTAGGCGGCATTTTTAATAACAAAAGTATATATTCGAACAGAGAATGTTACAATACAAGTTACAATAACAAGTAATACGACTAAATAAAGTAGGTCAGCGACGCAAGCGTAATATGAACCGAGTTTGAATTTTCAATATGGTCGGATTATAACAGCGGATCGCGGGACGCGGAATGACCTAGATAACGTTATAAATTTCGAGCGCGGGTAGCGGATAAATAAATATGATGAAATATGTTCGATTTATAATGATTTTAGCGTTATAACTGCGGATAAACGATATGAATATAGTTTTAATTAACTATTTTAATAATAATATACGCGTAACTTAATGTTACGGGCGGAATAAAATATATTTTAAGCAAAAAATAATAGATGACGCAATGTCGATCTATGCGGTATATTATAGTTATTTCACAATGAATGTACTATTAAATCGCTTATTAGGGCCTACAATGAGTATCCTAATAAGGGCGGGTTTAAAATATATTTTATATGAATAGTAGAAGACGCATTGTCGTTCTATTATATGCGGTATATTAAATAGTATTTCGCATTGAAGATACTACTAATCGCTTATTAGGTCCTACACAATGAGTATCCTAACAAGGGCGGTGGAATCATCAGGTATTTATACGGAATGACCAAACAATGGTTACTATCCGGCTCGAAGGACCACTCAATGGTCGCGCCAATATAAAATATACGTAAATATATTCTTCGATATGAAAGTGGACTGTATTCAGATCTACGTGGTGTTAGCAAAGAGGGATAGACAGGATACACACGGCACGTACCTCGTCGGAGGGAGTAGCGTCCAGAACACACGCGCCGCCACGCGGTCAGGATCCTCCAGCTCGCGGCGGGCAAGAACGGCGTCCAGTCCCACACTCCACACAAACACACACGCGGCGGTGAGCGCGACCAAGGGCCGGGGCACAGGATACCCCGGTGATGTTACAAGGGCACAATGCCTGATGATCTAGAGAGCCTCGTGGAAGCTCTCCGGCGGTGGCCGAGTCCCGAACCTCGCGAAGGCACGGAGCGAACCCGACTGACTTCAGCGACACGAACGTCGCGTTCACGTCTTATTGGACGTGTCACGTGGTTAGAGACCACGCGATGATTGGTTGTGCTCGTATGTAGGGAAGGATGAAGGAACACACCACAAACAATAAACGTTTAATTTCTACATTTACTATTTTAATTATATTGGCGTTACCAATTCCCAATTGTATTGAAGTAAGAAAACAAAATAGCATTCCTGCAAATCGTTTTGGGTCTCAAATAAAGCAAAAAGTTCGTAAAATTCAGAATAAATAAATGTGTTATAATTTCGATATTCATACAAATACATAATAAAGAAGAAATCAGATTTTTCGGTATTTGTGGGCCTAGCAAAACCTATGTATAAACGGTTTCTAATTTTACTGTTTTTTAGATATTTTTAGCTTTCTGGCTCTGTTATAATAAATGATATCGTAATAAATGTTTTAGGGATAAATATATTATTTAAAATTGCACACAACGCAAAAAAGCGATTTTCAAAGCAAAGCTTTGTATACAATTGCAAATAACTGTCTATTTACTCTACTGTATAATATTATGCTTGTTATATGAACACCGCAAGAAAAAACACAATATTCAATCTTCTTATATATAAAAAAAATGAATCGCAAAATGTGTTGGTAAGCGCATAACTCGAGAACGGCTGAACCGATTTCGATAATTCTTTTTTTATTATATTCCTTGAAGAACGAGGATGATTTAGAGAAAACGTAAATATGTACCACGGGCGAAGCCGGGGCGGACCGCTAGTACATTATATTTATGAAACAGTTGGGATCGAGCACACCTGGCTCAATAATTAGGGACACTAACTGCTGAGTCATGATATTGTTATATGTAGGTACATTATTATCTTTCTAGAGAAAGCTTAAAGAAAATATTCTTATTTGTTACGATCATCAAGATAAACTATTAAAATGACTAATGATCCTATAACTTTCTAAGAGTCAGCCTTGCAGGTCTATAATTTTTAGATTCATCATCATTTTAGAAAAATAAATCCATAATTTACTGATTTATATCCCCTTAACATCAGGTACCACCTCTATAATGACTAAATAGATAATTATTTCAACTTCTGACATTTTTAACGCCGGCATTATTAAAGGAATGCTTAAGGTGATGAATTAATTTTTCTAACATTTACGGCCCTTTTTAAACCTTCGTAATTTTTATATTATTAAAGTTGTCGTGATGAAAATTCTTGACAAGAAAGTTCAATAGTAACACAATACGTCTACCGTTTTAGAAACATGATTCCATGATATTTTCTCGATAGAAAAAAAATACAAAGTTCTCATTGTTATTTTTTTTTAATCTCTGGCATCTTCAAAATAACAAACGTAAAGTTACGACTTTTTGGATATTAACTATAAAACATACAACCTATACGTCTACCGATTTAGAATTTTGAAATATGCGATGGTTTTGAAATAAACAAGAAATACTTGAAATTAGCGCGCGACCAGCCAATATAGCGAGAGCCGCCCTGTACCTTCCTACCCCGATCGCTGCACGAGTCATTCCCGCTACGGCCGTCACACGGGGAACTTGTGTCGCTCGCGCCATCGTAAAAAAGGGTGACAACTCAATTAGACAAAATGAGACAAATGGGGACAATAAAGAAAATAAGAAGAAGAAACATAAAGGTTGGAGGAAAAAGAATGCTTTCAATTGGAACAAATTAATGAAGTAAGTTGGTTTTATTTCAAAATTTGATGATAATTGTATTATAGACGATGTTTGATATGTACCCCTGTTTTAAGTACATAACGAATGTGTAAGATTTTTTTCATTTATAACATAGATAATCTTTTCAGAAATCCGGAATCCAGAAGGAAAATAAACCCACTGATTGTTCACAATGTGAACCCACTCCTTCGTAAGTACCTTTATTCAGTCAAAAATGTATGTTATCAACGCTCTACTGGTTTTATCGCATGATTCCATTTTTAGCAAAAAGCAACAAAGTGCAAAGAAATAAAAAATCATGGTGAACTTAGTGGAAGTATGGTGGCCGTAATATGGAACAGGAGCTCATTGGAGTAGTATTATATTTAAAAAAATACGAAAAAATTCAAGAATTACATTTCTTAGTAGGTGGTAGATAAGTATGTTGTATAAAGAATTTGATGTTGATATTTATTTCATTTATACTTACTACACCTGTGCGGGAAATTGCTTAGTACTAAAACAGGTTTATATTCATATTTACATAGTAATGTGAGTTTTCATTTCGAAAAATTTTGTGTAAGTAGGTATATTAAATTGAGTTCCTGGGTGATCTGGAAACACAATTGGGCCCGGAAGATGGCGCTGCAGTCACTCCTCCTAATCACATGAACCGATTTGGATGAATATTTGTGTGCACATTTCATTGTTGTGGGATGATTGGTTGATTCGTTTTCACATTAGCTAATATTATGTATTTTTGTTGTAAACTTAATTTAATGTTTATAATACATTATTATTGGTATAAATAAGCCAGTGTTCGTCTCACATTGCTGTACCTGCCTACCTACCCTACCAGGGCCTAACTTTGTTCTGGCTATTTTATTTTAATTATTTGTAATGAATAATTACAATTATAATAGAGTGCAAAAAATAAATACATGCGTCAATATATTTTGTGTTTTTTTTTAAACAATTTTTTTATTTTAAAAAATATCATTCCGACCGCGGCTTTGCCCGCGTGGAATTAGGTTATATCGTGAATCCTGTTTTTTCCCACAGAAGTGTTCAGTTCGGATAAAAAGTATCCTATGTGTAAATCCAGGCAATTAGCTATATTTTATCAAAATTGGTAATGTAGTCTTGACGTGATTAAGTAACAACTAACAAAAAAATATACAAATTTACATCCAAAGTTTCGCATCAGTTTTACTGTATTAGTGATATCTTCCACTCTTGACTTTGACTGAGAAGAATTAGGGTTTATAACTTCTTTCAGAAATAGTACCTTTCATTTCTGGGCATGATGTAATATCTACGTCAGCATCAAAATCTATCTAAATCAATTCAGTAGTCCGCGTTATTGAGTACCATTTCATTTTTTCAGAGTAACAATATTTTTTGTTATTTTAAAGATTATTTATAACCTGTATTATTTTGTAATAAAGTAAACATTACGAAATGATAATAATTATTAATAATGTCTAAGTAGTTGTTAAAAAGAAGATTATTTGTTTATAAGCAAGAAAATAAAACCAATAAATCAACAATTAAATAAATGTATGACAATATTATAACTGTATGACGACTCCATACATGTTTGTCCCGAGTCGGCCAGCGGCAGCGCGGCGAGTTTGCAAGAATGACTTCGCGCACACCCGCGTTCGCGATAGCGAGCTATTAGACTCCGCCCGCCAAGCAGTGGATTTTTTTTTTGTGTATCGTCAGTTGTGGTATACCTAATTGAATGTGTTAATTGAATTTGATGACAATTTACAAGCTGCGTAGGTGTAATTTCAGTGGGTGTACCGAATAGAATTCTATTTTCATATAATTTGTGACAATTATCGATAAATTTATTATAATTATTGGCATAATTACTTGCTACTATGTTATCCAGTAGGTATAGTCGAACATGATAATCACAGGCCACAAATACAAGATACAATCAAAATTATAATATTGATTTTAAAATAATAGTGTTTGTGAATTGCGTTTTGCTTTACAGAACCTTGTACAATTACTAGTACTTCTGTTACCTTCATAAAGGGTAGCGATTTGTATTAGTTACTTCACGAAGAAAAGAAGATTAAAACCATGATTTGACCACTAGGAAGCGAAAGAGAAATTGAAAATCGACTTTGCTTGAATAGGACGTTTATCTCTGAATTTCATGAATCGTTTTAAATACTTAGACTTAATAACTAGTCATACAGTTAGATCCTCATATATATGCGAATTTATTAGCTTATCGTAGGGATCCCAATTGTTTAATTTAGGATCCTAACCTTGAATGTTTTAACGAGCCCTTTTCGATATGTGTGGCTCCATTTTTTATAAGTACTAGGTTTACTAACTGCCAATACATCACGATCAACTTTGTCCATTTAGATTTTATGACATAGGTATAACAATTTTATGAAATGATCAATCTCTTTATCATAATTTGTGATACGGATTCATACTCAAAACTTATTCATTCATGAATACTTTAAATTTTTTTATAAATAGCCAATTTTTTGAAAGTTCAAGTGGCCAAAGTTCTATTAAAATCTTATTTGAATTCGCCAACTTCAAGTTTGTAATTTGAATAGCAGATAAGTCGCACAAAGTCGAAATAGCGGGTGCATTTTAACTAAATTAGGGATAATTGCATTTTCGTTTTGAACATTTGTTCAGTCTGAGAGAGCAGGAATAATAAGACGCTGCGTCATTCCATGAATTTCTCAGTTAATTATGCTTGAGCACGATTACTGATTTCTACAATAGATACATTAGATTCCTTCTCATAAGGTTAAGATATCACTGCTAAAGCGTTATGCATACATAGGCCTTCACAACATAATATATGGCCAAGGTTTCAGTTTTGCAAGTTAGCCTGTTTAATTGACGCAGACATAGATATTGAATAAATGAATTAATATCAATTAAGTGGCTTTCCTAGATCGTATAATAAAAAGAAATGACTGTTGTTAAAAAAGGTGCATATTAGATTGTTTTGTGATACAAGAATCTATCAGGCACTCTTAGTATTTTAAACTTTCTAGGCTTTTGAATTGTTTTCCATTTTGTCTTGATTCCGACTCTATATGCGTTTCCTTTTCAGAGCAACCTACGTGTCCGTTCTGACGATATCTGCGTTCACACTGGAGCGCTATCTCGCTATATGTCATCCCTTGCACCTGTACGCCATGGCAGGACTGACAAGGGCTTCAAGGATCATCCTAGTGCTATGGGTGGTTGCGTTTGTCTGTGCGTCACCGTTTGCTGTTTACTCCGATATTAGTTACAGGGACTATCCGCCAAGTAAGATGTGAATCAAACATTATGTTGTTACTAACTTTCCGCACGCAGCTTCGCCCGTTTTGTAGAAAAAAATTGGTTGTCTGTAAAGTCGGTTTACTGACGATAGTTGAACGTGACAACGTCCGATTGTGTTTCTTTGTCGCTCGTTCCGCGCTCTCGCTCGCACTTCAAGCCTACATGGAACGCCTCAGAGCGAGGTAATGCCGCATGAGTCATGTTTTTTCGTGCGTGCAGCTGGCTCTATCGAATTTTAAGACGTTGTCACGTCAAAAAAATATATACTAATAACCTTCCTAAAATCTCCTCTATAAAAAAAAGTCATCAAAATCCCTTACGTAGTTTTAAAGACCTAAGCAGACAAATAGACGCGGAAAGTGACTTTGTTTTATACAGTGACTAGTTAGTGAAGAGCAGTTGCTCTTCGCGGTTTCAACCGCGTGGCTCCGCTCCTGTTGGGCTTAGCGTAATGATAACCCTATAGCCTTCCTCGATAAATGGGCTATCTAACACTGAAATATTTTTTCAAATTGAACCAGTAGTTTCTGAGATTAGCGCGTTCAAACAAACAAGCAATCTCTTCAGCTTTATAATATTAGTACTTATAGATATTCTGTGTGTTTCCAGTTCCCACACATTTATGACGTAGGTTAGTTGAAAACTAAGTTCAGGAGATAGTTGTGCTTGTTTGATGTATGTAAATTAACTATAACAGACAGTACGAGAAACTTTTATTAAATTATGTAGGTAGGTACCTATTTCTTTTTTGTTTTTCAGCTACATGATGTTGTAAATAGGGCATGTAAATAAAGTATTCTGATTTTGATTTGTTCGCCACCTTCTATAATAATAATGTACATTTAATCTTATATCTGAATGACATGGTCTAAATGACAATTGATAAAATAAAGTGCTTTTATTTTTTTTTTATCTTTATTTATTAAACTGAGGATTTTTCAAAGTAACCATGCGACGGCTGTAAAAACAAATCTGGAAAATTGGCTACCTAACGGTATATGAAACGTTTACCAGCGTTTACCAATGTCATAAACAAAAGCTTATTTAAAATATCATAAAGTTGACACACCACACAGCAAACGGCGCTAAATCAATTTTATCGGAATTAATTTCCCTTTTACTCATCAATCATGGATTCATTTAACGTTAACCTGCAAGCCGATAAATTCACGTGATTTTTTTACCTTAATTCAATAACATTTGCACAAAAATCAGTAAAAACGCCGAAATTAGAAGGTTCCACATTTATTACTTCAGTTTTTGTAATCAAGGCTTTTAGAAATGTAAAATTAACAATATCTCACGTTTAAAAATACGGTCTTCTTTTAATAATATATGTACCTATACATGTTGCTACTAGTAACGACAGTAAGCAGATGAAAATATCCCAATTAAATATGTATGATTTACTTTAATCTGAAATAAGCTTTCAATTTTTCTAAATGTTTCAACAATAACGAAATTAAATGAAATAAATCTCTATTTTTTGCCAGAGCTTTCACGGGTTTTGAGAATATACGACTTAATACCTGTGGATGCTGGACTAAGCACGTTTTTAAAAACAATTAAAACAGATAAAAACCCTAACTATGGTCCAGTTATCCTGTTATTTTCATATGAATGCCATTAAATTGGAATTTAATTAATAATTATTATTGATAAAAATATTTTAATGCTTAAAATAATTATTATTGATAAAAATAATTTAATGCTTTGTTTGTTTACTTGAACGCGCTAATCTCAGGAACCACGTGTCCGATTTCAAAAATTATTTCACTGTTAGATAGTCCATTTATCGAGGAAGGCTATTTAAGCTATATATCATCACACTAAGACTATTAGGAGCAATGCGGAAGAGATAGTTAGGTAGTAAAACATTAAAACTAATAAATATGGTCCAGCATTATCTATTGATTGTAAAAACTAAGCAACTAATAATATAAAGATAATGAAAATTATATTACCATAATAACTAAATTGATATGAAATAGAAACCAGCTCAATACAACGTCGTGAGCAAAATCAACATAAGCTGAACATTAACGTTCGCAAACATAATATTAATTCAATATTTAACTAATTTATATAGAGCGCTTGATGTTAGCTTTTGCAATATTGAAATCGATTTGTGCCATTTCGTCTAATTTTATTAACATAATATATAAGTGTTTTTCGTGTGGTTTGTGAATAAGTACAAGCCTGAAATATGAATAATGCAAGACAGATAATTAATATTTTAGTCCGAAGATTGAATATGATGTATATTACTATCATTCCATACATTATGTACCTTATCTTATTTCAGGCAGGATTTATCCTTAATCCATAAATAATATCAGATCGGTAGAACCTTCAGAGTAGAGAATAGAAATCTACTTATATTATTTTAAGGAAAATTATGTTTTTATCTAATTGTTACAGCGCATTTTATGTTTTCATAACTGTGATAGTTGTTATTCATATATAGATTTACACCGTAGGTATACATTTAATTCTTGCAAATCTTTAATGACTTTTTTTAATTGATATGTTTAGAACAAAGAAGGAACCAACGTCTTCTTTGCTTGTAATGAAAAAATATAAGTATATATGTTAGTTACAAATAATAATATTTTACCTTCTATAGATTCCGGCAACATATCTCTGGATTCAGCGTTCTGCGCGCTGATGGCGTCATCACCCCTTCTAGAATTAAGCAGTATATTCTTCTTTTTCGTGCCAGCCATTCTCATCCTATGCTTGTATGTTACAATGGGATGTCATATAAGGTAATTCTTTATTTACTTGTAATTGTTCACTCACATAAATACTTTCTTGAAATCGATAGAATATCAAGAGTTTGGAAAGATATTTCTGGAGTGAAATGAGTTGTAGAATGCTCTAGGCGATGGGAATATTGTATACGTAGTTTATTGGTAAATATCATGTCATTTTTTCAACATCCATTAAGTAGAAACAAATTAATATGCAAATAGGAAACGAATGATTTGTTCTTTTTATTGTAGATAATATATCTAATGCAAGGAACATAAATCCATACTAATATTATAAATGCGAAAGTAACTCTGTCTGTCTGTCTGTTACTCAATCACGCCTAAACTACTGAACCAATTTGCATGAAATTTGGTATGGAGATATTTTGATACCCGAGAAAGGACATAGGCTACCTTTTATTGCGAAATATGTACCACAGGCGAAGCTGGGGCGGACCTTTAGTTTTATTATATTTTCATGAAATTGCGTTCATCGCGCGTTTGAATACTTATTATGTCATAACACATTAGATAGATTGAAGCAATTTGCTTGCTCAGTAACTGAATTAAAGTTTAAATACCATTATGTACGTAGAAGTATTATCGGCTGTAAAATCAAATTGCGATACGCTCACGCTCTAATGGAAATTTAGGAAGTTAATTTGCACTATAAAAGAGGCGTAAAATACCTCACAATATGTAATAAGTATGGCAATTGTCGTAGTAATTAATTCTAAAAGATGGTTTTGAAATTAAAAGTCCCCAAGTTTTGGTAGCTTTTTAAACTTATGAACATGTTTTGAAATCTTATGAACATGTTTTCAAAAAATTTTTGTACCGTTTAATCGATAAAGAATATACCATTTATTTGATGTAAAATTAAATACATTTTCATGATGACAAAATGTTTATTAATTTCATACGTTTGTTCACGACCCCAGGTAGCAACGACACTCATCAATTATCCTTCAATGTAACCTTAATTACAATTCAATTGAACCCTCATTGCCATTACACATTAGCGCTAAAACATTTTGAGACGATTCATTTAAGACAAGTGAATTAGATTGATTGGTTAATTAACGACTCAATTGCCGAATCGAATTGACGTTAAAACCAATCAGCATAATGAATATTTTTTTATTACCCAATTAAACTGACAAGAGATTTTCTCGTCTCTCGATTTAAGTATTTTTTGGATGTTTTATTGTCGAAGTATTATTATTGTATAATTGTGACACTGCAGACTGCGATGCAGCAAACAATGCTCCTTTTGTAGTCAAATTACCCGTCTCTCGATGAAAAATTCCTAATTTTAAATACGAATATTTTGTTACAGTTCTTACCTACGGCACTAAATAGATCTTTCCGCCCACGTATTCACAGAAAAACTCGTTTAGTTTCCGTTCCCGGGATATGTACCTTATTTACTGTATTAGTCTTATGTACTTTCTCAAGTTTCAAGCTATATTTGTATCAAATTTACTCAATCGGTTCAGTGGTTTAGGCGTATAGAAGAGACAGACAGAGACATCGCCAAAAAGACAATGCTACTTTCACATTTATAGTAACAGGCGGAACATAATTATTTATTATACGTTTTTAACTAAGCAACTTGCTTTAATTAATTTCTGGTCACCACATCAGGTAAAAGCATAGTTAGTTAGCTTTTTAATGTACCAACTCTCCGATAAAACTCATTCCGAGGTAAATAAAGGCCTGCCCTGTGGAGCTCGGCAGTTTGTTATTGACATTTAGCAAGTTAAAGAGAGTTAGGGTCGCATGTGTACTTTGTCTGAAGGTTGGTACACAGTGGCTGCGAAAATGAGCTATCTTCGTTGAGATAAATATTAAATAGATAACAGATGAGGTACTGTTATTTGGGATCTTTGGACATCTAGAAATATTGTGTGTGTTACATAATTATTGCTATTAAATATGAAAACCTAGTCTGTATCTAATAGTGTATATAAAATGTGTTAATCTAAACTGAATCTATTACATACGGTGGTAAACAGTTTTTCAATGTCCTTGGAGTACGTAATTTATAATAATACTAATCCATTGTTTAATTAACTTACTTAGGTACTATTTATAATGTTATCAATAAAATTACATAATAGTAGTCCACAATTTTATTTCCCTTTTTATTTAATATTTAATTTTCTGATGTAATAGGTCAACACGGGTGAATAGAAAGAGCAAGGGTCTACTGAACGGTCAGATCCACGGAGAGACGCGGCAGGCGAAATCCAGGAAAGCCATTATCAGAATGTTAGGTATGTATTTGTTTCTTAGCTTTTTGTTCTTAGAGGTGTATTTATTCCTTGCTTTTCGAATAAAAGTGAAATTTATATAGCTGATATAATAAATTAGTGTTTAGCTATATTAACGGAATGGAGTTCAAAAGATAGCGGTATCAGATAATAGACATTTGAACTCAAACACACAAATGCATGACCACATTAATGCACATGCATTTGTGTGAGTTCCTTTGGAACTTTATCTTTAAATGATTACGAGAAAATGTTTTGTATCTATCTATATTTTACTTTTCAGACGATTTATTCATATGTACCTACTACATTTGCTTTAAAATGTAATTGAGTAGGTAAGAGTATAAATAATTCACATTTCAATGAATAAGTATTACATCAAGGTAAATGAAAATGTTATGTAATTCTCATAACAGAGCGAATGTAAACTTTTACATGTTTAAACGAAACTGATCCACAAATAACATTGTTTATAGTGGCTTATATCAAAAGAAACTTTTTGATACACTGAAATTATAATATTCAAGGTTGTGGTTTTGTTTTTGCAGATTTGTATCAAGAACTTTTCAACTATGTAAAAATATGATTGCTTAAACCTACCTATCTTTTCGATTGCAAATTATATTATTGCTTAGAATCGATGTAGTCGGGTGGTAGTTTAAAAAAAATCTTGTAAAAGTTTACACGAATATATTTTATGTTGATTAGGTATATTATGTTATAGGTAGGTACCGATAAGTATACCTACTATTATATTTGTTAATTAAAATGTATGGTTTAGTTAAGAATATTCATATTTGGCACTTTGTCTAAATGTTATGGAGTACGTCTCTACACACTATAAAAAATCAAATCGATAACATGTTTATCCTATAAATATATGTAGGTAGCACAAAATAAATAGCAACTGTACTTTTATGTTCAGACATTGTTCTGACTATATATCCGGTACCCATACTTTGCTACAAGTCAAGAGTTTTGTAAGTATATATTACCGAAGCCAGTAGCTTCGGTAATATACCTACAGACTTCCTTAATGAGGCAGATGTCTAGACATCATTGTTTTGCGATACAGTCTGTTTTTTTTTTCTAGTATTCCACTTATTTCTAACCACATATATAAAATTTTTTGATTGAATAAATTTCATATACCTACTGAATAGTACATACTTTTTCTCTTTGCTCATTACTAAAGGGAGATAACTACTATATACATAGTAAAATTGTATTGCTAAAGATTCATGCTTTCTGGCGAAAAATATATTCCATATTGAACCGAACCCTGACTTTATTAAAACGGACAAAAATACATTATTTGGTACCATGTAATAATAAACAACAGGATATTATGTATGTAGCATTTTTTGCAAGATTTAAATTTTGTTGACAACGCATTACGCACCAAGTGGAATGACCCGAAAATATAATGTTTTGTATATTCAAATAATATGTCAGCATGTTTTGGGTTAAATAATACTAGCATTTATTGTATATAATATAAATATCCTGATGTATGAGCTCTAAAGCTTATGAGGATGGATGGAGGGATATTTGCGTATTTGGTTTTCACGCAAAAATAACATATTATCGGATCTCAATGAGATCGGGATAAGATTAACATAAATCTGGATAAGCATATCCTTCTTTTTAGCAGGGTAATATGCGTGTGACACTGAAGGCTGGAGTTAGTAGTAATTGATATATTTATTACTTCTATTCTTTAGAGTTTAGACACTAAGGGAATCTAGATTGAATTTTCAACGCATTTACATTATCCATAGATCAAGATATTATATGAATGTTTTCTGCCTAATTGTTTACTGTCACACAATTCAAATTATGACTCAGTTATTCCAAAGTTTATATTATGATGCTTATTCATCAAAAACGTTGCCCAAAAAACAACCACAACACTAATATATGTAATACATTGAACAAGTTTCTGAAACACTTTAAGGGCAAGGCAATGGGTAAAGGATAGGTTTTGTGTTTAGGACTATAATGCCCTGGCTACAATTACGGAGGGTTACGGAGGTTTCGGATTTCCGGGGAAAGAGGTATTCAGAACATTAGTTTAAATTACGTACGGTATTATTATGAAACATATTAAATACTAGCTGTTGCCCGCAGCTTCGCCTGCGTGGAAAAGATAAATGTTCAAGGTACAAACTTTCATCCCCTATTTGATCCCCTTGGGGGATGAATTTTCTAAAATCCTTTCGTACGTTATGACATCTACCTGCATGCCAAACAGCACGATACGTCCAGTGCTTTTGGCTGTGCGTTGATAGATCACTATATTATCAGTCACCTTTGAGTTTTATATATTAAGACGATACACAAAAAAAAATCCACTGCTTGGCGGGCGGAGTCTAATAGCTCGCTATCGCGAACGCGGGTGTGCGCGAAGTCATTCTTGCAAACTCGCCGCGCTGCCGCTGGCCGACTCGGGACAAACATGTATGGAGTCGTCATACAGTTATAATATTTATTCAATTGTTGATTTATTGGTTTTATTTTCTTGCTTATAAACAAATAATCTTCTTTCCAACAACTACTTAGACATTATTAATAATTATTATTATTTCGTAATGTTTACTTTATTACAAAATAATACAGGTTATAAATAATCTTTAAAATAACAAAAAATATTGTTACTCTGAAAAAATGAAATGGTAATCAATAACGCGGACTACTGAATTGATTTAGATAGAATTTGATGCTGACGTAGATATTACATCATGCCCAGAAATGAAAGGTACTATTTCTGAAAGAAGTTATAAACCCTAATTCTTCTCAGTCAAAGTCAAGAGTGGAAGATATCACTAATACAGTAAAACTGATGCGAAACTTTGGATGTTAATTTGTATATTTTTTTGTTAGTTGTTACTTAATCACGTCAAGACTACATTACCAATTTTGATAAAATATAGCTAATTGCCTGGATTTACACATAGGATACTCTTTATCCGAACTGAACACTTCTGTGGGATAAAACAGGATTCACGATATAACCTAATTCCAAGCGGGCAAAGCCGCGGTCGGAATGATATTTTTTTAAATAGAAAAATTGTTTAAAAAAAAACACAAAATATATTGACGCATGTATTTATTTTTTGCACTCTATTATAATTGTAATTATTCATTACAAATAATCAAAATAAAATAGCCAGAACAAAGTTAGGCCCTGGTAGGGTAGGTAGGCAGGTACAGCAATGTGAGACGAACACTGGCTTATTTATACCAATAATAATGTTTTATAAACATTAAATTAAGTTTACAACAAAAATACATAATATTAGCTAATGTGAAAACGAATCAACCAATCATCCCACAACAATGAAATGTGCACACAAATATTCATCCAAATCGGTTCATGTGATTAGGAGGAGTGACTGCAGCGCCATCTTCCGGGCCCAATTGTGTTTCCAGATCACCCAGGAACTCAATTTAATATACTTACACAAAATTTTTCGAAATTAAAACTCACATTACTATGTAAATATGAATATAAACCTGTTTTAGTACTAAGCAATTTCCCGCACAGGTGTAGTAAGTATAAATGAAATAAATATCAACATCAAATTCTTTATACAACATACTTATCTACCACCTACCAAGAAATGTAATTCTTGAAATTTTTTCGTATTTTTTTTAAATATGATACTACTCCAATGAGCTCCTGTTCCATATCACGTCCGCCATACTTCCACTAAGTTCACCATGATTTTTTATTTCTTTGCACTTTGTTGCTTTTTGCTAAAAATGGAATCATGCGATAAAACCAGTAGAACGTTGATAACATACATTTTTGACTGAATAAAGGTACTTACGAAGGAGTGGGTTCACATTGTGAACAATCAGTGGGTTTATTTTCCTTCTGGATTCCGGATTTCTGAAAAGATTATCTATGCTATAAATGAAAAAAATCTTACACATTCGTTATGTACTTAAAACAGGGGTACATATCAAACATCGTCTATAATACAATTATCATCAAATTTAAAATAAAACCAACTTCTTCATTAATTTGTTCCAATTGTAAGCATTCTTTTTTCTCCAACCTTTATGTTTCTTCTTCTTATTTTCTTTGTTGTCCCCATTTGTCTCATTTTGTCTTATCGTGTTGTCACCCTTTTTTACGATTGCGCGAGCGACACAAGTTCCCCGTGTGACGGCCGTAGCGGGAATGACTCGTGCAGCGATCGGGGTAGGAAGGTACAGGGCGGCTCTCGCTATATTGGCTGGTCGCGCGCTAATTTCAAGTATTTCTTGTTTATTTCAAAACCATCGCATATTTCAAAATTCTAAATCGGTAGACGTATAGGTTGTATATTTTATAGTTAATATCCAAAAAGTCGTAACTTTACGTTTGTTATTTTGAAGATGCCAGAGATTATAAAAAAATAACAATGAGAACTTTGTATTTTTTTTCTATCGAGAAAATATCATGGAATTATGTTTCTAAAACGGTAGACGCATTGTGTTACTATTGAACTTTCTTGTCAAGAATTTTCATCACGACAACTTTAATAATATAAAAATTACGATGGTTTGAAAAGGGCCGTAAATGTTAGAAAAATTAATTCATCACCTTAAAATGATTTCTTTTAACGTTGACGTTTTAAACGATAAGTGAAAATAAAAGTAGTTTTAGATGGTACTAAACGTTCTTTTTGATTTTGTTAGGTATAATTATTAAATAGCTTTCAAAGTAATTACTATAAACTATAAATTTATGAAAACACACCCATTGAAACTGTTCTTGCGCGACGCATTTATTTTGTTATATCAATACTACTTAGATATAGATGACTTTAATTAATACCTACATACGTCATATATACCTACAAAATCTATTATAAATATAAATAACTAGCGACCCGCCCCGGCTTCGCACGGGTGCAATGCGGATACTAAATACACTACAGAAAAACTGTAAACGTTGTATATAAAAACATAGCGGCCCGCTCCGGCTTCGCACGGGTATAAGGCGCGGCACAACCGTGGCGTGCCGTCTCGACGCCTTTCCAAAATTCTTTCATACAAAATGTATAAGAAGGACGTGGTGCAAAACAGATTCAAGAGGTGCGCTTATGGCACGCCCGCGCCCGCGCCGCTTGTGTTTGACCCGCGCCGGTACCGCCGCAAACGCTACGTCCCGCAATTTTTAAATCTGTAATATCTTCGAAAATATTCACTTAAATCATACGGTGTAAAGGGCCATATAGATCTATATTAAATGAACAATGTATTCAAGTTATTTAATTGGTTAAGGATTAATGCTGTATTGGTTAAAATCGCATCGAAAATTAGCTATTATTTGTCGTAAAAAGTAAATGACAAAAAAAAGTTATTGTGGGTTATCCATAAGAGATAGACATATACCATCGCGGACTTTTCTGTAGGCCTTTTCAATGTGTATAATACTTAGTACATTATTTTGATAAAACTCGTAGGGTTCAGCCTGCGTTTGCAATATAAGCGGAAAAAATGGAATTTTTTACGACATCACATTAGAAACCTCAAAAATAACAGTACTACTCCACAATTTAATGGATGTTACTATACATATAAACCTTCCTCTTGAATCACTCTATCTATTAAAAAAAACCGCATCAAAATCAGTTGCGTAGTTTCAAAGATTTAAGCGTACAAAGGGACATAGGGACATAGGGACAGGGAAAGCGACTTTGTTTTATACTATGTAGTGATGATTCCATCCCGTTTCTTGTATTTATTTCTAGACATAAATCTAAAAGTTTGAATATGAACTTCTTTGTATTTTTATCACGCAAAACTTTACGAAGAATTCACCTGAACTTAGGTATGCAAATATTATCTCGAAATAGCACACATTTTTACGACTTTCAACGCTCGTATTTTATCTGCATAACCGCCCCTTTGGTATATAGGTAAAAATTTATCCGTGAAACGACAGATCTTCGTTCCGTCCCAGGTCAAACAACAATCTCTTAACAATATTATTATAATTCTCAGTCTGTCAAGGCAAGAAAGCTTATATCACTCATACTATAAACTTACGTAGCTAACGTAATCATGAAGAAAAGATGATCAATTAAAATATCATATTTATATATTATCAAAGTATGCCCGTAACAGGGGTCTTAGCCTATACTTCTATAGTATGGTCGATGGCAGAAAACCATCAAAGAACAGAACCACACAGCCAAAAGATAAACACAAGCTTTGAAACCATTAGGCTGTCTCATACCATAAACAGAAGTTCGTTCATCATTAGTAAGTAGTAACTTTCCCATTTTCCTGTCCCTAACCTACTACAACAATGTGAAGACCTCGATTAGCTTTACTTTCATGTCTCGTTAGGGTCAGATCCCTCTTACATCATGCGGCCGGTCTTTAAATTAGGACCCTAATAATGTGATTTGCCTAAGTCATGTAGGGCTTGTATAAAATCTAGGTTGGTTTTTACTGTTATTCTAATGTAAAATAAATGAATGTAGATGTTATAGTAGTATAAAAAAATAATGTTTTAGTGACTTAGAATTGTAATGTTTGCAATTGTAATAATCTTGAAATCATTATAAAGCAAAATAGGAAAGAAGTAAAAATATAGTCTCATAAAGTTTAATATCCAATATTCAATCAACGTAATGGTTTCATTAATAGCACAGTTAATATCTATTAAATACCTAAACAATCAATCTCAATTTGGAGCTTTCTTGAAATTACTTTGGTTAATTAATAAAGAATTTGCTTTACTCAACGAAGTAGAAAACCTGTTGAAAATTCAAGCACTGGGTTCCATATTATGTATTAACTTTGTCAAATAAATCAAGGAGAAAGTTGACAACATACCTTTGCCTTAGTTCTTGGCAAATTTTCATTAAGGAATTCGAAATGAAGGTTAAATTAATGAACTTGGTGAAATAGAAAATTCTTATCAATGTCGGGGCTTAATCAAAAAGTTTCAGTCGACTTATTTCAAATTTATAGGTAAGACCTAACCTAATCTAACCTACTATATATGAATGATGTGTAAGTAAATGAATAAGTAGATATGAATTATTTTTATTGTTTTTCAATTTGTTTTATAATTTCAAGTCAGTCTTCTCACGGATATTAATTTATTTGGTACGTTTGAACTACAGTATTTTAAATCAATATTATAGGCTTTGATAATAAAGACAGAAGTTGTACTTGTTGTGCTCAATCTGAAAATTAATATAGAAAATAGGTTTTATAAAATTAAGGGCAAGATCTTTGCCTTATTTATGTATAGCTTTTACCTGTCCGTGATTACTCTCAAGTAAGTGATCGATGGGTCGCTTTAAATAACACTATGAATAAATTTCCTAAATCTTTAGATTCTTATTTACATAATACCGCTCTTAAGGCTCATATAAATTCAATTTATTAGATGTTTCAATCGAAACACGATGTTAGTGGTCTGAAAATTGCTTTGTTCTGGATTGCGCACATATATGAACGATGAACATTCAGATATAAGCATTACACAAATGAATAAATAATGTTCAAGTAAATAAATTGCATATCTTCTTATATATTATATATTATAGCATTTAATTGCTTAAAAGGATGTCGCAATGACTGTTAAATTGTAATACTATTTGTTACAGAATAAATATTTTTGATTTTTGATTTTGATTTTTTGATATAAAAATGAATCGCAAAATGTGTTGGTAAGCGCATAACTCGAGAACGGCTGAACCGATTTCGATAATTCTTTTTTTATTATATTCCTTAAAGTACGATGATGGTTCTTATGTAGAGAAAACGTAAACATGTACCACGGGCGAAGCTGGGGCGGACCGCTAGTTTCAGATACAAATAGAGACTACAGCTTCTAGCCTACTGCCTATGCAGGTATATGTCCACTTATTGCCAAATATTGTGAAAACCTTATTAATTTTCCTAGCGTGTACAAAAGATTCAATGGACCTAATCACTATTTAGATTAATGGTTTAGTTTAGTGTTTAATTTTGATAAATGTACTAAACTTTATATGAAAACTCTAAAAAATGTATTTTCTCTTTTAAAATATCTTTAACCGCTGTTTATTTGTGTGAAATTTGTGTTAATCCACGCAAGTTTTTTTATTATATGTAACTTTCAGTATATTTAGAAGATTATTTTTCGTGTTGAAATCATTTTCACTATGTTCTCTTGTATTGTAAGTTAATCATAATTCGAGATTAAAATAAGTATACATAGATATAATTGATCTTCACAGCTCGTACTTTAAACCTAACTCTGACTTTGAAACTTATAATTATTTTATCTCAAGTATGTAGGTACATAAATAATGTAAGATCGAGAGACTTAACTTATATATCAAAATTTCGTACACGTTTTCTGTATAATTATATAAACGTAAGTATAATCTTATATATAAAAATGAATCGCAAAATGTGTTGGTAAGCGCATAACTCGAGAACGGATGAACCGATTTCGATAATTCTTTTTTTATTATATTCCTTGAAGTACGAGGATGGTTTTTATGTAGAGAAAACGTAAATATGTACCACGGGCGAAGCCGGGGCGGACCGCTAGTAAAAAATATCATTGACATTATATTATAATTAAGCTAACATATTATTTATATTGAATATAGTATTTTCTTATGTTTGGTTTTACCCGAATATTATATAAAAAAGTTAAATCCATATTTTAACGGATTTTAAAAACGATTTATGCACTATTTATACCGACGTTTCGCAAAGTTTGCAGTGAGCGTGACCCACGCTCTAAATGTATCCAATTTTTTACAAAATGACCTCTTAGTACCGTATTTTGATTTATGATTTAATAAAGGAACATTTTATTAATTCTACTGAATAATCCATATCCATCTATGTGTGTGCGTGTGTGTGTGTTACTGTTTTTTTAACCATGTATTTTAAATATTTCATTAGCAAAGCGTTGTTAATAATTCCTTATTTCACCAGTGGCCGTGGTAATAGCGTTCTTCGTGTGCTGGACACCGTTCCACGTCCAACGCCTGTTCTACATCTACGGGTACAGCCTGCCACAGTTCCACGTGATCAATGAACATCTATTCAACGTAGCTGGCGCATTGTACTACGTGTCCGCGACGGTCAACCCGATATTGTATAATGTTATGAGTGCTAGGTAAGTTTTGGATGTGGTATCGTGGTTATTAGTTACTAGCCGCTCCGCGCGGTTTCACCCCCGTGGCTCCTCTCCTGTTGGTCGTAGCGTGATGATATATAGCCTATAGCCTTCCTCGATAAATGAGCTATCTAAAACCGAAAGAATTTTTTAAATCGGACCAGTAGTTCCCGAGATTAGCGCGTTCAAACAAACAAACAAACAAACTCTTCAGCTTTATAATATTAGTATAGATTACTCGCTATGTATTTTTTAACACGCTTAGGTATAGTAGCTCTACCTAAATGTTTAAGTATGTAACCGACTCTTTTAAAATAAACGGAATCAATCTTGTAGTCTGTCTTAACGTGTGTTTTTAGCTCTGTTTCAAACGATGTATGTTTTATTATTTATTGTATGTATATATTACCCATTCCAGTTCCCATTACCCATCAGCCATTTTATATTAAAGTATGGCTCTATCTATCTACCTTACATCTTTAATCATATAAAATGCATTTTTTTTTCAATAATCGTTCAGTTTTTAATTTTTATAATAAGCACATCAAGCTTTTCGCAATATTAGAAAATTATACGCTTTTAAGAAAATCCTCTAAATCTCTTTAGAGATTTATCTCTACTCCACTCTACTCCACACACTATTTATTGTTACAGCTCAACCACCTATAACATTACGCAAGTAGGGGATTTCAAGAGAACACGAAAAAGCCATATCTAGTAGCGATAAGGAAAACTATAAATAATAAAAGAAATCTATTTGAACCTTTCAAATCGTTGCTAAGAAACTTATTTCAATGCAATTACTTTTACCCTTTATATAAAAATATATTTAGTTAGAAGGTATAATGTCTATTTTTGAAGTGAAAATTCTTGCGTTGAGAGTCAAATTTCAATGTCGCGTCATGGCAATACCGTCACGTCATAGAGTAATGCGACGATTTTATCTTTGAATTTTGCCAAAGAAGTTTCACTTCTGACACGTGTGCTGGGCATACATGCTCTTTTGAATTTTGTCGAATATAAAATGTTAATGGTCCGGGAGCCAGCAGCAGATTTTATGA
Source organism: Colias eurytheme (assembly GCF_061535395.1). Classification (NCBI taxonomy): domain Eukaryota; kingdom Metazoa; phylum Arthropoda; class Insecta; order Lepidoptera; family Pieridae; genus Colias; species Colias eurytheme. The sequence goes on along the minus strand of NC_143005.1, from coordinate 6,250,936 downwards.
CCAAGTTCCTCTCAAGCGGTAATTAGTAAAATGCATCAAAGTATAGTATTATGAAGCCTCGTGAACGTCAGCTGGAGCTCGGTTGGGGGGAAGAGCGGTTGTAGCCTCCCGTATCAGCTGACGGTTTTTCCACCAAGATACAGCCAGCTGACATATATATTTATCCACAGTTACATATAAGCTATCATCAGGTAAATTTTTGTTTGAGAGGAAATAACGGAAAATAAATTTTTCTTTAAATTTAACTTTCATGTTCGAGACACCAGCTGACGTATAATACACCATGTTGTAACCAGCTGACTATTTTTTTTCGTTGAGATATTGGGTTAGATACAATTTGACAAATTTTTAGCTGAGAGGAAATGAATGAATGAATGTATTTTTTTTCCTATGTGCGTGGGAGGCTACAACCGCTCACCCCCCCAACCGAGCGCCAGCTGACGTTCACGAGGCTTTATAATACTATACTCTCATGCGTCTGACGAATTATCTCTTGAGAGGAAATAGTTAACCAAATTTGCACCTGGCTCCCTAACCATAATTAATTATTATTAAATTCGTTTTTCACATCATAACATACGTAATAATATTTCATCACATAGCTTTTCAATGTCTATGAGAATTAAAGTAAAATATAATCCTTGTTATTCCTTAATAAAGGCTCAAGTTTCCACGTGTCACATTCGTTGGATAAATACAATGAGAAAATCCAGTGTTTCTATGACGGATTGAATGAAAAGTAAACTTTATTGCGAATAAATCCAAAACGAAAGGAAAATTATGGGTTGGTACAATAACAGTGCTGGTAGTAAAATCACTCAATCCAGTCGTCAATGGCATTGAGTTTATGTTTTTTTTAAATAAATTTAAGCCACACAAATACATTTAGTCTGTAGATAAATAAACTGCATAAAACGTAAACAAACCAGCTCGATCGAAGAAATGTTTTGGCAAAAACACGAGTAATCTTGCGATTATAAAAACATAGAGCACTCAACGTTAAACAAATTGTTATTGGCATCTCTAAAATATTTTTTATCAATAAAAATATACGTACAAATGACAATGTATAGAGATTTGCTATATTTGAAACCCAAATTATCGAAATTATAAAACAAAAATGTAGAATTATGTTTACCATGTACATGTTTAAATTAATTTTTGAATTTGAAAAAAATATTTATACTATAGATCATCTTAATGCGACGTGGCCATCTCATCCATCAACTTGCGAACCTTATATTTGCTAATAGCTAGCCTGAATACGTTTTACCACGTTTTATTGTGATGCATTATAACCATAGAAATCTAAATAATAATTAAGTTTTCTATGATTATAACTCTATGGATAATAAATGAGGAAAAAATAGTTAAAAAATGTTTACAGCGCTTTTATGGTAGAGCAAGAAAAGGGGCAGGTGGGATATGTCTATAGATGTTATGTAGTGACACATAAACACAAGCGCGTCACACACGGTGAAGATACTATAATATTTTATCTTAAGATACTGTAATATTTTATATTACAGTATCTTAAGGTATCCGGTATCAGCGTTCTGACCATCATTTTTCTTTTTGTCATTGCGTACTAAGACCCCTGTAGAACCACCATCCTGTTACAAATGACCCACAAAATTTCAGGTCATTTGTTAAGATAAAATATTATAGTATCTTCACCGTGTGTGACGCGCTTTAATGTAGCACAAGTGTTAATCTTATAAATAGTATCGAAATTTTTGCTCAATATAGGACGAATTTCAAACAGAAAACTTCACGACTTCTCATACAAAGAAAAGGCTATTGTTGTAAAAGACTGTAGGTACCTATAGAATCCATCACAAGCACATAATGTCATAAGCAAGTATAGAATAAATAAAACGGAGAAGGTAGTTAGGAATCGTGTGCGAGCAATAAATAAAATTTTTAATCTGAACAAAAGTTACAACTATAATTTATTACGGATTTAGAAATGTCACTAAATTTAAGTTTTAGCTTAGATTATATCATGACAACAAAGCTGAGTTTAATGCCTTCTTTAAGATACGAAAATAATATATTAGTTATTTGTGTGAGCTGAATTCAAATCTTTAAAACTTGTTGATTCTATCGTTCAGTATTAAGTTAGAGAAGACATAGTTTTAAAAGCTCGAACGTATTTGGTTAGATTTCTCTTCCACGTCTAACCAATCTATTGCTTCCGAGACATAGGGGTTCATTGATATACCCCTAAGTGATTTACCGATCAATTCTTACAGTGCCTTAGGCCATTTAACTCGTATACGATTTACACTTCATTGCTCTGCAAGAGAATGCCATAAAATACTTGAGAGAAATGTATAGAGTTATTGAATAGCTTCGAGTTCTGTGATGCAAATGTTCCAGAAATTTCTACCAATCATCATACTTACCAATATTTAAGACTATAGAATTACCATTAAATACTGAGAAAGAGCCATAAAAATAGTTGTATTTGTATCATGTAGGGAATGTAAAGCATAGAATATCATAGTTACAACAAAGAAATGTTCTAGAATATTCTACAATATAATACCAATATTTTACAGACGTGTATCGAATCTTGGCGCTTGTCAATGCAAACGAGCACTCGGCTACGTGTAACTAGTAACTACAAACCACATCGCAGTGTCTTGGAAACGTGCTTGTCGTGTTATTTGCTGAAATTGTTGTAATTTTGACCGTTCTCCAGTTTTATATATAATATTTTTCTAACAAAAACTAAAGCTTTTATATTATTTTCCTTGTCTTTTGAAGTAACAAAATAATTCGATAATAACGTCATGCAACTAAGTACCAACAAACATGACAAAAACTGGAAAAGTTCAATTTTTACAGGCACTAGGGACAAAATTATTTTATAGAACAGATGGATTGTAGTTAGGATTTGAATCGTAAAGGGTAAAGCTCGCGAGAAAGAAATCTTCATATAAAATGTACACGATCTATCTCTAGCAGTTTGAAATTTCAGAATTATCATTATTTATAAAAGCATACCTATTTATATTATTAAACGATGATTTATTTAAATTCAAAGTAATTTTGTTTTCGCTGAAACTGAACCACTAGTTAAACAGGATTTTTTTTATTAAATCTCTAGGAAACAGCCTGGTATACAAATAATTTATATCCTCGGTTTTTCATCCACTCGATATATGTTGTTTTATGTATTGTTATACTATTATAATAAAAAAGTTATTATTTATTTATGAAGTGTCTTGCATAGGTATAAGCACCTAACGTAGATGTAAAGGCAATCATGTGTGTTCTCTCGGGAGCCTTTTATCTCCCGTATACTCCGTCTTCTTGTAATTCTGACAAGCTAAGCAATTCCTTGTATTTTCACCTACAAATTCACAATAAGAAATCCGTCAGCTAAATCTCCAAATATCACTATAGCATTTATCTAACCTGAGGATAAATGTATATTTGTTACCATTGAGATAATATTACTACGTATGGAGGAGACACCACGAACAAAATCTGTGCGCCATTTTTTTGCTCTTAGTTTTAAAAATTATTATCTAGTTAGGTACTTACCGATGAAAGTTATTCCTTTGCACTTTTCCGTATTATTTGTGGCATTAAGGCATATTTGATGCGTTTCACTTTAAAACAAATAAAAAATGAGCATGCAGTTACGCCATATGGCGTATGTTGAGCGGAACATAAGTGATGTAGGCGGTGTCGTCTCCATATGTATATCTCAATGTTTGTTACAGATATTTTTATATCATATTTCCTATCGTATCTTACTAGCATTACATTCTGTACAAGCTTGAAAGTTTGTACGAAAGTCTTGATATTTGTAACTCTTACACGCAAAATAAGATGAATGGTATTTTATTACATGAATAGATTACATGTAGTTTGGTATATGGCGAAGGCCGAAGCACTAGCTTAGCTGTATACTACACTATCAACTATATAATATGTACATTATACACGACTATCATTTTATTTCTTTTTCATTTTATAAAATTTACTTTCCATCGCCGTTTTCTTCCTATATACTTAAACTCTATTGTGTCTTCAAGATTCGTTTTATGACCAAAAGTAGCTTATTCCCTTCATAAAGACTGTATATTATGTTCCCTTGGTGGGGGATGTGTCAGATGTATTGTACATTTGTTTCATTGGTCGATTTTCTTTACCTACAAGATGATGAGAGAGCTTTGTGTCCTGTTATGCTATTATTTTGTTATTACCAGGAATCGAACCAAACGCGGTGGTTTAAAGTTCATACGTTAACCACTGAACCAAATGTCGTCGTTATGCTTAAAGCACACTTCCAAAAAAGCAGTTACACGGATTGTACTGCATCAGCAAAATTTCTTATATGGAGAGAAAGATTAACAAGCAAGTATGTATACACAGAAATAAAAGAAAGGAAAAGCAACTTGGCTGTTTTGTACGCACGATGACTAGCTTGTACGTGAATGGAGCATTTCCTGGCTTATCCTGAACAGACCCGTAGTACAAATGAAAATGAGAGTCACCTTACAAACTGTCAACGTTGATCATCAATTATATTGTAATAATAACTTTTGTTGTTCCGCAATCAATAGAAACTCGTATTACCTAAGCACACATATTATTATGCAACGATACAAGTATTTGTATGCTAAAATAATTACTGAACAGGCGTTTCTTCATTCAAAACATTCGGAAAATCATTATGCCTTCAGTTACCATAAGGCACATTTATATTCGTCTAGAATGGGTAGGTATAATCTTATTTAAAACTCGCTAGTGATATAAAAATTGAATTTTAAATACAATGCAAGAAGGCAGGGATTTTATAAAAACTTCTTACTACTTTTATAAGCCGAAACGACACCTTGGAGACCCGTGATAGAAATTAAAAACCGCTCGTTAAAAGCTCTATTAACACTTAGGCATACCTAATGTTGTTTTTTTGGTGGAGAAAGAAATTTCTAGATACTTAAATAGGTTTAGTTTTTATTCATTAAAACCTTATTAAAACCATACCCCCATATATTTTTCCATCTATTTAAAATATTAAATACATATTATATATTTTTATACATTCAATGTTATAACTTAAACGCAAACTTACTAAAACCTTTCACACATAGAGTATTCAAAGTTCTAACTAACTTAGAACTAAATACCACTATACATATAGTATTAGGTACATATTTAACTGGGACGTTACTTATGGTCGCTAACGTAAACGTAGACTAGAAACACGTGGCAATATGTTTGTATTACCGGATTAGTGATAACTAAACAGGGGTAATTCAAGTCCAAATTGACGAATATTGCGTGACTTTAGGTTGCTATGTAGGGCGTAGATAAAAGTGTATCATTATTATTAAAATGGTAATTATTTCGATAAAATCTCTAGGTTTCATTCATCATATTCTTAAATTAGTTGAAGAGCCAACTCAAACACTGTTAGTGTAAAAGGAAAGAAAAAGAAAATAATAATAAGAATACCATGCAAAGAGCAAAACTAAAACCAAAACAATTGTGTTTTGGTTTTATCCAATGACGGAGTGATACAAAAATTATTATAATTTTGTAAATACATAACATACCGTAGAAAGTTCAATTAATGATAACCCTTGCCCACAAACTTTTTTGAGCTTTTAATTATTAGCATTTATTGTTATAAGCTCTCGCCGAGACGCAATTAATTAAGTCTACCATACAAATCCTTATCCCGTAATACTATTTCAATGATAATCCTATTTTTGTTGGCAATTTTCTGTAGAGCTCAACGATGATTGGAAATATACTCGATTGAAAGTATTCGACGTGAAATAAAAATGGTATAACGCTGTATTCGGTCGAGTCTGGTTGGGAATATGAAATGTATGAAATCTATGGATATATTAAAAATGCGAATTCTATGCCTGTTATGTTTGCTTGCTCGGACGGCTGTATTGTATTTGGAGATTAACTTTTATATATTTACTAGCATTCGGCCCGCGGCTTCGCCCGCTATTTCTGGAAACTTATAAATTATATTTATTAAATCCTTTCTCGAGAATCATCGTAGTCATATCTATGTAAAGAAACCCCATCAAAATCTGTTGCGTAATTTTAAAGATCTATAAGCACTGATGGCGGAATGTTTGTTTTATATAGTGATGATCACAGACATACATATGTCTGTGGTGATGATGGAAAAAGGGATATAAGTAGGTATAACAATATCAGCGAAATAAAGCCAAGAAATGGACAGAAGGGAATACTAACAATTTTGTATGTTAAATAAGAAACTGGAAGGGTTGAAACTTGAAAGAGGAAAACGGCTATCTCCTAACAAAGTAAAGCCCCAGGCTTTGAGCTAGTGCTTGCTAAATACAAATTAGTTTAATTAAATCTTGCCCTGGCCACAAACGCTTCTACAAACCCTTTAATTAATAGAATTGTACGATATTATATTGTTTTTGTAATTCATTTTTTTCACAAATAACATTATTTTTCGAACGATTATATGTCACGGTGCATTAAGATTAAACTACAAGTTAATTCTAACACCAGATTGAGATAGTACTTTTAGTGTAAACAGGCGTTCGAAAAGATTCTATGCAATGCTCTAATATAACACTGAATTCGTGTTTTCGTTCACACTAAAAGATCAAGAAAGAATGCTCTTGCTCTAGCTTGACTGGCTCTATGTTCGTTTGATGTAAATGCACAAATAATATGTTAAGTCTTATCAAACTTTGTGATTTAGCATAATTCTATAAAATTGCTTTCTTGTGTAATATCGTTATAATTTTATTTTCCATGTACAACAGCTGTATGTGAAGTTGATAAATAATACGGTGACGTCACACGCACTAGGCACATTTGGGATCAGGATATATCATGCTAGAAAATTAAATACACACACATTTTAAGGAAATACAATCCTTTCAGAGTTAAATTTCAGTCTTAAATTGTAAATTAGATGTTTATTGCAGATTACATGATTAAAATCTAATCAATTTTAAAATGAAATGTTTTCTAAAAAGTTGTAAGTCATTGCCCGCTATTTTATTTTCATAAATGATATTATTTAAAATATTGGCGTGCCTAAGCATTTTTCCAGAGATTCTCGATTATAAAGTTTTTATTAAAGATGATCGTGGAATTTTCTTTCGAATTTTTAATCGATTTATAAAGTTAGAATATACAGGGTGTAATCGTTAAGTGTGCACAGGCGATTATTCCGTAACTATTACAGACATCAAAAAACTGTAAGCTGATATCGAAAGTACTATGCCTAACAATAATAACTTTTTAAAAATAAAACGAGAAATATCCAAAAAAATACATTAAACACTCCCATATATATAGGCTTTCGATATCAGTTTAAAGTTTTTTGATATCTGCAATAGTTACGGAATAATCGCTTGTGCAAACTTAACGATTACACCCTGTATATTATTACCTATTAAAATGATCCTTTCGATATTCTTAGTAATCGACAAAATATGTTAAAAGGTACTGCTATTGTTTTTATCTTTGTAAAAGTCATTTATGTTTTCATAAAACAAATTCTTTTGATATATTATTTTCATGCATTGCGAATTGTGTCACTTGCGTGTTTTTGTTCTAGAAATTAATGAATAACAGACAGAATAGACACGGAGCTCCTTGTAAGAATATGATGTGATGGGATGAATATTATTCCTTTATCTATATAGAGAGATATTAATTAAATACAATTTATTAAATTGATAACTACACGCGCATTATTTGAACCAGACCCAATTAATTATTCTCAATATATATATATAAGGATATTTATAGACATTTTAATGATTGGTAGGTACTTATCCCAAACCCAGTTATATTTGCTGAACTGTATGATTACGAAATTGAATGCAAAGTGCTTGTATTCGAGTGAAATTTCAACTGAAAATTCATTGAATTCCTTTTATAGTGTCTGTTACATATTATTATATCAATTCGCGTCCAATTACTTCGTATTTTATTGAACAAAATGCTATATATGTGAAACGATATTTTAATTATTTTTTGTTGTTGGGATGGAATGATTTTTTACATTAATTATTGGAGTTTTTGCAGATTCAATTATAATTTTTGCCTAATTATAGAAACATATTATGATGTGCAGATTTCTTCCTTATTTATTCATACTATCTGCCGTCTATGTCTGCGTCAGACTAATATCTAATAATAAATGTTAAATTAGGTAGATGTATGTTTTTATTTGCAATGCGAGCAATCCTAATTCTTCAATTTCTTGTTGCAGGTACCGTTTAGCATTCAAGGAGACGCTCTTTTGTCGAAAAATAGATCGAAGAGGTTCGAGAAACTTCGATCACTCGAGACGTGAGACAACCATGTCCAGTCTAACTAAAGTTCGTTCTAGTTTCTACGGCGAATCGCGCCAAGCGAAGGTAGACTTCGTTAAAGAAAACCACCGACCTTTCTGCATCGAAACGAAGGTAGACGAAGAAGTGATATTTTATTACTCCAACGACAATAAATCGATACCAAATGGCACAGAACTGGATCCAATAAAACTTAATAATTGAACTTTTGGCTATTTCATGATTGCGTACTTCGTCTGCCGCGAATTTGGAAGTTTCAGCGCAGTCAATTTATATTTTTTAAGTAAATGTGTATAAGTATAAACTCTGAATTTTCCCTTGATTTAATTTATTAATAAGTCTTAATATATGTGACAAGAATCAGATGTAATTTTAAGTGAATGTATCGAACATAGAGCTAGAGCAAGAGCATTCTTTAATCTTTCGTGATCTTTTATGGTGTAAACGAAAACTCATATTCAGTGTAAGTGTATAAGATGTATAAGATGTATCTTAAAGAAAATTAATGAAGAAACAAACAAGGACATTGTAAAAATAGTCTATTTTGTTATAATATAATACGAATGATAGTATTGTGTATTTGTAATACTTGTAATAGATTTTTGTATGAAGATCTCGTAACTATTTTAATACGATGTTGTAATATATTTAGATAAATTAAGAAATAGTTTTTATAAGTATCTTCAGAAGTGAACTATTGACCAGTTTTATTGTAAAACCATTTTTTGTTATCGAAATATAAAGTATGGGATTCACAATATTAAATATTATCAATATTAATTGATAATATTTAATATTGTGAATAATATGAATTCAGTGAACATTACAATTTAGGTAAGTATTAGAATTTAGAAATAAAAATAGAAAGCGTTTTATTTGCCACCATGTAAATAAAATTGATGTATTTTTAGATAATTATTAAGAATGGTTTTAAAATATATTATAGATAGTAGAAGTAGAGATAATATTTTATATTTATTTTGGGATAATTCTTTATTTTCTGTCCATAAAATTAGTCAAATTTATTTAATTTACGAAATTGTTCCCAAATAAACACTTTTAAAAAGACTCACTTCTTAAATAAACACGACTATAATTAGGCATTGTAAAGTTATATTGACTTAAATATCCAGATAACATGCCTTTATATTTTTCCAAAACAAATTCCTCGTAGACGTCGTAGCCTGTAGCCCGTAGACAATGTCAATATTTTTACACCAAAGTGCAACATCATCGCGATTTGTTCAGGTATTCTGGTTTTATTTAGGAACATATATACATACAAAGTTTTGCATTTAAATTATTGGTAAGAATAGGTACTTACCTATCAATTCTTAGCTTTAAACTCCAACACTTATGAGAATATTTAATAATAACAACTGTCTGAGTGTCTGGTTTTATTATCGTAAATTTTTGTTAGTTGCCATTTTGATCCTTTCGTAAAGAGCATCATTTGCTTTGAGCTTTTTACTTTGTGTGTAAAGTCGATGTTCAGTTCGCAAATTCCTCTCAAGAGCCCTTTGACGACGCTAATTGCCTTCATGCTGTGAAATCTAATAATAAAAATGCATTACATATTTTATGGGAAATTAGGTATTGAAATCATATTAATTGGGGATTTTTTGTTAAGCGTTTTACTAAAAAAAAATAAACGTGCCATATAAATATATTTAAGTTGGTAGAATATCATTCCGAATATAGTTCCGAAAAACCTTCTATGTACAATGTACCTACATAGTAACTATATATTTACTACTAGAGGTCCGCCGCGGCTTCGCCCGTGGTACATATTTCGCAATAAAAGGTAGCCTATGTCCTTTCTCGGGTATCAAAATATCTCCATACCAAATTTCATGCAAATTGGTTCAGTAGTTTAGGCGTGATTGAGTAACAGACAGACAGACAGAGTTACTTTCGCATTTATAATATTAGTATGGATTTAGTAATCTATGGTAAGCAGTAGGTAACTACTCCTACTTGTATATAAAACCTATGATAAGTTCTAAACCATGTCAGTCTTATCTTGAAGAAAATCCGTCACTTCCAGACCCTTGTAGATTTTTCAATTTTCGATATAAGTACTCTATAAAAATAAATGAAAGTAGTATTGTATTTTATATAGTAAAGTAAGTCTATGTTTAAAGCAAATTTTGTAAATATAATGTGTTTACATAAAAATATGTTACGAGGATCATGTATGTAATTGTAAATATAATTAAAATTGATTAATTCATTGATGTTTATAAAATAAAATATCGTTAATGTCCGTACGTGTGTTTTTCTGTTCCTATCCTGTTAAATATCAAACATCTAGTAGCATTAAATGTACATACTTATATGAGTGTATCTAGTTTTTCGAATAAACTGTAGTCATTGGTTCTAGAAACATAATTTATCTAATGGTTAGGGAGCCAGGTGCAAATTTGGTTCATTATTTCCTCTCAAGAGATAATTCGTCAGACGCATGAGAGTATAGTATTATAAAGCCTCGTGAACGTCAGCTGGCGCTCGGTTGGGGGGGTGAGCGGTTGTAGCCTCCCACGCACATAGGAAAAAAAATACATTCATTCATTCATTTCCTCTCAGCTAAAAATTTGTCAAATTGTAGCTAACCCAATATCTCAACGAAAAAAAATAGTCAGCTGGTTACAACATGGTGTATTATACGTCAGCTGGTGTCTCGAACATGAAAGTTAAATTTAAAGAAAAATTTATTTTCCGTTATTTCCTCTCAAACAAAAATTTATCTGATGATAGCTTATATGTAACTGTGGATAAATATATATGTCAGCTGGCTGTATCTTGGTGGAAAAACCGTCAGCTGATACGGGAGGCTACAACCGCTCTTCCCCCCAACCGAGCTCCAGCTGACGTTCACGAGGCTTCATAATACTATACTTTGATGCATTTTACTAATTACCGCTTGAGAGGAACTTGGTCATAAAATCTGCTGCTGGCTCCCGGACCATAATCATGTTTGCATCTAACTAGTAGATGTATTAGACCGGGAGATACTGACACAAAATTTCGAGTCATTTGTAACAGGATGGCGGTTCTACAGGGGTCTTAGTACGCATTGACAAAAAGAAAAACGATGGCGTGAACGCTGGTACCGGCGGCTTAGTCGCGTGGGCGTTAGTCGAACTCGTCGGAAAATAGCGAAAGTCAAACGATTTGTAACAGTATGGCACTTATTTTTCCTGTAAGTTTGAGGATCAACAAATATAAATACAAAATTTCAAAGATCTATGTGTTGGAAATCTTCACTTATATAAATTAATAATAAATTAAGTTTTCAAGTATGACAGCACTTTTTCCCCCTACTAGAAGTATGGCAAATATAATAATGGTCACATTTTATCAAATACTCTCCAAAAATCCAAATGCAATACTGGTACAAAAAGTTTGGCGAAATAAAAATTTTTTGCAGATTTTCGGCGGTATGGCGACCATTTGGAATCGTCCGAAAAGTATGGCATGGCGATTTTCGTAAATGGCTGCACGACGATAGTTACCTGTGCAAAAGTTAGCCTGGTACAAATGGTTGAATGATTGTTTTATTTAAATCAACACATTCGCGTCGGTATGGCGGGCTGTAAGTCACACCGGAAAAGTATGGCATGACACTACCGCCTACTACTTTTTTATGGGCTATCGGCAAATTCTAAAATTTTTGTGTTACAAATCGTTTGACTTTCGCTATTTTTCCGACGAGTTCGACAAACGCCCACGCGACTAAGCCAGCGGTACCAGCGTTCACACCATCATTTTTCTTTTTGTCATTGCGTACTAAGACCCCTGTAGAACCGCCATCCTTGTTACAAATGACTCGAAATTTTGTGTCAGTATCTCCCGGTCTATATATAAATATTGTATACAAAATACACTCTAATGTTACTTTAAGCCAGCCAGGTTCCCAACCAACTTTATTAATATCTTTGAAATCATCAACTATATGAAATGAAATAAAGGCATTCATCTTACGAACACAAACACATCAATCACAACAACTTTACTTTTGGCTTCAAAGTCTTTAAAAGGTAAGGCAATTTTCTTTTATAACGATTGTGCATATTAATCATCTACTTACCTCTGAAAATGTTTGATGTTTCTGTAATCAAAACCTTATAAAAGAAGACTAAATTCACCGTCGCATAGGGTAAGTGCTTGCTAAAATTACTAAGTAAACGGTAAACAATTTTACGTGGAGAACAGTATTAATTTCTTGTGAAATGTGCCAAAGTTACATTAGGTCAAATTCCACAAAAATACCAGTCGGAATAACAGTAGCTATATAAGGAATAGTAAATGAAAACTCACATAATATTTTCCGTTTTTTATTTCAATAACTATTACTTGGTACCTATATAATTCAACATAAATGTATAACCGTTTCTGAGATCCAAGACACAGGCCTAGTTTGGATCTCCAGTAACACTGCATGTTCTACACTTTTGGTTAATAAAGATTTTTTAAATTTACATTTTTTACCTATGTTTATAATATTACCTATGTAATAGACTTCAAGCGTTATACATCGACTACGACTTCTACGAGATAACATCTTAATTTATTTATGTGGCTGGTGTACGTAATTAATTATTGCTATTTTCATCTGCATGGCTCTCTAGTTTAATTATATTTTAAGTAATATTTCATTGATACGAATTTCTTGACACGTGCTGGTTGCTCATAAATATTCATCTAATCTTCTATCCAGATGCGATCGGTTCATTAAGGGAGAAATCACATCTGTCAATTACGATGCGTATTTTATATATGTGTAATATAGCTGTCTTTTAAGTAGATAGCCATGACCTGATGACGGGTGCCTTTTTTTAAAAAGAAATAGAAAAAAAAAGCTATCTTTTTAGCCGACCTTGTAAACATTGTTCTGCCGGGGCTTCCTTATCAGTTAGGGCTATAAAAATAGTTTACGACTTATTCTCAGATCTACTGAATGTACACAAAAAATTCATAAAATTCACTCAAGTCGTTTCGAAAGTTTCTAAAGATGTTACAAGAAAAGTTATCTGAAGGACATTAATACTGAAACTACCCATGACAGTATTTGAATATAAACTGGGTAATCCGTAATATAACATTCCTGTTCAAATAAACCTACCGCGATAATTGCTTGATTTTAACAGGGTAAACTCAAGATTTGAACACATGTTTAATCCTCTACAAATATCGTTTTACATCAAACTTGTCAAACTTCAGTAGGTACATTTTGCATTAAAATATTTATAAGTGTAGCACCGTATCACACATAATATAATACTATACAAGACCGTATTAAGGGCTTGGTCTAGTAGTGCAAACAAATGCATCCTGTCATCCTATATGTAAATAATACAAATGTACTAAGGGAAAGTTGCTCCACTTAATTTTTAAAAATTAAATCATTCGTATGCATAATTTAATATTCGTAATAAGTACCAAAAATGACAATTTGAAACAATTTTCGTGAAAATTACACCGGGTGATTTTTTTTTATCAGTACACAAAATTTGCGAATACTTTCTATTGATATCTTCAACTTCATGTTTATATAACTGATCAACTTTTACAAAGAAATTTGGACGAAATATAAAAAAAATAAGCTTTCCATACAAAATGCAGAACTCTATACATTTTTTTCGACCTAAGTTTCTTAGTGAAAGTTGTTCAGTTTAACTAATAAAACGGATAAACAAATTTTGTATATAATAAAAAAAATGTAATGTTTGTGTTAAATGAAAACAAAAGATATTTATTTCTGACTAGCTTCCGCCCACGACTCCGTCCGCGCGGATGTCAGTCTTCGCGTCTTCTACAGATTTATTATATTATGTGTAATATATAGATTTATATTGATAAACCTAATAAATCTTTTGCTAGCATTCTGATGCTTTATCGGTTGCACTGGATTTATCTCTTTTTTTTCAATCGCTTGAATGATATAGGATGGGTCCTTGATGGGCATCGAATGCTGAAGTCTCGAATCAATCAATTCTGACAGTAGGCAATTTATGTAAAATCTTGATAATGGTCCATCATTTTATTTTGCCTAAACGTTACATACTTTTTTATATATTCTATTTTTAACGAATTATTCACTCCAGTCCAAACAGCAAAAAAGCAGACTTCTGCTTCTGCAACGTTTAGTTGTCCCTGAATTTAGAAAAAATAGTCATGATTCTTATCTATGACAAAAGTGTTATTTTTTGCATTGTATTTCAAATATTAATTTTTTTTTAACCGCATCTTCCGCATTCATGTCTTTTGCCGGAATTAGACATTTAACTTCTACTAGTCCCATTTTCCCTTTCTGATATGGGAGTGTATAAAGTAAATTTTTTAGATATTTCTCGTTATACTTTTAAAAAGTTATTATTGTCATTTTGCTCATTAGGTAAAGTAATTTCGATATCAGTTTTAAGTTTTTTGATACCTGCAATAATAACGTCATAATCGCCTGCACATACTTATCGATCAGAGGCGGCTCGTGACAAAATTTTATGGGTGTTCACTTGAAATAAAACACTGAAAATACATGGTGTAAAGCAGTAGGTACAATTTATCAAAAAAATTACTTATAAAGAAAATGCATACGTGATACGTCTTTCTTTTTGGTGTGCAAAAATATCTATAACTTAAAGCGACAAGACCGATAGACGCCAATTGCAGTTCATTCAACAAATGGTACCGAGATTGTGAATGTTTTTTCACCTTGATTGAAAGATGAGCTAAGTCGTCAACGCCCGTTTCAGTCCAAGCACTCTCACCTCTGCCGGCCGCGCCTGCTTTAAATAAAAGACACGGAAAACAAAATAGTTTGTTGCTTTCATCACAACCACACAACCACGGTGTTTTCACATATTGTTCAGATTTAAACACACGCGTATATGTTTTCGTTTTTTTCGTACATTTTTGCGTAAGATCAAGTTCAGGCCGTGGCGGTCCCTTAGCTTTACATTCAAGCCGAATTTGTAACGTTTTATCACACTTTTTAATGAACGCCACATTATAATTATTGTTCATTTTAACACTCACAAGTAATACTGATAACTACAGGCTATTTCAACACGTATTTTATAATTTTAATTAGAAAATTGCATGAATCGCGCGCGTGCATTGAAGTTGACTCGAGTGTTTGTTTATATTATAGGTAACTGGCAACGTCGCGCGCAATCGCTGTCCTGCCGGGCGGTAAAAACGAACCGGCAACGTTTGCGGGTGCGACGCTCCGAATTTTGCTACTTTTCCATAGAAAATCTTTTGTTTCACGCGCAGGGCTCTGGCAAAACCCTCTCTTTCACTCCTATTGGATTTCGTATTAGGAAATGTACTAAATCTTTTTTCATTGGAGCGCAATCGTGAGCGCTCCGCTTCGCGCGTTACATAATATAGTAGGTATTATACAGGTGTATGGGATGATGGAATGATGGATATAATCATTGGGATTACGATTGATTTTAAATAGTAATAATTAATGTTAATAATTAAATTAAGGAGTATGATTTTATTATAATTATTTATGGGAGTTCACTGCACCAGCGCTCCTTAGGGCGAGCCGCCTCTGTTATCGATTACACCCTGTATACAATCCACCATCCACATTCATAATGTTTTCCTGTCCTCCTCTCCTTTACGCTGTTCACCGATACATTTGAAATGAGTAAATCTGCTACCACTGAAGGATGTTTCATTGTGATGCAAATTTTCACCACTGTTGTCGATTATTTGTTTTTCATTTTTAATCAGCAATTGGGAATCATCAGTTTTGTTTTTTGCAGATTGGTGATGTACCCTAACAATACGTCGAAAAGGGAAAGCATCAACGAATTATCGTTTTCGTCCTCTTTTTTTATTCTTCGCGTCTCTGTTACTTCTGTTTGTTTAGTTCTCAACACCCACTGAATTTTCTATGTTATTGTGATCTTCCATTACATCTGAGTTTTGATGATGTGATGATAATCCATTCGTTTTAATATTGGTACATACTTAGAGTTGGTAGACTAAACTAGAAATGGCGGACTAAATTTGTCAGCGCGTCTGTAAGATCAGAATATAAAACCAACATCCTGTATTTAAGTTACAAAATTAATAATCAAACAACATGCCGCTACGTTGAAAATGACTAGAAGAAAAAATTAAAACACCTCGGATCAATTTTGGAGTAAACAAATCATTTTCCCCGTATGGGGATTTCCCCGGATGAACTTGGGAAGTTCAAGTTCTCAATACAAGTTTATATTATATTTCGTATTTCTCAAACGAAAAATAAACATTTTTGGAACTTAAAAAAAATTATATTATAAGAAAATCTTACTTTAGTTTTAAAGAGCTTACTTTAGTTTTAAAGAAATATACATCCCTTTACTGACACCCCGTAAAATAAAGAAATTGTTGCCAATCACCTTTGCAATCTATTTGGTTTCATTAACTTTATGTTCGAAGATAATTTTTTTTCTAGTATGTAGTTACACGCGTATTTTTTTCGTTTATTTTCCATATCGAAATCAAATGTTTAAAAATACGAATATTTGCACAAAACTAAGATAAAAATAATCAATTAACAAAAATATTAAATTTAATGAAGTAGAGCAACTTTCACTTCGGTATGAAGGAAAATCGAGCGTAGAGCACACGTCAGAACGCTCCGGCCCAAGGAGCGCGACTAAAGAAATTCGCTAGGATTTTTCCTAATTATTTTAAATATTTTTTTAATATTTAAAGAATTATCAAAATTAAAAAAAAAATTTTTTAAAGGATTAATACTCATTAGTCTTCAACCAACTCGAATAAATTAATGGAAAAAATAACTTTTAGCAGTATTTATCAATAGATTTTGTAAGGCAAAAAATGGGAAATTTAATGAATTTATAACGTTCTAATTAAGAAAATCATAAGTTTTTCGTCAATTGTATTCAGCAGTTTTTAATAACGACTATATAAGGATAATAATGCGCTGATCAGATTGTGTAAATTGTAATCGGTTGCAACGTATTGAGTGCACAAACTTAGCTCGAAATGTCTTTGGGGGAAAGAGACTTATCTTGAAGGCCTGATTAAGGTAACATAAAGTAACTTTATAAATGTGAAAAAATTCACGCGCATTGCGTATATAACACTAATTGATAAACAAGAAAAAAAAATTCAGTTTATCATTTCATTAGCCGGGAAAAAATTGTCAAATAACTTGTTGAAAACGCAATTTTGCTAGACTGCAGCCTTAACATAATCAACAGTGGTGACATACGTGAATGCGAAAGGATTCATTCAAGAGAATGTTTATCTTATTCTTATATATAAAAATGAATCGCAAAATGTGTTGGTAAGCGCATAACTCGAGAACGGCTGAACCGATTTCGATAATTCTTTTTTTATTATATTCCTTGAAGTACGAGGATGGTTCTTATGTAGAGAAAACGTAAACATGTACCACGGGCGAAGCCGGGGCGGACTGCTAGTCTTCTTATATATAAAAATGAATCGCAAAATGTGTTGGTAAGCGCATAACTCGAGAACGGCTGAACCGATTTCGATAATTCTTTTTTTATTATATTCCTTGAAGTACGAGGATGGTTCTTATGTAGAGAAAACGTAAATATTATGTACCACGAGCGAAGCCGGGGCGGACCGCTAGTCTTATATATAAAAATGAATCGTAAAATGTGTTGGTAAGCGCATAACTCGAGAACGGCTGAACCGATTTCGATAATTCTTTTTTTATTATATTCCTTGAAGTACGAGGATGGTTCTTATGTAGAGAAAACGTAAATATTATGTACCACGGGCGAAGCCGGGGCGGACCGCTAGTTTATAATATATAAATGCATAGGAGTGGATCTAATTTCCTTCGAAACTTCTGGCAGAAGCAAATGTGTCATGTGTGAACGTATTTCGATATTACAATAGCGATTGCAATCAAACTTTCTATTTGCACTTAAACCTAGCCACAGTGGTTCGTGTAACTTGTTAATGTGTCAGATATGTTATATGAACGAGCGAGTTGGATTATATATTTCAAAAGTTTAGTGAATCGAGATATGCCCTGGCTTTTTGAAACATTCTTTTAAATATTACTTTTACTACTTCATTGAAAAAGGACTGAGTTATTTTGTCAGAGAACAGACATTATCAAACGAAACTAATAACATGAAGATCAAGAAATGTGACTAACAAATGACGCAATTCCAATTACATACCAAGGAAAATATTACACATTTTTATATATTATAGATCTTAACTTATATTTTTTAAATCATATAAGCTTTTACCCTAATCCCTTATCGGCACCTGAATCGAAAACATATTAATGTAAGTACATTAACTTATTAAAAGGGTATTTCACCCTTTTACCTTATATTAAATATTAGGGTTTAAAAGGGGTTCATTTAAGTTGATGATTTTTTCAATAATTGTACATAATCTCTTAAAACATCTGCTCTTAAAATACATAATATTAGTATAAAGGCAGCCATTTTAAATTCATTACAATAATACCGACCCACCATATAACTAAGAACAAATTTTGTTAGGCCTAACTTAATATTAATATAATTTATTATCGTTATCTTTCCACCAAAGTGAAAACAAAAAATGAATGACCCATATTTCTATTGTTACTAAAGTGAACATGAATGGGGACGTAGGTGTATGGAGACAGAGCGGAAAAAATTCATTTCATATTTTAATTTTTAACTCAAACTACCTTTTCATCCCTACTTTGTCCTCCCCGGTGGTAAATTTTATTGTTTATTGAATTTCATATTATCGACAATTCTATGGAGCTCTCTGAATCTGAAAAAAGTTCATTCACATTACATTTCATAGCAGAGTAAATAAACGCCTGAGAACATAAAAATCATCGTTGACAAAGGTTCGTAATTGGGGACTCCATACGATAAATTTGCCGGGTATTCAACAGTAGTTAATTAACTGTCTACAACCAGCATATCATTGAACTGTGACTGAAATATTCAGTGAATCGTATTAAGAAAGAAGCTTTTGTTTCTACACCTGTAATTCAAACAATTTATTCTTAACTAGCTTTCCGCCCGCCGCTTTGTCTAAAACATAATAAATTATATACTAAAACCTTCCTCTTGAATCACTTTCTTCAATTTAAAAAAAACCGCATCAAAACCGTAGTAAATATCACATTTTTTTTTTTCGTTTATGGTATATAATATGATAGCATAATTCAAAGCTTTTGTATATGATAGCATAATTCAAAAGCTCTGACTTACACACAAGAGTAGGAGATAGACACGATTATGGCACAAGGAACAAGAATAGAATTGAAATGCCATTTTTCCGATTAGCTAAAGTTAAAAATTCATGTATGGGTCAAGGTATACGCTTATACAATAGAATTCCTCACAATATTAATGAGTTTACTAGTTCTAAATTTAAAACTTACATAAAAAATGTACTAGTTCAGAGAGCGTACTACAGTATTCAGGAATATATGGACGATAAAGACCCATGGAGGGTTGTCGCGTAAAAACCACAGGACAGTTCTTTGGCATATTATGTAGTTAGGTAGATATAAGTTACATATTATGTAAATTTATTGACATTATTTAAAAGAGCAACTATGGAGTTTCTTGCCGATTCTTCTCCATAGCAGCGGCGGCCTTAGGGGGTGGCGAACGGGGCAATCGCCCGGGGCCTCGCTCTTGCAGGGGCCTCGCGCAACAAGCAACAACCCACCCAAGCAAATTTAAAAAAATGAAAATGTGTGCGTGTACTGAGTATGTTCATGCGTGTGTATGAAGGAAACGACGATATTATCTCGGTGCTGAAATACATAATAGAAAACAAATTAACTGAAGTTTACCCCACTATCGAAATAGTCCTGAGAATTATTGCCAACACACCTGTGACAGTTGCGTCTGCTGAAAGGAGTTTTTCGAGGCTTAAAATTATTAAAACATATTGGTACGGGAGCTATTAACGTTTTAAAAAAAGTCATTTTAGTATAGTTGGGTTTTTGATATACTGTTTCTCTTGCTATTTCGGTTAGAGTCCGCGCTGTCTGGCTGGCAGTAGTGGTTGCGTTTATTAGTGCGCACAGGAAAGTATCCGTAATTTAAAGTCATTTATTAACGCGTAATTTTTAATCTTTTGCCTTTAGATAGATCCATCAGACATAAATTTGTTATTGCAAGACGTTTTTTTCGTTGTTAAATAGGTGCCATACGCAATTTTTTATTTCAAAATCATTAAAATGTCATCGAAATAAGTGAAATTACATCAACATGATTCCGCTTAAAAGGTAAGTAATAACTTTATTACTTATATTATATTATCCTTTTTTAATACTTATATTGAATAATTAGTAAACTAATATTTTTATTAGATGGTTTCATATTTATTACACTTTTGGGTATTAATATGAATTTGATGATATTTGGTTTTTATCAAGTTTACATTAACGTCCTATTTGAGATTCGTTGGGAAAAGGAGGCACCATGGTAGATTTTGGGCTCACGTCCATGGTTGTAGGTTTAAGTATATACTGTAGCGGAATCCTTATTAACTTTCATTGCTTTGTTTTATTTATATATTTATTTACCAATTTACCTAATCCTGTTTAGTGGTTCTACTTAATGTATTATGCATTAAATTCTTTTATATGAAATATATTATAATACGTGTATGTGTGTATATATATTATAGTATATTATTATGTCTATATTTTACATTATACTATTAATATTGTATTTATTTTCTTTTCTTCAATTAAAAATATATTATTATGACGAATAATTGCTCTCGGGGCTCACTGAAAATCGGTGCTGTGACGTTTTTATTACGTCACAGATGTTCACCGAGTGATTTCCCCTTTTAATGGTATCATGCTTCACAGACTACACACTTCAATGTGTATTTTTAAGTATTGTAGTAAGTAAGTATTGTAGCATATAAGTATTGTATAAATTGTTTTTCATTATGTATGTGTGAGGCTATGTGTCATTAAATAAACGTTTTTTCTTTCTTCTCTTTCTTTCAGATTGTTGCTAAAAAATTGTAAATAGTAAAATGAATATTATACATAGTATATCCTTCACGGGGACTCATGTTGATGGAATTTCACTTATTTCGATGACATTTTAATGATTTTGAAATAAAAAATTGCGTCTGGCACCTATTTAACAACGAAAAAAACGTCATGCAATAAAAAAATTATGTCTGATGGATCTATCTAAAGGCAAAAGATTAAAAATTACGCGTTAAAAAATGACTTTAAATTAAGGATATTTTCCTGTGCAGATAAGATGTGCACTAATAAACGCAACCACTGCGACCAGCCAGACAGCCCGGACTCTAACCGAAATAGCAAGAGGAACAGTATATCAAAGAACCAACTATACTAAAATGTTCTCTTGTCAACGTTGGTAGCTCCTATACGATATTAATATATTTTGAGGAATTCGATGACACAAGATCGGCTTTCAGCCCTTGCTATTCTTTCAATCGAAAATGACGTAGCTCATTCGTTGGATTATTGTGCTTTAATTAAAGATTTTAGCCTTAGGAAAAGCCGCAAACATCAATTTTAAAATTTATCATCTCTGTATTTGTTAATTTGGTAAATCTTTCTATGTATAAATATATAAATATTTTAAAACTCAAATTTTATTCATTTGTATAACTTTATCATTTCTCCTCAAACATGACAAATACCTAAACCAAACAACCAGACCTACTTTCGCATCACATACATTTCACAAAGAGCAAAGGGCCTCGCAAAGGGCCTGCCGCCCGGAGCCTCGCAATGGGTAAGGCCGCCGCTGCTCCATAGATACTGCTTTCCGAATCGGTGGTAAATTTTAAAAATACTATGTAATGACGATTCGAAAGTGCTACTAAATAGTAGTCTAATTGAATAAATGAATGTTTGAGTTTGAAAAGATATTTTATTTAAACAATCCAAAAGAGAGTGAAAGATTTATAACGTTTAAAAAAAAGAAATATTCACGGGTGTCTAACTATGTAAGACATGCGTAAAATATTAATTTACAGTCTAGACATGCAAGAATATAAAATGTTAGTAGGAAAATATTATAAATTGTTAGAAATGACATGTATTACTTTTTCTATGAGAATAATTTCAAGTCAACTTTATTTTAGTGATCTGTGACACAGACTGTGTTAATATCTTAGAGTTAATATAAAACATTTCACATGTATCTGAGCACTATTGCTACATTCCAATATATAAAGAAAAAGAAACAATTATATTATATGGCATAGATAACATACCTGTATGTATGTAACATGCCTGTATGGCAATGGTGTATGTCGTTTGCTAATTCAAGCACGTCTATTTCTTGGAGAATTTACTACCTACACACCTGCACAAGTATATTGAAATCGCTGCAAACTATTTCCAAATGAATGGAGAATATGAATCCAGCTGCAAACTTCATAAATTTAATTACATATGCAAATGAACACCAAGTTCCAAGAATTGCAATGAGATTTCTGATAAAAATGTTAAATATTGTAGTTGAAAACCTTTAAAAAGTCGCCTTTATAAAAAAAGTCACGTAAAGGGCATAATTGATTGGGGCAATTGTTGGGTGTTTTCGTAAGAAGGACAAGTATTTGACTAAATTGATTACCGATTCGAAATGCTTAGGGCATTTTAACTAGACCAAACATGCTATAACATTGATGATGGATAGTGATATATTCAAGAGGGGAAAAGAATATTACCCATAGCAAAATCTACCCTAAACGTTACCTATCTTGTTCTTTATATTTGCTGGTATAGAATGACTGTGACAGAAATAACTTGAAACGATCGTTAGTAGAGTGTAGACGGCTAATATCATCATAATTGAATTTAAGTGAAAAACGATACTCTGATAAATTACTGAAATTATTTCGAACTTCAGACACGGATTTTAAAGACATTTTTTGTAGGCGAAAATTAGGCTTGCAGTATAGCCTCTTCTTTCAACAGTTTATTAATCACCTCTAACTATAAAGATTCGTTATATTAAAATAAGCGTACAAAAAAATCTAATGTATTTTTGCCACGAAATATACATACATTTTGTAGTTTCTGTTTTTTTTTCAATATGATCCTAATATCGGTTATTCGCCCATTAATGTTATCGTTCAATGAACATAAAATTCAATGAAGCTACAATCGTTATTTATTGTGTTTTCAGATCGGATTAAATTAGGAATAATTTTTTATTACGGTACATAAGTTAGGTTATTATACTAAGGATGTTTCCCTTGAATGAGAGCATTTTATTATTAAAACATAATAATGATTTAAGCGGCTGTTTGTTATTCATTTCCGTATAGTTTAATAACAAGATTTTTTTTATTTCAACAAACTATTAACTAATTATTCAAATGTAAGACTGAATCTGACCTATCCTATAGATTATGTAATTTCTATAAGTGAGACGATTTTAACTATAATGTTCTAAGCGTTCTTAGCGTTCTCTAGGTTGCGGTTTTACCTACAGTTTATAGTTTAGAGTTTTAGACAAATTCACCTATATTTATATTAGGAGCTATTAGATATATTATGACAAGACACGTGATACGCATAGTATTCGAGTAAAAGCACAGAATACTTAATAATAGCTAACGCTAGAAAAGCAATATACAATTCGATAAAACTTTCTTATTCTTTTAAAATAAAACTTTTTTTGATCAGTTGAACTTTTGTAAATGAATTGTAAATAAATTACTGTAAGTATACAATTTTATGCTGTAAAATTGTCATCTGAAAATGTTATTTTAATTAATCATAAGTAATTCAAAGCCTGACAAACAAGACAATTTATGGAAACCGGAATGTCAAGTCCAAAACTTTTGGGACTTAGTGACGATGTGATAAGTTAACCTAGTTCACTGAATAGTTTTAGAGGCAGTTTATATATCTTCTGTAATTTCGTCTCACACAGTTGTTTACACAGAGGATAAGAGTTATTTTGAAATTTTTTGTAAAATTATAGCTTAAATATTAATACATTGCGTTATTGTTATATTATCATTATTTGTTATGTATTATTCTAGGTTCGGTATCAACACCGCGGATTGGAAAGTAGAGGAGACAATTTTATTTGAATGTTTATATTTTTAATAAATAGAGACGTTTTTACGTAATTAAACACGATATAGAAGTCATAAAATTGGTCTAATTTGAATAAATTTCAATAACTATTGTCTTAAGATTTTTTCGCGTATTTGGCTGGTTTATTAAAAGTTTATCGTATCATCAATATCGTCATGAAAAATTACTATTATTTCGTTTCAATATAAGGGCATTTAATATTCACATAATTGCACATAGGTACTATTTGGAGGTTGTTTGCTTCTAGTGCCTTCATATTTATATGGTTATTTATAGACATCGGATTATATGCATTTGCATATTTGCATATGCAAATGCATAAAACTCTCCAATTACGGCGTTAGTGCATATTTTAGCCTTTTTCCCCAATCGTGCATATTTCGTTAAGTAGCGGGAGTTTTGATTGGTCGACTAACCTTTATTAGCCAATCAGAACGCTCAGCGAGTAAAAAAAACCCTATTTTGGCATGGTAAAATGGCAAAAAATTACAAAATGGGCTCCATTTTAAGTAAATTATGAGCCATTCAAAATAGGGCTAGATTACCCTTTTGGGGCTAAAAACTTAAAACACGGGTTGAATTCCAAAAAAGGGCTAGATTTAGCCCGGAAAAGTCTAAAGTGGCAACACTGGGCTCGCGGGTGATAAACGTCACAAATTTGCGCTCGAAAATTTGGTAAAAATGCTTAATTGTATATTGGCACAAAAACTATACTTAATTTCAAGAAAATTTCACTGTTTTTGTACAATCTTTGATTTAAATATATAAAAATAATAAAGGTTTTTTGATTTTGTATTGTGCATATTTTAGGCATATCAGTCGTTTTTAGTGCATATTTCGGCCTTTTTTAGTGCATATTTGCATGCATATTTTGGCATTTTGTTAGTGCATATAATCCGATGTCTAGTTATTTATAAGGCAATGTCCCCAATTTCTGAATTCTGATTTCTTGGTAAGTGAAGTTAATACATACTAATGTTATTATTGCCGAATGATTGCCGAAGATAAAAACTTTTGGATATGGAACACCGTGATATATGACTAAACTATACAGTGCGATTCACCATGAATAATATTGAACAACATCTTATTGATTACATCATAAGCCTAGATTTTTGATCGACTTACATAGTAAAGGAAATAATAATTATAACGTAATATTAATGCCAAGATACAAGGATGTTTTTTGAAGTGAAACTTCTTTATCGGGGTTGGAAAAAAATTTAGTGTAACATTTTTTCGTTACGCGTGACATTTTTCCGTTACGCGCCATCTTGTTTTTATCCCTACCACGCGTGATTGACGTATTTCTGTAAAGTTGCATATTGTAAATTATTTTTTGAAAAATAAGGTCATAAAGAAGTTTCACTTCTTACGTGTGCACACATTTTTTTTTTCATATTATGAATGTGGGAGGTTAATCTACGAATTATTTGTATTTTATTAAAACTCCTACAAAATGATTACCTACCCATATTACATTTCTGATGAGAATCTTTTCATTCTAGAGCATTCAATTTTGTATTAAAATATTTATTTAGATTTAATATTGAAGGACAACGGACAGCTTATAAAACAGATTCAGTGTTGGTATTCAATAAGCTGTTGATAATAAATTAATCAAAGGAACTGTCAAGTTAATTGAAATATTGTTATTGTTAAATAATTAAGGTAAAATGGAAAGCAAAACACATTTCCAAGCGTCCGTTTCATCTTACAATATTTGACTCAAAGATTTACAAATTCATATTACCTTTAAGAGGAATTTAAACTTAGCTCTATTTGATGTTGTTTTTGATTAGCCAGAAGGGTCCTCTAGTATAGCTTGGTTTCCCAAACTAAAAGTACTTTTCCCTATCTGGTTTCCAGAATAAAGACCCTTTTAACGTTTTAGTAATATCATGTTAAAATGCTCACTTATACAAGTAACACGGAAACGAAACCTTTGTAAAATATTTTATCTCATGCTTTAATATTCAATTTAGTTTTATCAGTATTAAACGGTCGTGATACAGGAAGTGCTTGAAATTTGTTTGTGATGACGGAAGAAGGATATAAATTATATTTGAAACACAGCTTCTGGTATCGATATACAGGGTGTCCCACTATTGATATACTAAGCGCGAAGGGACTTTTACTTTTGCATACACTGATCACGTAAAAAATACTTAAACAACAAAATTACCTACGTCAAAAATTTTTTGCTAATTTTTTCCTGAAAATCCATGTTTTCTTCTGTAGCTTCGCGCAGCCGGCATATACCGCTTCTCTAATGTGAGCATTTTGTCTATGAAAACATAATCTTAAACGATAGCTTCAATTTTTAAAACCTAGTTATCTAACCGTTAATTATAAATAAAGATCCGATTTTAAACCCTTAAATAGATGTCTTCGATATATATTATTTCCAGAGATCTGTGAATAAAATAAGCGTTATCCTAAAGAAGTATACCAATTATCTGTGCCCAAAGTATGCAATAACAATCTTTCGACAGATGTTTTCAAGAATTTTATACGAGGGTCGGGGACCGGGTCGACAACAGCTATTCATGGAAGTGACATCCTTAAGGAATTCCACCGAATTTGTTAATTGGATTATGGAGTTAAAACGGTGTAGATATTTAGTATATAAACATAATTGAATATGATAGGGATAACTATATAGATTTAAACTTAAGAAACGTTACCGATAAAATCGCGATTAAAATCCGCTGACAATAAATAGGTATCAAATTTTTAAATAATCAAAATATACGAATTCATAACCAACAAATATTCAACCAGATTTGTGTATTAAATGATTAAATGATTTCTCACGAATAAAAACTGTTTACCGGAATCAACGCTACAAAAATCAAAATAAAGGATACAATTATTCAATTAGGTATTATTTATATCAAACTGTATAATAAAATTGTATGTATTTCCAAATAAATAATAAAAAGGAAAACATGTAGTATCAGCTCGTTATCTCAAAAGAAGTATCTGTGTACCTACGACAATCAAGTCTCGTGGAGATTTCAATTTCTTTACATAGATAAACACGTTTCAGTGAAACACTTTATTTGAAAAATGTACCTTAAAGTAAATAGACAGAGTATGTTTTCGCTCGTCGTATTTTTTCAGAGGCAGCGTACCTTTTTGCAGGGAATTATTTGAGTCCTTTTAAATGAAGGATGATAGCATATTATTTCATTATAAATGTTGAAGAGACGCTAATAAGATATTTAGAAATGCTGACTCTTTACCTTTTCAAGGGGTCTTCAACGTTCTTTTAAATCCTAGAAATCCTTCACAATATCTCAATTGCAATTCACAGAAATTATATATTTTACTATTGTAATATGAGCTGATGATTAAAGACCTTTTAAGATTATTTCTAATATTTTAAAGTTCTTTTTTAATTGAATTGATCCTGCTCTATGAAACTGAAACCAGTGGGACATGAAAGACCGCTACCACGCTACTTGAAAATATATAGAGATAAGAAAACGTACTTGTAGGTAATATGTGTAAAAGTGTAATATTCATATCAGCAGAATATAGAAATGAAAATGATTGGAATCTCATTTGAAACAGATAATCAACAGCTTACCCGTGGGAGCAACAAATTATCAAATCAAGGACAACATCTTTATATAATTATTATTAGAAACATTTTAAATTGTAACAAATAACGATAGCTACTATATAACATAAGGTGACCTTCTTGGTTAACCTTTTGTGCAACCAAATGGAAGCCACGAGCTATCGTACATATAAACTAAATGTATTTTCCGAAGAAACTATCCTATCGCAAATTATCTTTATATTGGGTTGTGATGTTCGAGCAAACTCGTGAAATCAACAAAAATGTGAAAAGCTATAAATAAGTAGCCATGTCTGGGCCAGCAAATACAAAAAAATTTCACATTTGAGGAGCCGATTTTCGTTATTAATATTATTACGGTTACGACTTGTAGATATTTTCTAGGAGATAAGTTGTAAACAGTTCACCTCGACTACTGCTAACGACGATAATATTTTAATATGGTTTTGTAAGCCTTCATTGTGTTATTATTGCCGTCAAGTAATTCAATATTGTCGGTTATTAAAAAACAAAATTAGACTCTGGGATCTAATCGATGGTAAAAGCAAGATATTATATCCGAAACTACAAGTTTTCAGCCGAGGAGAACTTAGTGTCATTGTGGAACAGTTTATATTTATGTAAAATCACTTAAAAACTTTGTAAACTGGCTAATAGGCAAAAATATAACCAAGCCATTACCCAGTTACGTAGTTCAATATGGAAGGTTGGACCGTCGTAAATTCATTTTCTAACGGGACATGGAGTAAACTTATATGTGTGCTGATAAAATTAAACGACTCGTGGAAGTATCCCTTTCAGTATTATTATATATTGTATAACAACTTTCAGAGAACATCGTCTAACTATCTTAAATGATAGGTTAATGACACGAATTCAACCTATATCCTACCTACCTAATATATTGTAATTTGCAAAATTAAACTTTAGTAATAATAATTTTCGTCCTTATTATTAGAAGGCTCTACAGACTGAAGATTGTAGGTAATATAAGGTAATATAAAAAATATCTACAACAGATTAATTTCCCCTTTCTTTAATTCTAAAATTTAAATCAGAAACAAAGGTGTTTAATTATATTCGAGAATAGTGTAAAGTAAAGAAAGTTATATTTAATCAAAATAAAATAATTTCGATCGTCTTTCTCCTTTTTATTTTGCCTTTAATCGTCTTTAAAATTCTTACAATTGTATTCAATAGATAGTTGATTAAAATAAGACTTCTGAGTTTAAATCTTGTCTAAATCTGTTTAATTGATATCAGCGATGACCTTTTGAATATATTTAACTTTGTCTCTTGAAACTGCATCAGACTATAAAACAACCGGTGCAACAAAAAACACATTTTTTCCGAGTTAATACGTAACAACATTCTCAAGACCACAACAACTTTATAATCCAATAATAGATATATTAGATTAAGCTCGTTCGCTTAATAGACTACAAGCCCGCATAGGACAAAAATATGGGTCAAATGAACCACCAGGGGACATATCTAGAACGATAGCAGAGCAAAAAATAATAAGATTCATCACTATGCCGTCACTTGTAAGCTGTCCAACTGAGTGCAGATGAGAATTGAAAAGTACAGGTAGACTCGGTAAATTTTGGTCATATATTTTTGTACGGCATTCTTAACCATCGATAGATCCATTAAAAATAATAAGAAACCGCTCAGTGCCGTACAAAAATGGTGGTCCACCAAGTCGAAATTTTTATTTAATTTCCGAGAGTTACCGGGGGTAAATTTGGTCATTTGACCATGTACGGCATCTGTGTCATACTATTG
The DNA here is from genome assembly GCF_061535395.1 of Colias eurytheme. Lineage (NCBI taxonomy): Eukaryota > Metazoa > Arthropoda > Insecta > Lepidoptera > Pieridae > Colias > Colias eurytheme. Next base: position 6,221,121 of record NC_143005.1, on the reverse strand, counting down.
CTATGCTGCTTTTAATCCATTATTCCGCAACGCCGTACAAAAATCATGGGGACAAGGGGAAAAAATCGAGAGTTGTAATCCCCTCTCTTTCCCCACTCCAGGGGGTCATTTGACACAACACGAAATAAATTTATTTTTAAAGTATTTTATGCATAGATAATATTTTTTCATGTGCCGTACATTTTCGTTGGTTCAAAGGGGAAAAATCTGAAAAAGAAAAAAATCCATATAACGAAATGTTTGCTTTATATTTTTATAATAAAATATAAATATACATTAATATTAAGAAGCTCGAGGTGGTAAATTATCACCTTGGAAAGTCGGAGTCAGGTGGAATGGACTCCGTTAAATTGATGAACTAATAAAAAAGCTATGAACGAAAAGATGTGAATTATATGCAATCAGTCCATGAATACAGGTAAAGTCACAAGCAAATGCTAGTAATATATACATATTCAAAATGTACAAGTAAAGCGCTTTCAAATGATACCAAACACTGCATATTTATCTTAACTTTATTTTTTTACTCTGTTTGTTTTGTCCGCTAGAGGGCGCCACATTAGATTTTGTGAAACCCCATATAGCCTTTAGCTAGCTGGTCGCTGGTTATCCAGTGAACAATTCAGACGCTTCTAATGATATGTCATTTGTCGAATTCTGATAAGTAGTTTAGAAGTTGCGAGGGAATAGATGAACATACATACATGACCTGTAAACAACCATAACCCTCCTTTTGCTTTGCCGTAGTTGGGTAAGAATATGTTAATGCCGTACTGTATCAAATGGCCATAAAGCACCCTTAAAATTGTAGCTTTCGTCGCTTTCATCAGCCTAAAAGATGTGGTCTGCACAAAAATGTACGGCATCGTTTTTCCCTAATTTATCTATGTTAATACTATTTAAAACAACGGATAAAGTGTAGAAAACTATTAATTTTCATTAATCTACGATGTTTAAACTTTAACAAAATTTCTGGTTTTGCATTTCTCTATAACTTTTTTTAGAACGGTTTCTTTTGAACGGCAATACTATATTTATTTATTTATTTATTTATTCTTTATTGTACATTAGGTTTAATCTTATTTTATAATATCTTAATGGATTTAAATGTACAAAAGGCGGCCTTATGGCTCTAAGCCATCTCTGCCAGGCAACCTTCAGGTAAAGGACAGAGCATAATATTATACCAAAGGCTAGGAAGCCAAATAACTAATAAATTTAAAATAATTAATTTGAAGAAAAAAAAAAAATAATAATAATAAAATAAAAATAAAGCACAACGTCACACATAATTTATAAATACAACATAAATTTATATATAAAAATTACTTATATTTCTATACATATAAAATGCATAAACATAATTATACATAAGATTACAATATATAAATACTTCACTATAAATAGATAACATACATACTATATATACATACTATACAAAATATACAATATACATACAATATTTATATAGATAGATAGTAGTCTTTAAGCATTTTTTTAAAGGATCTTATCGTCTGGGCGCCACGAATCGTTTCAGGAAGGGCATTCCATAAACGGATACCCGATACAGTAAACGATGTACCGAATAATTTACTACCATGCACAGGAAAACGGAGTAGAAAGTTATTAGAGGATCGGAGAGTATAGGATTCAGAAGCAAGGTAATGGAAATTGGATTTCAAGTAGGAGGGAGTACTGGGATGAAAAAGAATGGAATAGAGGAGATGGAGAGTGTGAGCATTCCGACGCAGGCGTATAGGTAGCCACTTGAGCTTCTTGCGAAATTCTGACACGTGATCAAATTTACGTAGACCATATATAAATCTGATGCAGAAATTTTGCAATCGTTCAAGTTTATTGAGCTGATCTTCGCTCAGGTTCGTGTAGCAAGAGTCCGCGTAGTCTAAAAGGGGAAGGAGAAGGGATTGAGCTAGCATAACTTTGGTGGGTATAGGCAAGAAACGACTCAAGCGCTTCAAAGAGTTTGCGGCAGCAAATACTCTTTTACTAACTGCTTTGACTTGAGGCACCCATGATAACACCTCGTCGAAAGTTATGCCTAGATTTTTTACTTCAGAACTATAGGGTATGACAATTCCATTCAAGTGCACAGGGGGTAAATCGGCCCAGCTTATTTTTGAGCGGAGTTGTGGACTTCCAATTATAATGACTTGACTTTTGCGTGGGTTGATCTGAATTCCAAAAAGTGTACTCCACTTACTGATGGAAGCTAAATCAGTGTTGGTCGCTCTGATAGCCTCCGGCAGAGACCCTGCGTCTGAGTGAGTGTAAATTTGAAGATCATCTGCATACATATGGTAGAGAGACGTTATATGAGGAGTCAAAGAATTTATGAAAATGGCAAAAAGGAGTGGAGACAACACGCCACCCTGTGGTACACCAGCAACGAGATTACACCACGATGAATATTGATCATCATTCATAATACGCTGCCGACGACCAATCAGGTAACTACGAAACCAATCAATTGCCGGAGGAGAGATATTAATAGATTTTAGCAAACTCAACAGGATTTCAAAGTCAACGGAGTTAAAAGCTTGACTGAAGTCTAACAATGTTAGAACTGTGAGATGCTGCTTGTCCATACTTAAACGAATATCATCGGCGACTTTGACTAGGGCAGTTACCGTGCTATGACCAGGGCGGAAACCGGACTGGTAAGGACTTAGGATGTTGTGACTGTACAAGAACTGGCTCAACTGTTTATGAATTAAGCGTTCCAGTACTTTGGACAGAAGAGGTAGGATAGAGATAGGACGATACTCATTGAAGGATGTTGGATTGTTTTTTTTAGGTAGGGGGATGACATGAGCATCTTTCCAGATGGACGGGAAGCTGTGGGACGTAATGGAAAAGTTGAGGATGTGAGTAATGATGGAAACAATTATATCAAGGATTGGGATGATCATGTTACGGCAAATGCGGTCAGTGCCAACGGCCTTCGAAGTTATGGACAAGATAATCTTCTTAACATCACCAACGGCAAATTGAGTAAAAGTAAACGGAGGATAGTTAGGAGTTGGAAGGCTAGAGATTTGATTTATGCAGGTTTGGCTACTAAAATTAGGAATAGGACTGTATGAACAGAAGAAGTTATTAAGATCATTAAGATTGAGGTCGGATGGGAATTGATGATTACTATTTTTCCCAACTCCTAATGATTTAAGAAATTTCCAAATATTTTGGGGGTCGCCGTTTTCGACCGATTCGTGGATATGGCGTCGTTGTGCATCTCTACACATAGTGTTGCAGTGATTTCGTATTTTCTTGTATTTTTCACGTTTATCATCAGACTTACAGGATCTCAGTTTAGCTTTTGCACGATTTTTTTTCTTTATCAAAAGTCGGATTTCGGGTGTAAGCCAAGGTGAAGGAGCTTGCTTTAATTTTACTGGCCTAAGTGGTGCATGCCTATCGTATAACTGAGTTATAAGGAGACTAAAGTTCTGAACCTTGTCGTCAATCGATTCAGCGTTTAAGACAGGCATCCAATTAATATTGCGGGCATCATCACAAAGTCGCTCTTTGTCCACACCACCAAAGTTACGACGCAGGACAGTTACTTTTTTTGCACGGGGCAACTGGATGTTGTAGGAGAGGAAAATAAGGTCGTGATAGGAGAAGGAGACGGCTGGGAATTGCCCGTGCTTAGGAACCAGATTAGGTGCTGAGACAAACATTAAATCTAAAAGAGAAGGAGTAGAGTTTGGGAAGAAGTGTGTTGCTTTTGAGGATAGACAATGTAAATTAAAGGAGTCAGTGATAGAAAGGAGTTTAGAGCTACGCGAATCTTTTCGTAATAAACATGTATTAAAATCTCCCATCAAAATTACATGAGTATATAGAGGGATGTGCTCGTCAAGAGTGTTTTCAAAGTTGTTGAAGAAATTAGTGGTTACAGAGGGACTATAGAAAACACCCAGAAGAACTTTTGTGTGAAGGAGGGAAATTTCGATGAGAAGATGTTCCGCCGCATCGGATGGAGGAGGCTGAGGTGAAGAGCTAATAATAGTGAAAGGAATGTGCGATCGTAAGTAAATAGCCACACCCCCACCACCCCTTCCGACACGGTCGTTACGAATTAAGTGAAAGCCAGGAAGATGATAGAAGGAAGAAGGAAGACTAGGTTTGAGCCAAGACTCGGACACCAAGATAGCGTGGAGATTAGTGCAGTCAAAAGAGATCAACATATCAGGAAAGTGCGCCGGAATGCTCTGAGCGTTTATGTGAACTACGTTGAAATTTTGAGGATAAGAGGAGAATTCGGAAGAAATTGAGGAATTAATAGAAGGAAAAGATGCATCGTAAAAATTATCGTTACTGCACGAGCTACCAGACGAGGAAATGGAATTCATCAGAGCTACTATTTATATCGCTAAAAGACATTCTTTAAAATAATTATAAATAAGAAAAAAATATATATATATAAATATAATATATACCTATAAAAAATATAATAAATGAATAATATATAAATTATAGTAAATAAACGAAGTTGTACTATGCATTTATCCTGTACCCTCCAGCAAAATAAAATGAAATTATTACATAATAAACGCTTGACAAACCAAATCATTACAATATCTATACAAAAACAAGGCAGAACATAATTTTTAATTTTAACAATTAATTGAACCAAAGTCTTAGTATCAACACGACTAAAAACTACTCTTTGACAGATTTTGACATTGACTTGACAACTAAGTGACATAAGAAAAATAATTATAACTTTGAAGGTTGTTTATTGTTGTTAATTTTAGATTTACCTTACTTTTATGTATAAATTTACAATTAATGTTATTTAGAGAAAGTTTATATATATGGAATATAATATAAGAAAGTAAATAACAAGGTAATCGTCGAAAAGATTAAATAAAAAGTGTAGTATGACATACTTACAAAGCCACAACAATAACAAAGTAAAATTACACATTATTTCACTTTTTGCAGTCTTTTTGGTCTAGAGCCTACAATCTTGTCATCTTTCGTATGATTCCCACTAGCTGGAACAGAAGATGTAGAACAAGCAGCATCAGGAACGGATATTGCATCAACATCTGCAATGCAGGTTGCTCGGTAGCGGGAGCCATTTGGTCCAATTATGAAAATGCAGCCGTCTCTAGTCCAGCACTTATCGATACCGAAACGCTTACGAGCAGACATAAAAGCATTGTGACGTTGCTTGGTCAGAAACTCAGATAGAGTTATACCCGAGCCTTTTAAGGAGATTTTATTTGACCACAACTTATCTCGGAGTTTCACATCACTTAGCTTTAAAATGATTGGTCTAGGTTTACTCTCCTGCATTCGACCCAAACGATGGCAACGATTTATGGACTCTTCAGAGAAATTTGGAAGTTTGAAGTGCTTGGAGATAAGATCACACACAAGAACTGACGGATTCTCTTGACTCTTTTCAGGAACACCGTGAATGAGTAACATTTTGCGTCTACTTCTTGTTTCTTGTTGATCATATAGCTTCATCAAAATTTCCAATTGGGACTGCAGGCAATCAAGTGATGTTGTGACAAATGCACGGAATGTGTTGAACTCGGCAGCAATTTGAGTGGATGTATCAGTGCTTGCAGGGGCTGGATTTACCAAATTCTTCTGGAATTCTGCCATCCTCTTGTTAAAAGTGACTGTCAGGTCAACCATGGACTGTTTCAGTGATTCTATAGATGCCATGATTTGGATCAATATTATGTTCTAGTGAAGTTGTTGTTAAGCAGTTTATTCAAATGAAATTTTTTAGTGGATATTAAAGCTGGTAGGTACAGAATATTTTAAGATTGTAATTTCATAAAAATGTACGTTAAATTAATTTATTTTATTATTAAACACTTAAGAGCAAGAAAAATACGTTATGACTTTTTGGCGCCTACCCTCGAAAAAAAAAGTATTATTATTATTATGTTTCTCTGTTCCATAATACTCGGGTACCACCAGAAGGACGGTACCCGGATCTTTGGAAGGCTTACGTGGGGACACGGATCCAACACGCAGAGGCCCTTTCGAGAATTTTAATGTGTTGTGGGACACCAGCCGCAGCCTGCCCATGACTGCACTATAGAGATACAGCCCTAGGCAGTCCGCGGCCGATGTAGGACTATTGCAAGATAAGGGAATAAAATAAACTGGGCTATGGAATGGGATGTTAATGGACCGGAATTAAGGACTATGGAAGACTATGGCACCTGCCTTTCTACTAAGATATAGCAAAAAATTGTTGGCAGGTGGTGACTCGCCCTCTCACTGTATGGGCCCCCGAAATAAGTCGCTGCAATAGTGCGACAAGGGGGCAACATATTGTGAGCAGCTAAGGGTGGAGAGGCGTCCCTGGACTTTAAACTACGATCACGCGCTCCCTGAGGGTCCAGCATCACGTGCCCACTCGCCACTTACGCTTCGCATCCACCCTTCGAGCTAAAAGCTCTCGCGACTCCACTCTGGCCGGCCGGTTAAGGCAAGCCAGAGGCGGGGGTCCTGTCCTCGTCAGGCTTCACTCCGACCGGCCGGTGAAGGCGAGCCGGAGATGAAGACAGGGGCCTCCCCCGGGAGCACTCGGTTCCCGCGGGGTCGCTACTCCCCGACACCCCGCCACAAGGTGTCCTGCGGGTTGACTGATTGCACGGGTGGAATATCTATTGTCACGTAGACAATAGATATTCCAACCGTGGGCGATGGGGTCGTCACATCCCTACGCCCTTATTATTATTATTTTTCTCTTCTTTTCTTTTATTTCTCCCTTTTCAGGGGTTTGTTTGCTAGGGGCGCGGGCTATTTAGCCAAGAGACCCTAGGTAACTTACGGTTTGGTTTAAATATCGGTTACAGTAGTTTCGCTGTCACTAAGAAATTTTCGCACAATACGACAGGTATTTAATATAGCTGCCTTTTGCATAGTAATGTATGTATTTTTTGGTAGATCTAGAAGTTTCAGGCTACGATGTAAATTAGTTGGGATAACTCCAGTACATGACAGAACTATTGGAATAATGTAAACAGTCCTAAGGTTCCAAATTCGGAGGATTTCTTCTTTTAGTTCGGTGTATTTGTGGAGCTTTTCGCTAATTGATTTTTGTATGTTGTGTGTGTTGGGTACAGTGACGTCAATGAGATAAGCAGTTTTTGTGATTTTATTTACGAGGGTTATATCTGGTCTATTAAAATGAATAGTTTTATCGGTAAGAATAGCGCGGTCGAAATAGATTTTAGATGTTGGGCTATCTAATACGGGTTTTGGTTTATAATTGTAATATGGTATGAGCTTTCCTTTATTGAAATTATATTTTACAGCTAACTTTTGATGAAGATAATGAACTACCTGGTTGTGTCGATGTGTGTAATCATTTTGTGCTAAACTAGAGCATGCTCCCGTAATGTGCTGTATGGTTTCGGGCTGTCTCTGGCATTTGCGGCATCTATCTGTTGGTATATTTTCTTTAAGTATGTTTATTATTATTATTATTATATTTTTTTTATATTATTATGTGTATCTCATCCATAATACTCGGGTACCATCATAAGGAAGGTACCCGGTCCTTTGGAAGGCTTACGTGGGGACACGGATCCAACACGCAGAGGCCCTATAGAGAACTTTACTGTGTTGTGGGACACCAGCCGCAGCTTGCCCATGACTGCACTATAGAGATACAGTCCTAGGCAGTCCGCGGCCGATGTAGGACTATTTCGAGATATGGAAAACAAAATAAACTGGGCTATGGAGTGGGATGTTAAATGGGCCGGTATTTGGGAACTATTGGAAACTATGGCACCTGCCTTTCTACTAAAATAAAGTAAAAATATGTTGGCAGGTGGTGACTCGCCCTCTCACTGTATGGGCCCCCGAAATAAGTCACTGCAAAAGTGCGACAAGGGGGCAACATATTGTGAGCAGCTAAGGGTGGAGAGGCGTCCCTGGACTTTAAACTACGATCACGCGCTCCCTGAGGGTCCAGCATCACGTGCCCACTCGCCACTTACGCTTCGCATCCACCCTTCGAGCTAAAAGCTCTCGCGACTCCACTCTGGCCGGCCGGTTAAGGCAAGCCAGAGGTGGGGGTCCTGTCCTCGTCAGGCTTCACTCCGACCGGCCGGTGAAGGCGAGCCGGAGATGAAGACAGGGGCCTCCCCCGGGAGCACTCGGTTCCCGCGGGGTCGCTACTCCCCGACACCCCGCCACAAGGTGTCCTGCGGGTTGACTGATTGCACGGGTGGAATATCTATTGTCACATAGACAATATATTATTATTATATTATTCATTCACTTCATTCGTAAACATTTTATGCTGAAGATACAATAACTTCTATGTTTATATACCGGACAAAATGTCTACAGAGAGATATTTACATATCAAAGGAATAGTATAACTATTAAGTTAACTGTAGTAACCTCAAAGCTGGAAAACATTTAGTTTTAATGCTGTTAGGCAAACTGTATGTAAACAATATGACTTTATACTCTTGGTAGCGCTTCCAAGTTTTTGTAAGAAAAGAAAAGGAAATTTTAACAATCTTATAGAGTAAAAAAAGAGCGTCTTTGCCGACCACACATATCAGAAGTGAAACTTCTTTGACTCAAAGATACCAAAATTATCGCCTATTCCGTCTCGGTACGGTATTGCCATAACACGACCTTAAAATTTTACTTTCAACGCGCTGAAAGAAAAAAATAAATAAATAATCATTAATTTAACGAAACTCAACATCGTTAAATTTATAAGTGTTTGTATAATATTCAATAGATTAAAATATCCAACATATTAGAGGTGATACGTCTCACACATGATACTCGATCCTCATTAATAAAAACGTGAATAATAAAAGACCAGTATTTTTCATTTGGTCAAAATAATGCTTTGTATAAATTACCAACGATATAATATTTCAAACGATACCTACGCGTCTTCTTTAGCATCGATTAAATATAATATTATTCTACTAAATTAAAATGCCTACTAAATAAAATTGCCATTCATCCTCCCAATAATAATATGTATGTATATCAGTATTCCGGATCCCATTTTTTCTTGGGTAGTGAAACTGCTTTATGTACAAACACAATACATTTAAATAGTGAGGGTCTTTGCACCATGTTGTATAGCCTATTTCTAGACTGTGTACCTAAATCATTATATGATAAGGTTTAATTATAATAATAACTTAATAATTTAAATTGGAGTGGCCTTTACCATCTTTATATTATATGCATAAACCGTTATACCTGTGTTTAGTATGACAACATGCATTTACATTTTGAACACCAGTGGGATATGGTATTTTAATTTATTCGACAATTAATTCCAGACAGAACTTTTTTAGAATATTCATATGAATAAATTTTACTGGAAGCTCGGCAAACAGTCCGATTCCAATATTTTTTTTTTGAGTAAATGAACGTTATTTAATTTTTAATTAAAATTAATACACCAATCTCTTATAATCCTATCCTAATAATATTATAAAAGCGAAAGTTTGTGAGGATGTGTATGTGTGTGTTTGTTTCTCTTTCACGCAAATACTACTAAACCGATTACAATGAAATTTAGCACACAATATATAAAGGGTAACTTGGATTAACACATTGGATAGGTTTTGTTGCGGAAATCCCACACGCTAGTAATTAAATACTTTACTATTAGATAATTATTATTTAGTATGTAGTTAAGTAACTCTTAAATGTTATTTTAATATATTATAAGCATCGTTTAAATATACCTAAGTACTTGCCGCTAATGAGAAAGCTCTAAGCAAAGTACCTAAGCCTAAAATATCGGCTGAAGGTAGAAGATTTCATTAATAAACTAAGTTACTTGAAGCTAATTTTAGCTAAAAACTTATTTTCACGCTTCAGGAGCTCTTTAGAAAGTCTTTACGTCAATAAAAATATACGTTTTATCAAAACATTTATTAAAATATTCTTGATATTTATAAAAATATCGAAAAGTTCAGATATAAATAATATTAGGACTTTGAGTCATAAATAAATCTATTCTGCTTTAAAAGTTAAAGAATGAAATAAATAAGAATTAAGAAATAAGTTTTCTTTGTTGTACGCATAATACCGTGGATTAAAAATGAACCTAGGATTTTGAGGTACTTTATTGAAGTCTTGTCACGCCTCTTGCCAATTCTGATACTATACACACAATTGTGCCCTCCACCAAAGTGTTAAAGTCTTTATCCATACTAATATTATAAATGCGAAAGTAACTCTGTCTGTCTGTCTGTTACTCAATCACTCCTAAACTACTGAACTAATTTGCATGAAATTTGGTATGGAGATATTTTGATACCCGAGAAAAGACATAGGCTACCTTTTATTGCGAAATATGTACCACAGGCGACGCCGGGGCGGACCTCTAGTTTCATATAAAGTTCATATTGTAATAAAAAAAGTAATGTTGACATTTATTATTAAAGTTGATCTTTATATTAATGTCTTATTTACAAAACAAACGATTTTTTAGAAAGTGTATTTTTTTACATTCAGCGTAATTTTACGCTGATAATAAATTGAATTTAATAAAAAATAGTCGAGCATCTTATATTAAACAAATCACTAACTATTTCACCGAAGCTGAATGCTCCAATCGAAGTTTGGGAGTAATTGAATGGTGACTATATAAAGCTTTCCGAAATAACGAGATAAGTTTTATTGCTATCGTTAAATCGACAACTAATGTATATGTGCAACAATAAGCATACTGAATCATAAGGGTCAATAGATGACCGTTATACCTATATAAGTAACTCTGTGTATAGGACGTTATGAAGTGTATACGTATACTATAATATAATATATGAACTAAAACAGAAGATGTCACATGATGAGTTTGTAGGTGTAGACCAAGTAGACCAAGACAAAGCTATCGCTTTGCTGTATTATGTTCGCCGAAATCAATCAGAAATAATTGTTATGTCATAAACACTACTTGGATATCACGAATCACATAATGGTATAGATTATATTGAAGGTATGTTTTGTAATGTATTGTTTAGAAATATATTTCTGGTTGTGAGGTATAAGAATGTATTATACAAGCCTTACGTCTTGGCTTCATGTGTTGACACCACTACACCAGGTAAAAAATAACACAAAATACCCTTTTTTAATCCATTTTACTCAGCAAATTTCGTACTACTTAATACGTTACGTACATAAATACATAAGGATAGTTATCTATCAACTATAATATTTATTAAAATGTATCTAGAACCCTGGACCTAGTTACAAAGTTGTCGTCGGTCATCTTATCTAACTTTTATGGGACTGAAAATCGATCAAAGCTTGTTAATCTAGTTTCTGAAGCCGTTATTTCATTTTTTGAGATAAACCTTTTGTAAATAAAAGATTAAAGATTGATTCACTGTAAACTATATAAGGAATAAAACTAACTAATATGTGGTTGTAAAATATATCGGCGTAAATATCTAAAATGTTTTTCTTAAAAATGTATGGAAATAAAGGCGGAAAATATTGCAGCTATAAATGTATTTCGTCCATATACTGTTTACACTAATAACTTAGAATTTTCTGTAACATCAAAGTAATAATTTCAAATCCCAGATGCACTTAAGTGAAAAGTTTCTGAACCGGCAATAATTTACCATGTCAGTGTCCTTAAAGTTAAAGTAGAGACGAGATGAAACTAAGGGAAAAATAAGTGAGGATTTAAAACGTGTGGAAACAAATAATTGATTTCTAAAATTCGGCAATATATTTCAGATTTTGAGGGACTTAACATAAATTTTTTGAGGGATTATGCAAAATAATCAACCGTTAATCTTACTTACATTAATTACTTACTTATTTATAAACTCATGCGAACAGCGGTGCTCTAGAACTCGTGCGCCTTCTTACCGTATCCACAATTTAATACCTAATTAATGACTAAAATGTATAAATACAAATTCAACGCTGATCACATGCCAATACGGATTACCGAATACACAATATATGTACATACTAGATTTCCGCCCGCGGCTTCGCCCGCGTTTTCAAAGGAAAACCCGCATAGTTCCCGTTCCCGTGGGATTTCCGGGATAAAACCTATCCTATGTATTAATCCAAGTTACCCTCTATATGTGTGCTAAATTTCATTGTAATCGGTTCTGTAGTTTTTACGTGAAAGAGTAACAAACATCCATACAAAATCGCCTTACTAAATACATACATACAATACGAACTACTGGCAACTGACAAGAGGCAATACTTACATTGAAAAACTATCCCTTTGTGTTTCACATTACTTTCACATGCTTGAACAGAATGACAAAATGATAAGCCTCATGTCGATTTTATTCAATTTGATTTTCCATGGTAGATTTTATAGCTCCGTTTATACCAACTTTATGTTCTTTATGGAAATTTACGTCCGCTCGGGTTGTCGAAGACTACATCGACTTTATATACTTCCTGGTTCGAAGTTTTTGCTGTTTTACATACAATTTATGACTAGGGAAAAGCTGGCATAGTAACAAATGCAATAAATATAGGAGTATCATAAGTTAAATATACAGATACTATAACGTTATATATACGTTAAATATAAATATACAGATACTAAGTTTAAATATACAGATACGAATAATATACACCGTATTTTATGAAAAAAAAAAATATTGAATTAATAGCGATTTTTAGTTACATAAGTATAGAATATGGGTTCTACATTCGTAGCATTTAATACCGTAGAAACTATAGACCTACTTTTATTTCCTAAACACACTCGTAGCACGATGCGTTGATCTACGGTTTATCGTAGACTTTTCGTAGCCTACTACAAAGTACAAGTAATAAGTAAATTTCAATAGTTTGGAAAATCCAAAAGTGCACGCCTCATAATTTTTTTTTAATAATTATTTATTAATTATTATTTTTGTTTATTTAATAACAATTAAACCACATCGAATCAGACCCTGAAAAATGAAAGGGTTCTATTCCTGAGCATACTCAAGCGTAAGAGAAAAAAAAAGACTCGATTAGTAAAGTATTTCGGTCGCTATCGTGTTAACAAGAAAATCCTCCGCACATACAGACACACGGACGTCCAAGACAGAACTTTTTGAAACTGTTTTTTAACTAGTTTAAATAACAAAAATGACATCAAAAATATCATGAATGTTAAAAATAGTGTTTTTTCTTAATATGTGTGTGTATGTATTATCTTACAAGTGCAATGTATGATACATAAAGACATTTTAAGTTTGAAAAATCAGATGTTTTGCGCGAAGTGACAGTAGTACCCACCTCAACGCTTCGCTTATGAGGCGTGCAATAGGGTCGACCGTCGAGAATGTGACTGTGTGTGAGATAAAGTTTGTAACCACATAATATTATGTATTCATCGAAATCCAATTACGATTCAGCGAAACACAACAACAAATTAATGTTGGGTAACTAACAAATAGAATTAATTGTATGAAGTTGAACCTTCATTACGCTATAGTTGTCAAAGGAGGCTAAGTTTGCCAAGTTGCTCAATACTGCATAATACCTACAGACCGATACTCAACTTCCTGGTTCAGCCAATATTTACTGATAGAAAATTTAACACGACTAAGTCAAGTGAGGTCATCTATTGTGCATGAGGCAATTTAAATCATAGGACCCAATGTTAAAGCACATATTTGCTTAAACCCTGTTTAAATACTTTTAAAAGGTTTGCATAATGCTTGTAACGTTCAAACAATATTAATGTCTAGCAACCTTAATGTTACTAGAGCAAGTATACACAACATAAAAGATTTTCAGCAGTTTTCCGTTAGCATAACTTATTGCATTAGAATTTTGCTACTACTTCTAAATTCTAATAGGTATTTTATAAATGCGAAAGTGTGTTTATTTTTGTATATTTCATTCACGTCGCAAAAAAGCTATTTCAAGAAATGATTTTTGTATCCAGATAGTAAGTTGGCCAGAGTATGATATGGGATATCTTTTATCGCGGTGAAACATTGAATTTCCCTGAATATTTCCTTAGGATGCCCGGTAAAAAACGCCGGCGGAAAAATAGTCGTTTCTTAAAAAATGAATCAAATCTAAATAGAATTATCTCTCTTTTTATCTGGAATATAAACGATGAAATAGTTTACGATCTTTTCTGACAATTTTCTATTCGGTAGGTGACACAAAAAGCCATAAAAATGTTTAATCAGAGGAGCTTAGTTGGAATATTTAGAAACACGAAAATTTTAATTGAATAAATAAATAAAAAATTAAAAACATATTTTAACTTTTATAATTGTGTTTTAAAACATAGGTAGTTATGTCGTTGCAAAGGAATTGTTCCTCTATTGTGATTCTGAGTTTCATTCATTCAAACGATTTCGGATATCGTAAAACCAGAATTATTCAGTTTCATGAGGCATTGTAACGCAGTACCTACGCACTCAATTGGAATTTATTTTTCGCAATGAATAATAGATACAATTAAGAAGAATAAAGCCATATATTTTTTTCATTTTATCTTTTGTTTAAATTGGTTACACAGCATTAATGTGAATATTTTCATTGATACATCGAATATAATTATTCATTATGTACCTATAATAAGTTTTATGTATGTAGTATTTTTATTTCTTTTAGATACAGTAAGTGATATATGTTTTTGTAACACACTACAATTAGTATGGTAACTTATTTCTTCCGGTCGCTGTAAACTCGGTTAGTATAAAGTCCTAGTTATTTTTACTAAACTTTAGAAAGTTTCATAAAAAACCGTCATTTGTTTCAGCCAGGACTTATTACACTAGACCTTTGAAGCTAACTCCTTTTCCAATATCCTAGATACGACTTTCTACTAAAACTTTTTACGATCGTAATTTATGACGTGGTTGTTGGTTGTTGTAAAAGTAATTTTGCTATGTTTTGCTGGAATTGTCTGAGAATTGGTGGGAAATAGGAATTGGTTCACTCTATCATTGTTGGGGCCACCGAAAATGGATATACATACCTACACATGGCCACTGCTATTTTTTTAATTTCTAGATTGGTTAGATGCATTAAAACATTTTTGTTCTCATCCTATTGACACTTATATAATAATAATTATAGGCAATAATGTATGTTAAATATTATAATATATTACCTATGTACTATCTTTGTAAAGCCATATCACATACGACTTGCAAAAAAGGTAAATATGTAAATGAGAATAATTAACATAGGCACAAAATAAATCAAGCGTTTGCCAGTCTTTCACCTTCAAGTGGTTTCCTAGGAAAGTGTTTGAGCCTAAAAGGGTTTTCAATAGATCGAATCGAAACGAAAGGGCTTTATTTATAGCCAATCTTGCTAAAAGTACTTTTTAAATCACATGACACATGGTCAACGGGATAAACTGTGGTTATAACACAAAAGAGGAAAGCCAAAGCAGCGTATTTACAAACTATACATAGCCAGAACGCAACCATAGGAAACTGCTCGTGTATACTTTGTAATGCTGTTTTTAAGTTTGTTATTACAAAATATACACGAAGTTTGCGTACTGATCGTGTATACTTTGTAACACGGATGCTTGCTTCTTCGTTCCAAACTATACACGATCAGTACGCAAAATATAACTAAATATACCTACTACACCACTTACGCTTGAGCGAAATAATAAATAGGCGTAGGCAATCAAAGACTTGTAAAGCTATATCTATCTACTTTTATTCTTCTTGATTGATTCAGTAAAATATGGAATAAAAATATTATTAGGTGAGCTTAGAAAAATAAATAGGTAACAGATAGGTATATAAGGGTTACCTATGGGTTAGGTAATTAGGTTAGGTTCGTGTTTTTTTTAACTACACAAAAATTGCCGTCGCCTCGCAACCGTCTTCTTCTGGACTTATTAGATTCTTACATTTTAGCACTATTGTCAATTGTAAGTCGTGCAGTATAGTCGGGAACGAAGACACAAGCATCCTCGATACAAAAAAAAATACGATCAGTACGCAACATTACATACACAATACACATATGCATTTTAATAATAGATTTCAAAACAGCAATACAATAATATAAGCGCGAGCAATGGAAAGACGCCGCGCTTACTCCGAAACATACACGATTAGTCCGCATGCGTACTGGCGCTGTATATTTTGGAGCGCTATTCTTACTTACTTCACTCCAAAGTATACGCGAGTACTTGCGTACTGCTGTTGTATAGATTGGAAGAACTTTGTGAAAAAGTTATTTCCAAACTATACGTGATTAGTTTCACACCGTTGCGTACTGGCCTTGTATAGTTTGGAAAGACGCGCCAAAGCAACTGTTTTATATGGATTTTGTATGGACCAAGCGGGTTATTAGCTTGTTATTAGTCTATTATATGTATTTATGTATAATGTATGTAATGTTTCTAGTTGCAATAAACAAAAATATTAGTGATTCATTATGCATCTACCTGTTTTGTAAAAATATAAAATTCATTTTCATAAATTTTAATTTGTCTCCCGATCCTAATATCTTTAAAGACAAAAATGTTTATCAAGAACAACGTTTCCATTTTTAAGTCACAAATTAAAGTATTTAAGTAATTATCACATCGAAAAGCCTTGATGCCAAAATTATCCAAACTCATTCGAAAAAAATTGACATTGACTTTGACGTTTCGATCGTAACGTTGTGTTGCATTGCGTCTGTTTTTTTGTATTTACTGCCATATATCTCTTTAAAACTACATTTGTGTTATTATACTTTATTTTTAAACATACAATATCACTAATGCATGTAACAAGAAGCATAAAATAGGCAAAACTTAGTGATTTGCACTAAAATGACCACGCCAATGACAGATGACATAAATGCCATAGCGATCGGTTCTGATGCTGATTCTCAAACACACGCTCATGAAGGTAAATAAACAACTTTTAAACTATAATTTTTATCCTAACTTATACGAAAAATGTTTCTTATGCTAATATGTGAATAATAATTATTATAAAAAAAAATAAAGTAAATTAATTAATGAATAAACTGTGGTTTAGCCTCGTCTAGTGCAAACGCTGACGATGGTTCGTCAAGCAATGCAGCTACCCCCGCAAGCAGCGAGGGACAGGCGTCCAGACAATCAAACTTGCAGCGGATTCAGCAAAGAAAGCTTCAAGTGTACAACTGGCCGCATAATAAGAAATTACTGAAATTGGCCATTTATTCTGCTTGTCAGGTAAAAATGAAGTATCTGAAGTATTACGTTAAGTTAAGTTGTGTTAAGAATTTAATTGGAATCTTATTGTTACTGCAATGCTAATATTTTCTTTGCTATTGCTAAGAAATTACATTTTCTTGACTTCCTATATTGTAAATATTAATGTTTCTCTTTCTCATTTTATTAACTAGAGTCCATTCTTATGAAATTATATTTGTATACATATTTAGTGAACTGTCCTTAATTTGCAACACATTTTGTAAACATTTTGTGTTGCAAATAACTATGAAACAAATTGATTATATTATAGGCTAATTTATTTATTATATTGTTATATTATAAATACTTTCTGCACAGACCCCAGAATGTAACTGCAATGGGTGGAAGACTCCAGTGGCGCAGCAGACAGCCAGACCTAACACGAGGACAGATAACCAACCGCTGGCCAGCTTCACAGACCCTTGCCGGAATTGTAACCATATATTAGGTAGGCTCAAGGCTGATCACTAAATTTATTACTACATTTTAACTTGATACTGATTATGGTTTCTGATATATTACATGAAATTGTTCGCTACACAATTTTTTTTACTAATATAATTTTGTACTAATATTTTATAATACACTAGTAAAAACTTAATACAGTGCAACCTCAATATAACAAATCGGAAGGGAACAAATAAATATTCATTATATCAAGTAATTCGTTGAACTGAGGTTCGTAATGTTGAGGTTAGGTTGGTCTAAAATTTGTTATAAAGAGTTAACAACGTTTCTGAGCCATTTCAACTTGAATCTTTAACAATAGTGACGAGGAGCAGTGTTTACATTACTTTCCATCAAACAAAATTCGTTAATTAGAGGTACTTATACTTTTTCTTGATAGTTAAAAATTCGTTATAAAGAGGTTGTTCGCAAAAAATGTTCATAATGTAAAGGGATTTTTTACATTGACTCTTATGGACAATTCAAGGGGATTACAAAGAATTTGTTAAATTGAGGAAATCGTTATATGTATTGAGGTACTTTATATTAAGGTTGCACTGTATATGTTACTTGCTAAAGATAACAAATAACTAAATAACACACATGAAAAATAACTTAATCTAACCTATTTGAATAGTTCTAGTTGTACAAACCTCTATCCACTTTTATGATAGCCATAACATTTTTTTACAGAAAAACATGTGACTCAACTACAAGGACTATCAGGTGCTGAAATCAATAGACTGTTAGCAGCTGTAGTGGATGTAGAAAATATATTTATGTCTATGCATAGAGAGGATGATCAGGACACAAAGAGAGTGTATTACTTTTTGTTTAAGGTATGAAATGGCTTTATCTTTATTTTTTAACTAGCTTACCGCCCGCGGCTTCGCCCGTTTTGTCTAAAACCTAATAAATTATATACTAAAACCTTCCTCTTGAATCACTCTATCTATTAAAAAGAACCGCATCAAAATCCCTTGCGTAGTTTTAAAGATTTAAGCATACAAAGAGACATAGGGACAGAGAAAGCGACTTTGTTTTATACTATGTAGTGATAAAAATGACATTGAATCTCCTTAATTAAATTCAAACTGCTTTGTATAAAAGTTATTGTAGAATCTGATAACTAAAATAAAATTCATATATTTTATGAAGGTAATAAAATTGAACCTTGGATTATGTGCCAATAATTATTTATTACAACATACCACAATCTTAAATGTAGGTGAAGTTAATTGGACGACGCGGTTGGCGCAGTGGTAAAGTAACTGCCTACTGAGCCGACGGTCCCGGGTTCGATCCCCGGTCACAGATTAGAGAATAGTTACTTCGTAACAGATACATCACTCCCATACAAAAGCTAAAATACCTACGCTATATTTACCTACAAAATGCGCCGCAACTCGGCTGCAGTAAGAAATGTACTCTACGAACACGCACCGAGAAGCGAGTTTCCCGCGCACGCCGCGTGATTGCGTCATCAAACGAAAACTTTAGGGTTGTACCGAGCGCGTAAATTAAACACAGAGTTGCTGAAACACTTAATTTTTTATTGTTAATTATATTTGTTACATTATACAATAAAAAAAATGAAATCTTATTGATAGTAGTTGTTTCCTTCGGTTTCACCCGCGTGGACCCGCTATATGTGTCTCCTGGATAAAAAGTAGCAAAGTAGTAAAAAAGACAATTCCTTGTTATTCACTCTTGAACTCCGACACCCGTCCACATCGCAATAACCGGGCATCTTGGTAGCGAGCGCGGGAAACGTGACGCGGGTGCGCAGTCTCGCGTGTGCCAACCAACTGCCGCTTGGGTCGGTACCGACCTACTGTGCGGTAGGCGCTTATAGCGCGACCTTGAGCGAGTGACGGAGGCCTGCCCCGGTCAGGGCAAATATTTGTGTGATGAACTCAATTATTTGTTCTTGGGTCTGGGTGTTATCTATATATATGTATTTATTAAATATTATATTTATCGTCGCCTAGTACCCACAACACAAGCCTTAATTGAGCTTACTGTGGGACTAGGTCGATTTGTGTAATAATGTCCTATAATATTTATTTATTATTTATTTATTAATGCATTCTAAACCTTACAGCTCTTAAGAAAATGCATCCTCACGCGTTCCGAACCACAAATAGACGGTCCCCTCGGCCAGCCGCCCTTCGAGAAGCCGTCCATAGCGCGGGCGATCACCAACTTTGTGCTGTACAAGTTTAACACCCTGCCGCAGAGGGAGTGGCAGACCATGTACGACTTGGCGAAGATGTTCTTGCATTGCTTCAATCATTGGAATTTTGAAACTCCTAGCGTTAGGAAATTGGTAATTATATTTTTTTTATATGATGGAATGTAAACTATAATTTGTTTGATTATTGTATCAACTGACTAGCTTAAGACTAAATCTTATATATAAAATTCTCGTGTCACAATGTTAGTCTGTATACTCCTCCGAAACGGGTGGACCGATTCTCATGAAATTTTCTGTGCATATCGGGTAAGTCTGAGAATCGGCCAACATCTATTTTTCATATGTACCACGGGCGAAGCCGGGGCGGACCGCTAGTATAAATATATAATCTTGTTTCTGTAACAAAATTCTATAAAATCATTGGTGTTTTAAAGATGAAAATTGATATGAGTTGATTGTTTTCAGCAAGTTTCAAATCCCGAAGATATATCTGCATATCAAATCAATTACACCAGGTAAAAACCATTCATTAATTATTTATCCTAATAAAATTCCCGAATGTGTAGGATCTGACTTTGAGTGGTTAGAGACACTACAAATTCTGTAAACAAACATTCACCGCCTTTTCGTACATATGTGCCTTTGTGTTGTTCGTGTTTCTTTTTTTGTATTATTGTATCTTATTATTTTCTGTCTGGTATATATGTACAATCCTTACTAATATTATAAATGCGAAAGTAACTCTGTCTGTCTGTCTGTAACTCAATCACGCCTAAACTACTGAACCAATTTTCATGAAATTTGATTTGGAGATATTTTGATACTCGAGAAAGGACATAGGCTACTTTTTATCCCGGGAAAATGACGCAATCCCGGAAATCCCACGGGAACGGGAACTATGCGGGTTTTCCTTTGACTGCGCGGGCGAAGCCGCGGTCGGAAACCTAGTAAAGTATAAATAAATAAATTCAATGTTTGTTTGTGACACCAATGACTAAGATGCTGTAGCCAAAAGGCACTTACGCCATTATGGTGAAACATTTCCTAGCGAAAATCCTTTGACAATGCGGGTAAAGAGCTAGTAGAATTGCTAGAAGATTTCAACACAGTCATTTCATAAAAAATAATCAAAATAGTAATATTTTAGTCTCAATTACTAACAAAATAATCATTTTTTCGTTCAGATGGCTGGTATTCTGTCACGTGCCGGCATTCTGTGACTCTCTGCCGCACTACGACACATCGCTCGTCTTCGGACGAACGTTACTAAGAGCAGTGTTCAAATCAGTCTGCCGTCAGCTGATGGACAAGTGTCACTCGGAGAGGGACAGGATGCCGCCTGAGAAGAGAGTGAGTACTCTTTTTTATGTGAAATATTTTATTCATTGTTGAAGGTACTTAGTAGTTAATTCATTAATTGTATACATACTTTTAAACTTACTTTACGCATGCTGTGTTTGCCTATAAGTGTTTTTTTACATTGGTCATATAAAATTGTATTTTAACTTTGATGTTTTATCTGTGATGTAAAGAAACGTTGGTAAATCATTAACAAAAAATAAAAAAATAATAATAAATAAATATTTCGGGACAATTTTTACACACGGCACGATCTGATCCCATACTTTCGCTTGTGGAAACCAGATGGATGATAAACATATAAAATTTTAAATAAATACTTATATACACCCAGACACGGAGCAAACATCTGTGTTCATCACACAAATATTTGCCCTGGGTGGGAATCGAACCCACAACCTGTGGCTTGGACGGCAGGGTCACTACCAACCAAGCCAACCGGCTGGTCATGTGAAGTGATTCTTTTAATTTAATCTTAAAATGAAACTAATTCTTTTATGTAAACTTATAAGAGTTTAAGAATATAATTTGACTCACAAGTTTATGCACAAGGTTTATGAAAGAATATTTTGTTCAGATAATACATGTCGCAGCCTGTTGTGGCTGCTCAGTAATATATAAAATGTCAAGTAGTTTGTTGCTATTATAATAATTAGAATGGAGTTAATCTGGTTTTGTTTTGTGTATTCAAAATTAAATATTGTTAGTATTATGAAATTTGAGGGACATTTAGTTACAGAATATTTTCTTCCTAATTGTTCATCTAGTTATGACCAAATAACTTTTAGGGCTGATTTTTCAATCCTTGGCTAAAACTTATTCATCGAATAACGTATTAAACTACCATTTCAAAAATACATATATTATATTTGTCCGTATTTGACAGTATACAGGTGACATTTTAAAATGTTCGTGTAATACTTTATTGGATGGATAAATTTTAACCAACGATTGAAAAATCGGCCCTTATAGTTATTAATTTTATTTCCCAGGTACTAGTATTGAACCACTTCCCACGTTTCCTTGGTTTGCTCGAGGAGGAGATATTTAGCGCCAACTCGCCTATATGGGATCCCGACTTTAAGCAAATGCCGCCCAACCATCTACAGACTATTTTAGATAAGACACGTAAGTTATAAGTAAAATATTTTGTTATAAACTTATTATAATTTTTAGAGATGTATGGACCTTATGTTGATGGAGGGTTTAAAGTTTTGTGATTTAACAAAAATACAGTTTTTTCTATAGGTTACATATTTTTTTTATTTTACACCTGGTTTATTTAAATGGAAAATTTCTGCACATTACATTTTAAAGCCCTTATATAATAATTATGTAGAGCACGTGCTAATCTCAGGAACTACTAGATCAATTTCAAAAATTCTTTCACCATTGATCCCTAAGTCCTATATGCAATATATAAATAAATGTGTACCACGAGCAAAGCCGGGGCGATCCGCTAGTATTTTATTATAGCAAAAGTCCCTCAGTAGAGTATTTTTGTTTTTATCAGCTGGTAAGCGCGGTGAATTCGAACGTGTTACCGCGACGGGGGAAAGCAAAGACGGCTTCACCACTGTGTCGCTGTCCTCAGGTATTTTGATTGCTATATATATAAATATTTGTCTGTTCGGTCAGGTTGCATGAAATTTTGCACGGTAATTTTATGTATCGGAATTAGTTTTAATGAATTGTTATTGTATGCGTCTACTAAATACGCAACTAACAAAGACGCAAGAAACAACTATCAAAGACGATTAGTCTTTTCTTTGATAGTTGTTTTCTAAAGGTAAAAATCAACACAAATAAATTGTAAAAGGATAAAGAACCAACCATTACCCTAAAGACGCCAACTCCCATAAGAGAATAGCATATTCTTGAATTTAACATGTAATTAAAAATTTCAAAAAATCCGAAAACTGCAAAGTAGTCACAATAGCCAATAGCACATGTTGATACTTAAGCCAGTTGTGTGCTGTTTTTTATTTATTTTCTCAATGAATCCTTCTAAAAAATTATAGGTTGCATAAAACAAGAGAACCTAAAGCGTAGCGCAGAGTCACGTTCGGAGATCTCTTCTGGCAAGAGAAGGAGATTGGAAGAGAGTGATGACGTCAGCGAAAGGACGGTAGCCGAGATCGTGGCAACTATATCCGATCCTAACTATATGTGTGGACCTGATGTGAGTATTAAATCTGCATCTAGCACACATACACAAGACACAATGCCGTATGCAATGAACAGTTGTGTGATATCCAATATTTTTTTTTATTCATAAAATGTCTACAAAATGTCTACAAATGTCATAAATGTCTACAACATGTATTTAATTGTACTAAAGCTCGTCCAGTGCTCGAAATTTGACCAACATCATAAACTAAACTAAGTGTTTACGTGTGAGTGTTAAATTCACAACAATGACCACCATATTGATTGGATTTATTTTTATACATTATTAAAAAAATAGCATTTTGCGCTCCTTTTCTAGTATATAAACTAAAATGAAATTTTAGCTTCACAGAAATAGAAAGAAAACCAGAGCCTTTATTGGAAAACCAGTTTATTTATTAATTCCTGACATAAATTTATATCTCGAAGTCTTATTATTTAGGAACAAGTATCAATGAATGCTGTGTACAATATCTGAAATTAATCATATCTATCTAGGCTATCTAAGCATTATCTCAATGAAAAATCCAGATAAATCTCATGATTTACTATTTGTACAGGACCACAATTGGTAGTAAGTTATTTTTTACTTTTATAAAAAAGCATGAATTTTGTTATGTGACTCAACATAGTTAGAAATTATAGGCTGGCTGCTCATAGGATTAACTAGTATAAATAATTTCCTTATTATTTTCTCTTTTGTATGAGTCATAGGCTTGTCAGTCTCGATAAAATTATTTCGTTTTTAAATAAACGAATAAATACATCAGTTATTTTCCTCAAATAAAAGAAGAGAGAGTTTTTGAGAGATAAACATTTTTTTGTAGGCATTGTTTCAATATTTAGTAGAATAACAAAAAAAAATGTTTTTTTTGCAGGCATTGTTTCAAATGCAAGCGCCGCGGGATGAAGCCGCCAAACTCGAAGAGCAGAGGAAGCTGATAGAGTTTCATGTTATCGGTAACTCGCTTACTGGACCCGTCAATAAACAGACCATGTTGTGGCTTATAGGTAGGATAGTTTGTATTATTTTATACAAAGTATGTAGTTTGAACTTCGAGATCAAATATATTTATTACATTTTTATTTTAATAATTTATGGTAATCGGTTGTAATTTTTTCGTATGTTTGAACAGATAGTGAATCATGATTATATTATAAAGTTAACCTACTAATTATGATTTTGGAAAAGTTCGTTAAAAGTATAGTTACATCATAAAGTAACAATAGAAAAAAAATCCTCACAATCTCATTTTTTTCTGATGTTAATGTTTAAGCGGTTTATGAAAATGATTAAATATTACTATGCAGGTCTCCACAACGTGTTCTCGCATCAGCTCCCAGAAATGACTAAGGAATATATTTCACAACTAGTTTTTGACCCGTGAGTATATTTTACTATTATTACTATTTACATAAATAATTACCGCGAAATAATAAATGCAAGACTAATAATAAATAAATGCAAGAAAATTCCACACTTTCTAATTGATTGACTTTATAAAACTCTTTTTACTCTACTAAGTATTGATGTAAACTTGAGACTTTACAGATTATATTTATGAAAATAGAAGAAAGTTATATCGAATATATTTCCTTTTCTTTCAGAAAACACAAAACATTAGCTCTTATCAAAGAAGGACGACCGATTGGTGGCATTTGCTTTAGGACTTTTCATTCTCAGGTATTCAATTATTTTTATTTAAAAAGTAATTTATTTGAAAATGTAAAACACTTCTGTAAGACAATATGTATTAAAAAAAAGGAGTGTGTGTGCCGAGCACACGTGTCAGAAGTGAAACTTCTTTAGGAAGATTCAAAGATACCAAAATCGTCACCATGACGTTACTATATTGCCATGACGCGACCTTGAAATTTTACTATCAACGCGTCTAAAAATGTTTCACTTCAAAAATATCAATGATACATCAGTTTCCAATTTCCTTTTTCATTCTGATAAAGTAACTATTATCAAAAATAAGCTAATTTATTAATACGTTTATTTCTAGGGTTTCAGTGAAATAGTATTCTGCGCAGTAACATCCAACGAGCAAGTGAAGGGATACGGCACACACCTCATGAACCATCTCAAGGATTATCACATTCGTAACAATATACTGCATTTTCTCACTTTTGCCGACGAATTCGCTATTGGTAAGTGTATTTTTTGAGGGTAGATAAGAAAATGTGTATAAACTTGTAAGAATTTATGTGGGTAGTTGATATATGTATATTTTATTCGAGTGAAACTGTTACATGATTAAACATGGACATATTGATTTGAATGGTACTAATAATAATACAGGGATAAACTATAATAAAAAATAAATCTCATATAGAACTTGAACAAAATGTGACGCAATTGTAGGTGCCATAAAAAGACAAAGACATTATTTTTAGACTTCAATCGACTATGAAAATTGAGTTAAAAAAATTACCTATTAAATGGTCCTTCGAACAATATCTTACATATACTTTAATACATTTTTATATGTGATATTATGTTTAAACTCAATTTTTCACAGGTTACTTCAAGAAGCAAGGTTTCAGTAAAGATATAAAGCTACCCCGTGCTATGTACCAAGGTTATATAAAGGATTATGAAGGAGCTACGCTAATGCATTGCGAACTTAATCCAAGAATAGTGTATACTAAGTTCACGTCTGTTATACGCAGACAGAAAGAGGTAAGATTATTTGTATATGTCACGGCTAAAGGTAGGTGAGAACATAAACTTAAGATTAGCCGGCTAAACTTAGGTTTATTTTCGACGAGGTGTTAATGTTAGTTTATTCTATCTTTAGCCGGCTAAACTTAAGTGTAACCGCAGGCCCGTGGCTAAAAATGTCGGGGTGGGTAGATTTGGTTAGCGCCGGGCCGGTGGAGGGCTTGAGGGGCCCGCACAGTGCCAGAAAACACTCGCCCTGTTCCTTACATGTATTATAGTAACCAAATCTACCCACCCCGACTCAGGGCAGAAAGCTGGTGGCTAGGTTAGGTTAGGTTAGAACTCTTAAGACCCGCACGAGCCGAGCGAGCGCAGCGAGCGTGCTGCGGCAGCAGCCGGCGAAGTGCCAGAAAACACTCGCCCTGTTCCTTACATGTATTATAGTAACCAAATCTACCCACCCCGACATTTTTAGCCACGGGCCTGCGGTTACACTTAAGTTTAGCCGGCTAAAGATAGAACAAACTAACATTAACACCTCGTCGAAAATAAACCTAAGTTTAGCCGGCTAATCTTAAGTTTATGTTCTCACCTACCTTTAGCCGTAACATATATACTATATAGTAATAAATGTAAAATGCATGAGAATCTTTATTTGTATTATTTGTTGTTTTATTTATGGCTGATAATTTAAGAAAAAAATTAAAGATATGTGTTGTAATAAGGTATTCTAAATAGCTTGAAGCATCATTAAGAAATAGTGTTAACTTTTCCGGTTTTTATGTTTAGCTCAGTGCATTTTGCTCTTCGGTACAAAAAGATAATCGTATTGTGTTTTACAGATAGTTAAGAAATTGATTGATATGCGACAGAAAGAAGTGCGAAAGATACATCCTGGCTTAACATGTTTCAAAGAGGGGGTAAGATTTTTATATGATATTATTAGGGTTGTAACGGAACTCCGCCTCCGCCTCCGTTACTGCGGAACTTCCGCAAAGAATTTAACCTCCGCCTCCGCATCCGCCTCCGCAAAATTTATGCGGAGTCATATCGGAAGTTCATTTACGATCACAAACAACGCGCAAGGAGCGACGCTAGGCGACGCAGCCGCTCGGCTGCGTGTTTTCAAGTGAAATGGTCGAGAGTTTGCTAATTGCTTAAGCCGCTGCCGCGGGAACACGGCCAAGCGGGTGGTGGGAGTGTGAGTGAATGAATAACAGGAATCAACTTGTCAAAGCGTTCGGTACCGCGTAGTTGCAATTGATCCGTGATTTTTTTAAGTAATTTTGTGCGTAATTATTAGGTATTGTTATTCAAATAGCGTGATGAAGCCGAAAACTAGTGAAATTTGGCAGTACTTTGTAGAAGTAGACGATAATTATAAATTTTCCCAACAAATTTCACCTCCGCCTCCGCTTCCGTTAACCTCCGCATCCGCGGAGGCGAACCTCTTCACCTCCGCATCCGCCTCCGCCTCCGCTAAGTAGGCCTCCGTTACAACCCTAGATATTATAATCAATGTATAATATAATATTATGTATACGACTTCAATATGTGATGTGTGTAGATGTGGGGGTGTGTTTTTATCATTTGATAAATTATTTTATCAGGTTTCTCTTAGGGGCAGCTGAAAAGTCTAAAATAATAAAAATGTGTATTAATTCAGTCTTATCCTGACCAAAATAATTGTGATAGGTGACAAATGCCGGGAGTTGGCCTACTTCTCTCTATCAGGTGAAAGGTAAGACGTCAGACGAATTTAGACAGGAGCTTTTACTCATGAAACTGAACAACTTTTGTTCTACAACATTGCTGAATTTGTAAAAAAAATTGGACTTTGTAAGGAAACTACGCTAATCAGCTGACCAATTTCCATACAAAGTCCAAATTTTTTTCTGTTGTAGAACAAAAGTTGTTCAGTTTCATGAGCAGAAGCTCCTGTCAAAATGCGTCTGACGTCTTACCAGTCACCTTGTATATATACTATGTACACGTACATAGGGATTTTTGAAGTGAAACTTCTTTATCGGGGTTGGAAAAAAAATTTGTGTTACATTTTTTCGTTACGCACCATCTTGTTTTTATCCCTACCACGCGTGAGTGACGTATTTCTGTAAAGTTGCATATAGTAAATTATTTTTTTGAAAAATAAGGTCATAAAGAAGTTTCACTTCTTACTTGTGTATACTTATAGTACACGCACACATTTTTTTCTATATGTAATAAAGTGCTGTGTGTACAGGTGCGCAGTATCCCCATAGAGGCAGTAGCGGGGCTGCGTGAGGCGGGCTACAGGGCGCCGCGAGCCGCGCCCGAGCCGGCACACGACGCGGACCCCGCGCCGCTTAGGAACATGCTGCATGCGGTATGCACATATACAAACATACATATAAACACAGTACACACGTATACATAATATGACAATAAGAAAACACACACACTACACGAACCGCTGCGCAACATACAGCACGCGGTATGCACACACACATTCATTTAATTTATCTTAAAATATTCCATCCTTAATATAATTCTCTCCGTTCTATTCGAGGTATCGGAAATGTTTGAACGCAGTTTTCTTTCTATTCAAAAGTAGAATTTTCTATCTACAGTATTAAGAGTAATTTCCTCCAAGTGGCATTACCAAAATTCCACTATGTAAGGCTACGCGCAGACATACAGCGTTCTGCGTTCCGCGTTCTGCGTTCTGCGTTCGTCAGTTCTGCGTTCTAGCGCACACAGGATCCGTTCAAAACATTTGCGTTCTATTTCGTGACTCTCCGCACGTGAAACATGTCTCTCGAAAGTTCATCTTCCGAAGATGAAGCCTTGCTTTTGTGGAATCTAGAGGAATCAAAAAAAGTAGAAAATGTTGGGTACACCCTATCAACACGAAACGAGATGATATGGGAGAATTTAGTATTCTTATCCCTGAGCTGCTTCAAGATGAAGAGAGATTTTATATTTATTTTCGAATGTCAATAAATAGCTTCAATGAGTTACATGACTATGTAAAATCTGAAATAGAAAAACAAGATACCAATTAAAGAAGACGGACCAGCCATAGCGAGAACGCGAGTTCTTTGTAATTCTGTACAGAGAACGCGAGAACGCAAGCGTTCCGAATGACCGCCGCGGTCTAACTGTGTTCTATGTGCGCCGGCGCTATAGATCCTTCACATTACAAAGAACGCGGAACGCAGAACGCAGAACGCGGAACGCAGAACGCTCTCTGTCTGCGCGTACCCTAAAGTTACACATGAAACACATACAATAACAACAGGCAACGCATATCACGCGCCCTCTCACTAAAAAAGCCCCATTGCAACATTTTTATGTCTTCCCTGAAAAATAAATGAAAATTCGGCTTAATATCTAATTAATTATAATTTCAGGTGAAGAACCACGCAGCCGCTTGGCCCTTCCTGAAGCCGGTGGACAAAACCGAAGTACCTGACTACTATGACCATATTAAATATCCCATGGGTGAGTTACACTTGGGAATTAACAAATGGAAAAAAAAGATCTTGAGAATTCATATTCTAACTCCGTCTACTTGATTGTAGACGAAGTTAGTAACAAAATACATACATTATGCAAGTGAAGGGCTAGTTTGTTTTTTATATAAAACCCAAATAATAATGCATGTACTTTAAAAAAACTAAACAAATCACGCTTAAACTCTTAAAATTTATCTAAATAGTGTCACCGATTCTTGATAAAAGTACAAAATTTTGAATTAAATCTGTCCGTTTAAAGTAGGTCAAAATCGAGTCTAAAGTAGTGGGTTACATAGAATAAAAATACTGTGAAGCTAATAAAAGCGTGTTAAAAATATAAAATATTTCGGGACAATTTTCACATACGGCACGATCTGATCCCATACTAAGCTTTCGCTTGTGTTAACTTCGGGAAACCAGATGGCTGATAAACATAAATATGTATATATGTAATTTTAACTAAATACTTATATAGATATAGATATTAAATAAAAAAGAAAGTATTCTTAGTTAAAACAATCTAATTCGTTTTGTTTGCACTTGCAGACCTGCGCACAATGGGCGAGCGTCTAAAGGCGCGCTACTACGTGTCCAAGCGGCTGTTCATAGCCGACATGACGCGTATATTTACCAACTGCCGGCTTTATAACTCGCCAGATACGGATTATTACAGGTAATCTATACTTATAGTTCTTTGGCATATTATGATAATATATGCTATAAATTTAACTGACATGATATAAGAGCAACTATGGAGTTTCTTGCCGGTTCTTCTTCGTAGATACTACTTTCCGAATCGGTGGTAAATGTTAAAAATATGTAATGACGATTCACAAGTGCTTCTAGAAGAAGTCAAATTTAATAAATAAATGTTTGAGTTTGAATGTTATAATCGTTGAAGTTTATTTGTTTGTGTGGTTAAACATGCTTATGTTAGGAATCTACGAGTCCGATTTCAAAGTTTATCGCTAAGACCCAAAGCCGCGAGGCACGGCTAGTAATAATTATATATTCATCACAATAAAATAAAAATTAAATAATGGTATTTCCCATATTATGTACAATTAATTACAATTTAATTGCTTCTTCTCGAACTCGATAGATGACGAAATAGAAATCAAATTTTAAATTAATATAATTTTTAATTTAACTTGTATGATATGCTGATGAACTAATTACTATTGGAATTTTTATATTTAATTATCCAGTAAAACGGTAAATGATCTTAAACTATTTTTGATAGTAAGAATTAAAGGAATCAAATTAATATCAATAAAGTTATTTAATACGAAATTTACTGACCTTTCTTTAAAAAAAAATATATTCATTTAATTGTATTTTTTGTTTACAGATGCGCGAATACGTTGGAAAAATACTTCCAAGCTAAAATGAAAGAAGCTGGCCTCTGGGATAAATAACTACCCAAACTAATTCAAATATATTGTTTTGTAAATATTATTATAATTACTAAGTGAAATCTCGTTAAGTTGTGTTGTAGGCAATATTTTTTGGGGATAAGTCGTTTTACCCACCTTTGAATATAAAATGTATTATGTATGGTTACTTTGTTCTTGTTAAAAATGTCTGCTATAAATATTTTGATAAAACCGTGTGTGTAATACCGTTTTTATGTATGAAAAAGTAATTACGATATTTCAATTTGTAACCGTTAAGTGCATCAACTTTTGTATCAATAAAATATGTATAATATGAAAATATTATAATTATTAATTTATACTATTAAAATGATCTTCAATTTAATTTGGTAAGAACCACGGTTCTAATTTTATTGTAATATTTCATGTTTAAGTGTTCTTATATCAAGTTCATACACATGAATGGATAATATGTGGTGTATAGGAAAATTTTAGTTAATTTTATTTATATAATCAACACTTATTTAACTTGCTACTGCAAGAACTTAATCCTAAGCCCTCAGTCCTGCTGAAAAATATATTTAAATACATTTGTGCTGTGAAATAGCTAAAATTAGGTTGAAATTGATGAATAGAAAAAAAATTGTAAACACAAATAATAGTGAAAGTGTTTTTAATCGTTGATTTAAATACGTTTTGTGAGATATGTGTGAAATCGGAAATAAAGACACTGCTATTTTATTTTTAGAAAAATCAGTATATTCTAATTTATCAATATTGATAGATCGTACTATCAAAAATAGTGTTGTTTCAATCACTTGTTGTGTTTTAATATCAGAAAAAAATGTGCACTACAATACCTTGTAGTTGGTGTTTTTTTTAATTTTTTATCTATACTAATATTATAAAGAGGAAAAGTTTGTAAGTATGTATGTATGTATGTATGTATGTATGGTTTTCACGCAAAAACTACTGGACCGATTTCAAAAATTCTTTCACCATTAGAAAGCTACATCTTTACTGAGCAACATAGGCTATATTGCATTTTCAAAAAAATTAGAGATCCTTACCAAAAATGCAATAATGTAACCCAAGGTGTAAAAAAATCCTCAATAAAAAATCTGTCATCGCGTGCGCTGCGGAATCTATTGAAGATAGAACAAAAAAATGTTCTACGGTATTATAGAATGGATCAATATCTACAAGAAAGTCCGCGATACCATATGTCCATCTTCAGTAGTTATGTTACTACAACAACTTTTTTACGTTTTCAAAGTAAATAGAAGTGCCGACAGTAATCAAACCATGTTATCGATACACATATATTAATCCTTATCCCATTAAATGATGTTTTATTATAGACTGTTTCAATACCAGCAAAATACTTTTTAAATGAAAAGAATTGGATATTCCATTCAAAAGATATAACGAATTTTTAAAAGTGTCAATCTACAGAAAATAGTAGGTATACTGTTCGAGCAAGCCGTAGTGCGGGGGTCATGGAGGAATTCTACCAATATGCGTCTTGACGGAACACAGTGGGGTTTTGGTCGGTAGGAATCCGACATAACCCACGGCCCCTCCCCCGGAGGCCGTGGGTATCTATGAAAGATTTCCCCACTAAAACAAAAAAAAAAAAAGGCCGTAGTGCGGGACGGGGTAAAGGTGATTATCATGTGATTAAAAATTAAACCTATAGTCCGACCTATAGTAGACTTTTCACTGTAACGATATCGCTATCTATGCGGATGAAACCGCAGGGCATTGCTAGTGTTTAATAAAGTATAAATTTATACCAACAAGAGTTTTATTTTCTTATCACATTAACCATACCTCACTTCATGATAAATTAAGTAATTATATCAGTACCTGCAGTAAAAACCTGTCATTTTATCTCAACAATAAATATAAAGTTTATAGAGCGTATTATTAAAGTATATTATTATGCCAATATAGTGGGGAAAATATAACAGCACTCATTCTGTACATTTAAGATGTGCAGGCCAAAATATTAGGCGGCACGTAACTGTAGCGCTAAGTGAAATGTGGAGGAGTTATTGCGCATGGCTACTGTCGCGCCTTTCATACAATTATTACTCGTTTCCTTGTTTTTAACTACTGCGTCAACGCTAAAGAAATTTGCCTATTTTGATAATTGATCGTGTAATCCTACGCATCAGACAGAATAATTAGTGAGCAAGTAGGTGTTATTTCTGTAAATACTTTGGTATCGCATCGTCACTATTTAATTTATCCAAATAAAAATGGTATGCTTAGGGTTCATACTCCGTTATGTTAACATTGAAAGAAGGAAAGAACACTTATTTCTTGCATTGCATAGACTGACTGGAAAAAAGGTGAAACTAAACATACAAAGATTTCTGTTATTCGGACGATTTCATTCATTCTTTTTTATTGATTAGTTCAGTTAGCTTTTCTCTTGTATCATTCATCATGTTAGGTATGGAAAAGGTATTAAATGAAACACAAATATCAATACTGTATTGGTTTTTATTTTAACACTTGGTGTACACACGAAGAGTACATTAGAATATTTATGAGGGGAATGTAAATACATATATAACTTTTACACCATAACTGCTGTTACCATAAAGTACATACCAGTCTCCTTGTTAATATAAAATCCAATGGATTTTCAATAATAAGTACCTTAGAAGTACAGTAAGTAATAACTTAAATGCTCACTTACGAAACTTAATATATTTTTACTTAAAAATAACACGAATGACATCGCTTTCGTACCGAAGCTTTGGTTGAATTCCACGTACCAAAAGAGAATAATACGAAACGATTAGAAAGCGATGAAATTCCAAGTTCAGACTAGAATTTATTTACTAAATTATTTAGAGCCACGAATTTTGCAGTCTACCGCTGTTACCTAGACCAACTGATCCGGCTGGTTGCTTGGCCCGATTCGTATTTATTAAAGAATTTCTAGAAAGTTCAACACAAATAAGTTTAAAATAACTAGCGAACTATGAAAACGTTAAAGGAAAGAATATTAAGCAAACGTTAGAATAATAGTGTTATAGAATTATACTATGGACGGACATCTTATAATAATATGACGATATTGATATAACAAGCGGGAAGGGCCAACACAACCGTGTCACTCGTTCGATTGTAAATGTTTGGATACAATGATGAGATCAACCAAATGGGATTAAGTACAATTTCGACGGCTCGATTGTAAGACAATGGATCAACAACTCTGCTAAATATCAACACTTCTCTTATTAAAGGAATAATAAAAACTCAATTGATTTTCAAAAAGATGATATAACAAGTCGTGTCAACGAATATTTAGCAGAATAGTTCATTAAAAAGCATAATAACAAAGAAATTTATTATTTGATCCATTGTACCATGAAATTTGTTGACTAGGCGGAATCGCGGTGTATATAACTAGTCTATATGCTAAATAGTCCATTAAAAAAATATCACTTGTCCACCATTCTTTCTTATCACTGGAAGATTGTTTTTTTTTGCCTTTTTTTGAGTATTTTTCCTTAGCTTAGTGATAAATGAACACAAGGAAACACTAGCGCTAATACTGACCAATGGTAAGGGGCGAGACAGTAGCAGCTTTTACACGATACTTTAAAGAAATCTGACATATTTATCTATGACAATAAAGTTCATATTCCTGTGAAAATATTGAATACAAAAAAATGTTGACACTTTTTCAAATATTAATGAAAACTATCTCAAAAAACACAGAGTAATGAAATTTATAATCATGTGAATAAATCAGATTTTTTAACTATTTTACAATGCGCTGCTTCTGAATGAATTGTCTAATACCAGAATTATATGTTACACCAATTTACCTCGACTACATTATCTATAAGCTGTGAATTACCCTTATTATAGAATACTTCGAGTCAACAATATAGCAACATATAATTCTTGTTTTAGTACTTATATCTAACAAAGATGAAAAATAGGCTAAAGGATGCAACCTAGACATTAGGTTTTTAGATAAAACTCGCCTTTTTCCATACTTTGATAAGCACCCCTATAACATGGTCATATTTGGTCACTGACGTTAGCTAAGGCGAACGAAAAAATCCACAATTCACTTCAAACTTTTGGTTAGTAAATTATTATAAAACTCATCAAATCGCGATGTGCTAATTGGTCCATATTTACAACTCTTTATCGACACTTATCCTTGCACTGTTTCAAACTTTCCAGTATAAAAATCCCAGTTTAGGAGTCGAATCCTCATATCTTAGGATGGAAGAACTCAAAACAATCTCTTCTCTTATCTTCTAAAGATGGATATCTTCTCTATCCCATCTCGTTCATAATGGTGGATAATTTCGCGTCCTCTGCAGTCAGAACACATCCTTGATATTCTAGCGCATATTATCCCGAGGATATGTAACCAGCGGATATCTTATTCCTCGAGTATCCCAGATATCTTAACGAAGGTTCCACGATGTTTCAAGCATCCTGAGCAGGAAAACCTAGCGGGAATTCTAGGGTGGACACTGAACATCCTATAGAGGATTATCCTAGCGTAATCCCAGGGGGCAGGCATCCTAGAGGGATATCCTAGCGTGATTATCCTAGGGGGGGAAATCCCTGGGGGGTATTTGGCACGGAGGGGGGAGAGCTGCGGCATCAGTCGCTGGGGCCCGAGCCGGAGCTTTCTTCGGGAGAACAGTCCTCGTTCTGCTCGCTTGGTGAATCCTCATTATCGGGTCTGGAAAAAGAAAAAGCGTATTAAATAGCTATGAAGAAATTACATGATTTTTTATTTAGAAACATGTAGTAAGTGATATGTTACAGTGATTATGATATTCTGTGCATATAAAGTTGAATATTTTGTTATATTGTTTGTTGGTTTATATGAATGTGTTTATCTCGGGAACTACTGGTCCGATTTGAAAAATTCTTTCACTGTTAGATAGCCCATTTATCCAAGACTATAGGTGAAAGTTAAAAGTTACCCGTGTTGCAAGTCGTCCCTGCGCACGAGCTGGTCGGGCGAGGCGGCGCGGCTGCTGCGCGCGCTGTCGCCGCCGCGCGCCGACGCAGCGAACCCGCTGTCGCTCGACAACTGCACAACATTATAATAAAAATTATTAAAATTAAACAAAAAATAAAAAAAGCGTGTATGCCCAGCACACATGTCAGAAGTGAAACTTCTTTAGCAAGATACAAAGATACCAAAATCTCCACTACTCCATGACGTGACGCTATTGCTATGACGCGACCTTGGAATTTTACTCTCAAGAAGTTTCACTTCAAAAGCAAAATGTCAGTGAGTATAGCACGCACCAAAGTGAGCGGATGCCTTGTGCGCGCGGGCGACAGCGCGGGCGACAGAGCGCGGCTGCGCGCCTCCTCCACGTCCAGCTGCAGGATGCTCTCCTGGCTGCCCGTGAACTGCACGACACATCGAATTCAATCACATCTTTGTTAATAACACAGGCCCCGGAACCACAGACACAATAGAAAATCTATTGTGTCGTGGACCGATCGGGCCGTTCGGGGCTCAATGGGTTAAACGTTGACAAATTTGACAGTATAGCTATAAAAAAAGTAATTAATAACCACCGCACACACAACGCACTACGCAGCGTACAACGTATACGTGAATGCATGTTTTATCGTTGCCCACAACACAACGCATAAACAATCTACACACGTTAATTTATATAGCTTAATACTTTGCTACTGACTTATCAATTACGCGAATAAAAGCGGAGAAACCCAGGGAGAGTGACTTTGGAAAAGTATCGAACTTTGTATAAAATGAGTACCGTATCTAAAAAACGTTACTACGCGCGTGAGTGCATTACACAGCAAGCACATACGCGCGTAGGTGCGTTATGCGTGGCAGTATGATAATCGATTTGGAATTTAAAAATTTTGCTAGATTTGAAACAAACTGTACAATAAAATAATTAAATGGCATTACAATATTTAGTTTCTAGGACTAGGAATATGTTTGAAAATAAAGTTTATTTTATATTTATAAAGCATGACATCTAAAACACAACACACCCAATATAATATAATGTATTTCAGTAATACAGTACGTATCAAATAGCTATACGTGTGAAAATAAATTAAAACGAAAACTATTTTGTGTGCTTTTTAAAAATCCATAGCCTACTTGTGAAATCGTTTTCAATTAACAAAATCAAAAATACTTTACCAATTTCGAAACACCAATGGAAATTAAATTTTCCTAAGTAAACCCAGGCAGAGCCAGGGCGAGTGACTAGTATTTCATACGTACTGTATAAGGACCTCCGTGCAAAAGGATAAAAGTATATTTCATCGTAATATTGAAGAATTGGAGCAATCACTATTTGTCGCGCCCTTTCGTGTCTTTCCGCCTGATTTATAGAGAAGCGTGCAAATAAAATTTAAATATAAACTATGTCACCAAAATAAAAAAATAAAAGCTTTTTTTTATTTACTATCACTGTTATTCTATTACTTCTTAGTCTCAACTCTCAAACTAAAGGATACATTATTTATTGTATGTTTATTTTGAGTCATAATCACAGATAGATTGTTTATGAAAGTAAAAATAACAAGCTTATGCAAGCTTATGAAAATCCGCTTGAAATCACATGCAGAAATATCGTGAAAATGTAGAACACAAACAGTTTTATTGAATCGATAATTAATAATAATAACTTTCGTCCAATTTTTGATGATCCTCATGGCCCACTCATTCATACGAATAGTTATTGTTTAATATGGAATAGTTAAATAAAACAATTACATAGTATATATTTACTTTTTTATATAAATATATTATATAAATAAGTACTCACCACAAAGCCGTAGTACTTGAGTATGTCCATTTTGCACATGGGGCACGTGCGGTGCTCCAGCAGCCACGGATCGATGCAGTTCTTGTGGAAGTCGTGTCTGTTTGTTTGTTTATATATTAATATTATTCGGGTAAATATTGTAGTTATAGTGTTGAAATTTTGGAAAAAAAATTGAACGTTATAAATGGTTAAACGTCAGATATATGCGTGAAATGTCACTTTGACAGAAGGACAGATTAAACAGATAATAGTAAGTACATATCTAAAATAATTAAGATATATTTTCAAAAAGTATAAAATAGTCTTCTATTTTAAATGTTGAATTAATGAGTTTATGTGGAATTGTAAATAATAAAACTCAAAAATAAAGCGTTCTCTCACCTACAAGGAAGAGATCTTAACGTTTCCGACACTTTGTAGGGCTCGATACAAATGGCGCAACATTCGCCATCACCCTGCACCTCCTGAAGCAAAAAAATAAATAGAAAATATAATATGTTCATAGATACTATAATAACAATACATCTAATATATTTTTCTATTTATCTGAATGTTATCATTCGTAAAATATCTGAAACAAGCTAGATATAATTATTCGTTTGATAATGTTATCAATCGAATAATTATTATATCTCGAAAGAATTGTAAAGAATGTTTTAATGCTTACCCTGTCATCAGTCTTTAAGCTCTTGACTGGTATTTTCGATAGAGCTTTCTTGGCAGCGCAGCACAGTCGCTTCTGTAATATTGAAAGCAAAATGTTTTTATGTGAATTGTTCAAAAACTTCAATTCAAGAAATTTAATCATACTCTAAATTTATAAATGCATTATCGAATTCACCACAAGCAATATGGATAACAATAACTATTTGAAACGAAAATTATATACCACTGTTAACTGTTGATTTTCATGCAGTTTTTTTCTATAAATAGAGTGGTTCAAGAGGAAGGTTTTTGTTTAGAAAAGCTAGTGTAATATGAACTCACAGAGAGCCTGTCCTTAGCGTGTATGTACCGGAAGCGCTGGATGTAATAAAACACCAGCCACGCCAGTGATATCACCATCAGCACTATGAACGATATCGACACGAACAGCACCGATGTTCTGGAATGTACAAGACATCATCATCATCATCACCTTCTACATAATCATCATCATCAGCAGAGTTCTTACTGCGGGAAATAGACTATGGGGATGTTACGATGAGATAATATATGTTAGGTATACATTAGGATAGGAAAATAAGTAGTAAACAGATGAATGATGATGATGATATATTTTCCCCCCCTACAACAATGTCAATGTTGTTGCTTACAATTAAAAACCTATTATGACCATAGCAACATGTATATAATTACACTCGAAATGGTAATTTAGCTAGCAAATTATAGGACCTGGCTTTTTGCAAAAAAAAAGGCTCAGAGACATACGATACTTGATATACTCGATTAAAAAGATAGTCAAAACAACAAAAAACAGTACTAACTTATTAATATTATTGTTGATATGTGTAAAGGTCCGGCCCTTGATGATCGCTACCATGACGCGCGTGCCATTGTCCACCAGTTTAGTGATTTCTTCCCCTTTCCACTTATATATGAATACTGCACTTATGTTTCCTGAAAAAGAAGATTTTTTCATATGAATAATTATCTTATTAGAAAAAATAAACTAGTTGAGATAGTTCGGGGATTTCTCGACTACCAAATAGTCAAATACCTACTATGATAAAATATATGTAGTTACACATCTATTATGGAGATGTTTATTGCTCTTTCACTAAGAATAAAATATAAGATTTATTTGGAAAAATATTGTAAGTAAACTATATTTTTTATCACAAAAGCTTGGAAACCTTCAAAATACACCTTTGAATTGAATTAACCATATTTTTCTAGAAATAATACTATTAAAAATATACGCAGATATATCCATAAAGGTGCTAAAATGTTGTCAGTTTATCTTACATACTTATAGCCTATAGGTACGTCATATGAATAAAAAACACGTTAAGTATCTAAATTTCAAAACAAGGTTTTTATTTTGATCTCAATAGTACGATCATAATATTATTGAAATCTTATTTGCGGATCAAATTATCTTAAACCACAAATAGCTTGAAGATCAAGAATCACGAGTGAAAGTAAACATCATAGTTGCACGATTTTGTCAGTGGAAATTGTAAAAATACACACGATTTACCAAATAATCTATGTGATAAGAAATTAACAAGACAAGTAAGATATTACTTGTATTATAAAACCGAAAGTTTTAGGAACGTAAAGATCTTATTGTTATTTGTTTAAAAAAGAGCGTGTGTGCCAGCTCAAGTGTCAGAAGTGAAACTTCTTTAGCAAGATTCAAAGGTACAAAAATCGTCGCCTTATTCCAATGAAGCGGCCTTGAAATTTTACTTTCAACGCGCCGAAAGAAGTTTCACTTCAAAATCTGGAGTAAAACTAGTATTTTGTATAATATTATGAATTAAAATTGTTCTGTATAATGTCACCGCATATTAGTTTTATCGGATAACAAATACCAATATCAATGGCTTTACATATCGGATAAGGAACATTGTATAATATTTAATGACATTGTTTTATTGCCAATATTAAAATAGGTATAGCTTGAAGGCTAAATACAG
Organism: Colias eurytheme; assembly: GCF_061535395.1. Lineage (NCBI taxonomy): Eukaryota > Metazoa > Arthropoda > Insecta > Lepidoptera > Pieridae > Colias > Colias eurytheme. The sequence continues at coordinate 6,180,736 of NC_143005.1, read as the reverse complement.
TGAAACTTGGTTAAGTGGGACCTGGATAAACCTCCATAACTGGAACTCATGCTGAGGTCCCAACACTTTGGCACTGAATTACCTCTGTTAGTGGGACGAGGTAAACCTCTGTATCTGGGATTTGTTCTTTCGATTTATCATCATAGTTACCTTTATAACTGAGACAGCGAGTAAATTTTATATGCATGAACCTCTGTAACTGAGATAATTTTTTTTTTTTTTACTCATTCTTATTCTACTCTACGATATATTTTATTTAATGATCGCACCTGTATAACTGAAATAACCTGTATTTAGTAAATTTTATATGCATGAACCTCTGTAACTGAGATAAATTTTTTTTTTTTACTCATTCTTATTCTACTCTACGATATATTTTATTTAATGATCGCACCTGTATAACTGAAATAACCTGTATTCTCACCTCTATTAATGGAACCCTCTGTAAATGAGACAGATATTTATTTATACCTGTATATCTGAGACACTGGGTAAGTGGAATACCTCTATAAGTGAAACGACATTGCAGGTCCCTTGATGTCTCACTTAACCAGGTTTCACTGTATATAGAAAACGTTATATTTTTGATGATGGAATATTAAACAGACGATTTGACTCAAATATGTAATACTTTTGGAAAACATAATAGCAGACTGTTCGGTAAAATAATAAACAGAAATTTCCTATATTAAAACAACAAATAAAAAATACAAAATTTAATTTTACCGAGCGACGTAAAAATTTAAACTTGAAAAAATAAACAGAGCCATTGTAAAGCTGACTCTTACATTTATTTCCTTTGCTTTTATCTGGCCACAACTTAAATTATAATGGAACATTGTTCTAGATTATTCTACAGATCAGTTTATTTTGCAGTAAACGATACAATTTCTTTAATTAAAAAATTACTTATGATACCATATCATACAATCGTTAACAGATTGTTTAAAACACCTTTTCTACAATCATTTATATGTTGGGGATATTATATTTACAAATGTTTAATCGAGACGTGCTGAAGACTTTGTTGGATTGGTTGGTTCAACGCGGTTATCTCAGGAACTTCAGGTATTTCCTCACGTAAAAAAAGGAACTACGGGTCCGATTACAAAAATAATTTCAGTATTAGATAGCCCATTTATCGATTAACGCTATATTATCATCACGCTACGACCAATAGGACCAGAGCAGTGCAACTAGAACCGCGGAACTCAGCTAGTATCGAAAGATAAGACATTGTCATTGCAAAGTTGACTAACTAATAACGAAATGTATTTCACTATCGCAATGCAGGTATAACATAAACGTTATCTGTATCGAATCGAATCCCCATAGATTTATAATAACATAAACAATATAATAATAGGCGTATAATAGGATTTTCAGTTTCACAATTCCATAACGCAATTATTCATAATTGAATATTACCGTTAATCAACTTAGTCGCAAATTATACCCGTTCCCTGGTGGTTCACTGATTACACTATTACATCAACTGAGGCAGCTATGTATTTATGGTGAACTAATTAGATTTAAAAGGGTTTCATTGTCAAGGTTGCATGCAACTGTGCTTGTTTATATATGTATATCTGAAGATAGAAAGCTATGTTGCACCGATGTTTTTTAAGCAATGATGGATTTTTTTAATATCACAGTTTTGACTGTAACCATTGCCATATAAAAGTATCTTCCTATTTTAAGAATAAATAAAACATTAAATATAATTAACCCATTGAGCCCCGAACGGCCAGATCCGACCGCGACACAATAGAGTTTCTATTGTGTCTGTGATTCCGGGGCCTGATGGATTAAAAGGAAACTTTTTATACCACACATTAACACATAAGTACAGTGTACTTCCCTGAGTATTATTTATAGAGGCGAATGCTCATCAATTGACGGTATCAATAGAATTAAGCAACTAGCTATCCACTTGGCTTTGCAGGTTTTATGTTATCTGTAGGACGATAAGGTAAAAAAATTGATGCTATTTTTCAATAAAATGATAATGCATTTTTCCTGTACATTTCAAATACATTTATACATACCTATTTCAACCTAGCCCTTAATCGACTATATATAAAAATAAGTCGGGTTTTCCTTCTTGACGCTATAACTCTAGAACGCACGAACCGATTTCCACGGTTATGCATTCGTTGGAAAGGTCTCGGGCTCCGTGTGGTTTATTGCAAAGAAAAGGTGTCTCTGTTGGCGAAACGAAGTTCGCCCGGTTTGCTAGTACATTTTAAAATTGAAACTTTCACATAGAAACATAACACAACAGCTATTCATTACATTATCCCCAGGTTCCTAACCTTTACCAAACGTGACCAGACTTCAAAACTATCGGTTTCCATCTAAATATAACTTAATTGAATTAGTACCTACTTCTACAAATAACACCGTATTTGTATAATTAGTGGAACCACCACAAAATAATCCGTCGAAAGCACGTGTTCAAACATACATGTGTTCATGCCTTTACAACGAATTATCAAAATTAATCACTAGTAAATTGAAGTTAGAGTTGATTAAATCTAATTAACAAGTCACGTGCCACACGGGGTGGTTGTGCTTTTGGAATGACGTTTGTAAGAGAAGCAGTATGATGTCTTCTTATGGCGCGTATTATTGGAAATTAACTTTGTGAAAAAATATGACGATTCTAGTTGCGTTTAAGGCGAATATTAATTTTAGAATTGATTGTCTATATCTATACTTAATATGATAAAGCTGTAGAGTTTGTTTGTTTGAACGCGCTAATCTCAGGTACTACTAGTCCGATTTGAAAAATTCTTTCAGTGTTAGATAGTCCATGTATCGAGGAAGTAACAGACGATATAGATTCAATAGATAATATTTAAATATTCTAACGATCAATAGGTAGACCTACGTGATACACTAACTAAGAATGTAGCATTTTAATTTATGTAATACATGACAGGTCTTATAAATATGTAAATATGTCATGTAATTGCAAGCAAATACACATTGTTTGCTGTTTGATTATTTATATGTTTATGGAAATTAAATTATGTCTGAGAATTGCGAAACACGAGTAGGTACCAACGAAAAGAACGCTTAAATAAATAAATAATTTAAATTCAACAATTTATATAATAAATAACATGTAACATTAATCACTAGATAATAATATGAGAAAAATCTCATAATATGCTTAGCGCTTATTGTATACGTCAAAAGTAACCAAACTCCAAGCATGTTTTTAGTAAAAAAAAGTACATAAGTAATAAGATTCATCCTACATCTCATACATAAAACATGTAAAAACGTATGCTATAACTGCTACCTATATTATATTTTTATATCCTAAATGGATTAATTAAAATGTATAAATTCTATTTATAAGTACTCCTTTAAAAGGTTATAAAAACTAGTACCTATGCTACAGTGACCATAAACAAATGTTAGTTCACAAGATATTTCTGCATCCTGCACCTAATGTTGCCATTTGGCGCATTCAGTTACTAAGTATAGACTCAGAATATATATAGTATTGAAACCCGTCCTAAACTGGGTTAATTTCTTATTCTAGGAACTTAGACTAACGAGAATATAGTAAGAAGCCACCTACTTACAATACCTACAATCAATTTGGATAAAATAGTATTAATACATACACAGTAATATGCAATTAGTATACCTTTTTAATTAAACTACTATTATTGAAGATTCATATAATATACTAGCTGTGCCCCGCGGTTTAACCCGCATTGCTCAGCTCCTGTTGGTCTTAGAATGATGATATATAGCCTATAGCCTTCCTCGGTAAATGGGCTATCTAACACCGAAATAATTTTTCAAATCGGACCAGTAGTTCCAGAGATTAGCGCGTTCAAACAAACAAACATACAAACAAACAAACTCGTCAGCTTTATAATATTATTAGTGTAGATTAATGATGCTATAAGAAAATAAAAAGAAACTTCGTACGGGTTGAAAGGTGATAAAGAATTTCAAATCCAGGTTATAAATTAATATAAAGGTACTAACTAAATTTCAACCGAAACAAGTCCGTTGTTTTACAGTATTGAGTTGTAAACGTCCAAACATAATAACTTCGCTATGATTTATAGAGCAACAGCTGATGAAATATAAAATATAAGATAATATTTTTGTTATATTCGAAATTTCACGAACAATAAATGTAAAAGTTATTACTATTCAATAAATCTTATCTATAGTTGTAAACCAATTCTACAGGGTGTCCCACTGTTGGTATACTAAGCTCAAAGGAGATTATAGTTTTGCATACGCTGAGTACGTAAAAAATACTTATAAAATTCCAGACGCATTTTTTTTTTCAAATAGATGAATTCTTAAAACTCTATGCGTACACCTCTAACAAGCAACCCGCCCAACTTTGCCACCAGCACGTGAGCTATCGTTAAGATTATGTTTTCATAGACAAAATGTTCATATTAGAGAAGCGGTATATGCCGGCTGCGCGAAGTTAGAGAAGAAAACATGGATTTTCAGGAAAAATTTAGCAAAAAATTTTTGACGTAATTTTGTTGTTTAAGTATTTTTTACGTGATCAGTGTATGTAAAACTACAAGTCCCTTCGCGCTTAGTATACCAATAGTGGGACACCCTGTATAATTACAATTGACAGTTTGATATGTTATAAAAATGTAGATAGCTGCAAAAATATAAGTTTACTACATTTCCACCGGCGGCTTCGCCTGCGTTTTCAAAGAAAAACCCGCATAGTTCCCGTTCCCGTGTGATTTTCGGGATAAAACGTATCCTATGTGTTAATCCAAGTTACCTTCTTTATATGTGGTAAATTTCATTAAAATCGGTTCAGTAGTATTTGCGTGAAAGAGTAACAAATACACATGCATGCACATACAACCATCCTCACAATCTTTCGCATTTATAATATTAGTAGGACTAGTAGGATAGGATTCATACTTAAAATATTTTATTCCTATCTATATATACCATATTGATATCTGTGATGGATTCTGATAACAATGACACATCTAGAATTTATCGTCATAAGCAAATAAGCAAGCATTGTACATTAGACGAACACAATATGTAACATAATATTATATTGTCATCATTTTCGATAAACAAAGAACGTCTTCATGTGAAAGGTAGGTCAGTTCTTTTGTTTCTGATATATTTACTGTGTATTTACATATAAATAGTATCTTCATACAGGTCGTTATTTTGTTTGTAAAGAGATATTTCATACACTTAATCTATACTATCACTACATAGTATAAAACAAAGTCGCTTTCTCTGTCCCTATTTCCCTATGTCCCTTTGTATGCTTAAATCTTTAAAACTACGCAACGGATTTTGATGCGGTTTTTTTAATAGATAGAGTGATTCAAGAGGAAGTTTTAGTATATAATTTATTAGGTTTTAGACAAAGCGGGCGAAGCCGCGGGCGGTAAGCTAGTAATATTATAAAGCTGAAGTGTAAAGTGTTTGTTTGTTTGTTTGAACGCGCTAATCTCAGGAACTGCTGGTCCGATTTGAAAATTATTTCGGTGTTAGATAGCCCATATTTATCTCTAGTATATGATAACATAACTATAGTGAATTGTATATCATAAGGAATAATTCCTTTAATTTTAATTCCAGACGATATAATAAGATAAATAATGTTACAGAAACCATACGTTAGGTTATAATATTGTTAGTGTGATTATTGCAGACAAAATAACTTAGATAAGTCGTTCAAGAGTTCTAGAAAATAACTCAATTATAAGTATTAATACAATACTCAAAACGGTTATTAAAGCAGTTTTAACAAATATGTTTTTTATTTCTTTGTACATTTAGTATATTTTCTATAACCATTTCTAAAACCAGTTTTTTAAGTCATTAGACAAATTGAGTTGGGGTGACACTTTATACTAAAATAACAATAACCTTTTTAAATTGACCCTTATTCACATGATCGCCCTTTTGATGATTTTTTATACTAACTTACTTAAAATAGCCTAGTCACGCCCATATTATGAAGTAAAAATTTTGTTAATTGATACTGTGGGGTTCAAGGGAACTATTGGTATATTTTTTGCTGAAAACTTTTTATTTAAAGATATATGTATTATCTTATTCTTTATCGTAGTAGGTACTCGTCAAAATGTAAGGTAAATTATGTCACAACATTCTGTAACTTTTCTAGTTTTAGTTTCTGTTTTTTCTAATAATAGTGATCTAAAAACATCATTATCTCATTTCCTTTAGGGTCGCGTATATCATTTTATCAATGCAACGTAAACTTTCTCATTCCTTATTTTAACATTTAGAGTCATACATAAGCTGATTCAGATTCGAGATTCAAAAAATTTTAATACGATACTTCAAATCTATAGCATCCGTGGTACCTACTTATAATATTATGTACCTATATATGTTCAATCCTATGTAATCTTGTACACTTGGATAATATCTCTCGCAAAACTACACCATCTTATATTATTATTAATAGCTACATATAAATTGTCATCACTTACGTCCACTATCAGTAGATAGCTTCATTTTCTCCAGCAGAGTGGTGTCTCTGTCATTATATATGAGTACCGCCGACGCATTCGCCCGCCACGCGTTCTGCACCTGTAAGAGATTATATTTATGTTAAACTATGTAATTATGTATATTATCATGTTTATAAACATACTATCTGTCAGCCTCGGATCCGTTCGTGGTATATATGCATAGCCTATTATAGCACGCAGGCATCACGGATCAAACTGTGAGCGCTCCCACCGGAGATCCCGGGATCCCCTCCTTAGTTGTAGCCGTGAAGTTTTAGTCAGTAGGAGTCTGACATAACCGTGCTGCTGCCCCCGAAGTAGCCGGTATACATGATGAATTTCCTCACGTAAAAACAAGGCATCGCGGATCAAACGGTTAAAGATTTTTTTGAAATTGATCCTGAGATTAGCGCGTTAAAACAAATTTTTCAAGCTATATAATAGTATATATTACTTGTTTGGATATAGCCTATAGGAATATACATATATTTTTTAAGTAACATTGAAATAGTCGTAAAAGTATTTATGTATTTGCAGCTTTTTGTATTCTGTTTTACGTTTGAGACATTAAATTCTAAACAATTGTGGATGGTCAAGGCATTTACGCGTTTTTCTTGTAATATAAAATAAACATGTGAATCTATTATGCCTCATATTTAGTTATCCTCAATTCACAGACACATGTTTGATCTCCTTTTGCTAACAAGTGAAAAATGAGATGAAATAAGAGAAATGAAAATAACAGCACTTGCAACCTGTGCTTGCAACATCTACAATAAACAAAAATATAACTGTCATTCTGTGTTATTTGCAATTCAATTAAAACTAGACGACCCGGTGAACTTGGTTTCAACTGAAATTGATTCGACTCGGATTTTCCCAATTTTCTGTTTCTATAAATAAACTTTAAAAACAAAAAGAAATATTCAAAACGTTTCAGTTGTTCGAGTCGTAATCGAGTTTTGCAACACTAGTGTAAGTGTTAAATAAGGAAATAATGTGAAAACACATTTATAGCACAAAGAAAATAATGGTCTAAGACCGGTATTAGAGATTATTTTCTTCTGATCTTGATACTTTATATTATTTGTATTACTGATAATTAACTTATTTAATCATTTTCTCTTCCAAGCTATAAAAATATGGTTGTTTCGGTTGTATGTCCACTTATAACAAAAGCGTGGACAAACTTATTGCTACTACTAGTCCCAAAAACACGTAAAATATATTCATGGATGCAATTACCTAAGAAATAATGACTTTAGCTTAGGATTAATTTGCATATTTCTCATGTTTATAAATACGTGAACTGAATAACAATGACCATTTTATTAACAACTCATTTGTTAAGATGTTTGATGTTTTTAGCTTGAGAAATATCACCTATTCATGTTTTCTGTGTTAGATGGTAATGTAATTTGGTCTTATTTACACGGACGGTGTACATCAAAAAAGTTGAACTTCAACATTTCATTTCAGAGAATTTAGATGGTTACCTCTAAAATTGGGATTTAACTCAATGACCCGAATAAGTGAGACACTTCATCAAACGATATGTTATGACATACTTGTTTACAGTATTTTCCATACATATCTAATTATCTATACTACGGACTACCGTCTTTGTGTATAGGACTGTCATGTTGACCTACATATTCGGTTATAAAAGTTTCCCTGTCAGCAGGATGATAGGATCTGTTGCCCTGGCCCATGACTTAATCCATAAAATCATATAATAAATCTAAAGATTTTTTTCTTTATTTAGTCCATCGTGCTATATTCAGGTAGGTACTTCTTATTCAAATTGTAAAATTATTTTTGGGTTGGATATAAGGTTACAGAAAATCACGCTACGACCAATAGGAGCGGGCCACCAAAGAGAAATGTTGCAAAAGCGGTTGGCGGTTACCTAGTGTTGTACAATTTAAAAATCCATCTCCAATCAGCAAAGCTTAAAGCTGTTTTCAGCTAGAAACTGATATCGAGTATACTTAGGACTAGGTATATGTAATACCTTGATCTCGAAATTGCAGCTGCCCCGGCGAATCACAGCTATCCAGGGTTCGCTGGGCAGCGGGTCGTGCGGCGCGGCGACGGACAGCAGCGGCCACTTGCAGCCGGTGTGGTCGTGCGCGCCGTCTGGCCCTCGCGCGCGCACGTGCACCGCCATGCCGCGCGCTGAGCCGATGTAGCCCTCACCGTATTTACCGGTCTGTAAAGAATGGAAAAGGCGTTTAGATATTGAAGGTTCTAACGGACTTATTAGTAGATAAAAAAGGAACGAGATCTATTTGGACAGCTTTATTTTTATAGGGTAAATCAATTTTCGCCTTCATTTGTCAGATTTGATGTAGAACTAACGAGCAATAATTTTGAGTTATTATTCATAATGCGTGCTCAATTAACTTTGCCTTCATCTCTACTTTGAAATGGTTCTTTACTTCTTTCTCGGTAAACATTTGTTATGATTTATACCAGCCCTTCGAAAACATTTCAATCTGAATCCCCGCCTTAAACTAAACAACAAAACAAGCGTCAGTGCAAAACTTTGTTTGGAATACAGGAACTTCGTTTGGGATTATTGATTTGTGTTTAATATCGAAAGTTTCGCAGCGCTGAATTGTTTATGAATAGGCAACTTTGCGAATGTATAATATAGGTAGTATAGGTACCTTTGATTGCCAATTGATCGCGATATATAAATGTTTTCGTAGGTATATGTATACCTAGTATACATACCGCTAATTGTTTTACTGTATTGATGGTTGTTAATGTACAAATATTTTTTTCTTATATTGTTTTCAATACAAATTTTCAATTAGTATGAAGTACCTAGTAGGTAGCAGATTTTTTATAATTGTTTAATATACAGTCTATCTTATAAGAATTAACTAACTTTCATATTGTTCGCTAAGAAAATTCGCGTTTACACGCAATAATCACACCCCTCCAGTTTTATAGCCATGATATCAAGTCCATTTCCTTTGAGAAAATCCTATTAATATTTCCGTACAAAAAATCGTTAAAACTTTTTAAGAGGTTTAGGCGAATACGTAAAAAGAAACGATACTTTTTCAAACTTTTTCATTCATCTGACTTGATCTGACTACGCATGGCATGACGTAAGAAGTATGTACTTAAAAAGTATGTAAGTACAAGACATGCATCTTTTTTATTGATCAATTTTATTTCACAAGGAAGTCGTTAAAACAATTAAATAGCATTTGCTTCCCTACACCAGAAACAAACAAACCTCTTATATATATTTAATGGCAGTTTACAGCATTTATATGTTGACCACGGAAGATAAACATAGGATAAAGAAGATATTTCCTATATTATTATTTACTAGCTTTTCGCGTGCGGCTTCGTTCGCTCTGTAGAAAATTTTACAAATTATTCACTGAACCCATCCTGAAGAATTACTTTATCTATTAAAAAATCGCTTCAAAATATGTTGCACGGTTTTAAAGATTAAAGTATATTACATATAGAGACAGCGCCTAAGCGCATTACAGTGCGGGGTAGAAACCTAAACTAAATAATAAATAATAAAGCGGACTATATACATATTAATAAAGCTGATATTCAAACTTTGTAATATAACAGAAGCCAGAAAGAATACAAGTCCTTTATACATTGGAATAAGTTTGCGAGTATTGGCAATTGTAATTACAAAATTACGATACAGTACGCGTTACGTTTTGAGAAGACTCGTTTTTAAAATCATAAAATAAATAAATCCAAATAAGTATTTTCTTCCATCAAAGGAATTGGTCCAAAGATCAAAAGAGTTTATAAAACGTGAGTGCCAAATTAATGTTAGTATAACAAGAAAAACGCTTTTGATATAATATATGCTGATCTTTAAAAATATGTTCCGTCTGCTGTAATCTGTAATAAAACTTGATAAATTTTCTGTATCCCCACGCAAAAACTTTTTTGTAATATTTTTAATTTTTATTACTTACTATCTTTCTCGCCATCAACCTCTCAGTTAGCTTTGCTGCATCATATTGTTATATGGTACAGATATTAAAAGGGGTAAAAAGATTCATTCTATATAGATATACATGGCTAAAAATCATAGAATATCACACATATTACTTTTACATAGTGTCCGACCGAAACTGGTTTCCAGGCCGAAACCGAAACCGAAACCGAATGTTCGGCCGTGGCTTCAGTTTCGGCCGAAACCGAAACCGAAACCGAAACTCACGTGGTCAAGTATGAAATTTTTAAAAATACTGAACTTTGGTGCATTTTACCTATTATTTTGCCTAAATTAGGGCATGAAATGAAAACACAGTATATTAAATTAGTTGTAATCATTTATCCATACTAATATTATAAATGCGAAAGTAACTCTGTCTGTCTGTTACTCAATCACGCCTTAACTACTGAACCAATTTGCATGAAATTTGGTATAGAGATACTTTGATACTCGAGAAAGGACATAGGATAGGTTTTATCCCGAAAATCCTACGGGAACGGGTTTTTCTTTGAAAACGTGGGCGAAGCCGCGGGCGGAAAGCTAGTTTAATATAAAATAAAAAAATAATAGTTTTAAAATATTAATAATAACAATTTTAATTTTTATTATTTTTTCAAATTAAGTTCTCAGTAAAATCAGTCATCTAAATCAAATCAGTAATTGTTACTGTTACTTTAAATACTAAGTTTTGGTATTTTGAGATCTTTCTCTTTATTAAAGAGTCTTTAATACTTTGGATTGGTACTTAGAAGAATAATCAGTCTCTTTAAGGTACCTCACATATAAAAATAATAATTATAAATTACTATTACACCCAGTTCCAATCTCAACATAGATAATCAAAAATTGTTTCCACCAGCGTGGGTCAACTTGCCAAGGGATAAAAAAACATACAGGCGTCATTCAACATCATATTTTCTTGTTACAAGTTAATGGTCATAGTGCAATCTCCAGTGTATTAGATATAAGCTTCTTGGGGACAACCAACGCTTTGACAGCGTCCGTCAAAGCGTTGCAGAGGAAAACGAAGTTAGGCGAGCGTGAACGTGTGTGAACTAAGTTCACTGAACTTGCGAAATAAGTTTCGGTTTCGGCAAAAGTTTCGGCCGATTTTGGCCGAAACCGAAACTGCGGCCGAAACTTGATTTTTGGCCGAAACTCGGCCGAAACCGAAACCGAAACCGAAAGTTCGGTCGGACACAGTAATTTACAATATAAAACATTCGTTGCAATATTTCCTCTCCATTGTTTATAGGTTTAATATAAAATATTAAATAATATATAATATAGGTACACGTGCTTATATTCACGTGTGTATTATCACAATTTCAGCTCTTGCTACGGTTTCGTAGTTTTGAATAGAATGTTTTTATCAGTAAAATTTAACTGTTAATCCCTCAATATATTTTAATACTACAACAAAATTCGTAACTCGGAAAATGTTTTTCATTATCCTTCCCCACATTTTTTATCTACAAGTTAACGCAAACAATGTGAAAAATAAACATTTTAAAAACAGATATAATCAGAGCAAGGCAATGGATTACTATTGTATTCACACTTTTGTAAAACTCAAACAAGTGACGATTCAAATTTGGATATATAGTAAACACAATTTTACACATACACTTGTATCAATAATATAATATGCAATACAAACGCCTGAAAATTGTATGGTCATAAAATGGAATCTCCTCTTTAAATTTTCATACATTTTCTCATCTACAGAGTATTTTCGTAAGGGCCTTCGGCCTTGAATTGCTATTATATATTCAATGCATACTCTTAATATAGCCAGGTTTGACATCTGTCTGTCATTACACTTGCAAATGTAGCCCAGCCTCGAGATCCTAAGATAGTATGCAAAACGTATTGTGTTGAAACCATTACAAAGAAGTTATCGGGAATATAATTTTTCAGGTTTCTTCCTTTGTAATCAATGTATTATTTATCGGTATCGGTACTGCACTACAATAACTTTTATTCTTTTGTGTAGTTTATTCTTTGACATTCTTACGCGTGTATGCAGTCGAGGTTTCTCTCATTATGAGACCTACCTACTGTATGTAAGGTCTTATAATAAAATGTAACTTTAAAATTGCGTTTTATTATATATTATATGATAATCTATTGATAATAAGGCTAATGTTACTTTTATGTCACGATAATTAAAATTGATTATTATTAACAATAAAATCGATAATTGTTTTCTATTCAACTTCTGGTATAATTGTCTTTAATATCTTAGAAGTTGATACAATTGCGATATGATAAGATTAGTTACAAGATAAAACATGTGTTAAATAAATCGATCTATTATTGTGTTGTAAATTTTGTAAATATTTCTAATAGCGTAATTTCAAGCAACTTTAATTTACAATTTCTAAACTCAATGTTTCTAGTAGGTACATACTGGTAATACAAAACTATGACATAACGTATTGTTAAATTTTCAAACAAAGCCATGCTAAACATAAATGTTTGTTAAACCGTAGGTACGCTTAAGGGCTCTTGTACACACACGGTTTTCCGACTTGAAAATCTACGGTTAATTCGCCGTGTGTAGGCACGGTCGTCAGTGTTGTATGGGTCACTATAATGGAAGCTTGTACAGTTGTGTCCTGAAAAACCGTGTGTGTACAAGAGGCCTAACTGTTGTACGTCATCTCAAATAAAAGAATTGGAAAACATGTTCTGTTACATAACAAATTTCTACGAAATTCTTTGGAAGTAGTTCGAATCTTTGTTTTATTTTAAAATAAACTAATTTTATATGTTTGACAGTTTAAAACTGAGTACAGTTAAAACAGACCCCACATACATAAGTCGCCATATCGCCAATCTCAGTCCTATACTCTGCATACAAATGGACCAATCGAGTCTTCCGCTTCCCTGTATGGTAACTTGCTTGTTTTGAAAACGTTTATTAATTTGTCAAGTGTATTTCATTTTATATGTGACGCCCGAACATTTATTTGGGTTATCAATTATAAGGACTTTGCAATGAAATTCTGTAGTTTTCCAAATCACACAAAAACAAAAACCATGTAAACAAAGTAACTTTGTATTATACATACCTACCAATATTGACAATCAAGATATCCATTGATAGTATCCCGTAGATATTGTTTCAGTTAACCTCATGATACACCGTTATATTATTGCTGTTTGGCTGTTTATTATATTTTTAAGATGTTATACGTCAATATTTTTAATTAGAAAATTTAGAGACATTCTTCAATTTTAACAAAAAAGACCCAGCACCTGAACTAATGTTTTGTACCGACTAAAGCACTTCAACATAAGCAATAATACTTCTAACATCATTAAAATAACTGTAAAAACACCTGAAATAACAAATTACTGTGTAATGTCGTAGTTACAACTATCCAGGACTAAAAATCGATCACTGCAATGCAATAGACGCCATTTTAATACGGGACTATGCGCAGTTTTAATTATTTTCAGATGAACGAAATACAATATACGAAATAATGTTAACATGGAATAATTTTCACAGATTGTTGTGTGCTATTTATATCTATGATACTTGTTTGATGTTCCTGGCATATTTTCCTTACTGTTCATGAGTAATTTTAGGTAATGAAAGTAATTTTTGTAATTTCTATAAACACGCATCCTTATAATTTACTTGGTAGTAAAATCTCAAGTTACAAACAGAGAAATATCTGTTTTACATTAAGCATGTATTTACAGTATTTATATACAAATCGAACCAGTCTTAAAATTAACATTCTTATCAACATTAATACGCATTTCACTCAACTTTACAAGATGCCAAAACAAATAAAGAAGTAAATTCGAAAATGTACCCAATTCAAGTACTCTTCAGATTAATTATAATATTTAATATCCGTAAAAGTATTTGCATATTATACAATAATAAGATGTACAACTATCGCCGATGAACTTTGAGGTCACTGGAGACCACGTCTATTTCATGAGTCATGTGCACGGAAATCAAACAGTATACGCACAACATATCTCATTATTGTGAAAATAGTGCAACCAATTTACAAGCGTAATGAGAGTGTAATAAAGAGTATATTGGCTCGATATTATAATATGTTTATTAATAGTCATATCAACATTAGTTGTTGAACGCATACATTTCAATTAAAACGGTAACGAGTTTAATTCGATATTGTTGACTCTAGAGAGTTATTACATTATAGCCGAGCTTGCTCGTTATTTATAAACAATACACATTTATCACACTGTGTCATAAATGTCATTCAAAACCGCCATAATTATAACGAATCGGTTTCAGGAATAGGATATTGGTTTATCCTTTATTTTAATAATAGATTTGAATGACTTTGGTTGCGGACAAATAACTATCTATCATTACTTCTGTAGTTATGTAGAGCTAAAACATGACTGTACTACTAATTTCTGTTATTATTGCATGCTTTCTAATAGTTTCTGTCCACAGCTTTGTTTTATATGTTTTTTGACTAGGGCTGAGGCTTGAGCTAGCGCGCACGAGCAACTTTGTCTCCGCAACTATTTTGTCTCTCCCATCAATTGTATGGGGAGTTGCGTCGCTACGTGCGCGCACTTTCATACTAGCCCATGGGTGGAGAGACAAAATAGTTGCGGAGACAAAGTTGCTCGTGCGCGCTAGCTCTTCTTTTAGTTTGTAATCTAAGGGCTGAGGTTTGAAAACGTAACAAGAATAAATAGATCAAATTATGCATTAATAATAATAGAAAGTGTGAAAGTATGTGTTTTGTATTGAAAAGATATTTAAGAAATATGTAACTCGCACTTCAAATGGTAGGCTTTATATTTCATATCGTTTTAAATTCTGGCTATATGATACTGACAGCACTAAAAGACACAATTAATTACGATAAGTGTTTTATGGTTTAAAAAAGACATGCTTTTCGTATCCCCTCGTGGACCTATTGAGGAAATGCAAAATTGAAAATTTGGAATTTTGGAAATTTCACACATAATATCTTCATCGATAAATTTAATTGATCAGCCTTTTGTATCTTGTTAAACCAACTCCTACTTTTTGTTTCTACTGTGGATAGTATAGGTGTTAAATGATTCATTAAGCTACATTCCATCATAAGCTACACTATAAAATATTCAGTATATCACACACGGTCACACCGTTTGCAAAACAACACATTGATCGATGACATCCGTTGAACCATCTGAATCTATTTTAACTTCTCTGACTGTATTTCTGGATTTACATTGACATTGAGTCACGCATAGTTTTGTTCTATTTTGCATCATTAAAACGCTTCATTATCAGATACCTAAATATTATTTACATACATTGAATATTTTTAAGAATACTTAGGGCGTGATCCAAAAACGATATAGAGTACAAAAATATTTGAGATTTTTTTTAGAATTTTTGTGCTTGTATGTATGTCCGAGCTAAACTCAAATTTTGCACTATTACTAAGTATGTACTAACAGATCGGGTCAACATTTAGGCTATATATTATGCCATAGGAGCGGAACAATGCGGGTATAACCGCAGGGCATAGCTAGTGTACAATAATGAACCTTATGTAAGATGGGTTACATAATTACTGTATGTTTATATATCGAGATAAACAATCATTCGCTTATCTAAATCTTATTAAGCTATTGTATAATAAACATGCAAATGGACTTTGAACTGTGTTAATTACAATTATTTTTTGGTGTTGTATGACGATTTGTTTTAATAATTAGGATATGGTTTATGGATATTGTGGGAACGACGGTTGTATAAATTTTTATTTATGTATAACCTAGTTATAAGTGAGTAGATATTTTTAAGGTAATTTTTTTCCTAACGGTAACTGATAAGCATTAATTATTCTCTGACGTACTTAGTGCCTTTCAAACAGCACGATTATACCTACCTACAAATATGTATGTTATTTTATTATAAGTTATGTTATATTTTGTGTTTTAATGCACTACATACAATGTTTATTAATTCATATTGGCTTCATTACTATACATTTTAAAAGATCAGATTCCGTCTACAAAATAAGATAAAATAAGTTTTTATCACATATATTTGTTATCATACAGACAAACTAACAAAAATGATAAGCTAATATAATATTGGCACATCATTAAACACACGGAATGGTGAAAAATGAATCATAAGTCAATATTAAGTTTTATCTTTTTACCGTTTGTATACAAATCCTATCATTACGATTTACGGTAATGTTATTCACTGACTTGTCGCAATGCTGTGTAAGATAGCAATTAATGAAAATTTTGTAATTATCACATGTTATTTGGAAACTTTTAAAATAAAAATAAATAAAATTGTTTTATTTCAGGACATATTGTGTTCCCATATGCAAGTTACAATGTACATAATAGAATTGTACATGTGTATTCCACATTCTAACCTATACCCGCTAGACATGGAGTCGCCCCATCTGACATAATTTGTTTGATTTCCGTACCAGAATCTCAACAGACGCGCTACACTGTAAGAAACTCCTGTTGCTTCCAGTTTATCCCAAAGAATACCATAATTTATCAAAGACTAGTGTGTTACTAGTTACTACTGTTCATATCTATCTGCGTATAATATGTATGAAATAGCAAATTGCAATCATTTGTATGTTGATAGGCAATTCGCATTATTTCAATCTATATTAAAATCGTTAAATTAATGTTATAAAGTAAATTTTTCAACAAATAAATATATTTGTACAGGTAAATTAGCTTGGAGAAATTTTTGCATATGTAGTGGTGTGTATATTACTCAGATCTTAGAGCGCGTTTCCACTATATCGTTCTGGCCTATACAAAAATGTTTCGATATCCTAACATTACTATTTAATTTTATACTTATTCCTAGCAACACTTTTGTTTTCAATAAAAACAAGTTTTTATTTGAAAGAAAATGGTTTTGACTTTATAAAAATAATATATCATTCAATTTTACGTCCTTGAGCAAACGACAAGGCGACTACCGTGAAACAATAAAATATCGTGTCCATAATAATTTGTTTCATAATTAATATTTGACCATAATAATTACGAAACAAAACAAATAAATAAATCGTCACTTGATAGTGGAAAGTGGAAACACGCACAAAACCAGAATAAACCAGTTTACGCTGTCCGCAGGTGCCACGTGCAGTCGTTTGGTAGCGTTAGAACATAAAGCACATTTCATTCAAAAATTATAATTATTATGTACGTAGTTTAATTGATAAATTTTGTATTTGTTGATTGTTGTTATTATTTGTTATTATTGTTATAATATTTGTTGAAGTGAATTACATGTCCCGCAGCCGGAGGCCCCAAATGAAAACTCAGATGTACTTAAAAACTACATTTAATAGCTAAAATGAGACTTTTACACCCATGTCTGCACGATGCAGACCGGAGTTAAAGAATGAATTTATACAGTTTAATAATTATAAAGACGTAAGCTTGGATGCTAACTAAGGGAAATCGCATCCACATTCTATTCCCGTGCGAACGGCGTATTCAGCAGTTTTGTATGAAGGCAGGGCCATAACTAGTGTTTAATTTGTGTGTAACTTTATATTGTTAATTCAATATGGCTCCAGTGTTAAAACATGGTCGAGGCAAGCCTTTGACTTCTCAAACTAAAGAATTAAACTTTAAATGTCGTTTCTTTTTCAGGTTAGTAAATTTTTCATTTTAGTAACATTGTTAATGTAAAAGTTATATGTATGTTAAATGTGCAAATATTAAAATAAAGTCTCATCTTTTTCAGAGGAGAAACACATATAGTTTAATTTAAAATCCCTTATATATACAGGGTTACTTGTAAAACACCAGCAACCTCGCAGGACAAGATAGCTAACATCATAAGTAACAACATTTCGACTTTTGATAATTTGTTAGATTTTATTTTCATACAAAAATAAATATTCATTTAATTTTCCGTCTGAATATTATAAACTCTACGCCTCCCAAAAATTACGTAAACAAAAAGCGAACGAGAGGGGGAAGGGGGCGTCGCGTCGTCCATCCGATAATTAATAGAACATAGACTTACAAATGTAAGGAGAGTACAATAAAAGTTTAAAAAATCAATTAAAAATAATTTATTGCGTTATGCCAAAAGTCGTAGAACAAATGTTGTTACTTATGATGTTAGCTATCTTGTCCTGCGAGGTTGCTGGTGTTTTACAAGTAACCCTGTATAAAATAAAAACTAAAAATAAAATGTTGTTTTATTTTATTTGCTGACCATACACTACTACAAACGCAAAAATTTCTTCAAGCTAATTTACCTGTAGTTCTTGTTTTTCTACCGAAATTTTATCACCCGCGACGTAAAATCTTGTTCAAATATTGATACAAACGTACTAATGAATATTTTACTATAAACAGCTGGGTAGTAACAGCTGTTGTAAATATACCTACAGGAAAAACATTTTTGTATTATGAACACTAATAGGTTTTTTTTTTATTTTACAAAAGGTCAGGGATGTAGCCCTGAATTGTAGTAGGTACCTATGTGTCAAGAAATATTCACTTATTTCGTTAACACTTAACAGCAACACCCACAATTAGCACCCAGAATCAATGTCAACTTTATTGAGAAACATAACATTCGTAAGTTAACTTTTTGAAAAAAAAGAAATACATATTTATACGTACTTAATATTATTAGAGTATGAGATAGTTGATACCTACGTAAGTAAATATTACCGGTCAAAACTTTACCACTAATATCAAATGAGTATATGTTTAGCATTTTGATTGCTACTTAGTACTTAGAGTAAAGGAAGTTTATTTTCACTTGTCATCGATCATTCGAATCATTTCTAATGTAAATTAATAAATATTAGGACCAACTGGTATTCGCCCTTTTAATCCAGGTCTATAACCTGAGGTCATTTAGTTTTTATAGAAGCCCATGGCACTCAGCCAATGATACGATTTGGCACGGCCAATGCACTCGATATCAATATATTCCCCAAAAATCTCGGATTAAAGTGTCGACAAACTTTTGTTCCAGTGTAAACATTTCCCTAGATAGGTATGTACTATGTACCGATTTAAAATTTCTGCATTGTAACTGAAAAGTAGTTTAAAAATGTGAAAATATATTAACTACAACAACAGTTATTAATGTTGGTATAATTGTTAATATATTAAAAGATTTTAGCAACAAATACCTACGCTTCCTCGTTTTAGGATGACTTAAATAAGAAGAATCTAAGATTTAAGGTAGGTAATAATAAGACATATTATAGGTATCTATGTATAAAGTTGTTCCTGCAAATAAATAGAAAACACATGCTGTTTATTTTAATTAGTGTCAATACCATAGAAATCTAAATAACAAGACACATAGAAGGGCTATAATGTCATAATTCGTATGAAAACCGCTGTCGCCAAAATCAACACATTCAAACCGAAAGCTAAACAGTACACACAAGTAAACTATGCCTTTTATTGGACAGCTTGATTTTAGTGAAAACTAACTATCTATTAAATTAAGCTTTTGAATATGTATCCTAACGCACGAATTTACGGTTTATTTTAGAATAACATCCCTAAGTATATGAGACTTTTTGCTCCAATACGAACAAACGTGATAATAAGAATGGTCGACTGTGTCATTCATTGTTATTTCGATTACTATGGTGACACTCGTAATACTTGTAAATATTCTATAATTTTAAGGAAAAACGGCATTATTTCTAAAAAAATATATTTTCCGATGAAATATTATTCCTTTATAAGTATAATTACAACTTGTGGAAGAATTTCCGCAATGGGAATTGCTGAAACACACCATGTATACACTCATACGTCTCCAGAGCAACTGAACAGTGACGAATGCACTGGTGATGTGCAAATCACCTGAGTGGCGACAAGGTCACGCACGCTTACGACTTCTAGTGTCTTGTTATTTAGATTTCTATGGTCAATACCGACAGTTTGCACAATAAATACTGATTATCGAGTTAATAAACTAACAAATCGAGATTGAAAACATACCCATATTGAAGTAAAGTAAATGATAAAATTGTTTTTATAGTACACAGTGTATATTTAAAAGTCACCCAGATAGAAGATTAAGTTGTAAGCCGCTTATCAGATAACAGTCAGCAAAATAATATCGAACGAACTAAATTGTTATCTCTCAAAGTTTTACTGGCTTCGATCAATCAAAAAATCGGCTCACAATAGGTATTACAATTTTGCTAAGTTTCAATCGAGTCGAAATTACTGAGACTTGACGTCTTTATCATGTTTAAAAGTTCCAAAAATTTTCCACTTTTACCAGTTTTACGATTTATCAAAATAAATATTTGTATGAAGATTATATTTTTTTGTTCTTATTCGCTTTATTACGACAATATATCTTCAGCAATGATTTGTCAATAATTTAGAACCAAAATTACACCATCTTACACTATTCAGTTGATTCATACAAACTATAGGAAAAAAAACAACTATAAAATAAATGAAACAAAAACTAATGTACATTTACGTCGACAAGGTTTTTTGCACACGTGTAACGGTCAGCTGAGTCAACTTGCGAAAATGGCAATACTGGTTTATAAAGAAGTCCTTAAACTTCCTGGTTTAAACGTGTTTTAGTATAAAAGTATTTAATGTCCCCAGCTTATCGTAATTGTAATGATAACCGACACTGTAACACACGTAATGGTATTTGCACTATCTATATAACATACCTTTGCATAAATGTTGTTTGTCTTTATGTCCCTTATAGTAGTGTAAACTATGAATTTGATCATGTGATGTTCTTCAGCACAGAAACACACACACGTTGTGCATGAGCTCACGAACGTTTTTGAGTTTGTACGACCCTGAGGTACGACTTATCTTCGCCAGTGTGTACCTCGTGCTGTAAACTATACAGCGCAGTGCACTGTATAGTATACAGCACGCCAAGCCGGGATGCATAGCTAGTACAACGAAAGCCCCATATATAATAACGAAAACTATATACTCAAAAAAGTTACAAATTTATAAAAAACTTACTGATTGTGGAACATCTACACAATACTTTCTGGTACTTAAGAAAACGTCTGAACTTGTCAATGTAATTTTATTATAATCGAGTAGTTTACACTCAGATACATTTATGAACAAATACACATTCTATAAGTTGTACTACATATTCAACTTATAGAATTTCGCAGTAAATACGTTATCGTTTAATAAAATTAGTACAGTTAACAAACCGTATGTGGGCGTAACTTGCAGTTTGCATTTGTAAAGCGATGTTGAAAGCTTTACAATTAACGTGAGTCATATATCGGTTATAAATATATTAACATTTACAATTGATAAAAATAATAATCTTTATTAATTCCCAGAAAAACATTCACTACGGTTTCACTCACAATCCAATATATTGCAATAAAAGTGAACCACATATTATTATAACAATGAATAAGGATCCTTCAAATATCTATCAAATAGAAATATCAGTATCATTACATACACGTCCTTGAAAAAAAAAAACATTTAAACAGAAAGTTGTTTATTCAATGGCATACCCTTAATCAACTACGTATACTTATTATTCCTAACAAGTAAATTAGTTAAACAGCTAAGATAATAACGGTTAGTTATTATTCCATCTACGTATAAAAGGCGAAAGGTAAAGGTTATTTATTATGAAGCTAATAAATTGAGTGAAAGTTGTTATATAACGTGAATCGTGATATATGATACCCAATGCCCTTTAGTGTGTTGATGATATCTATGTTACGACATTTATTTGTTCTTTTAACTTTCGTCATGTTATGTACACGTGTAGTGGTTTTTAGTTTAAAGACATATACTATACTAGAGGTCCGCCCCGGCTTCGCCCGTGGTACATCTAATTTCGCAATAAAAGGTAGCCTATGTCCTTTCTCGGGTATCAAAATATCTCCATACCAAATTTCATGCAAATTGGTACAGTAGTTTAGGCGTGATTGAGTAACAGACAGACAGACAGAGTTACTTTCGCAAATAATAGCAGAGAGAGAGAAATTCAGCTTT
Organism: Colias eurytheme; assembly: GCF_061535395.1. Lineage (NCBI taxonomy): Eukaryota > Metazoa > Arthropoda > Insecta > Lepidoptera > Pieridae > Colias > Colias eurytheme. Next base: position 6,158,200 of record NC_143005.1, on the reverse strand, counting down.
CAGTTTAATAATTAAGATGTTGTCGGTTGTATAATATGGCACATATTCAAAATTCTGTATTTCACTTCTGGTAAATTGGTCATAAAATGGTCATAAAGGTAAGAAATAATGGTACAATAAAGGATAGACCTTTTCTACTATTTATTTCATTACACAAATTACATTATTACTTTAAATAACAACAACAGGGTTCAGTTCAGGTGCTCAGGGTTGCCGCAAATATCATTTTGATATGTTACATTGTAACAATACAAAATGCTGACGCCAAAATCATTAACAATCGATTGCCTCTGAACAATGACTAATTGTTTTGTGAAAAATCATTACTATTCATTACTACCGTGAGTCAACCCTACCGTCATACAAATGACATTCAATTTGATATTGTTAATTGACCGAAATTTTTAACTGGAACAAAATATGTATTACGAAGATTTGTAAGTATATTTTTATTAACCAACTCCCAAAGAGGTGGAGGTTTTATGTTTGTCTGTAAGTATGTATTTTGTGTATATTTATAGTAACAGTCATTAAAAAAGTAATTTTGTAAACATTGACTACTTATTAATCTTAATTCAATGGAATAAAGTATATAAACGTTAAGTACAGAAATATTTTATCACTACAAAACCCGGAGGGATTCCCTGTTAATTCCAAACGGTTAATTGCATTTATGACTAAAATAGACATTATCAAGTAAAACGTTCGTATTGTGTCGTATTGTTTATTCTTACACAAGAGTTACAGCTTTCCAGAAAATCCGTATCTACAACATGAGTCATTTAACACTGATAGAGCAAAAATATAAATTAATTAGAAAAACAATCAGAAATACCTACTAAAGATTAATATATGAGACCAAAAATAAAAATTAACCTCGATAATAATAGTCAGAGTGCCACGATATAAGCTTTCATACAAATAGATTATTTCTTATTTCTCATAACAGTATCTTTGTAGTAAAATAACCCACCGTGAAACAATGAAACAATTGAATAGTCGAATGTGTTACATTTACGTAACATATCTCTAGTAATATTGTTTATGGATTTAAATTCAAGATATGATAATAAAGATAATAATAATATCTACAGACAATATCTATAGATACGGCAGTCAACAAACTTCCCCAATGTGATAGCGAAATGGCGAGCCAAAATAAAGCTATCATAAAATCCTACTAATATGTATTATAAATTACGAATGTGTGCTTGTTTGTCTGTCTTTCACGATACAACTGAGTGATATTATGATTTTTTAATTATTTTTTACCGCGATTACACATCACATTTCCATGGGACCTTTGACTACGCGGGCAAAGCTTGTGGCGCAAACCTTGTTAGTTGTTATGTGCCTTTAAAATCTTTAAAACCTAAAAATACAAAATATATGAATTTTTACTACCCTGCTATAGAAAACTGTGAAATAAAATGTAAGAAAGCAATTATAAAAGCTATAAGGTAGTGCTGTAAAACAAATAATCTAAATAACTATGTGTAATAAGAGGGTTCAGGAAATTTACAAAAAAGTAAAAAACTAGTAATAATGTTTAGACTTTAGAGAACAGTTTCAAGATGAAGAAGATTGATTCAGCTGTCGTTCAGACTAATATGTAAAAGAATTTAGTTTAGTAAGTAACGAGACATCAACTTATATATTTTGTCCAATAATAAAGTTGTTTATCAATACTTCGGATAATACGTAAGAAATATTTAATCAGATATTTTCGTAGAGGCTAACAACTGATAAATTTATCGCAACAATGTATCTAAAGGCTCAATTTGAGACCGAGCCAACGAGCTCGAGCGTAGAGTACATTCACACGATGTTTGTAAACAGTTTTTTTTTCTATATTATTATTATTAAACGTAAAAAAATCTCGTATATATTTCAGCGAGATTTCTCAATGTATCGCGATGATACATTCACTTTGTTGAAGTAATACTACGCTTGTACAATCAGCTTTACTCTATGGTCATGATGATAGGAAAAATTGTCTTATGTATCATTCATTTAATACCAAATTTATCATACAATTATTTATTAAATTTAAGACATTTTTCTGCATAGCAACAAGTTGGTACAAAAAGGTAATAATATGACATTTAATAAAAAGCACAAAGGGCGGCTTTATCACTGTGCAGTGATCTCTAAAGGAAAAAAGCGAAATACATATTATGTATATATTAATAGATGAGTATATTTTAAAGACTTTAAGTAGCTATATTGACGAGGGTAGTCAAGCATACTAAATAAATATCACATTATTTACGAAGAGTTAGTTTAACAGAAAAGAAAATTCGAGCCACCGAAGGAATAAAAACTTAATTATATTTAGCCTTTCAAATACCTTGAAACATTTTACCGCTAACTCACCTAATTATACAATAATATTATCCGTGTTTTGTTTAATTGCGGTTAAATAAACATTACAGTTAATAGTTACGGGGTTCTTCCTTAAATCATTGGGTATTATTATGAGAGAGAGTTATCTGTTACTGAGGCTGTTACAATTTAAGTGTTTCAAATTTCAATTATCTGAATACACTAGCTGTGCACAGCGGTTTTACCCGCATTGCGCCGCTCCTAACAATTGGTCATAGCCGATAAGACTTCCTCGATAAATGGACTATCGAACAGTGAAATAAAATTAGATTAAGGATGAAGGAAATTACTTTGAAATAATAATTGATGCTGCAATGAGCTAGCTGTCTAGTTAATAAATAATTAATAAACACATAAATGTAAAATAAATAGGATATATCTAATGTTAACAAGTCAATAACTGCGTTAAAAACAACCGACTTCAAACTTGCACTTGCAACATTTACAAATACAGACAAAAATGCTCATAAAATAAAAACTACTGGGCCTATCCGAATAAAATTTTTATGGGACCAATTCGACACCATCCCGCATCGAACAAAAAAAGAATCACGTAAATCGGTTCAGAAACCACGGAGTAATCGGTGTACATACATAAAAAAAAAAACCATACCGGCCGAATTGATAACCTCCTCCTTTTTTGAAGTCGGTTAAAAATACGTTTTTATTACGTGCTACAAGAGTAATTACGTGATTTGATATTTCTAGATGTTTCCCAATGCAATTAATTATGTATTTAGTAATTTGTTTATGGAGACTACGATTAAATGTATGTTTAAATAATAGTGCAAACAAACATCCCATTGCATGCTATTTAGTATACAGTGTTACAGTCTTTATCACTACATAGTATAAAACAAAGTCACTTTCTCTGTCCCTATGTATGCTTAAATCTTTAAAACTACGCAACGGGTTTTGATGCGGTTTTTTGTAATAGATAGAGTGATTCAAGAGGAAGGTTTCAGTATATAATTAATTAGGTTTTAGACAAAGCAGGCGAAGCCGCGGGCGGTTATCTATAGTATCCAATATAGTGTTAGCCTTTTATGAAAAAAAATATCCTTTCACAAAATATTCATACAATATTTATACTATTTTTGCCTATTGCGAAATACTCATATTTTAATGATGCCCAAAAATTTTAATTTAGTTTATAATACAAATAGTTCATTATTTTTTTGAAGAATGAAGAATTAAAAACTACATTATCTAAAGTAAGTAGGTATTTAAATTTCAAATAGGTACTAGACTAACTCAACTGCTCTAGTTCAAACATTTCTTATCAAAATTATTGTAATGTTAACCATGATTATACACGTATTTAGGTTTTATGGACGTTTCTAGAATAATGTTTAAGTATTAAATAAATACCTTATTTACGGTTCTTGATGTTTGTTCACTATTCAAAGGAAAAGAATCACTTATTTTACAACAATAAACAAATGTCGGACGTTATTTAAAAAAAACTGGAACAATTATCGCTTCCACAATATTATTGTGTACTTATTATTTATACGGAAAATGTATATCGTCTGACGTAGATTTCTTTTGTTTATAAAATAATAGGTGTAATTGTACGATAAGCCCGGCCAGCAAAAATCTATTTTTATCGATAATTTATTACAATTTAAAATAAATACCTCGCACAGCATAGCAACCGTTGGTTTATCTTTAACACAACATTAATTGAATAGAAACATAAAATTTCAAAGAGTAACGTAGGTACCTACTTTGATACGATATCAACGGCCTAGTTTTCGCAAAAAAAATGAACATGCGAAAGTTTATTTGCTTTTAATATTTTTTGTATTGATAAGAATATAACGTGCAAGGTTTTATGTCGAATACGTATACATTTAACATATATATATCTTATTTTTTTAGTTAATGTTTAGTTGCAAAAACCATCTTACACTACGTCAATAATGTAATAAAACGAATGTCCATAATATCTACTCACGAATTGACTTGCGAAGTGTGTCTTTCTCACCTCAGAAGTATCATTAAAGATCTCGCCGTGTTCGTCCTCGTATGTAATGTTTATATTCGCAATGGTGTATGTGTCGCTCGTGAAGCGTTCGTCCCCGGGCCCGTAGCGGACCGACTCCAGCTCGCTCCCCGGAGAGTGGCACCCCACTAAAGTCACTACCCAGCTCAACGCCAGGCCCGACCAGAGGTCTTCCGCACGCATTTTAACAACAAACACTGCACATTCAATCGAAACTCACTTCGGCTACGTACTGTCAATGCAGCTCGAACGCGGAACACGTCTGCGTGCGCGCACGATTCTACACAGTGTGACCGGGTTATCGGACCGTCAGACGCGATGGTTCTTGTTATCGTTATCGAGACACTAGTTTGAGAACGCTGTCATATCCGAGTGGAGTTTATGCGAGAGTTATCGTCTTCGACGCAGCCTCCCGCATGGGTGGTGCTAGGATATCATAACACGGGTCTGAAAGTCAACAGCTGCCCCATAACCGGCGAGGTACTTCACGACAGCCGGCACCTGTAACAAAAGCATGACGTTAGTTGTTTTAATATCGTGGCTAATGAATCACTCGCGTAGCCTAATTGGCGATTCGAAGAAAACCATCGCTTGTCCTCAAGTTTGTATTTTCATTACTGAGAAACGGAAATTATTGCCCTTATAATATCAACTCACAACTGTGACAAACAATTCATACCTAGTATTATAATTTACGTATGTAATGTCCGTTCTGAAGAATAAATTCTTATTTGCGCAGTTGTTCCGTTTTAAGTATTGAATGAGAACAATACAACAAATTATTAATAACCTGAACCAATAATATGAAGGTTCATCGAATGAATTTAAAGCTCAATTATTTCATTTTACCTCGTTTTATTTAAATTTAACTTTATTTGAAGACGTAAATTAACACTATTTTTACAGAAACTTTTCCATTAACAAGTGCGCAAAGAGGTAATAAGGTAAGAAAAAATATACAAAGGGCTTTTTATTTATGTCATAAAACAGTGTCAAAAGCATAGCTCTCGTGTTTTCCACGTATAAAAATAACTAAAAGTTTATTCAATTAAAAGCAACAAAGTAACTTTCATGAAGTATCCCTACTACATTCAATATACATAAAGAAACCAGTCTATCTAGTAACACGAGTTATGTGCAGTGATCCTCGTACATAACATGTAAATCTGTACACGAAGTTGACACAAAACCTCGTGCCATGCCTTTCCAAATTATAGGACTCAGGCTACATGTTAGGTCTCACGTAGGCAGTTTTTGCACGTATAATACCTAACGGAATCTAGACTTTTCTTAGTATTTTCTTGATGAGCTTAAAACCTACATCTGTATCTTAAATTCATTATTATTTCGATTATTCAAGCTAAATTTAAATTCTACACATATTTTGAAAAATTAAATGTTTATAAAATTTCTAAACAAACCTATTATAAATATTTAAAACACATCGAAAGAAACTATAATCATATTGGATTTTATTGCAATTAGGTCACGGACAAACACACAGATGGAAAGGTCATTGAACCGCGGTCAATAACCGTAGCAATCAATAAAATAATAAGTTTATTTATATTTTATTTCATACCAAAAGATAGGCCCCTTTTTTCAATTGGCAGAAATATTAAAAGAAATATGTTATTTATTTAAAACAAAAGGTTTTAGCAAAATGCATAAAACACGTTAATTATAAAAATGTTGGTTTTTAAAAGTCGTCTAAAATAAGAAAACCAAAAATACAATGTACACAAATTTTTAAATATAGTTATAATTTTAAAGTAACCGCATAATAAATAATAATAGAGGCTTCATTAATTTTCTGATGAAAGAAAGGCTTCGTTCCAAGTAGGTAAACCGTAAAAGTTACATAAAATCGGTAAAATAAATTTTGCGAAGATAGAATTTCTTACTACAAACAGTTTTGTAAGTAAATAGTAAATACGTGTATTAAATATAGAACTGTAAGTATTTATAACTAATGTTATATTTTTAAATAAACCAAACTATAGGCAGAAAATTAAAGAATTCAATAAATGATTTTATAGAAATCAGAACGTCTGTTCGACTGCATGATTTAATTTACAAAAGATTATAAAAATGACCATAGTCAAATTATACTCTAATCGGCATCACGCGTGAACGGGTGGACTGATTTCGATAATTCCTTTTTTATTATATTCCTTGAAGTACGAGGATGGTTCTTATGTAGAGAAAACGTAAATATGTACCACGGGCGAAGCCGGGGAGAACCGCTAGTATCTTAATAATTCCGAAGATAACAAAACAATTAAATAAAAATCTTCGATCGACGTCCGATATGACCTTTATTAAATACCCTATTAAGGTTATCGATGGTGTAACAATATTTCCACACGTTTCCAATTGTGAGGAGTCACGACATTTTTCTATTAAATAATAATAATTAGAATGCTCACGACTTTTGTACAAAATACGCAATGGAAAATGTAAACGTATATGTATATAGCAGCGCATATTATTATAAATCGTTAGAATAAGTGAATTGTAAAATTATTTGAAATAAATGTCTCTAAATCTAATATTCTGTATAGGTACGTATGTAAAAATGTTAAAGAATTCCATTAAATGCGTAATTGAAAACCCTTAGACCAGAAAATGGGTACAAAGGACTTAAATTAATTAAAAACACAGGATTAACACATTCGGGATGAATGTGTACAATATGTGTCGAGAGAATTTGCAATATTTGTGAGAGAATAAATTACTGGAAATTAACATTGAAATAAAGCCAAATAAGAACCGATGTGTGAACTACAAGCTTAGTGAAAATGAATGGGAAACGTTATTCCTTAAAAAGAGTTGACTAAGGGATGTTTTTTCTACATACAAATAGAGGAATTAGTATGTGGCATTAATATATTTAAACATGATAGTTAATGCTCACCTATAATTGGTTTTACAAGTAATAATGTTGAACACGACCGCAGCGTGTTTGTGTTAACTACTGCTTAACCGCAACATTTTTAGTTACAACCAACCAAGAGATATATTATACAATATACAATTTTATCTAAAAGAAAACAGACTATCGCCACTATACAGTAAAATAAACTGCTTTGTCTATTATTAGGAGGATTGCTAGTGAGAAGCGACTCCCGCGTCCCGTGTCTAGTTAACTAAAGAAGTAGGCCTTCTGTCCTGCCTGTCCAAGACTTTTTCTTCGTCTCCAGAATCCGGGAATCGAACCCAAGATCCTTCAGTTCTACGCTCATGCGTTCATCACTGTACCAAGAAGGCGACAGGAGTTTTGCTACCAACAGAGTAAACCAAGCTGATTTCTTCAGCCTTTGATGTTATTACATAGTCATTGCTTATTCCAAACTCAATAATCGACTCCAAAGGAATATTCATGAATTGAAATATATATTCATTTTATTTTGTTTGTGACGAATATACCTGATTCATTAATAGTTGATGGAGCACCAAAAATAATGTTTACATACACACAATGTTTACATACTACAAGTCTTCCATTATTAAGCCCACAACTAATACGTCTTTTACAGACAAATGGCGAAATAAAAAAACTATAAAACGCATTGAGGCCGTGAAATAGTCATAAAAACACAAAGGTACAGGAAATTAGGACACTATACCGAGCCGTAAAAGAAAACCTAAGTGTGTGCCAAGTATTAAAAAAAGTAGGTACTAAGTCTAGCTAGATATAATATGTACCTATACGGTATCCATAGTATATGTATGGTCTATTATTTTGTCTAAGAAGTTTATATCCCGAGAAGACTCATTTTTCAAATTCCAGAACGGCCCTTTTTGTCTATGTCATTTTTTGTTTAATATAGGAAAGATTACAAAATCGAGCTTATTGTTTTCTTGTTTGAATGTATGTTTTTTTCTACAGCCTACTGTATATATTGCATTATAAATATCGTAATACTTAATAGTATCTAGTATTGCGTAACTTAACGTTGACTTCGTAATAAAAAATAAACATCCTGTATTATTGCACTATTGGAATGGAATTTATAAAGTTCTTTGGGAATGCGGGATTTATCTTCATCAGTTTTATTGGCAAACAATGAAATAAGGCGCAATCTTTAGAGGAAGTAGGTAAAGTTATGGAGTAAAGTATTGGTAATTTTGCTATGTTAAAATGTATCCGTGACGTAACGCTATTCCTACCTTTTTTTTATTATTTCCTAAATTATGTATTTTAGGAATCGGACGTCAAATTAGGAAAACGTGTGTGTTTAATCTGATCTGAATGAAACACTGAAAAATTAGGAAAGCTTTGGACATGAATCTGAATAGAAATAAGAATAGTAGGATATCTCTAACTGAATGATCTTATAAGTATATAAATCCGGAGAATAAAATTGAACAAAAAGATATCATTCAAACATGAATATTGGACATACATAATATTATATTATGTAGTTATTGTCTGCTAATTCTACGTCACCTTTAATGATTGTAGATAGCTGTATATTATGTTATCTACAAGGCCGAAGGTTTTTATTACAAATATTTAATCATTTTAAAATATTGAAACGTTTTGTATTCGTTACTTGTTTGAATTAATCTGCAAAGTGCAAAGTAAACTTGTTTGTATTAGGTTCTAGCTGTTAGTTTGTGTAGGAAATAGGAAGTATTTTTATGTAGCATTTAATTTACTAGTATGTATTTGTATGGTCGGTCTTTTCTATTTTATACGTTTCTTTTATTTCATGAAAGTGTCCCTATTATAATTGTACAGTCTAACTACATATGTATAACAACTAACCTATTTTTTCACAAAGAAACGGTTACCCTTCCGTATAAAATAGCACAAATCTATATTAATATTATATAGCTGAAGAGTTTGTTTGTTTGTTTGAACGCGCTAATCTCAGGAAAAAGGATTACGAAATCTAATGTTATCCTTTAAAACAGGTCACCTGTTAGCGTAAACCGATCTCAATGAAATACTGTTAAATAGAATTCTACTATTAATGGATCCCAAAATCTTTTGAACTAACGTTCTACTTGTAAATTCACTACATTATACACATAGGTACATACAACTTAGAATTAATTGATAAAATATGCAAATATTATATCGACATTTTGACTAAAAGACCTTGATATTACAATTACGGACTACTTCTTTATCTTTGCACATATTCTTTAAATCTTTTAAGGAAATATTGCAGAGAAACGTTTTAAACAAATAAGTAAGTAATTAACGTTCTCATTATTTATCTTATCTTCCACTGAGATACTAAAATTAAGGTTACATAAACTCATTTAAAATAATTCTCACGATAAGTTTCACAAAGACATAATTTTGAAAAAAATTAAAAAACAAACAATTATTTATTTGCTATCTCTACATAAGGTCAATAACCGCTGTATCGGTTAGCAGAACATTACGATATGTTTTTTGCAGATTAGTACTAGAAGAAGGCTATCGGGGCTTAGTATTCTAGATATTTGTCCTGGAAATTAATTGAAAAACTAACATATTATCATTCCAAAATATAAATTATAAAACAAAAATCATTAAATTTGAAACTATAAAATTGATACGTATCGATTCATTAAATTTGGGAATGTGCATAAACATTATTTTAAATTAATGCTGCTAGTATTTATGGGCGGTGGTGACCACTTAACATCAGATGGCACATCTCTTTACTTTCTGCCTTAATCTGTATAAAAACAAATAATACATATATGTAGGTACATAATCAAAATCCAGTGAGTAGGTATGAACAATTTTTTATTTTTTAAATAAATTAATAGACTTCATCAGAATAACGTCTTTGTAAACAACAAGATAGGTACCTACATACACAATAAAAATATATACATGTCTGTGAAAACCGCATAATATAAAACCTTGTAAAACACTCACACCAATAGACTATAAAACGAATAAAGACTATTAATATCTAATCACATACTAAAAACAGTTTACCATATAATTATGGTAAATATATCAAACAGAGAAAGCGACGTCGGAAGGGCATATTCTGACCATGAGGGCCAAGGCGCGTCCTTCGCTGCCTTCCGTGTTGTAGTGATGTCTGCTATCGATAAATGGAGGGTCGATGAACTTGATTATTTGTAAATAATGCATGAATTAATGAACCGCATAATTAGCATTGTTATTTTTATGTTGATTGTAGGAATGTTATCAATTTCATATATTTTATGTTATTGTTCTGGCATTGATAAAAAACCATGCATTTTTTTAAGTTTTTTTCTTTTAAGGAAGTACTTTTATCATAAAGTAAAAATTACATAGCTTAAACAATATTTTTAAATAAATAGCTAAAAAAATAGGAATTCTTTGACGATAGGTAGTTTTCGTGCTCGTGCATCAGATATCAATTCAAATTTGAAACACAGCAGTCAATTCCAACATCGAACATCGCAAACTTCTTTGGAATACAACCAATATAACCATCGACAACAAAAAGGCACGTAACTCCCTGTGACCTTGTTATTTCCCTTCGCGTGTTCTCTGTCATGAACTTAACCATTTGTTTGAGGCTACGAACTCCTAACCTAATGGATCGACATTGGCAATGAACTGTGGCTATTCGTCGTAGCATTGTATAGGGAACAGGATTTGTGCTCGTGTATTCTTATATCCGCCTCCTTGGTACAGTGGTTGACGCATGAGCGTAATACAAAGGGGTTCTGGGTTCGATTCCCGGTGTAGACGAAGAAAAAAAAATGTCTTGGTCTGGTAGGACACAGAAGGTTGATCACCTACTTGTCCCTAAAGAAAATCGATCAGTGAAACATATGTATATAATGCATCTGCCCCTTACACCACTAGGGGACATGGGACTTCACTTTTTTACTTTTTATTCTTAGATCTATCCTGAAGTGAGGTTCAATTGTAATTATACGACTGGATAGGTTCGCGATGGTCTTTTAATATTATTTACTTACACCTATTGAGAGGGTCGTGGTTTATATTACATTAATGTGTTTCATTTTGCTAAAACCATGTGCATGACAACATCTCACGTTTGATTAAAAATATATGTGTGTGTCTTGCTATAAATTTACTAAACCATCGATTTTCACTGATTTCATTTATTTGATTTTTTAAAGAAAAAGTTGGATACAATCATACTCAAATCAGATAGGTACTTCGTTTTTAAAAGGGAAATGATGCATTCTTTGAAATTCATTAATTATAATATCTACCGGTGCAAGTAAATATGAATACTTATAGCTTATATAAAATAGAACACTACTATTTGTGAACATGAGTTGATAGCTGCACTGATTTACGTATATAAAACAGTTTTTAGGGTTCCGTACCTCAAAAGGAAAAAACGGAACCCTTATAGGATCACTTTGTTGTCCGTCTGTCCGTCCGTCCGTCCGTCCGTCTGTCAAGACCCTTTTTCTCAGGAACGCGTGGAGGTATGAAGCTGAAATTTATATCAATTACTCAAGTCTACTGTCCCTTGAAGCTGTGAAAAAATCAAACTTCTAAGCCAACGCAATCAAAAGATACAGCCGTTTATGCCGCAAATTTTCGACACTTGCAAGGGAATCAAAACCTACAGGGTGCTTCCCGTGAACTCAGAATCTTGAAATTTGGTACGAAGCAACGTCTTATAGCATAGATAAAGGAAAAATTACGAAAACCATAAAAAACCTTGCAGGTTTGTACGGAACCCTCGGTGCGCGAGTCCGACTCGCACTTGGCCGGTTTTTATTTTTTTATAACAAACCAGTTTTTAATAAGCCCTGCGTGTATAATACTTGTAGAAGGACAACTCGTATTTTACGATAAATACATATTTAATAACTACAAACCAAGCTATTTTTCATGCCTTGACATAAATGTTAATAAGTGGTCGTAATTGTGATAATATTTATAATTTAATATGATTGCCGCCCCTGGAGTCAAACCTGCGATTTCCAGTTTGCCAATAAGAAAGATAAGTAACATACAATAATATGATCATATTTTAATCACCTTAGGGACAAGTACAAATATAGATAAATTTTATTAAAATCTCCTGAAAATGCTACTAAAACTAACCCAAACTTTCGAGAGGCGACTGCTTCAATTTCTACCTCACATAAGAGATCATTTCAACAATATCGATTCAAACAAAACACCCATCGATTCATCCGTTTCAGATCTGCGATACAGACAAACATGTGAAATACGCAACTTCTTATAGGGGTTTAATAACAAAATGCGCAGGAAAGTACTAGAATAATAAGGTTAAAAAGAGACCCATCTCAACGTCCAGTGACTCGGAACAAGCTTCCTCAATGTTTTTGCACGATTCAATCAAAAGGCGAAATGGAGCGAAATAGTCTTAATTGGTCAGTTTTTGTTCGCTGACACTTCCCTATGAAAAACGACTACTAATTCATCTGCAAGAGGTCGTTAATTAACCGTTCATCCTCACTAAACTATTAATTTGGTTTTTGTGGAAGTTACGATGTAAACTAAATTATATGAAAGTGAAAAAAGTAATTAAGTACACATTATAATCTCATATTTCAATTTGCCTCTATTTTAAACCAGGTACGTCTTAAAGGTATACCTAGTTGCTTTAAAATTTAAAGACTAACAAGTATTACAAATTTACAACTAAAAAAAAGCATTTATTTCTCAAACCAAACAATTCGTCTATGAAGAACGAGATTGAGGTAAAGAAAAAAATACATATTACCTGATTTCTGTATGTTTTCTCAAGTCATGAATGACCAGCACAGCTACTCAGGTACTTACGTCAATTTATACCGTGTATTCCTATATAAATATTGTAGACGCGTCATCGTCATAGAAATATTAGTTTTATAGACGTACATAAACTCTTGTTACTTTGAAATTGACGCACTAGAGGCGATACGCATACAAGAAACTTAATTCGAAACTAAATATAAGAAAAGAAAATTGATGAAAAAATACAAGAGGTTTTATTTTAATTTTACTTAGGTATAAGTTTCTGTAATCTTCACTCAAATTCTAAATATAAAGTACTAGGACTGCGTAAAATCATAGCATTATATTTATGACCTCTTTTATAGTATTCTTTCGTCTAATTAAATTCACCACTAAGCGTGAAATTATAGCCTTAGATATCTACACATGGGCGGTTTATTAAAATATATTTCGAAAAGACTTGTTTCTTAGAGTTTTTTTTAGGTATAAGTGACATTCCAAAAATTAATTAGGTACAGTTTGAGTAAAGAGAGCAAAGAAGGGTCTTTTCACACACACACATTTGCCTAGAACTAAATTTTCAGTAATAAATTCTCTTTCATTTCACACGGCTACAAAATAGCTGCGACCGTGTGAACAGCTGGAACAGCTATCCTCAACATCCTGACCACAAAACCCTCCATGCGTAAATACCAGCGCGTTGCGTGACATGACGGTGTGATAGATCACGTAAACTAGTTTATTCCATTTGTATGCGAGAATACGGACAAGTATTGCTTTAGCCTCTAATTAATTGATAACGCGGTATGATACCAAGTAAATTTTACTAACAGAAGAGTCGTAATTCAATTATTGTTTTTAGGACAAGCGCAATTGGGGTAAAACTTACGGTTCCTATAAAACATGGTAGGTACACTTTTATTGGCAGGGCCAAGCTTTGAATGTATGGCAGAAATAAGATGAAATAAGTTTTGTTCAATCTTTATATCAATGTATATTAAAAAAAGGAAGTATAGTTATTTGAAAGGTATCTAAAGCTGAATGAAATAGTGAACGCATTGTGTTTAAAATTTCTAGTACACAATATTTTCCTAGCTCAATTATCTCCATGACAATTGCAACTTAGAATGCACATTTATCATACACATGCACAATACGCACAAGACACAGGATATAAAGAAACCAACGAGGACAATTAATACGTTCCATCTGTTTCCTCAATAAAAGTGCGATAAGGATAAAGTGTCGTTGTTTCAATTATCGCGAGTCAAAGGGTTAGCTTTATCAGAGAGCAACGTTCCTCTGCTCAATGCTGAGGTGTTGTCGAATCCGATATTCAACTGCAAGTTCAATGTTGGTTAACGATCTCAATGTTATGTGTAAATAGGAAATATAAAGATGTTATTGTTATTAAATGCATAAGTTAATACGCATATGCTGCTTTACAATGAACAGTTTAATTCTTGAATACACATGCAAGTATTGCACGCCTCATAAGCGAAGCGTTGAGGTGGGTACTACTGTCGCTTCGCGCAAAACATCTGATTTTTCAAGCTTAAAATGTCTTTATGTATCATACATTGCACTTGTAAGATAATACATACACACACATATTAAGAAAAAACACTATTTTTAACGTTCATGATATTTTTGATGTCATTTTTGTTATTTAAACTAGTTAAAAAACAGTTTAAAAAAGTTCTGTCTTGGACGTCCGTGTGTCTGTATGTGCGGATCCTTTTTCTTGTTAACACGATAGCGACCGAAATACTTTACTAATCGAGTCTTTTTTTTTCTCTTACGCTTGAGTATGCTCAGGAATAGAACCCTTTCATTTTTCAGGGTCTGATTCGATGTGGTTTAATTGTTATTAAATAAACAAAAATAATAATTAAAAATATTTATTAAAAAAAAATTATGAGGCGTGCACTTTTGGATTTTCCAAATTATTCTTAATCTATGTTTAATAATATTACGAAAAAAATATTATTTTTATAGTTTACACTCGTACTTTATCTACATATCCTTTTGAAATCCAACTTATACAAATATTTACACATTAAAACAAGAAAAAACATTACAATTTTAATAACAATGAGAACTAATCTCACACAGCTCGTTTCGGACAATATTTTTTTATTTTTACGCTACTAATTGATTAACCTCTGAGACAAATGACTTTCTGATCGGAAATGTTATTTTGAGATTGAATTTCTACTTATGGATAAAGATACGTGAATTCTAAATTCTAATACATTTTTTATACCAGATGTTCATTATACTTTTAAGTAACGAATACAATAAAGTTAAAAAAACTTAAGTACTTGAAGCTATTCACATTTTTGTAGGTTACAATTTTCACAAAATGTATAGCAGGAACATATAACCAGAATACAATACCTATGCTAATTCACAAAAATATA
The DNA here is from genome assembly GCF_061535395.1 of Colias eurytheme. Lineage (NCBI taxonomy): Eukaryota > Metazoa > Arthropoda > Insecta > Lepidoptera > Pieridae > Colias > Colias eurytheme. The sequence continues at coordinate 6,142,698 of NC_143005.1, read as the reverse complement.
GTTCCTTACACTTTAAAATATAACCTGACATATGAGTATCTTTATTCTTCACAAACAATAACACGTTGGGCTTATCATTACCGCTAATGGGCGCAGTTACAATAATAATTGAGTTAGATAATTTGTTTGTTCGACAACGTCACGCGACATAACATCTATATTCTATACTTACTAATAATATAAAGCTGAAGAGTTTGTTTGTTTGAACGCGCTAATCTCAGGAAATACTGGTCCGATTTGAAAAATTATTTCGGTGTTAGTTAGCCCTTTTATTGAGGAAGGCTATATGTCATCACGCTAAGACCAACAGATTACTGGAGCGGAGCACTGCGTGTAAAACCGCGGGGCACAGCTAGTTTCTTAATATAGAGGAAAAATACTCTCTTTACTATATCATATAGATTAACAAAGGGAAAGAAGTTAACAATAATGTAAAAGAAATACAACTGAGTAGGTACTTTATGGAACCGTGGTCCGTGAATAATGCTCTGCGAAATGAGCGCTTTTGTCGTTTCAGTAAAATACAACTTCTATTGTAGTAAGCTTCATCCTACAATGTTATATTTTATTAACAAAACGAAATAGACTTTATTTAATATCATACATATTACGGGTCTCATAACAAACCAAACAAAGATTCATAACAATAACGAATTTTACTATAACAGAACAATAGAAAATTATGCAAAAATATTTCAAGCTGCTCGAAAATATGTTTGAAACTTGCGGTTTTTGAATTGTGTTTAACAATGACAACATATGCCTAGACAACATGTTATGTGAAGCCCAAGTAGGTCAATATAATGAGAAAATATCCACAAGTATCTAGATTGTACTAGACTACATGAGCGTGGATGTTGTAAGGTTTCTCTGCTATTACCTACTTTAAATTAACAACTCATGGAAAAAATATTAAGTCTGCTAATAATGCTTATCTGATAAGACCAGATCTATTGTTTATATTATTTTGTTGTGAAGTTATAAACCATCTGTTTGTACAACTGAAAAGTAAAGTATAAAAACATTGTTTTCGTTCGTAATACATCAACAAAAACATAAATCATTCACAGCATTTATATAATTGTACTAGCGGCCCGCCCCGGCTTCGCCCGTGGTACATATGAAAAATAGATGTTGGCCGATTCTCAGACTTACCCGATATGCACAGAAAATTTCATGAGAATCGGTCCACCCGTTTCGGAGGAGTATGCAGACTAACATTGTGACACGAGAATTTTATAGACCAACATGTTAATACATTATATACTCTGCTTTCAGAAGAAAAAGTATAGCTATAAATAATATGCCCTAAGCCATTCAAGTAATAACGATTAAAATAATAAACTGCCACTCATAATTGCATACTGTATGGCTTTAAACTGTTTATAAAAAGTGGAATTTATCTTCTTATATATAAAAATGAATCGCAAAATGTGTTGGTAAGCGCATAACTCGAGAACGGCTGAACCGATTTCGATAATTCTTTTTTTATTATATTCCTTGAAGTACGAGGATGGTTTTTATGTAGAGAAAACGTAAGTACCACGGGCGAAGCCGGGGCGGACCGCTAGTATGTAATAAAATTACTATTATCTAGACATAGGAAGGTTAACAAGGACTATTTCACAATCTATTGAGGAAGCATTACAACTATCGACATAATAATTACTATATTCTTATATAATTACCGCTTTGTTTCTAAAACAACAAAGAGATTGTTATTTTTTGCGTCTTTTCAATATGTTTGTATTCAATGTATTGTTTCAATTTATATTTATGTCGACAATTTTCTTCCATTTACGTTAAAACATTACTTATGGTCTAGTTACTTTTGTTTAGTTTAATATTTAGAAATCAAGGACTTACAACTTGCGATATGATTAAAACTAAAAGCGATATAATTTCCACAAAACCAATACCTACTGAAAAATATCTTACATACACCTACAAATTATTATGGTACGGGAGCCAGGAACAGATTTTATGACCAAGTTCCTCTCAAGCGGTAATTAGTAAAATGCATCAAAGTATAGTATTATGAAGCCTCGTGAACGTCAGCTGGAGCTCGGTTGGGGGGAAGAGCGGTTGTAGCCTCCCGTATCAGCTGACGGTTTTTCCACCAAGATACAGCCAGCTGACCTATATATTTATCCACAGTTACATATAAGCTATCATCAGGTAAATTTTTGTTTGAGAGGAAATCACGGAAAATAAATTTTTCTTTAAATTTAACTTTCATGTTCGAGACACCAGCTGACGTATAATACACCATGTTGTAACCAGCTGATTATTTTTTTTCGTTGAGATATTGGGTTAGCTACAATTTGACAAATTTTTAGCTGAGAGGAAATGAATGAATGAATGTATTTTTTTTCCTACGTGCGTGGGAGGCTACAACCGCTCACCCCCCCAACCGAGCGCCAGCTGACGTTCACGAGGCTTTATAATACTATACTCTGATGCTTCTGACGAATTATCTCTTGAGAGGAAATAATGAACCCAATTTGCACCTGGCTCCCTAACATAAGTTCTGCCAGCAAAAGAAATAAGCCTCTAGTAAAAACTGCACATCAGCTTTGTAAATTGTAAACTTAAATAGGACGAACTGGACGTATTTATATAATGTAAGCGCCAACATACAATACATGTGTAAACACTTGATATTTAACACCACTTTTTCCCGTTACTCCGCTTTCTTCGTAAAACAATGTTGTAATGGTATACTGAAGATAGGGGTTACTGCCCGTCAATGCTGATTCTAGTGGTCTATTCATATTAATTACTTATATATGTATATATATGTACTTATTTACTTACTAGCTGTTGCCCGCAGCTTCACCCGCGTGGTGTAAATTTTTATAGTACAAATTTTCATTCCATGTTTTTACCCTTTGGGAATAGAATTAATCAAAATCCTAGCGGATGTCTACATCATACCTAGTGGCTATCTGCATGCCAAATATTAGCCCAATAGGTGCAGTTGTTTGTGCTGTGCAGTGTGCATTGTCTGTCAGTCACGTTTGCGTTATATTTAGATGTAGGTATACCTATATCTATACATGTATAAATACATACATTAATTATACCTGCTAGTAAAATATACTAAGCGGAAGACTAGTTATGAAAATTTAAACGTATATTTTCATACATTATTGTTCATTTCATACATATTTTCTGCAGTTGACGTTTTTACGATGAAAATTTTCTAAAAATAGCGTTCCCTGAAATTCATTTTACGGATATCCAATAATATAGAACAGTAATTAACCGACCATTAGCGAAAAGCTTTTCATTTATAGTTGAAAATCCTTTCAGAGGCGTATTTTATTAAGCCCTCCCACGCTTAATCCTTTGACATTAATCGTGTTAATTTTGTGCTCTATTTATATTAATTTATAAACATTCATTCAGTATTTTCGTATAGAAATTAAATTCATGAAATATCAAAATATCTAAGGAACATTTATGATTGACAGAATTTTCGTAGAAATTCAAATGTTCATGCTTTGTTAAATACGTAAATTTTAATTTTAAATGCAAATACATATATCTCTTTATTTATATGTTTGTTAAGTTTTGTTTGCATTAAAAGAAAAGCTCAGAACGAAAATATCTATACTAATATTATAAAGCCCGAAGCCTGATCGAATTGAAAAATTCTTTTGGTGTTAGATAGCCCATTTATCGAGGGAGGCTATAGGTATATTATATCATCACGCCAAGACGAACAGGAAAGCAAATCAAGTAAAACCGCGGGGCACAGCTAGTATCTAATAATCTGACATCATATTATGGTGAATGTATAAAGTTTTTCTTCGTGCCTATAATTGGCATGTTGCTAATCACACTCAGATACAAATTAAAACTATGTTTGTTAGCATAAAGTACGAACATTGCAGAATACATTAGCATTTAGTTAACCTCTAATCTGTGAGTCAGTACCCGGTAAAAACAAACGCGAAATGATTAAACAAGTCACGAAGTGTTAACAATCAAATATGTAAAAATTTCATTAAAAAACGTATTCTATCGTCTAATAAAAATAAAATATAATTCAATTAATTGTAAAAACTAAAGAATCTTTGAGTATTTAATTATAAGCTGAGTCGACTAAATAGAATTATGCTAGCAATTTTTAAATCAGACATTTCTTCGAATCAAAACAATGAACAAAAACGTGTTGTAACAATTACTATAAATTTGCTTATATTTTTTTTTATTTTCTTTATTAGGGATAATAAACAGCAGAACAGTGGTAAATTGTACAATAAAACTTAATCTAAATACCTACAGGTATAACTGTCCAACCAACAACATTATCCACAGTTTGGATACATACATTTTGATACGTGCAACAAATGCGAATAAGAAAAAATAAATATAAATGTGCACTTAGCCATGGCAATAAAAATCAAATAAATTAAGTAAATTAATATAAATCGCTAATTTTGTATAATATAATATATATTATACAAAATTAGCGAGAATATACGTAATATTTAGGTAACTTTTAACTTTAGTATTACATATTTTAATATGTTTAATTAATTTTAATTTAGGGTCATTACCTTATGTGAATTAATGAATTATTAAAACAGCTGTTCACTAACTACATACTAGATTCCATTTTAACATTATTTCGCTCTGGGCACTTGGAGTTGACACAAATTTAATTAGTTTTATTATTTAGGTTTTTAAAGCTATACGTCTTAAATAAAATACTATATTTTTATTTATTTATAGTATGATCTCACAAAATAATTTGAAGCATTAAAATATAATAATTGAAGGGATATAATCACGTAAAATAGATACAAAAACATGGACTCTAAATTGATATCCTCCTATTAATTCTACTTGATAAAAATTCTAGATGTCCGTTCATACACAAACGGGCATGTCCATAATTTTAATCATATTTGCAAAAAGTGAATTTGTAATTTATAAAACAGAGCACGTGTAACCCAGGAAGATCCTTGGGAGCATACAGGAAACGTTTCAATATGTATGTTACGACATGAGTTGCTAATTTATGGTAATATCGCAAGTACAGATATAAAGAAAATATGGTACAATAAAATGAATGTTTCGCAAGTGAGTGGATATTTATTTTCTCTCTTAGGCCCTGTAGAGTGCTTATTAATATAGTATGGGCACAGAATACTTAATAGTAGAACTAGTTTAGGCTCGAGGTGCCTGGTAGAGATAATGTCCATTGTTTTATACATGAATTTTATTTCCACGCCTCTTTTGTTAAATAAAAACAAACATTGGTTTACTGGTGTTATTTAAAATTGCAATTTTTGCATTAGCTCCAGAATTACAAAATATGTTATCCATAATTAAACACTAAAATATCTATATAATCAAACAATTGAATTACCTACAAGAAAAATTTTTAATTTTAGTTTGTTCTAAAGTATATACTTTTTAATTTATAATTATCAATATTTATTAACAACTGACATTGTTTAAGCCAATGTTCTGTTACACAAAATATTTTAATTCTATTATGATTTAAAAATAATTCTATTTCTAATAATTTGCTAGCCAAGCCTTGAATATTTTGATGCACAATAGAAAAAGACTGCTTAGCTGTTGTCTTATAAACTAGTTTAAATCTAGCTTAGGGCTAGATTGTCTGTCAACACTTAAACTAGGTTGATGTATATAATTACTACTACATAAAATTATAGTAGATCCAGGGTCTGATACTAAACATGTACCAGACTGGTTAATAATTTTATATGCTATTAACATAGCAAGTTCTCTCTTATATCTAAATGGCAGATACACTGTATTCTTTGTCAAACAAAAAGATTTAATACAAGAATTTATGTCAAAATATATAAATGCATCACTATGATGATTTGTTAAATTATATAATTTCAAGTTAATATTATAGATAAATTTATATTGATTTTGTGTCAAACCAGGCAAATATGGTAATGTACACAACATAAATTTGCATTTTGTCTCACTACTAATTTTTAACATTTTTTGAAATCCTATATCTATGTCATGTTTTTTTAATTTAAAACTATCTCCATATAATATAATAACAATACTATTTTCATTAAAAGTAAAACTATCTAATGAATTCATGATATATGTAAATGAACTATTAGGAGTACAAAAATTAGTTACTTTATGCCCCAAATTGTTAAGCAAAGCGCCAAATCCCTGACCAATATTGTCTGACAACACAATAATTTCCTGCGTGGAAAGATGTTTCGTTTTAGTAGATGGAATTGTTGCCGTTGATTGAATACTATGTATATCAGTGCAGTCAATTAGCTTATGGGGCGACTGTTGCTTATTGTCACTTATTGAACACTTACATACATAGTTATTGGTTAGAGATTCGAAACGATCCATATTTTCATTGCTTAACTTAATTAGGTAATCTGCCTCTTTTATGTGTTCATTAATTTGTAACTGGGCAGCAGAATATTTTTGGTTGAGGTCAAGTAATGTATCATTTAATGAGTCTATTTTCTCCTTCAGTTCAGTAGTTTCCACTTCATATATCATTTTATAATGTTCTAAGTCCCTATGATATCTATCTAACTCTTTCACAAGACTGTTATTTTTATTTTGTAATTGTACTACATTTTTCCATGAAAATCTATTTCTAATAATTGATTTTGTACGTTTTATAAACTTACTTAATCTAAGATATTTTTTCAATTTGTTGTGTGAATTGAACTTAATGTTTCTACTGTTTTCAAAACCACTTAACTGTCCACATTCAAGCAGTTCATCAAAAAGACTGTTGGATGAATTGCATAGCCGCTTGGAGTTATCCTCCTGAACCTCCATTAAACTGCATTCCAGTTCAGCGATACGACTGAGAGCCTTCTCGTGGTCATTGGAACACTGTTGGAAGCTGTCGACAAGGTCTTGAAGGGCTGTGCATTTGTTTTGGCTGTCCATATATTGAGTGTGGAGTTCAGCTAGCTCGGCCTTCAGACTAGTATTCTTGTTTATTATTTGCTGGATTTCTACCTCATGTTCCTCTCTCTCCAGCAAGAGTTGTTCACACAGGGATTGAGAAGCCTTTAAATCCTGTAGTGTGGCCTTTAGTTTGTTTTCCATATCTTTGGCCACTGCCTTGCGGGTCAGCATGTTGTAATTTTAGTTGCTGAAACAGGTGAAATAGATGTTAAAAATTGTATATAATAATATGATACAATTAAAACAATTTTGCTTGTGTTAGATAGGCTTAATATGGTTTAATTATAAGAAAAGAGTAGATAGTGAATGGATAAGATATAGGTTTTGTATTAGAACTGAAGTATATTTTGTCTGGAGCTATTAGTTTTTGTCCTCTAAATTGCTTCCAACTTGTCAAGCAAAGTGAGACGATAACTATGCGCTCATGTATTTATTGTGACGTTACTCATAAAATATGAGCAGTGTTATTAGTTTAAACTTTAAATGAATGTGAATGTTGTGTGTATCTATAAATAAGATATATTAAAACTAGTACTCCCCTGGTTTTATCCAAGAAGAAATTCGAATTTGAATTTCCGTTGCCGTTGACATCCACGTTATACAAAACGCAGCTTCAGTCACGTAATTATACGTATTTCACATTAAATAACACTTGTACGTTGATAAGATAGTTAACTATTACTAATTTATACTGTTTTTACAAGTAATTATTGAATTTAATATGATTTTTGAATTTAAAACTAAGGAGCTGATATTCACTCAGCTGTTGACATCTGTCATCCGTTTTAAGAAGGAACATTTATAAACACACGAAGGAACATTTATAGGCATTTTAAGAAGGAACTCTTATCGTACAGTTGTATCAAATTTATATTTCCTGTTATAAATATTGTAATAATATAATAATAAATAATATTGTTATAAGTTTCGACATGAAATGCGGGTGGTCGTTAATTTACTTGTAAATCATATTTATGGAGAAACTGAATTAATATGTATAATATCAATCAGTACAATCATAACAGAGAAGGAATAAAAGGAAGGAAATATCTGTATCTACGGTCCTAGGAATATAATTAACATTCATTTATGTAAATTTCAATTAATATAAAGTGTAGAGAATCTAATAGAGATCTTAGATTTAAATTGATCTTAGAAATATCAATTTAAATACGATCTCCAATGAAGATACTGCAATATTATTATCACCTAATAACATGAAGGGAAAGCCTGTACTTGCCAATTAATAATAATCATCGCTACATTAAATTAAAAAGAATTATTAACATTTATATAAACACCCTTGTTACATTATCCCATAGATTCTCATAATCATCTAAATCTAATTATTCACGTGATCAATAAACACGTTTACAGATAATATTATCAAGTTCATTTTATCTATATTATAAGTACTTACTCTAAAATGTCGGCACATGTATCGTTATAAAATTACAATGAATGCAACGCTTTTCTTATCAACATGTTGGGTCAAAGATGCATGAATGGTACCTACTTTCTTAGTACCTTATACTTTGTGTTGTGCTGATGACTCAAGAAAATGTTGAATACGCGTAAACATAATATAGTGGGAGGCTATAACAATTTATTGTTTGATTAATAGTAGGTCGTTATAGAAAATAGCGTGAATATTTACTCAAAGCTGTGATCGAATTAATATGCTAAATGTGTTTCGGAGGAGGCTGGAGAATGTTCGACTTTTCAATACCGAATTCTCTATATATTATGTAGCTATACAAGCATTTACATCTATTATTTTTTATATACAACGACCAAACACAAAGCGATGACAGTATTATTTAATTAATTCCCGTTTTACGTTTCAAGGACAGGTGGTCCTACCGAAGGCCGATGATTATCAAAACGAATAAAACTAAATCGTCGTACAATTTAAGTACCTACGTTTTTTACATGAAATCGTATTGCCTTGACCGAATTCCTGTGTTTATACACACGATTCCCACCCTACAATTATAAATTAGCACGCAATATTTTTTTCATTCCATTAAAACTATGATTCATCAATCACTTCACACTTTTGGGAATTAAAATCAAATACATTATTTGCACCTAAAATTTGCACGAACAATTTTTATTTTTTTGCTTGAATAATCGAATATTTAGTATCGAATGTGATACCTATTTAAATTCACATTAATTCTTAATCATAGGTAGGTACTATTATACCGTGTAATAACTAATACATACCACTCTCTAATGTCTGACTCAGTCTTTATCACAAAATCCAATAGGTAACTCACAACCACATAACAATAGACATGCTTCTGCAAACATTTTCTAAATACGATTATAATACAACTACATTTTAAGCTTCACATCATTTCACTTAGGTTGCAACCAAAACACTGGCTTCATTTCGTCTAGCGATGTTCGAAATGCTCGTAACAATAATACTTTTTGTTCACAAACACGTGACAGCAACCTTAGCCTTAAATTGCAAACATTTTGATATAAAATAATTGAAATACTCTGAGGTCAATAGAAGTCATACGATCGTTCATGCATGCCTAGTCACATTATGCAATGTTATATAAGAACGAGATATTATATAATTGTTTACGAATCGAGTACGTGAGGATCATTTGTTTATTGTTGAGATATCTATTATGCTTTGAAGATCAATAACACTTATAATAATATTATCAGGCATTGTATAGAACTAAATATGTAGATGAATTTAGTTTGAAATCAATTTTCAGATTATATAGCTTTCCCCTACGGCTGTACCCGCATTGTGTACAATTTAACAAATTAGGTAAGTACATACTTACTAAAATCTTTGTCAGGAACCTAACTATCTATTTAATAAAACCGCATCAAAATCCGTTGCGTAGTTCTAACTTCTAAAGATCTAATCATATCTACATATAGGAACAGACATCGGGAACTGGGAAGTGATTTTGTTTTACACTATGTAGTTGAAAGTTTGTACATAGTTGATTTAGTATTCCGTAGTTATTTGAAAACTTTAGTTAAAATGCATAAAAATCATAAGTTACGCTAACGTCATTTTAATGGCTGTTTTATTTGAGGTTTAGAAAGTGAAATTTACATAAAGTGGTTGTTCATGCTCCCACGACCTGTAACTGATTTGTATTCTTGCTTTTATAAAATATAAAAAACGCTTTAAAATCAGTATAAAGGTATACCAAATGTGATATTAACAATGCTTTGAAATAAATATAAACGTAGGTATACTATTCAGTATTTAGCTATGACACATAAAGCTTATTTTTCGTTTGTTTGTTGTTGAAGTTTGAACGCTGAAAATGTTATAATAATAAGTACCTGTTATCGAGAAATACTTTATTTTCTTTTTAAAAGGAAAGTAATCTCGAATAGTTCATGATTAGATGCGAAGAGGATTATATAAAAAATACAAACAAACATAAAAACTATTCAAGACAGGCTTATCTTGATACACGGTCACTTAAAGCCTTCAAGTGGTAAATAGAATTACAATGGGATGACAGTTGAAAGCGGACCACGACGTATTTAACAAGAATTATTAAGAATACTATATTCTATACTAATATTATAAAGCTGAAGAGTTTGTTTGTTTGTTTGAACGCGCTAATCTCGGGAACTACTGGTCCGATTTAAACAATTCTTTTGGTGTTAGATAGCTCATTTATCGAGGAAGGTTATAGGGTATATATCATCACGCTACGATCAACAGGAGTGGAGCCACAGGGGTGAAACCGCGCGAAGCAGCTAGTAATTTATAAACCTACGTACAATTTAAAAGCTCTAACTTATGCGTGTTTAAAAAATGTATAATTTAAAAATATATTATCTGGTTTTGAACTATTTCACTATTTTTATACAAAAACGATTCAGTATTCTCTGAAAAAAACGAATTATTTTACGAAGAAAATCGTACCGACACCACAGTATTTTAGTCATTCATCTTTCTTTAAATGAATTAATGAAATAATAAATCTAGATACATATTTATCAATTCATTTACATAATTTATTTCTTGTTACATTCATAAAATTCAATCTTTCATTCCTCAGCCCTTACCCTTGAAAATTAGTGGAATTAATAATTGACATTGTCTAAGCATCGTAAAACGCCCTTCCGGCTTTTGTCCTATACTTACTTCACTTCCATTAACTTATGTACACTGAGAAGGTTATTATGGTTCGATATTGACATTGGAATATGAAGGTTAGAAATAATAGGAACTATAAATGAGAAATGAAATTGGCTGTTGAAAAGCGTTCTCTACATTTACATTATTGAGGAATAGAATGTTTGTAATAGCGTAGTATATTATTATTAGTCTGTGGTAATAGACAAAGATGAAGTTCTAAGCTGATGAATATTCTTCCACTTGTTAAAAAAGCTTTTAAATTATTTTAAGTTTAATAATGTATATCAAAAGTCAAAACCTACTAATATAGCAACATTTTACGTGTACCTTATTTTAGATAAACACTGTAATTGTAGTCTGTAGATAATTTTATTTAATGCAAATAAAATGTAATTATTCATAACAATTGTTTTTAATCCATTATGATTATCATCTCAACATCTATTCTTAAAGAATAATCGTCAATGTAAATGCGACGTAATTCTCATGGTGTTTTTACTTTCAATACAAACTACGGGTATAGACTACGAAATTGTTAATTTGCGTTTTTATTCTGCAATGAATATGCTACTTATTATGTTGGCAGCACCGGCGGTAAACGTTTGATAAATAATTCATTTGCAATTTTTAAATTATTTTGGCAGCATTCACTGTATTTACTATTTACATTGGTGGCGCCAAAACCCTGTTTGTTATCTGACTGGGCTTACTTTTTCTTTCTCAAACAAAAGTTTTAACTTATCTATAAATTATTCTAACTATAAAACCTCAGCTGCGTATCGTAATATTATTATTTTTTGATTGAATGCTACAAACTGGTACGGACTACTGAACTTTTTGCTGATTTCATTACCAAATCGTATATGCGTAGATACAAAATGATTGAAAATTAGTGAATTGATTTACACATATAAATAAACATTATTTTAAAAATAACACTATGTTAAAAACAGAAAACATTTCAGTTGACTTTATAGTTAAAATCGATGCAGTACGTCAATACTTAAAGCCAATAAACAGTAGTAAACACCAATAGCATGTCGTGGGCGGCGTGACGTCATGATCCTTAGCCTCGACTACCCGCAGGTCAGCTCATGGTGATTGCGTTTCATTGCGCCCTTGGCATTTACAGTAGCGTTGTTACATCTTTATGTACTGCAATGTATATTAAACTTGTTTAACGTGCTGGTTCAATTATCTTTGGAATATTGTAAATAATATTAAGTTTATACGAAAAGGGAATATGATATGAAGATTGAAGACACGTGGAATAACATGTTTTAAGCTATTCTATGCTATATGTAGGTACTTCTTTAACCAGTTAATAATGTATGAACATAACAATTTTAAAATGAAAGTTGCAGCCCTGTAGTCTGCACACTCCTAATTTTGATCAGATAATAGTTGCCTTAAAATTATCCATTTAAAAACCTCATAATACCTCTATCATTATTTTCTTACATCACACAGACAGCTTATTATAGCAACACCTAGATTCTAGAATATACAGCGATTGCAGACAGCTATACGTTCGCCAAATAAATAGGAACGTCGCCAAATGACGGAAACTTGTTATATGCAAGCACCATTTATTATATTACAAGGTAAGTGGGAAATTATTGCTCATTATTTTGCTACTTCGATGCGAGGTCTAAGGTCAACGGGAATAGTTATGTATGTTTATGTCTTGAACATTATTCATTAAAATGGACGCAGCAGTGTAATTTAGTTCAAAATAAAGTTGCATCGATGAATACTTAAGATCAAAGATAAAAAGTGAAAAAACAATATCAAAAACAAAATAATTAGCCAATAGGTTTTTTTGATGGAATTCCAATAACAAAGACATATATATAACATATTTAACTATATAATTACTTGTTTACAAAGAAATCGCAAACTAACATAACAACAAACCATACAATTTTACCGCCCGCGCCATTGCATTTGCGCGTCCGTGAAAACTGAAAGGTTCTTTTTCTATACAGATAAAAAAGTCTATTTTAATCCTTATACTTTATAGCATCTGGCAATACTAAGTGCGTGTGCCAAAGTGCTAATGAAGCCACGGTTCACAGCGTTGTATAATACTTATCGTCATGGTGTAATTAGTGTAGGTACAATAGTAATGGAAGACAATAATAGAAGCATTATAATGCGAATAACGTGCTAATTGACTTCGGTTGCATTATCTTGGTATAAACAATAATAATGGACATGAACTGTGTGTTTGTTTTTGCCCTGGTATGACTATTTTCGGTGTATGGGGGTCAATCAATGGAAAAAATCAATGGGGTTTCACATGCTTCAAGCTTATGTTGTAGATGGGCATTCAAACATATGAGGTTATGTTAGATAGGGAAGATAAGCAGAACATTTTTTACTGATTAATATTATTTAGGCAAGTACCTATAGCTGATAACCACCTGAGTCCTCAACTGAACCATTCTGAGTCCTACTATAATGTCTATAATAATTAAGATATATTGTATTTTATTAATCTCGAAGAATTTTAACCCAGGACCTGTTAGAACTTTCTTACCCGTTATAGGAATGGAAGCGGGATATTTTGATAAGGTTTCAGCACTAACCAGTACCTACATCAAGGATACAGTCGTTATTTATAAATAAATTATGAATTATTTATTTATTCAAATATTCAAGATTATAAATAGTGAAACCTGCATCGGTACCATGATGTCTTAAAACAGTGTTATATCCAGTGTGGAAAAAAGACAGCAGTGGGTCGTCTAGCGCCATCACTTTCTCACACAGGAAAAAATACTTCTGTAAGACATGTTTTATTTTAAAGCAATTTTAATTCAACGAGAAAATCTTTTTAATTGTACCGTTATCAAGAGATTAATCCTTGAAGGAATTTAGAAAACATGACCCCGATATTCGTGAATTATTGTCAAAGCAATAGAAACATCTAATCCAAGGCGAAAAATATTAAATACTTAGTATGCAAAGGTCGAAACTGAAACAATTACCTGTTTTAAGATAAAGAAAATTTGTATTGAAATTACTGTAATACGGTTTCATTTTTTATGTAAGTATGTACATGTAAATGTTGCTTAATAATTAATATACCTAATAATGCTCTAAAATCTTGTGGATTCGTCCTGGGAGACTATTGATTTGTAGCCAGCGCAAAAATTAGCTACCTATTTAAATTTTCATCAAGTCATTTATCCAGTATCCATGTATCGACAAAATGGAACAAGTAAGAAGGTTATCTAATGAGAACCTTCAGTAAAACTATTGGGATATCTTGAATAAAACAGAAAATGAAGAAAAACGACCTACCCATTTCATAGTTTACTCAGTAACTCTGTTCCAAACGGACAATTCGCCGATCAGAAAGCGTGCATCATTTTTGCAATTACACCACCACAACAAATCGTTACTTTTACATAGCAATATACATCATATCACAACGAAGTAGAGTTTAATTTCCTTTAAATTCCGCTGACTGCAGTTCGTTTGATCCGGTCGAGACACGACAGCCTTGAATACAATGGTTGCGCGTGATGTTAATGTATGGTCACTTTTCTTTCTTATTGTTATTTTTTGTAAAAGGCTAAATCGTCGTGTGGCCACTTAACCTAGAACCCGTCTAGAAGGTTTTCTCTTGTTGCTGGTTATCGTAAACTGACTTAATCTTATGGTGATTACAGTACCTACAATACTAGAAATTCGAAGAGAATAGAAAACATATAAACATATAAGTATTCTTTAAACTTTGCTACAACTTTCTTGAGTCAAAATTGAAGTAAAATAGGGGATCTATCGCAATATAATATTATAGTGGAACAGTTATCGCACGATAACGTGAACTAATGCGAGCGTAGCCACAGGCACAAAGCTAGTAACTAACCTAACCTAACCTAACGATATTATTGTAGGTACGTTGAGGGATCCCTCTAAACTACGTAAGATAAAATCGAATCAGGATCTTCTAGATGCCGTTAAATTAACCGTACTACACATCCGGACTCTATGTCTTCAATTTTTTTTTCTAAGATTGTTTTTTACACCACTTTCCGTCACTTCCCTATTAAAACCATGAACTCTATCATTGCCAACCGTAATTGAAAGCTAAGATAACAAGGTCTTCAATTGCAACAATTGATTTTACGACTAAATCTATATAATAATTATGTAACGTTTGTTTCTTCTTTATAGGTTGGAAAACGCCGTTTTTATTAATTCACAAATGGGAATAGATCTGCCTTGGGAAACTTATTGCTAATTTATACAGAACAAAAAAAACAGTATAAATATCTGTTTACTTTATTAGGCGGCCTTATAACTTAGAAGTGATCTCTTCCAGGCAACCTGGGTTATTACTCACCTCACAACTAGCTTGGTCTTTAGATGCATGATTGCATGAAAGCCAGTCATGCTGCATGCGTCATGCACGACTTGATAATAATAATCAAGTATTTCGAGTAGTAAAAATAAAACAAACCGACTTAAAACTATCTACTTACAGTAGATACTAGATAGCTTAAAAGTAAAAAAAAATATTTTTTTTTAATCTTTATTTTGACTGACTTCAAAAACTGTATTTTTATCACCGGTAAGTATATTGAAAACTTTGATATAAAAAACGTTTTCAGGATATAAAAAGTTAATAATATAAAACACTTCTCGTTATGTATATGGTCAATGCCACAGATACATCGGATGTAATGCATTATGCATCTGACCCATGATACCCCACAAGGGGTCAACAGACTTCACTTTTTATTATCCATACAGGCTATTTTAATTTTGATAAATATAGCACGTAGCGCGCGCAGCTAATAAATATAAGATAAAATTGCTCTTGCATTAGGCGATAAAGATTAAGTCCAATTTTTGTTCCTTAGCGCATACCGAATAATATAATCCAATCCAGTTTATTATCTGGTTTAGTATAATGGACTAAAACCGAATTGTTAATAACGATTAACGAGAGCATTTCAAAATAAAATATAGAAATTGCTAAAACTTACAAATATCCAGATATTCATCAGAGTATGTATCAACATACTATGTACATCTATTAGCGCCAAACATGGTAAAAAATCGTTCCCAGATACGTCTTTTGATAAAATCACATTCAACACGCTTCACCCGCCTGATCTACGAAGACACAGATACCAACATATTATTACATCTTAAACCTATTACCACACCGCTACCAGCTGCATACAATAGACATTTCAGAAACTTACACACGCTTGTCCTATCCTATACAATGCTCGTATATTTGCCTTGTTCCCACTTCCCAGTACCATGTAATAACTCCATTTACCGATACGATCTATATTTAGCAATGTCACCACACGTGAACCAAATTGCTACCAGCTTATTATGATAACAGCCGCCCACATGCCGCGCACCATATTTACTTTTAAGCTCTCATAATATCTGTTTAGACGTTATTATAGCGGTTGGATGAATTTATTTTCATCGCATGTTGTTTTTAATATTAATGAGCATGGACGTGAATATCGGGACGTTATGAGGTTTGGAATATTAAAGGTTTTAAATATGGTTTAAGTAGGTTGTTTTTTATGTCGTACGTGACTGCGCCCGCGTCTATATAATTAAACTAGTACTTTATATAATTTATCGTATAACTTGTCTGCTAGATAGATATAGTATATAATGTGTAGCCACGTAAGTTTTTGTAATACAAATACAAACTGAATATTGAACTAACTTTCAATGCGCTTCCATCTGACCGGAAACCGACTTAATCCGGCTCTGTTCATTATAAAGGATAAGTAATATAAGAAAATATTCACATATTTATCTACAAATGATTGACCCAAGAAGAAGAAGATCCTTTTGCAAGAAAGTGTATTGAAAATAGCGCTATGCAGTGCAAATATGTATGCCTTCTTATCAACAACAAATACTGACTAGACTTATCGCAGCCATAAAGAACACAACAGTAAAGACATCTTGTTTTATACAACTGTATGGCATTGGCCGTAATATCAGGCATAAATAGATTAAAGGATGAGAACGTACTACAAGTAAAATGTGCTATAAAGACCTGCCCTAATTCCCTAATTTTCAAAGAGATTCCCACAAACTATAATTAACGCAAGACATTTAAGCTTAAGAGATAAGTATGTATTAATAGGTCTAACTAACAAAGAACAATATTCACAACAACTTAAAGCCCATAACAACCCACGATATCTAGACACGAGAGTCGAGACAAAAGGACCCATCAAGGCCGATCGGCTTCCGCCAGCCATATTTGTTTATTTTTAAACATCAGGAAGCCTAATCGAAACTTTAATGTTATGCGGAGCGCGACTGAATCAAACTTTTTTTCCTATAGCATCATTTATTCAATTCCTTTGTCCCATCTGTTTATTGAATACTAAATTCGCCGCTGACCAAAATGGTGAGTGAGAAGAGGAAGTTACTTGAATTAATAATACATTAATTCGAAATTTATTAACATGCGTCGTGATTTATTAAAATATTTTAAGGAGGTATTATATTGAATGACTCTTGATTTTATTGTTTTGCGATTTAAGGTAAGTTGTTATCGTATCTACTAATGAACCTATACTTAGTTTGAGATTTAAATAATAAGCCATTTAATTGATAACTTAACGAAATTACTGAACTATTTTATTTAAACACTTTAAGGTAGTACCTACCTAGGTAATATATCTGATAAATGTTATATGTAACGTCATCGTGTTTATATTCGCCTGCATTTTAGTGAAGTAATATCCTACTTATCTCCTTTATCACTTGACGAAATAAAGCGGTTAAGTACTAACAATAAGCCCTACGTTCGCATACGCAATATTTACCTTCGTTCGTCTTTTGTTATCTAAATATACCATCTTGCCAATTCAGGCATCTTTGTGCTTAAGCCTTGCAAACATTTATCATGTTGTAGGTTTGAATCATCAGGAAGTAATTGTTTTATAAAATATTTACCACATTACCCAATAATTGCCTCATTATGCTTTGTACTTTTTGTTATCATGAGTTTACTTATTAGTTGGGTACGCAATACCTGAATGTATGACAATACTTTTACATGACACACCGAAAACGTTTCTCCGCAATTACAAATGAACTAAAATAAATTAGTCGTATCTACACATGAAGCTCATATTATTCATACCTATTACCTACATGTTTATTGCATATTTTAACAGCGTACACATTTAAACTTTGTAATATCTACAGAACGACAACATAAAACACCACATTATAATGTTAATCGAAAGTTTCATTTCATTTTTCATTTTTATTAAGAATTTCCAACAAAGAAAACATAATTTAAAAACTCTTAATACTAAAATTGCTTATCGTATAATAACAATATATGTTTCTTTACTTATAGGAAATTACAACAATCGTATATTTAAACGGATAACAATAGTTAGTTTAATGAAAAAATGAAAAAAATGAATTACAATTTCTGATGCAGGAATGTTTGCAATTATACACCAAAAAAAGTTAAATAATAATTTAAATGCTGCATCCAAAGTAGATCCAAAACAAAATGTGCAATAATATCGTTTTTACTAATATTGCTTATTAAAAAAGTTTATAAAATATGGAGAAAGACAGGGAAATTTAACTGGAAGATTATCATTCTTGCCAGTTGCCATACAATCTTAATAAAAACGCTCTTAGTATTGTGTATATATGCACGTATATGTTACGTTTAGTTTATCCATCAGATAAAATGACAACATTAGAACATTTAAGTACGTGAAAAAATGGAAATTAGACAATCACGTTATCATTTACTTTCAGCACACTCAACTGGACTTCTTTTAAAATCGTTTTGCAATCCAATACATAACTAAATATTTACCGAACCAGCATGATTACACCGGCTTATTCTCTGACTCTTACACATAACTTTCAACGCACAAAAACATTAGTTCCAAACTTTATAACGCGATATATCTGTCGATATCTTGCAACTCGTTATACCTACCGCAAGTTGCACCGATTTAAATTTAGGATCACTATTCACTGTTAACTGAAATTGCTCGCCACGCAACTGGGTTATGAAATCATCCGTTTTGATTTTTACGACGCGACATTATTTCGATTTTACATATTTTAATTAAAGTTATGAAGAAAGTATTTAGCGCAGTTTTATTACGGAAAGTATTTCGTACTTTCGAGTGAAAGTGATCTTAATGGATTGAATTATCATGAAATCAAAATGCATTCAAATTGTATTGAAATTGCGAAATCATTTCCATATAACTTACTGCAATATTTGCGTAACAGAAGCAGTTTTGTATTCTGGAGAAATTATCGGTATTTTCTCTGTCTTTTATTTGCACAAGATCTTTCGTCTACAACCTCGTATCGTACTTCGTAACCAACGTATCTTACAACAAATATCTATAAAATACCTCAACATCATCACCATCAACCAAAGCGATACGAGATAAACTCGTTCTCGTTTTCAATTCACTTCCATTAATAGAATTCGCCCCAAAAAGATCACTCAGCGCAATGAGTTGTGCATTTTATCTTATTGCGACAAAAATGTGTGACCCAAATACATTAGGATCGATACTTACATCTCAAAGGAAGATCTCATGTATCTACTGTTATATCCACTTTAGATACATTAACCTAGTTCGTAATCGATTTTTCGTAATGCGCTATTAATATTAACCAATTATATATTCATTAATTATGAAACGATAGCAACCATTAAATGTTGACGTAATTGTTTATCCTGTGTTATTGCGTATTTTTTTTTTTTCAAGATAATAAATAAAGTGAATATAAGCCTATAATATGTTTATTTTATGTTTTGAACATTATAAAACAGGTTCCAAACACATGAAACAAGATCAGTATGATTTTCAAATGTTAATCTACTAGTTTGTTGAATTTACAATTAGTTTTTTTTATAAACATAATATTTTAATGAAGCAAAATATATAGAAAGGATTTGTTTTTTAATTATTTTCGATAATCGATGAATAAACTATATTCTACCAGATGATATAGACAGCTGTCCACATATTTTTTTACCAATTATAACCACAACAAATTACATAATAGCGTACAGTAACACAATTGAATCGTAAAACAACAATCCATTACAGTTTATTTTCCGTTAAAATATAAAATACACAGTTAATAGACAATTGGAACAGCTGCAACTATAAACAAGTTAGATGACACTCCAGTTAAAATGAATCAGCGCTTACCGAACTATATTTAGTTACCGTACAATTGTTTAATTGCTTTAAAAGTGCTTTAAAACAACTTTGTTAGTTGGATCTATAGCAAATAATAAGTACTTGGGTCTGAAATACAGATGTATACAAAAACGAATTGCATATTTTTCGACACACCTAACGCCGATACGCGAAATTTCGATGATATGTGCATTGTACTATGTATAATACACACATATTTTTCATCGCTTATTTTATGTTTCAGCTGATCAATTCTTAATTATAATTAGGTATGTATACGAAGTCGGAAACGTTCAGGAGTCCAGGAGATGTTACAAGATGCTTTGATCCGTTTGATTACCTGGATTCTGGGATTTAAGATAAAGTGAAGTAACAGTACCTAATGATAATTATGAATTCATTTAAAACTATTTATACATGCCCATATATTTTCTGCGTTGACACTAAGAAGTAAGAAGTGGACTGCAGCCAATTTGCTTTTAAATAATATGTTTTGCGTGTTACATTAATTCTTCAGTAATTTAATGCATTGTTCAAATTTCTGTTTGAAATGGTAACCATGGATGATTACGATTATCTATTAGCTACAATATCGCTTTATTATAATCTATAATTTCACAAAAAAAAGAAAGCTTAATGGAGAAAGTAGTAATGATCGAAGATAATGCAACAGCGTATCACACTTGTAGCACAAGACGCTTTCTATATAACACAAATGTTGTTTGAAGAAAAAATATGTTGTTATTTTTCTTTGTTTATTTAGGCATGTACCTATCAACCTTTCTTTTTAAGCTCTTGAGTTATATTATGGGTGAGAAAGATTCGATATAAAGAACGAACTTATGTGTAAATCTTGAAAAGAATTCAGACATATTTGGTAATATCATGATTAATGTTTTAACCATGAAGGACGTGCATATAGATAGCTAGCAATATTTTTGTGTGACTTTTTAAATAAGATACATATACTCTTAGTATAAAATATATTTTACTTAAGACTAGAACACCTATAGTGCATATAAAATCAAAGAACTAAACAATCTCTTGTCTCTTAAGCCTGTTCTAACTAAGGTTTATTAAATGCTTACGACTGTAGGTTTGAATGTGTTTTAAAGTACTCTTGAAGTGAAAGCCTCACTATTATTATACTGTTACTTTGTATTTTCTTAGTATTTTACACGTAATTTCTTAGCTTATAAAAGAGTTTTCTGCTATAAAAACGATCGTTAAAGATTACCTACAACATAGCATTCAAAGATTATTTACATGGCATCATTCTTATAATTATTAAAAAAACCATACAAACAACAAGCACAATGTCTATTTTTTGCTTATTTTTTTGTAACGAATAGGGGGGTCATCAAGATGCCTTATAGGCTATAGCCTTCTTATAGCAGTATTATATGCAGTTTGGAAAACTGATTGCGCTAACGACCTATAATAGCAGGGTCATTTTTCCACATTGGAAATAATACCGCTTTAAGACATCATGGTGCGGGGGCTGGATATGAGATCCTTCCTGCGCTTTCAACACGGGCTGGGCTATTAATATCCTTTTATATTACGATAGGTCATGGGTCGAACACTATCGCTTTTCACATGGACTGCACTAGAAACAGAATACATGTCACATGCGTAGGCACCATTTGTAATTGAATCAGAGCGATGAATCCCACGTAGTGCGGGCTTAAACGACTAGAACACCTCAATCCCATTATTAGTCTAGAATGTGTCGCACGTGATGGTATGATTAACATAGCAAAACAATTCGCATTGGGCGAAATAGCGTATCATATATAAATGTGACAGTTTGTCTATGCTCTGTCTTTCCTAATCACGTGTTACCAAAGAACCGCAAATAAGACCTTGAAGGAACAGGGCTTACGCTCGTCGCGAGGAATATAAATGTATGTGAATCAATGGATGAAAGTTTGTATTGATTGTGAAAATGAAAGTGGGTTCGCATAGATCAGTCATGTCATGTCGGACTCGAGCATGTTTCGGTAAAATTTAGATCCCGTTAGTCCTTGGGTGGTAACCATAATATGAAATTTCTTCTTTCAATTGTAAAGTGATTGGCAGCATGATACATACATGTGTGTATCTGTTTCATATTCTGAATAACATATTTTTTACAAGCAAATCCAACGGATGATAAAATTATTTTTTGTCTGGTTTATACTTTGGTTTATCTGGCTTGAAAACCAGAACGAAAGTTATGTCTATAGGTATATAATATAAGAAAAATTAAGCCTTTTATAAATTCCTAGAAGATAACTCGGTAGTAACTCTCAAAATTAAGAAATAAAACATTTAAATTGCAATAATTTAGATTCGAAGAAAGTCATAACGGACATGATGATTCACAATAATTTAAAAATCAACCAGGATATTAGTTTTCAACAAAGAGTCCGTCCATCTGAGCGGATGAATCATCAAAAATGGCGCCTGCATTATGGCGGGAATTGCAATACGCATCCGTGTAATACCGGGCTTACTGCGTTAAACGTTCTTCATATGTAATACGTATGTTCATAACTAGGTATTATTGTAATTGTAAAGATAAGTATTTTGAAATTGTGTGTGTATTTGGAGGGCCCAGAAAAACTCGCGACTTTGTTCGCTTCTCGCGGAAACCTCATTAATTTTAAAATCAATCGTAACCAATGTTAGTAATCTAAGACATTCATACATTCAGACATCATAACATTAATTTTATATCATCAAGATATGTAAAAAGACGTAGGTCGATAAAATGTTGTTGGGATTGATGGGAGTGAAGCTGCCTGAAAGAGGTGATGCGCTAATCTATAGGTACTAATACATAATATTATAAAGCTGAAGAGTTTGTTTGTTTGTTTGAACACGCTAATCTCGGGAACTACTGGTCCGATTTGAAAAAGTCTTTCGGTGTTAGATAGCCCATTTATCGAGGAAGGTTATAGGCTATATATCATCACGCTACGACCAACAGGGGTGGAACCACGGGGGTGAAACCGCGCGGAGCAGCTAGTTTTCAATAACCCTGTAGGTGGTAGGTATATATTTTGAACTTGTTTGTGATGTTTTTAATTGCATTTTATATTTTGTTTTATTTTATGAAAATAATAAACTAATCGACAACGATTGTCGATTCGATACGTAGTCCGTAGATAGGTAGGTAGATACCTACTTCAAGAGAGGACAAGGACCAAGGTAGAACGTGGTAGAATTTTAAAGAGAGTGATAAACGCAACCACTATGTACCGCCAGCCTGACAGCCCGGACTCTAACCGAAATAGCAAGAGAAACAGTTAAGTATATCAAAAACCCAACTATACTAAAATGACTTTTTTTAAAACGTTGCTAGCTTCCGTACCATTAGTAGATAATCTACAAATAGGTAATTTGAAAGATTCGCCGTTTTTAAAAAATACACACTTTATGCAGACAATAATTATGTTAGGTACTTATAAATATAATCGTGTGGAAGGTACGTACTTTGTATTGTATTTAAATTGATGTTTCTTATTGTAAGCAAAACATAATTGTTATAAAATTATTATAACTCGTTGATTTCAATAGAATATCACTAATCACTATGTTATTTGACTTTAAGCATATTATTTTATTTTACTATAAACATCTACAGCTATTTAAGAGTTAAATAAATAATAAAGTAAAACTCACTTGGTGTATTTATTGGTCAAAACAATGAGAAAACAATGAAGCTTCGGCAATGCATGATAGTAATCGATAAGCAACTAAATGTATGTGAATCAACTAAATGTATGTGAATCAATGGATGAAAGTTTGTATTGATTGTGAAAATGAAAGTGGGTTCGCATAGATCAGTCATGTCATGTCGGACTCGAGCATGTTTCGGTAAAATTTAGATCCCGTTAGTCCTTGGGTGGTAACCATAATATGAAATTTCTTCTTTCAATTGTAAAGTGATTGGCAGCATGATACATACATGTGTGTATCTGTTTCATATTCTGAATAACATATTTTTATCAAGCAAATCCAACGGATGATAAAATTATTTTTTGTCTGGTTTATACTTTGGTTTATCTGGCTTGAAAACCAGAACGAAAGTTATGTCTATAGGTATATAATATAAGAAAAATTAAGCCTTTTATAAATTCCTAGAAGATAACTCGGTAGTAACTCTCAAAATTAAGAAATAAAACATTTAAATTGCAATAATTTAGATTCGAAGAAAGTCATAACGGACATGATGATTCACAATAATTTAAAAATCAACCAGGATATTAGTTTTCAACAAAGAGTCCGTCCATCTGAGCGGATGAATCATCAAAAATGGCGCCTGCATTATGGCGGGAATTGCAATACGCATCCGTGTAATACCGGGCTTACTGCGTTAAACGTTCTTCATATGTAATACGTATGTTCATAACTAGGTATTATTGTAATTGTAAAGATAAGTATTTTGAAATTGTGTGTGTATTTGGAGGGCCCAGAAAAACTCGCGACTTTGTTCGCTTCTCGCGGAAACCTCATTAATTTTAAAATCAATCGTAACCAATGTTAGTAATCTAAGACATTCATACATTCAGACATCATAACATTAATTTTATATCATCAAGATATGTAAAAAGACGTAGGTCGATAAAATGTTGTTGGGATTGATGGGAGTGAAGCTGCCTGAAAGAGGTGATGCGCTAATCTATAGGTACTAATACATAATATTATAAAGCTGAAGAGTTTGTTTGTTTGTTTGAACACGCTAATCTCGGGAACTACTGGTCCGATTTGAAAAAGTCTTTCGGTGTTAGATAGCCCATTTATCGAGGAAGGTTATAGGCTATATATCATCACGCTACGACCAACAGGGGTGGAACCACGGGGGTGAAACCGCGCGGAGCAGCTAGTTTTCAATAACCCTGTAGGTGGTAGGTATATATTTTGAACTTGTTTGTGATGTTTTTAATTGCATTTTATATTTTGTTTTATTTTATGAAAATAATAAACTAATCGACAACGATTGTCGATTCGATACGTAGTCCGTAGATAGGTAGGTAGATACCTACTTCAAGAGAGGACAAGGACCAAGGTAGAACGTGGTAGAATTTTAAAGAGAGTGATAAACGCAACCACTATGTACCGCCAGCCTGACAGCCCGGACTCTAACCGAAATAGCAAGAGAAACAGTTAAGTATATCAAAAACCCAACTATACTAAAATGACTTTTTTTAAAACGTTGCTAGCTTCCGTACCATTAGTAGATAATCTACAAATAGGTAATTTGAAAGATTCGCCATTTTTAAAAAATACACACTTTATGCAGACAATAATTATGTTAGGTACTTATAAATATAATCGTGTGGAAGGTACGTACTTTGTATTGTATTTAAATTGATGTTTCTTATTGTAAGCAAAACATAATTGTTATAAAATTATTATAACTCGTTGATTTCAATAGAATATCACTAATCACTATGTTATTTGACTTTAAGCATATTATTTTATTTTACTATAAACATCTACAGCTATTTAAGAGTTAAATAAATAATAAAGTAAAACTCACTTGGTGTATTTATTGGTCAAAACAATGAGAAAACAATGAAGCTTCGGCAATGCATGATAGTAATCGATAAGCAACATTTAACACTGTGATCGTTTTTAAATTCGCGATATGAATTAGCTTTTCTATTATAAAAAAACAAATATATTGTAAATTACTTACAATACGAAGCATACTATGCTCAAACAGCTGTTAATTTTTCCCTCACGGTTCGAAGTAACTCAATCTGCTCACCCCAACAACAAATGAAAACAACAAACTGTTTGTTTATTTTATTTATCAAATTCACTGTATTCTCTACTGTAAAACGTCAGATATTATCAAAGTTACACTTATTTGCTGTTAAACGCTTATAATTGCTATTTTGATAATGTACGTTGAATTAAAAAAACAAAACTGCGAACGCACAGTAGTCACGACGGCAGCGCGACACACGTCTCGCACGCAGACGAGCGAAAAACCATTTGATTAAAATTGAGTATAAATTCTGATTTGAGCGAAGATTTTTATAGATTACAATCTGGCAACACTGTAGTGGATACCGAAGCTGCGATTGGAGGATGTGAAAAATATTACAGGTCGCAACTGGAAACACCTAATATTAAAAAAAAATAATGGGTCATTAATATGATAATTTTTATTTACCTATTTAATTAAATAATTCCATTTATCATTTGTAATTTAAATTAGATAGATTCAATCATAATATGAAAATAGACAATAGTATTGGAAGCTCGGAGCAATTATCAAGCCTGGAGAAGTAACAATTAATTGAACAATAAAGCACTAGTTTGGCCTTTTTGGCTTATGGCAAAATGTCATGCGAAAAAAGAGGACAGATATATGTCAGTTCGACAGTTTGAAATGACATGTAGCCATTACAATTTGTTTTAGTGACCAGTCTGGTCACTAACGCATGGTGATTTTAATTATTGTTTTTGAAGTGAAAAACGTGTTTTCTAGTTTCTTATGTTATTTTCTGAAAAGATAATTTACTAAAGATTACATGGCTTGTGTTGTTCACGGCTGTAAAAGCCGTAGTACTGGGAAATCGGATGAAGATTGGAATGTGTCTTTTCACAGGTTAGTGTTTTGATCAATTTTTTTGTTAATTGCATTATAAATAAGTTAATTTACGTTATTTTCATAATCATCTATGTTTTATCTAACCGTAATCATTGAAATGAAATCATAATCAGCTTAGTTTTTAGAAAAAATGCAAAATATAACTTCCATAGTGTTGTGCAATTATCGATACTTGAGTAGGTACGAAGTACTTCATTGATAATGACTGCTTTAGGTTAGGAGAAAAAAAAAGGTATTTAAGTATGGATTTTATTGTTATTTGCAGGTTTCTGGCTTGAGAAAAATTAAAAGATGTTTGGGTTAAAGCTATAGCACGGGGAAAATTGGAAGCCTTCAAAACATTCTCGGCCTTGTTCAAATCATTTCGAATCAGACGGGAAGAAAAATAAAGTGCTTTGCAGAGATGCTGTGCCACAAGTTTAAGGTGGCATCTATTTTAAATAATAAATATTGTAATTTGTTAATTAAGTATCGAAATAAAATGTTGTACTTAAAAAAAATTTAAAATTTTATTTGTTTTATTTGAAGCAATTTATTCAAAAACTTTTACCATTTTTTTCCTGTGGGAATGAGTTATTTTCCCGCGGTAAATTGTAGCCTATATGTTATTCTGATATATAATCTATAATATGTATAATTGTACCTAAAGTTCCATATAAATTATAAACTCATTCAGTAGTTTTTTCGTGAAAGAATAGCAAATGTCCATTCTTATATATTTTTGCTTTTATAATATTAGTAGGATACGATTATTGATTTGTAAAAAGATCAACCAGGTGGAAGTCAGATTCGCGCACGAAGGGTTCCGTATAATTCTATGAATGAATCTATGAAAACAGGAAAAAATACGTACCTTTTTACGAAACCATAAAAAACAACCTAAACCGAAATACCTAATAATATTTTTTTATAAATACCACTACCATACAATGCAAGGCAGACGGCAGTCAATACGCATCGTAAATGAATAATTCCAAATTAAACGAATCTTAAAATTTGGAATTACCTATCCATAATTCAAAATTAAAAGAATCTTAAATTATCTTCAAGCAATTTTATAACTTAATTTTTTTATTTATCGATATTTTAGTATTCGATAAAGTGGCAAGCACTACCTTTTTAGAACAAAAAGTGGCTACATGTGGATTTGAATGCCAAGCCGATAACAGTGTGTTGTCTCTTTCTATCGCATTAATTAGGGTATTGAATAAAAGAGAGCCACTATATAAGAAACGTTCAATTAATTGTTACTTCTCCAGGCTTGTTAATTGCTCCGAGATTGGAAGACTTTACACGCTCTATCATCTATGGTTAAATGACAGCAAATTAAAAATTGCCATTGCTTAAACCAAATCTCCCGATTAATGACCACTATGAGAATGTAGACAAAAGTCAAAATCCAATAAACAAAGTATGTCAATATAAAATTAAACTGTATTGAAACTGAATGAAAAAAACTTTTTGTATAAAATATCAAGTATGGCCCAATAAATATGGTGTATGTGTCATGTGAATTCACACTTGAAATGGTCATTTTTTCAGAGAAGGCACATAATAAAAAATATTACAAATTCATTTATTATTTAATTTTAATATTTCATTGACAATGAAGTGTTTAATTAAATAAAAATAAATCCGCAGTCTGCAACCAAACTTAATTACTTAATATTATTTTCCTATTTGCACTATTTTTACGGAGATAGTAATTTAATCTTTAATCTGGTAACATTCATATTACGTCCATTTTCTATCAATTTGCAAACTTAAAAAAAACGACGTCGAAAAGAATTTCTTTTGTCGGTTGACTTATTAAATTTTCCCATTTAAAACGATGTGAAATATTGCATGTAGAGTCTTATTCGTATTTTTTCTTAGTTTTAAAACATAACAGGACATAACTCACAGAATAACGGTAAGTTAAGGCTTTCAAGACATTTTGTTTGTATTATTAAAATAGTGGATAGAAAGTAACCGTTGTCGGGCGGTTGTTACACTATTTAGTTGCTCTAGATTCACATCTGGCTATAAATTAACCGTTTAGTAATTTAGTTACGTCTTTAAGGAACCAGCTGCGCTTTAGCTGCAATGTTGTCTACAAGACGGGTACCTATCGTTAACGCGTTGAATCATCACTTATCCGTTTCTACTGCATCTCATTTTCTTCAAATAAAGTAATGTGCCAACGGTTTATGCGATATCGTTTTGCATTCTTCTGAATTTTAAATGTATATGCATCATCTGTAGTATGTAGAAAGCGTAACAATTTTCAGATAATTTTGTAACACGCGAGACAATACGATTGGAAATAATTACTCATTGTATTTCGTGCTCTGAGTAAGAGTTATTCATGTTAACTTGATATGATATTTTATTTTTCAAAAATGCAATTCCTCTGCATTAAAACAGCTGCAGTCCTTGACCTTGGAAGGGAAGCAACAAAAGGTCATTCTGCATGCAGTAAACAAATTGTATTCATGGCAAACAACATCCATTTAAAGTCTGCAGTTCAGCTTCCTTTAAACCCTTATTTGATTTTAATACATTTATATCATCTGTATAATCTGAGACCAAGAAACATGAAATAAACAAAACAGTCCCGAAAAAAAAATATTAACAAACATAATATGTCTCAGAAAGTTTCTCTTTATAGTATCATTTATCTATTTTGTTCTGATTCATAAAAAAAATAAAAACTGCATTCAATTATAAACAATCCTTAGTGAACAAATATTTATTTCAATATTTTAATTGGCAGTTATAAGTTAAGTTGAAGACACAACATCAAAATGGAAGATGAAAATGAATTTAAAAAGTTACCAACAGAGGAGAAATGTGTGCACAAGTTATGGAAGGCTCGCGTGGCTGGTTACGAAGAAGCCATCAAGTTATTTAATCAAATTGACGATGAGAAGTCACCGGAATGGAATAAATACCTGGGGCTTGTCAAAAAGTTTGTGATTGACAGTAATGCTGTGGCGCAGGAAAAAGGTTTGATATTTATAAAGGATATCATATCAAACTGCACAAATACATTAATATAATTGGTTAGGAGGCAACATTGTTTTACCATAAATGGCTATAACAGTAAACCATAATATTTACTATTATATCTACTGAACTAAATTAAAATTAAATACTTTTTATAACCACCTTTTATATACAAGTCTTCTCAATTTATTGTTTGCAATGTTCTCATATAAATTAGGCATAATCTTTAATAACTAATGAATCTCAATTAAAGACTAATAAAGAGTAATTAGTTATTGTTTAGCCGTATTGTCTGCAAGTTGATACACTTCCTGCTATTACCAATTATACTTTAAGGAGAACAATAACCTTATGACCCCAGTTCTCATATATTTTATCAAAAAGTGATCAACCCACATATATACGCCTAACTATTCATCCATATATAGAACAGTTTCTTTTATGGTCATTATTTAAATTTATTGTTGCTCATATTGTTATTTAGAAATGAAGTCACCATGCCTATAGGAAATTTATGCTTTCATAAGTTATTTATATAATTATACAGGGTGTCCCGCTTTTGGTATACTAAGCGCGAAGGGACTTGTAGTTTTGCATACACTGATCACATAAAAAATACTTAAATAACAAAATTACGCGAAAAATTTTTTGCTAAATTTTTCCTTAAAATCCATGTATTCGTCTCTAGCTTCGCGCAGCCGGCATATACCGCTTCGCTAATGTGAGTATTTTGTCTATGAAAACATAATCTTAAACGATAGCTCACATGCGGGTGGCAAAGTTGGGCGGTTTGCTTGTTGGGGGTGTACACATGGAATTTTAAGAATTCCTCTTTTTAATAAAAAATGTGTCTGGAATTTTATAATTATTTTTTACGTACTCAGCGTATGCAAAACTACAAGTCCCTTTGCGCTTAGTATACCGAAAGTGGGACACCCTGTATACTGAATTGATAGTGGAAATGTAAACTTATTTGTTATGACAGGCAAAATATAATGAGGCAAAATAATGGGAATGCCATAATCTTATATATAAAAATGAATCGCAAAATGTGTTGGTAAGCGCATAACTCGAGAACGGCTGAACCGATTTCGATAATACTTTTTTTATTATATTCCTTGAAGTACGAGGATGGTTTTTATGTAGAGAAAACGTAAACATGTACCACGGGCGAAGCCGGGGCGGACCGCTAGTTTTTTTTAAAAATAGTGTTGTCTTATTGAAATTTACAACTTAATCTTGTAATATAAGTTCCAATGATGTTAAAATGTAATATTCTTATAGGTCTTGAAGCAGCATTGGTATTTGTGGAAAATTGTGGACATGCAGGAAAGACGACAGGGGAAGTTATGTCAGGCATTGTGGCCAAGTGCATTGCAGCTCCTAGAACTAAGACTAAAGATCTTGCCCTACAGGTATAAATTAAGAAATAATTAATTACCTATTATTACCTTGCTTACTGTTATTAATATTTCTTGCATATGAAAAATAATTATAGTTATTTATTTTCATAATACATATTTATATATTTCAGGACATTTTTCATACGCTCCTTGCTTGTGTTATGAAAAAAGAATAGTGCATTTTATATATCACTAGATTTCCGCTCGCGGCTTCGCCCGCGTTTTCAAAGGAAAACCCGCATAGTTCCCGTTCCCGTGGGATTTCCGGGATAAAACCTATCCTATGTGTTAATCCAAGTTACCCTCTATATGTGTGCTAAATTTCATTGTAATCGGTTCAGTAGTTTTTACGTGAAAGAGTAACAAACATCCATACATCCATACATCCATACATCCATACAAACTTTCGCCTTTATAATAGTATTAAGATAACACAATACATTTTATATATTTTTAATACTATTTAAATAAAATGTTTCCTAGATAAATGCTGCTACTTTAACATCAAGATTGTATCATTGTTGTAAATTGTAATATTGTTATAAATTTTACTCTTTTAGATCACACTAATGTACATAGAAATAGAGAAACATGAAGTTGTTGAGGAAGAACTTTTAAAAGGCATGGAACAGAAGAACCCTAAAGTTGTGGCAGCATGTGTAGCAGCATTGAATACAGCACTTAAACAGTTTGGCAACAAAGTTATAGCGATCAAACCTATGGTGAAGAAAATACCAATACTGCTTGCTGATAGAGACAAGACTGTACGAGATGAAATGAAGGCGCTGGTTGTTGAAATGCACAGGTAAATTGGTACTTATTATTATATTATTATTTAAATTCTAATTTTGTGAAGTTCCTAACTTCAATGTCTAATAAGAAATTTTTTAAAATTAACCCATTGACCACCGAGCGGCCCGATCGGGCCGAGACACAATAGATTTTCTATTGTGTCTGTGATCCGAGGACTGACGGATTAATAGATTGCAACTGAGATAACTATTGTTTTGATTTTTCAATTAAAATCTTTTTCAATACAACTTTAGTTCAAAATTTGTTTCGAAAGAAAATTCTGAGTTATCCCACAACCAATATATCAGCAAAGCAACATATAGGTCACAATAAAAAATTGGTTGTTTGTAAAGTAGGTTTACGTTTGAGATGTTTACGTGATAACGTCTTATTGTTGGCAGCGCTCGAGATGAGATGGAGATCGGTCCGTCTCTCTCTCGTTATACCTGCGATCGCGCTCGTGAGGTTTTGATGTGACACAAGTTTCTGAACATGTCACCCGACTAAAACTATTTTAAAAACGTTATCACGTTAAAAATTTGAATTGATTCATATATTCAATTTCCAGATGGATCGGTGGAGCGATAGAGCCGCACATAGCTTCCTTACAAGCAGTGGTACAACAGGAGCTACGAGATGCCTTCGCAGGCAGCGGTGGAGCCCAGCCCACTCGGTATTTGAGATCTCAACAGAATAGGGTTAGGGATACGCCCACTGCTGATGCTACTGATGGTGAGATTTGTTGTTTATGGTAGTTTTGGTTTAATATTGAATTATTATTGAAGTGAAACTTCTTTATCGGGGTTGGACAAAAATTTAGTGTAACATTTTTGCGTTACGCCGTACGCGTGACATTTTTGCGTTACGCCGTACGCGTGACATTTTTGCGTTACGCCGTACGCGTGACATTTTTGCGTTACGCCGTACGCGTGACATTTTTGCGTTACGCCATACTCGCGACATTTTTAAGGTCATAAAGAAGTTTCACTTCTTACGTGTGTAGGTACTCTAGTACACGCATACATTTTTTTTATTATTAGCCTTTGTTCAGACTTTACACATGTATGTAATTATATATGTTCGGTTAGATCCATTTTTGCGTGTCCGTTTGTCAGTTGGCAAAGGCCTCCTCCAATCTCTTCCATTCGGGTCTTTCTATGGCCATGGCTAATATTGAATAGGCAGAACAAATTAATCCTCAAAAAAAATAAACATTGTATATGTAATGACACTTTTGCTGTTTATATATTTGGCAATGAATGAATTTAACATGTATAATGAATGGAAAACTTGACAAGTTTGTATTATTAACCATACCAATATTGACGTGACAACGTCTTAAATTAGGTTGCGACTGGGAGTCACTTATGAAAAAGTGTAACGCTCGGTAACGTTACGATGAGTCACCGAACGAGAGAGAGGCCCGCCGAATGCCTTGCGTCTCTCTCCCACTCAACTATGATCGAGAAAAAGACGTTGTCACGTAAAATCTTCGCCCGTAAAACCGACTTTACAGGCAACCATTTTTTTTTTAACTGTTTACGAAAGAGTTGAAAGTCACAGTGGCTGAAAATTATTGATTTTAGTTACTTACAAATAAATTAGCCTTAAAATGAATACGCTATTTATTTATTTTTTTAACTTCTTATACAATAGGTGCCGCGGAAGATGACGACGCAGAAATAGGAAACGGTGATTCCGGCGAAATGGACCCTTACGATCTATTAGATCCCGTGGAAATATTATCTAAATTACCGAAAGACTTTTACGACAAACTCGAAAATAAGAAATGGCAGGAAAGAAAAGAGGCTCTAGATGCTTTAGAAAATCTTTTGAAAAATGCTCCTAAGTTGGAACCTGGTGATTATGCTGATCTAGTCAGAGCTTTGAAAAAGGTAAGGTAGCAATTTACATTAAATTCCAATATGAAATAGAAAAAGAAACATTAATTTATTTACTAATGATATATTGATATCTATCGTCATATAAATGGGTATCCTTGAGAAGCGATAGATAATATATTAATAAATATTAAAAAAAAAATTATAACTTAATAATGTAGCTTAACTATCTACTTTCTCAATTAACTAATTTTCAACAAATATGCCATTGATTATAGGATTGATTAGTGTCATCTCTGTGTTTGACTGCCAAAATAATATTACCTATATTGTTTTATAATTTTTTTTTTGAAGTGAAACTTCTTTATCGGGGTTGGGCAAAAATTTAGTGTAACATTTTTGCGTTACGCCGTACGCGTGACATTTTTGCGTTACGCCGTACGCGTGACATTTTTGCGTTACGCCATACTCGTGACATTTTTAAGGTCACTTCTTACGTGTGTACGTGTCTAGTACACGCATACATTTTTTTCTGTATTATGTAATAATTTATTCCCCAGGTGATATCAAAAGACACAAACGTAATGCTAGTAGCGCTCGGCACTCGACTAATGGGCATGGTGGCAAGTGGCCTTCGCTCCAAATTCCAACCGTATGCTGTGTCGTGTATACAGGCGTGTTTAGAGAAATTTAAAGAAAAAAAACCCAATGTGGTGACTGCTTTGAGGGATTGTATCGATGCTATTTATCCGTCGGTGAGTACTAATGATTCTTTAACATTTTTAGTATATCGTTAAAAATATAAATTAATTTGAGGTATCTTTGTACAGACCAACTTAGAAGCGATAATGGAAGACATGTTAGCGGCTTTCGATAACAAGAACCCGTCAATAAAAGCGGAAAGCGCTACGTTCCTAGCTCGCTCGCTGTGCGTCACACAACCCGCGGCGTTTAACAAGAAACTCGTTAAAGCTTATGTGGCCAGCTTGCTGAAGCTGCTTGAAAGCGCTGGTAAGTGTTATTTGTTTGTTTTAATAAGAACCCGTCAATAAAGGCGGAAAGCGCTACGTTCCTAGCTCGTTCGTTTAATTCTAGATAGCTATCTTATATAGGGTATGCAGCAGTGTTAATAGTGTTTCATATGAAAAATAAGGCCCTGCGCAGACGACAGACTATCCGTGACGCACTTTTTAGTCTGTGAAAATAGAACCTATGAAATTATATGCAGTAACGCACACGACGCGCAAAAAGTCTGGCACACAAAAAATCCGTGTAATTCGAGCAGACCGCACCGCGCCGCGGCGCGCCGCTCCGCACAAAAAGTGTGTGAAAAGAATTGAACGTTTGCTTCAACGCGCGCTAACGCAGACTACGGCGCACACCACGCGCACACTTTAGTCGGCAATCTGCATTTGCTAGGGGTGAACGTATCGACGAAGATGTGCGTCGTGTGCGTTGAGTCTGTGAAAAATCCGCGACCGACTTTTTGCGCGCCATGCAGACTTTTTGTGCGCCGCAGACTCGATCGCACAAAAAGTGTGCCGTCTGCGCAGGGCCTTACTTACAGTCCGTTTCCCTGTCATAGATAAAAAAAAAATAATGAAAAGATAGCAAAAATATTCCTTACTACATTATATATTATAGCAACACAGAAATTCAAGTGATATTTTTTTATCTAGATCCAATAGTAAGAGACGCAGCGTCTGAAGCCTTGGGTACGGCCACGAAACTCGTTGGTGAAAAGAACATAGCGCCACACATTGGTAAACTGGACAATTTGAAAGAGCAGAAGATTAAGGAGTTTGCAGATAAGGTATGTGCAGTATTATAAAGAGCATTATATTTATTTGACATTACAATAAAATTTAAATAATAGCTGGACTTGTATTACACTTGTTTTTTTCAAATTTTTGTTGTAATTTTTATTCACAATTATATTAATGTTTAACTCCATTGGGATACAAAAGTTACACAGGATCTTTTTTAAAGAGAAAATAATTGTAAAGTTTACAACAAGATTGACTATTACCTCAAATATATTTGATGCATTAAAATGGATATTGAGTTGCAGAAACATGCCCATATTTTTTTATACCCTTTACAATTGTAAACTGTAACCTAACTTATCTGTACATGTAATTATCCTTTTCTAATAGGCTGAAATCAAAGTAAAGATATCAGCTCCAAAGAAAGAAGCGAAACCAAAAGCGGCACCGGCTGGTAAAGGAGACGCTAAGCCCAGTGCGGGATCCGCACAACCTAAACCAGTGAAAAGGCCACCTTCAGGTATGATTTATATTGAATTTAATGAGTTTTTTGTTTGTTAGTTGTCTATTTAATGGTTAATTGAACTTTTATCGGTACTGTTTTGTGACGTATGTAACTTAAGTTATAGAGACATTTTTATTGCCTGCTGAAAAGTCTCTGATATCTCATTTATCACTTTTATGTATGTTTTCATACAATATTTCTAATTTTAACTGACAGATAAGCTAATCAGAATTTATCAAGAAGTTGTGAAATTGGTTATAAATATTTAAAATTTTATCTATCTATCCCTTACTCCTGAATTCATGGTTGATTAAAAATTTGCCTTTTTCTATTAAATTTTCGGGCTTTTATATATTTTTTATTTGTTACACAGCCAAGAAACCAACAGTGACAAAGAAAGCGGTGGGCAAAGTGCAACAGAGTCCGCCTAGAGAGCAAGAGTTGTCGCCCGAGGAGGTGGACGCTAAAGCCGAGGTTTTGTTCCCGCCTGATGTAATAAACGGTGAGATAATTTTATATTAAGTATATTTGTTTTATTGATGTGATATGTTTAAAGTTATTGTTAAGAAACACTCATTGTGAATTAGTCCGGGATACATCGCCCATTTTTGCAAGTGATTACTATCAAGCTAATTTTTCGTGAGTAGCTTTATTTTGATGAGATGCCCAATAATTTCATGTACGAAACTCTCAATTGTGGTAGCTTACAGAGGTAACAAGGATAAAAATTTTTGATTTGACGGTTCTCAAATATTTATTACGCAATTTGTAGGACAATATGTCTGTTGAATTATATAAGTATTAAATAAGTGAAAATAAAAAAATCAGCTGGTTAGTAATCATTTATGATGACTTCGTTATCGATACACATTGGAAAGGGGGACTCTCTGATCAAACCATAGATTTTGTAGGACAAATATTTTTTCGAATAATTTAGATAATTATCTTGAGATTGAACAAAAAAAAAAACATTCAGTTAGTAATTAATGTTTGAGAACCATCAAATCAAAATATTTTATCCTTGTTTCCTCTGGTAGCTACCACAATCGAGAGTTTCGTACATGAAATTATTGGGCATCTCATCAAAATAAAGCTACTCACGAAAAATTAGCTTGATAGTAATCACTTGCAAAAATGGGCGATGTATCCCGGACTAAATCCTTTTGTTGTTTTTTAAACTAAATACTTTCGATGTCTTATTGAAAAGTTATTTGTGAACGGTAATTCCATGCTGAGAATTTTTTAAAAGAAAATATAAATTGGTCAAAAAATGATTGATTGATTCCTGTATCCTGTTGTCAATATTCCCGGTTTGAGTAATTTGAACAAGTATTATTGATATTCAAAAAAAATATTTGCAACATTGAATTTTAATTTCGACTCAAAATTATTTCCCATTTTTCAAATACAGGCCTCGTAGATGGCAATTGGAAGAATCGTCTGGCTGCCGTACAATCATTCCACTCAACTGTCCAAGGTCTTACCACGGAAGACACAAATGCGCAAGTGTTATACCGAGTGCTGAATAAGAAGCCAGGTCTTAAAGATACCAATGTGCAAGTGTTGAAGGCCAGGTTGGAAGCCTGCAAGTATATTACGGAGAACTTCCCTATTTCTACGTAAGTTTTGTATATCAACTATATATTAGTTAGCATTTTTATTGAAAATATGTCAATAATTTAAAATCTATGTGCAAATATATAAATTCTTCTTTCCTTCTAAGCTTATATAATGAGTTTGTTAAAAATTATGCTTCGTTTTATTGTGTGAATAACTGAATCCATTCGTGATACTGTTTTCTCTGAAATATTTTCTTATTCTGTTTCTGAACAGTAATTAAAGCAATTAAGAACATTTTTATATCACGTATTCTAACTACTCACAGGACGGCAGCGGACTTCGTGCTCCACGACGTTGTGAACAAGCTCGGTGAAGCATCCTGCTCGGCCATAGCATCAGACTGTCTCACCTCTCTAGCCGAAGGTTGTGGGTTGGAACACGTGGTGACCGAGGGGCTCGGCTTCGCTATGGACTCGCAGAAGAACCCCAAGGTGCAGTCGGAGATGTTCAACTGGATGACTAGCTCGATAAAGGAGTTTGGTTTCTCGTAAGTTTTTTGGTAACTATGAAAACAAGTGAAGCTCTAATAAGTGTTTAAACAGTATTTAAAATGTGTAATAAAATTTTAGAGACTAGATAAATAGTGTCTCGTATGATAAATAACAGCAATATTTTATGTTTTATCATACTTATCTTAAGTTTTGTGTTACAACTTGATTATGTATTTGTTTTTCAATAAAATAGTTGTATGTTTTGCCACTAAACAAAAAACTTTAAAAAATTAACATTCAACGTTGCCATATTAATATGTTCCACTTAATAATCTCTATTAATTATTTACAGAATGAACATCAAATCAATAATAGCGCACAGCAAGAAGGCTCTATCCGCCACAAATCCAAATGTCCGCACATCAACTATAAACTTCCTTGGTGTGCTGTCTCTATACACTGGCCCATCATTACTCAACCACTTTGATAGCGAGAAACCGGCCACAAAACAGCTGATCAGTTTGGAAATTGATAAATACGCTAATAGCACACCACCCACGCCTACACGACAATTGGGACGTGTTAGTAAGGTAATTATTATGATACTGCAAAAGTATGAAATTACGTGTTAAAATTGTTATTTGTTATTGCCTTGTTAAATGTTATATGAATAGTTGCACCAGCTAGTCAATTTGTTTAATGTTGTATAGGCGCTTAATAAAGAGCCTAGGCTATTAATGAAATGGCTGTTTTAAACAGCTGATTGACTTCATATACCAACTAGCATGTAACCTCATATATGTATATATTTTCAAAGGCAATGTTTTCCCATTTTTTGCGTAATTTATCATATTCAAACAGACTTCATCTCTTCAACATGAATATAGATAACTGATACCATGATTTGATTCAACTGACCAGGGCTTAGTTGGTAGTGACCCGTGCCTTCCAAGCCAGAGGTAGTGGGTTCGATTCCCACCCCAGGCAAATATTTTTGTGACGAACATAGATGTTTGCTCTGTGTCTGGATGTTAATTATCGATATAAGTATTAGTTTAAAATTATATATGTATGTTTATCAGCCATCTGGTTTCCATAACACAAGCGAAAGCTTAGTATGGGATCAGATTGTGCCGTGTGTGAAAATTGTCCTGAAATATTTATAATTGTTTCCAGTCCGCAAGCAAAGGCTCGGTGGGTGATGAACTGGAAGACGTGTACGAGGACGCAGCGGATGATGAGCCGCCGGTGGTGGAGGACACGCGGCCGCGCACCGACATCGCGCCGCTCATCACCGACGCGCTCGTGGCCGAGATGAACGATAAGAACTGGAAGGTATGTGTTATACAGACTACAAGTTAGCAAGCAAAGTTCGGTGGGTGATGAGCCGCCGGTGAAGAACTGGAAAGTATAAACAATAAATTAAAAATATGGTTTAATAATGGAATATAAAAAAGGGATTGTATTTGAGTTGATAATTTCTCTGTTCTATCCATTTTTCCTCGTGTAGTTACAAAAAAAAAGACTGATGATTATATGTAATGTATAAAATGATAATGTATAAAAAGTTCATCCAAATGTGTAAAATTGATAAAAAGTAAAAAGCTAAAATTAAATCGAGTTTCATTGTGAATGTGATTTTAACATTGAATAACAATCTCCAATAAAAATGTATGTATGTATTTTAAAGCGTATTGCACGCCTCATAAGCGAAGCGTTGAGGTGGGTACTACTGTCACTTCGCGCAAAACATCTGATTTTTCAAACTTAAAATGTCTTTATGTATCATACATTGCACTTGTAAGATAATACATACACACACATATTAAGAAAAAACACTATTTTTAACGTTCATGATATTTTTGATGTCATTTTTGTTATTTAAACTAGTTAAAAAACAGTTTAAAAAAGTTCTGTCTTGGATGTCCGTGTGTCTGTATGTGCGGATCCTTTTTCTTGTTAACACGATAGCGACCGAAATACTTTACTAATCGAGTCTTTTTTTTTCTCTTACGCTTGAGTATGCTCAGGAATAGAACCCTTTCATTTTTCAGGGTCTGATTCGATGTGGTTTAATTGTTATTAAATAAACAAAAATAATAATTAATATTTATTAAAAAAAAATTATGAGGCGTGCACTTTTGGATTTTCCAAATTATTTTATTTTTCCTACATAATAAAAAGTATTGTTTTATTTTTCTATACATTTACATTTCAGGTCCGAAACGAAGCACTAGATAAGTTAAAAGCGATAATTCTAAACTCTGCGCCAATAAAACCAACACTCGGCGAATTGCCAGCAGCCCTAGCGGCTAGACTGCTAGACTCGAACTCTAAGCTGGCTCAGAGTGCGCTACAGATTTGTGAAGTGATCGCCACGTCTATGGGGCCGAAGTGTAAGCAGCACGTGCGGACCTTCTTCCCGGGATTCTTTCAAGGTAATTTTGTGAGATATTTTATGATTGATTTTTCAAAATTTTTTATTAATATAACTTTTTGTGTGCATCAATTGGCCAAAGTTACTGTTCTTTTTGTCGTGTCATATAAATTACTTATAGTAGTTTAGTTATTCATTACATTAAACCTTAACCCGTGACGCGTCCTATGAACAGGCGGTTGCTCATAACTAAAACTGTACTGTAGCGTCCTGTGTAACAACGACTGTTCATAACGCGGCCAATGACTTTGAAGGTCACCTGTAGCTGCTTACAAGTGAATGTTTCCAGTATAAAAAATATTTGTCTATGCCTTATACATTTTTAATTCGAATCGGTACGACTCCGACGCTGGCAATAAAGACTAAAACCACAAAATAAAAAAAAAAAGTGAATCATTGATTGAGTTGCGTCATCGGCCATAGTTTGTGACATTTGTCTTGTTCAACGAATATTTGGATTGTGAATTATGCCGAGAGGAATAATTAGATGAGTGATAATTGAGACGTATATTACTGGAAATTTTACGTAGAATACGTTTATGATATTGGTTTTAGGGATATTTGAAGAATACTCAGTGAAAAAGTGTCTCAACTTTTCAGTGCGGAAGACGCAAAATGGCGCTTTTTTTCTTGTTTGTGAATAATGGAGATTTGTTATTATTCATAGTGAAATACGTTGTGTTAAATGTGTGAAAATATAAGTGAATGTATTTGGCAATCGTGTAGTGATATGAAAACGTGAATATGATCATTTGATGACTCAGCATTATCATGTAAGTGTTAGTATGTAAGCAATTAAAATTAAAACAAAAGAAAATCAATTTTTATAATTTTATAGAAAAAATATATCGTCATGATTACATTTTTATGCTATAATTAGTTTCTTCCTCTTTCCAAAAATATATCATACATGGCATATAATTATAGAACAATAGGGTAAATAAAATTTTCAAACTCGGTAGTCATAAAAAAGCTAGATTTCGTGAACTCCCTTGACACTATCGGGATCGGTGCCGGCTGAGCGCCGGACGCGTCACGGGTTAATCAGTTGATTTTAAAAACGAAAAAATGTGTTTTATACAGATCGGTACTGCGTTATTTCAGACAGATAAACAGACTAATATATGTTTATAATACTTTTTTTGTCCATAACACATTGATCGCTAATCACTCCACAATTCACACATTACACAGCGTTCGGCGACAGCAAATAGTCATTCTATAAACAGTTTACTCATAATATCCGCCATACATTAACCGTTTCTAATGCTCCTCCACCCGCAGCGTTCGGCGACAGCAAGCAATAGAAATTTGCGTGTCATTGTACACATATCTTTATACAGTATACATTACCAACTAACCAGTACACGTGTTGTGTAGCGTTCGGCGACAGCAAGCAGTGGATACGCACCGCAGCAGTAGCGTGCGTGGAGGCGTGGTGCCGCGAGGCGGGCGCGGCGGCGGCGCTGGACGGCGAGATGGTGCACGACGCGCTGCGCAGCGGCTCGCCCGTGCTGCGCGCCGCGCTCTTCGCCTGGCTCGCGGACAAGCTGCCCCACAGTGAGTGCCGGGGGATTTGAATTTCGAACATTTTTAAATGTTTTTTTTTTTTGGAATGGAATTACCGCGTTGT
This sequence comes from Colias eurytheme, assembly GCF_061535395.1. NCBI lineage: Eukaryota > Metazoa > Arthropoda > Insecta > Lepidoptera > Pieridae > Colias > Colias eurytheme. Next base: position 6,100,353 of record NC_143005.1, on the reverse strand, counting down.
TCGTTTTTTTTATTTGTTGGTGTTGGGAAGTGGCCAGTTTGCTTTGTTTCAAGTTGGGTAACTTGGTAATTGGTATACTGAGAAAAATAGGCAGCTATTATTTTGATATTTAGCAACACTGTGAAACTATAAAAGAGCGTGTAAGCCAAGCACACGTGTCAGAAGTGAAACTTTTTTGGCAAGATTCAAACATACATAAATCATCGCCTTACTCCATGACGTGACCTTGAAATTTTAGTCTCAACGCGACTGAAGAAGAAGTGAAACTTCAAAAATTAAACATGAAATTTTAATTTAATTTAAATTTGCCATTGATTGTAGCTCCTCTTCAATCCGACTATTGCTAAATCTTTTTCTAGCTGAACAACAAAATAATTATTTGCATAAATCTAGTATTAAATTCAAAGCAATCAATCAATTCAATGCCTCGTCCTAATTAAAATTCAAATTGAGCAGTTATTACCTATCATTATTTATTAATTTTAACACTACTATTATCCCCAGTACCACCCCGCTCGTTCCCGCGCGAGGAGCTCTCAGTGTGCGTGGCTTTACTATACGCGGGTGTGGAAGATAGGTCAGCTGATGTAAGAAAAGCGGCCGCTGATTGTGTGCTGCCGTTCATGCTGCACCTCGGTTACGAGCCTATGCACAAACAGCTGGATAAACTTAAGGTAATTTGTGTAACAAGAAACGTTTATTTATAGATTTTGTTTCGAAGAGAAGAATCTTCAAAATAAAGAAAAAAATTAACGACACAATAAAGCAGAAGAAAACGCTTGAGTAAAATTGTGTAAGGAACAAGTGGTGTAATAACTCAGGCCCCGGAATCACAGACACAATAAAAAATCTATTGTGTCGTGGACCGATCGGACCGTTCGGGGCTCAATGGGTTAATGCAACTCAATGAAAAAAAAATATGGTGTTGATTTATAGCAGCATAAAAGCCAAAATTATGCTTTCTACATGTATTATTTATTGTTCTTGCCCATTATAACCGTCATATTTCTATTTCTACAGCCAGGATCGAAATCTGTAGTATTAGCGGTTTTAGACAAGGCTCGACCTAACCTACCGGTACAGCCACTACCCGCAAAAGCTAAAGGAAAAGAAGAACCAAGGGGGGTTAAATCCGCGGGAGCCATGAAAAAGGAAGCTGAAAAGAAAGGAGTCGCTGTTAAAGCTAAGGTAATTATTATTTGTTGGTTTTGTACAGCCAGGGTTAAAATGAATAGTAATAGCGCGAGCGGTGTTAGAAAAAGCTTGACTCAATCTACCCTATTTTATATAAAAAAGTGTTTGTTTTTTGGATAAATTGATAAGTCAAGGTTTCAGCCGCTAACGAAGCCGTAAATCTAAAATCGAATATTTGTATAGTTCATGTGTTATTCTAATGTGTGACATATATTGCTGTAAAGTTTCATTCAAATCCATCACATAGTTTTTCCGTGAAAGAGCAACAAACATGCATTCTCAGAAACTTTCGCATTTATAATATTAGTAGGATAAGATATTTAATGACTTCAATTTTCATTTGAAATTCCATCCATAGTCTTTAAATTATATCTTTATAATATAGGGCCCAGCAAAACCAGCGTCCGCAAGCAGTCGCGGTAAAAAAGAAGACGAAGATTGCACGCCGCTACTGCCTAACAATAATGCCAAGAATCAGCGTATTGTCGATGATCAGAAGTTAAAGGGTATGTGAAAATATTATGAAAGAAGTAATGGGTATTTGCTTAAGGGCTGATTTTTCAATCCTTGGTTAAAACTTATTCGTCGAATAATGTATAAAACTACAATTTTAAAAACGTATTCTAATTGCCCGTATTTGGCAGTTTACGTGACATTTTATTATTATCGTGTAATACTTAATTGGATGGATAATTAGTTTTATCCAAGCATTGAAAAATCGACTCTAAAATAACATTTATTTAATTTATGAAGAATTGAGTTCAATTTATAACCATTAAATACTAGTAAAGTGAGTATAGTTTGTTACCTTGACATTTTTATGCTACAAGTATATTTAAAGTAAAAAAAAAATGTCCAGTAACCTATTTTTTTATTTAAATATGACTTTCAAAATTAAATTACCCCCATAAACTAGTTAGCCAACATATGATTTATTTTAACGGTATTTATTTTAGTTTTAAAATGGAATTTCACAACGCCACGAGAGGAGTTCTTTGACTTACTAAAGGATCAAATGAATAGTGCTGGCATGAATAAACAACTTATCGCTAATATGTTCCACAGTGATTTTAGGTAAGATAACATTTATATGTATTTTTTTACTCTGTTTATAAAGATTGATATTTTTACTAGATATAATTCAAATCCAATGGTTATAGGTGATACTTCGTCAACCACATCATAAATGCAAATATGTGAACTTATTACAATTGTGCAAAATATTTTTTTCTTGCCATCAGTTAGCTCACAGTAATTTCAATACATTGAAGACATATATCTACATAAACATAACCCTATTTCTTACCATTACTCATTTTATTACTATTTTTTTATATGTGCAAATCAGTCAGATTCATTTATTTTTGAACCACCTAAAATCGGTGTACAATACTTACCACATAGGTCTTTTGTAATAAGGTTGATACCTTATTACAATCGATAATATATGCAATATTCTTGTTCCACACAGGTATCACTTAAAAGCCATAGAAGCGCTATCCGAAGATTTACACGAAAATGGTCAAGCATTAACAGCAAACTTGGATTTAGTACTCAAATGGTTAACATTACGGTTCTTTGACACTAACCCATCGGTCATACTAAAGGGATTGGAGTATTTGAGTCAAGTGTTCCAGTACTTGATTGATAGTGATTATACCATGGCTGAGTATGAAGCGAACTGCTTTATACCTTATTTGGTGTTGAAGGTATGTTGTTTTTAGTATGGTAACAAATTTTAGTGCGATATTTTATTATACATAAATTATACAAAACAAATTGAGTTATTTACTGGAGTTATTTGAAGGAATTTATAGATATAATTGGTCTAAAAAATGAATATACAAAAAAAAACTTGTAAATAATTTCACTTTTTCTGTAGTGTTGGAATAAATATGTAAACCTCGGTAATTAAAAATTCTGGAATCTTTTTAACATATTTAAACGGGCTATATTAATAAAATATTTTTCGCACTATTTTCACAGGTGGGTGATCCTAAAGACACAGTGAGGAATGGCGTCAAGGCTCTGTTCAGACAAATTTGCGTGGTTTACTCTGTAACAAAACTGTTTGGATATTTGATGGAAGGATTGAAGTCAAAGAATGCGAGACAAAGAGCTGGTAAGTTTAATTTATTGACGTTCTTGCTTCTGGAATTAAATAATTTAGGTTTATTTTGTTGTCGATAAAAAGTTAATTGTTAATCTATGTATCGTCTCTTTTAGATGTTACTAGCAAAGTTGTCGTCTTTAGATTCAATTATAATTTTACATGTCTATGTGTGCCATTTCTTGCAACTTGCAACTTGCAATCTGTTTAATAACTCAGGCCCCGGCACCACAGACACAATAGAAAATCTGTTGTGTCGTGGACCGATCGGGCCGCTTGGGGCTCAATGGGTTAAACATATTATTCTACTCTTACGGTAATGTCTTTATTTTTTTCTCTACCAGAGTGTCTCGAATGCATCAACCACCTGCTCGAAACCTACGGGTCAACAGTAATGTCGGGTGGCGGTGGCGCATCGTTGCGCGACATTGCGCGACTAATCGGCGACAGAGATAATGCGGTGCGATCCGCGGCGCTCAACTGTGTTGCCAGCGCGTACTTCCTGGACGGCGAGAAGGTGTACAAGAGTATTGGCCAGGTGAGTGTTGCCAGATGTTGCCTGGTTGATGTTGCCAGTTGTGCGTAAATTTTGGAAGCGGATGAGGGTGAAACTGAAGTGGTGGTTTTCTAACCCCTCGTTTTCACCAAAGTATAATACATGTATTTTACAAATTTGATGCAATGTTTTCGTTTCTCATAGACATGTGTAAAATATGTTGTATACAAAAGATGCACTTATATGAAACTTGTTGGTTGAAAACTTCTAGTTGCCTACATGTTTATGATCTCTTGTTTTTGTTGTAGCAATACTTGTAGAATTCGAGACAAATTCAGTCGTACCTACTTTTATAATTTCTATTAATAAAAAAAACTTCTGTGAGATGTATGTATGTTGAAAACTTTATCCAACAAACATGGATAAAGTTTAAAACTTGTTTGTTACTAGTATTATACAGAAATTGCAATAAAATAAACAATACTTATCTAAACTAGGACTGTATTTATAGGTGAGAACGCTATCAAATGAAACAAACTAAACAAAACGTATGAGTGATATGACATCTATAAGTTTTTTAGCGTTAAATCACATATATCTTTAATATAAAAATGTAATCTCATCTTATATATAAAAATGAATCGCAAAATGTGTTGGTAAGCGCATAACTCGAGAACGGCTGAACCAATTTCGATAATTCTTTTTTATTATATTCCTTGAAGTACGAGGATGGTTTTTATATAGAGAAAACGTAAAAATGTACCACGGGCGAAGCCGGGGCGGACCGCTAGTTTGTAAATAAAAATTTCGAAAGTAATGCACCATAAACATAATTCAACAAATTCTTATTTTTCAGATATCAGACAAAGATTTATCTCTCCTAGAAGAGCGTATAAAGCGCGCGACAAAAACACGCAGCGCGGAAGCGAGACGCTCTATGGTTGTCCCTCTCTCGGCGACTGGAAAGCCCATAATATTACAACAACAACAGATGCCTGAGGTACTTTCAATATGTTTATTAAATACTTTGTAAAAAAAAACACAAATATTCCAAAGGAATTATAATGATATTGTTAAAAATGACATTGAAAATATCAAAAAAGTATGAATCCGAATACCATCAAATATTTTTTTGTTATCAGTAAAGTAAGCCAAAATTTGTTACGATTTTATCGTATGGAAATTAGACAGGCGCTTACTGTTATCGTATCAATAATTATAAATGAATAACGTTGATAAAATTTGCATTAATATTATAAAATTCGCATCGTCTTATCGCGCATGCTAATCACATTATCAATACATTATAATTTCTTATTATCACAATTTATTATCATAAATGTAATCTCCACATTCTTAAAATCATTCGATACAAATATTTCTCAAATTACCTGTTCAACAAACACCGTAGAGATGTAACTCGCGTATATAACTACGTGCGTAAATCTTATTCGTACTCGCACGATTTTTTCATTACGAACTCGAGTTGTGATATAACAATTTTTGTCAACTCTAGGAAAATATATCATGATATATCATTAGTAGTATAATAAAACGTGGGCAGTCTGGAAGAGATCGCTAGTAAGCGATAAGGCCGCCTTATGTACCTACCATATTAATCCTCTTTGTATAATTGTAAATATTACTTGGTGTGATATATTAAATTGTTAAATAAATAAATAAACGTGTGTGATGGTGGGCTCTCAGGAAAACGAGCGTGTAATCACGGTGGAAACGACGCCGGGCGTGGACTATGAGGAGGAGGAACCGGATGAACCCCCCCCACCGCCAGTTCAGCAGTGAGTTGATTTTTGTGTAGAATAATGTTGTTTGTCTTATTTTATTTTGACAGAGATCGGAGTGAGGTTAATAAGAAGTTGTTAGTTATTTCTATGATATGTTATAGTTTATCTACACTTCTACACTAATATTATAAAGAGGAAAACTTTGTTTGTTTGTGTTAGGGGGAGTTTTGGGGTAAAAGATAAGATATGAGATTGGGATAAAGAGATATATTTATTTTTAACTGTAATGGGATGAGATGGTGAAGCTCCGCCCGGTACGGAGTCCGAATGCGAACTGAACTGTGTGTTAAAACTTAAAATAATAATTAATACAATATAATAAAATATGCACCACCGACGCATTGCATTCATACATGTACTTATTGTCTGTACGATTAGGTAATCGTACATGTTCCCGGGGGAGAAAAAGGTGAAGGTTAGTAACTTGATGAAAGATGAACTTAAAACTAACAAGGTGATATTACAATTTTGTGTCTATTTACTAAATGATTGTGTTAGTTATGATTACAAGATGAAGATACAATAATTATAAGATTAAGATACATTTGTTCTTTACGATAGGGTTACAAGATTATGTTACAATTGTTTTTTATAATAGCGTTACAGAGATTCACTTAAGTTGGGAAGCGAAAACACTCGAAAGATTTGGTTATGTTTATTTACGCGCACATCACACTCACTATTTCACTAACACTTATCACATAATCACTTTTCACTGGGGTTGGAGGTGGCCGGGCGGGGACCGCGACACTGGTCGCAGCCTCCACCGCCGGCTCTGCTGAAGCTCGTTGACGAAGCAATTGTTTCGTACGTTATTATTTCCACAAACAACCACAACAACCAGGATTCCAATTAACATATACTCATACAGCTCCAATATCAAATGAATCACACATAAATAAAATGTTATTATAATATTCCATTTCGCCGAACTCGTGCGCACGCTGTAATATTATAGCTTCGCATTGTGTTTAAAATATGTTCTCTTATCATGGTACATATTATTTTGAGATATGAATTCTATGTTTTCGAGGTTTTAATTTCTTCCTTATCATAGTCGGTAGATTCATTAATAGTATTTATATCATAGTATTTACGAAGGTAACAGTGATAGCTTAACAATAGATCGTTTCATAGTAAGATAGTAAGATAATTATAATCATCACATTATTTTATAATGTAATCTCATCTTGTAAAGGGATCAAAGATTTTCGATATTTCGGACAAAAATTGTCGCTTTGTAGGATTTGAGATCAATTCCGCCGTTAGCCCTTACTTAAATTGGCGCCATCTTAAAATTAGGATTTGAAGGTCATGTTGCAGATTAGGCGCTCTATACATGAGATCATTAAGGGTTAATCCATTTAAGGTTTTCTAGAATGCGTCGAACCACTCGCAAGGCTGTAGTTGATGACTCTGCGAGTAAGGTGCGCGGTAGGTGGCCACTGGGCCTTAAGTCGGCGTGCGACACACAGGGTATCATATGTCTGAGTTCTTTGTATTCCAATATGAATAGCTTATATTCGCGTGCTAATTGACGTTGTTTTATTAATTTGTTTTCTAATCGCATTTAAATTAGGCGATACATTTGAGATTTTGACGCACCCAATTTTTCTTCGAAATTTTCTTTAAAGGTCTTCCTGAGATAGATTTAAAGTAAGGTACATCCTTCATTTCCCATAACTGCTGGATGTTGCTATTTAAATTAAGATTACATGGATATATTCATTTTTACGGGGTATTTTTTAAAGTTGAGATTTGTGAGCACTGTTCTAGAAGCGCTCTCGTGTTAAGGTGAGATCCATCTGATACCTTGATAATTGCAGTAGCGGGTAATAGGTATTTCGCTGGGGTCACATGGAAGGGATACTAATGTGTTCATATTTTCTTGTTGCTGGCGTAAAGGTTTCGAATGAGCCCCGTGTAACCTTGAACGTGAGGCTTCCGGTGTCATATTTTGTGACGTGAAACATTCATGTAAAAGGGTATTATGATTTTTATTACATTGCTTACACAATATCTGTGAAAAGCATTTCATTCCTTTGTGGTAATGTAGGCAGTTGAGGCAAAGTTTCATGTTTTCAACCGTTTTTCTTCGCTCATAAGGATGCATTTGTAATAACGTCGGACATGTATAAAGGCGATGTTCGCTAGAATTGCATATCGGACACCGCTTGCGTTTTACATTTGTTATATTATTGGAATAAGTTACTTGCGAAATAGCATGATTTGTAGAATATGGGTTATTAAAACTCTGTTTAAATTTATTGTTATAACTTTTAGAAAAGGGTGATTGATTCTTGTAGTTTCTTAAATGTGTATGCTGATTGGATGGTTGATCAAATACTTTTGTTGTGTAGCTTTCATGCTTTTTTCGTGAGGTCTCTAGAGTCATAAACTTAGTTTCTAAATACTGTAGAAAATCTTTCAATACAGGAATTTCTCTTGGCGACTTTAAGGATTGCATATAATCATTGTATGTTTCTGTATCTAACTTTTGAGATAATATACAAACAAGAAAAGGGTCCCAAGATGATACGTTAATGCCAAGGTTTTCAATTGCATTAATGCTCTCATATGTTACATCATGAATCCGTTTAATATGTTGATACGACTGATATTGAATATTAGGGATATTTAAGAGATTATTAAGATGAGATGTAAAGATTAGTCGCTTATTATCGTAACGATGACTGAGAATATTCCAAGATATGAGATAATTGTCGGAGCTGATTTGGAGATGTTGTATCATTTTTTCAGGCTCGCCCTTAACTTTACTCTTAAGAAACTGTAACTTTTGTGCATTAGATAGTGACGGATTATTGTGAATAGTTTCCGTAAATAGATCTTTAAAGGAAACCCATTGCATGTAATTTCCTTCGAATGTAGGCAGCTCTACTTTTGGGGTTGATTTTTCTATATGAGATAGAGAATACATCTTTTTATTGATATCTGTTTTTAACTTATAGTAATGTTTTTCATAATTAGTAAATTGTTCTTCATATTCTGTGTTCGTTCCGCTCAATTCGTTTTCTAATTCCCAATGCAAGGTATCAATTGCCGACCAGCGGATTTGCAAGGACTTTAGGATATCCTCAAATTCCCACTTTTCCGATATAAGATCAAGATTTATGTTTGAAACAGTTCGCAAAAAAGCCTTAAAATTAGTTGTTTGTTTTTTCATAAGCTCTTCCGTTTTATTCATATTAGAGATATTGTTGGGAGGTTTTTCTTGATATTCATGAGAGGTTGACGGGGTTTGAAAGGTTGGAGGTTGTAATTCAGGGTTTTCTAAAGATTTATAATTTTGCAAGGCTGTCTTTATGTTATTGTATTTTTTCTTAATTTGATCATATCTATTGAATGCAAAATACTCATGAGAGTGATCGTTAAAAGATAGAAGTATCATATGGTTGTTGTGGAAGTCTACAAAATATTGTTCTAGCGTTTCTAGTCTTCGTCGTATATAATCGGAAGTCTTTCGCTCCGCTCCATCCTTTTTAAAGTTTATATGTAGCTTATCCAATGCATCTATTAATTGCTCTTGGGTAGCTAAAATATCCTCCATCGACATGTTTCAAAATAAGAGATAAAATAAGAAACCTTACTTGGTTAGCTTCAAGTTACGCTTACGCCGCGCCGAGATGTGAATTATTCCGTCGATGTGTAGAGATGCGATGCCTTTCCAGGGCACCAATGTTGAGATATGAAGATGTGTGGTGCCTTCCTAAAGCACCGAGGTTGAGGTGTGGTGTCCCCCCAAGACACCAGGGTAGAGATGTGAAGATATGTGTGGTGCCTTCCCAAAGCACCGAGGTCGCTATGTGATCACGGAAACCAGAACCACGCACACAAACACAGCACAAAATTTATGCACACTTTTTGTCCCGGTCCCGCAATTCACCGTTTGCTCGAAGGACCAATGTTAGGGGGAGTTTTGGGGTAAAAGATAAGATATGAGATTGGGATAAAGAGATATATTTATTTTTAACTGTAATGGGATGAGATGGTGAAGCTCCGCCCGGTACGGAGTCCGAATGCGAACTGAACTGTGTGTTAAAACTTAAAATAATAATTAATACAATATAATAAAATATGCACCACCGACGCATTGCATTCATACATGTACTTATTGTCTGTACGATTAGGTAATCGTACAGTTTGTTTGATTGTAATGAATAGGCTCATAAACTACTGCACCGATTTTAAAAATTCTTTCACCATTCGAAAGCTACATTATCCACGAGTAATATAGGATAGGTTTTATCCCGGAAATTCCACGGGAACGGGAACTATGCGAGTTTTTCTTTGAAACCGCGGGTGGAGCCGCCGGCGGAAAGCTGGTGTATAATAAAAATAAAAAAAATGTTTAGTAAGACTACTAAGTACGGCCCAATATATTTTTGTGAAACTTTACAGTACGGCTCAATATATTTTTGTGAAGATTAGAAAATTTACATACATAAACAATTTTTGATAATAAATTTGTGTAATGTCCACAACTAAAGCGCGGTGTCCAGGGAACAAGAGGTGCGCACGGTGACGGGCCCGTTCGGGCTGGACCCCGAGCTGATCGCGCGGCTGGACGCGGCCGTGCCGGTGGTGCGCCGCCCCAACCTGCCCGACCTCGACCTCAAGTTCCTGGACGAACCCGTGCGTGCGATCTCTGCGCCGCACCGACCGAGGTATGCATGTACATACATACATACACGTATATACGTACACGTACATGCAGACTATACACCGATACCGATACATAAATACATACAATATACAGACTGATAGACTGATATACTCCGATACACTGCATCGTCACATCGCACATACAGACTATACACATACATATTATATACATATACTATTAGTCAGTTCTTTAAAGAAACGAATCTTCAATGGCGGCGCTTATCATTCCCTCTCGCTCACACACGGCCGTACGGTATGCAAAAAAAAATGGAAAAATAAAATCACTAAAATGTATTTGATTTTCCCTATAAGTAATAGTTTTTATCATAAATTTACAATGACAATTATGCATTTGCGAAAGTAAATAATGTTTTCTTGGAATTTGACAAAATATGTTCTTTGGGAAAAGTTGTTCAGTTTTATGGGCTTATTACAAGTATTATGGGGATTTTATTACATTCTGTATACGTAAATATGATAATTCATATAAATACACAAATACAATAACAAAAAAGTTTGTCAACAAACAATTTGAAATAATTAATAAAATAATTATCAATTTACGTTATTTTTATTTTCTTTTTTGCTGATCCTACCATCTGTCAAAGTCAGCTTTGGCCGCCATTGAAGATTCGTTTCTTTATTGAACTAGCTAATATACTGATATACTCCCATACACCGCGCTGTAATACCGCACTACCCATATAACATAGATAAAGGTACACCACACCGGTACACTACTAACTGCAACTTTACAAGGCAGCGCTATATCGCAATCTAACAACACCCAGTCGCTCTATACAACTATACTGCGACATTCTACTGCTACACGGCAACTCACCATCATACTATCATATCGCAATATTACCATCTTACATTATGTATACTGTCATATTATATATCATTACTGCTTTACTTTTGCGCATTGTGCACTAATAAACTACTACACTTTGCACAATCACATAGTTCACACTGTATACTAGCATAACATAATATATAAAAATCTCGAGTCGCGATGTTTGAAGAAAAACGGCTCGACCGATTGTTATTAAAATTTTTTGTGCATATCGTTTCTTATAGTAATTTTCTATTCCAGTTCAATGGTGGCACTATCACCCCCCCGCGCAACGGCGCCGCATCCTTTAGTGTCGGCGCAACCAGTGCCCGCCTCTGTGGATGACTCGCAGCTGGCTGACACCATACACTCTATAGCTAGTCCTGATTTGAATGTGAGTGCTATTTTGGATAAAAATAATATTTTCTCGATGATTTATGCTTGGTTATAGTTGTGTATAGAAAATAGTTTTATAGGTTACCGAAAAATTTCATTTAAAAAAAAATTTAAAACTAATAACTAATAAGTTTGTATAGAAATGTGGACTTTATTATTTTTCTTATGGGTAGATAGAGAAAAGTAAGTAAAAATAAGTAGTTCATTTGCGAGAGGCTTGGTTTTTTTTATATGTTGTGTTTTTTAATAATAGAACATGTGCAGATAATTGTGAATTTTAGAACTTTTTGAAAGCATGTATGACTGTATACAAATAAAATGTTTGTTCGTCCACCAGGCGGCAATTCGTGCGCTGTCCCTGATATCCGGCGCGCTGGTATCCGGTCGGGGCGCAGCACTGGCAGCCCACGAGGCGCGGCTGGTAGCAGCGGTGGCGGCGCAGCTGCGGCGCCTGCGCACCGCGCCGCCCGACGCGAGCGCGCTGCCCGCCTACAAGTACCTGGCTGGGGCGCTCACCACGGTGCGTGCACACACACACACATACAGATGGACGAGTAAATAGTTAACGTGGGGATGTAACGATACCGATACCGATATATCGGCCGATATAATCGACAGACCGATATATCGGTTTCACCGATTATAAAACAACCGATATCGAAATCAAACAATTCAAAAAGCGCGCCGAATGAACGAGGCGGGAGGACACTTTGTTTTCTGAACATAAATCTACCAACAGTAAACTTTGATTACTGATTTATGTAATACTTTTATTGACTTTGTAAAATGATGATACTAAAATAATGCTTTCTTTGTTTTTTGATTTGACATTTGTATTTAAAAAAATACGATTTATAGTGAAGTTTCTGTTGGTGTAGGTAACTTTTATGCATAATAAGTGCATAATTCATTACCTGTTTATCAACCAAGCCATCGATATCGGCATCGGTATCGCCGATTATTAAATACAAATATCGGTATCGTATCGGAAAAATCATGTATCGTTACATCACTAGTTTAACGATACACCGGAAAATAATTATGGCGTACTGTACACACACACATAGATAGTTGGACGAGACAATAGTTTGACAAGACACCGTGATATGGCCACACATAACTATATAAAATAAAAAAAAGCTAATAATATGTGTGTACGATGCATATTTACGTAAGCGGAGTTGTAGTTCTACAAGACACCAGCCAAAAACACCGATTATCAATACATTAATATATGCGTGTCACAGATAACTAATGTGTAATGTGAAGTTCTAGGAGACAACGAGCCAAGACACCAGTTACCATTACATTCCATATTCATTAAGTAACATGTGTCATATGTTACACAGTTCTACGAAACAGCCGGTTGCGGCGGCTCCGTAGGCGAAGCAGCCCTCCGCGCGCTAATCGGCGAGCTGCTGCTGCTGCTCGGCGCTGCTCCAGCCCGGCCCGCGCCCGACGCGGAGCGGCTCGTGCGCATACTGAACAACGTGTGCGTGCGCGTGCTCGAGCACTCGCCCAGGACGCCGTTGCTATGGTAACTGTAGAGATTGTCTAATCTAAAAATGAACGCCCCTCCACTGTGTTTACGCTCACATTCAAAGTACGTGTATAGACGCAATACACACAAATTGGTCTGCCTCATTGGTCGTTCAGTCCTCCAGTCCTGTCCATGCCCGAACGACAGGACCAGTTGGCCAACTAGTGCATAAATGACGCGATGCACGACAGAACGGACGTGTCATTCCGTACATAGCGCACTCTCCCCGCCATACAATGCTAGGCACCTGAACTGATCGCCCGATTAGTTGACAAATCAGTGCGCGAAAGTCAAAGTTTGCAGTAGAATCGCCGCGCGCACACATATAAAAGTGGTTCAATAATTATTTGTCCTCACACATTGAAACAATTAAGTTTAGTGGAAGGGCGTTCATTTTTAGATTAGACAATCTCTACATGCTTTACTGGTGGCTTTACATCTTAGATTGTTCATTTTTACTTACCTCTGCATTACGTTTGTTATTTCAGAGCTTTTTTTAGTTTAGACATAAGTAATATTAAGATCAATATTGGGAGAAGCCTCTGGCTCCTGAGACATGATATTAAACTAGTTCGAGAGCCGAAAGATTCATTATTTTTACCTGTATTATTTTGTGTCAATAAACATTTTTATTATTTATTTATTATTTTGTATGTGGAATAGCGAAACTTACTTAAATATTAACTTCAAGTATGGTAGTCAAATGGGCGTGTTAATTTTGGAAAATTATTGATTAGAATTTTAAAATTATTGATTTTGAATTACATAGTAATAAATACTAATGTTCATGAAAATTCTACGTTCGTCAGATTCCTCCTTTTTAATATCAATACATTATACATTATTTTTTACATTCACTTATTATGTGCTATAGCTCCACCCAATAGAGTATTATAATATACATACTAGCTTTCCGCCCGCGGCTTCGCCCGCGTTTTCAAAGAAAAACACGTTCCCGTAGGATTTCCGGGATAAAACCTATCTTATGTCCTTTCTCGGGTATCAAAATATCTCTATACCAAATTTCATGCAAATTGGTTCAGTAGTTAAGGCGTGATTGAGTAACAGACAGACAGACAGAGTTACTTTCGCATTTATAATATTAGTATGGATTGTAAATAACCAAACATTTTTTTTTTCATTTCACAGCGCAATAGTTTCTCTCCTACACGACTCGATAGTTGAATCCGACCCAGCCTACCCCAGATATCAAGATCTACTGCTCAAATGTTTCTGGAAAACTCTTAAAATGATATCTTCATGGGAAGTCAATTCGATAGACTATGACGCAGTACTATACAAGATACACTTGTTCTATAAGGCATATCCGAATAGCTATTGGAAGAAGAATCCGGAAATTAGTGATACGCCGTACAGGTAAGATTTATTTATTTATTTTCTATTATATCTTTGTCCTTTTCTAACAAACTGCATATGTAACTTGTTTCCTTTTGACACAAAATATAAAAAAGGCTTATGTTTCTTGCTAAAATATTTATTTGAAGTCTTTTGGTTTTTGAATATATTTTTTAAAATATATACAGTTGTTTTTGAGTTTATTTGTTACATACCAAAATTACAAATCTTGCCACTTTAAAATATTAGTGTAGTTCTATGTCACAATGCTTGTGTCTAATGTTTAATGTTTTAGTTGTTCTGTTTGAGATTCCCAAACACTGTTATATCCCTATTTAATCAAAAGGACTATTTCTTATTTTATTTGACACTAACAATGTATTATACGTCCATAGGACGGTAAAAACCCTAGTGCACACTCTTGTGAAGATGAAAGGCGCGTCCATCACCAATCATCTCACACAGATACCAGATGTTAACGAGTCCGACCTGTATCCATATTTGCACAAAGTTTTGAAGGTATGTTTTAAGATGAATACTGTCGAAATTGATTTTATTTTCTGTAAAGAAAATGAGGGCAATTAATCAAAAATTGTCTGAAGTAAATTTCTGCCTACGCGTCTATTGGGCAGAGTTTCTAATGAGCGTATGCAAAGATTTTTGAAGATTACTACAACGAAATAAGATGTTAATTCGGATTAATGTTTTAATATTTCGCCTTTTTATGAATGTACGTCGGTACGTCAAAGAATGAATACAGAAAAGTTATTTTAGATTTCATTTCATAAATATTCAACTTATATTCTATTGGTAAGTTCAAGAAATAAATAATAAGTAATACATTCATTTCAGCAACTAAAATTAGACGAGAAAAAAGACGCACCTCCAGACAATATGAACGGCAGCCTTCAAAGCCTGGGAATGGGTGTAACGAACACTGCCCTTACTTCTGGAAGACTACCACGGGCATTGCATGAAGAATTAGCGCTTATTCTGAAAAGGATCGGCTCTAAGGAACATAATAGGGAGGCGCTTGCGCAGCTGTATGATTTGAGAGTGAGTTTTTGTGTGTGTATTGGTCTAGGAAATTATGGTGCATTTTGTATTGTTTTAACTGTGTTAGGAGGAGCTTAGGTTGCTTTACTTTTTTAAAACCATTAAATATGGATATATTTGGTACGATAAACAATATTTAATTGATTCATTATTTCAAATAACTTAATTAAAGGTTATATTTACTTTGTAGTGTGTAATAACAGGTGTTATAAAGGTTTTATACCTCTTGTGTATGTTATATGTTACTTATCTAAGTGTTTTGCGAAAGATTTTTACAATGTAAAAAATGCCACATTTGTGACTCATTACTTAAGATAAATTTTTCATGTTATCCTTTCATCAGTAGATATAAAACATTATTATTTGCCCACAGGAGCGTCACCCGGAAGTAGATATCTGGACGTTCATGGCGGGCTCCTCGTTCTACTTCCGTAACTATGTCGAGTGCGGTCTACGAGAAGTGGCCGAGCAGCGTAAAATGCGGGCACACCCTGTATACAAGCCCGATATTAAGGCGGAGCATATTGGTATGATATTTTGTGACTACCCGCAATTTTTGAAGTGAAAACTTCTTTAGCGGCGTTGAGCACTTTTTCTGTAATGGGTATACAATCTTAAACTCGCGTCAGGACACGTGACCTGATCGAAAAAGCGTAAGACGGATACCATTCCAAAATATCAAACATGCTCAACGTTAATAATCAAGTTTTCACTTCTGCCGGCACTCCCGGAGTGCAACCCGTCTTTTTTCTTGTTAGTTTTTGTATGTGTTGGTTGGAACTACCGTCAAGAGTGTAAAAAAACAATTTAAGAGATTTTTCATTATAAGAAATTAATCAATTCTTCAACTACCTTCTCTATCTAAAGTATATTCTGTGCTTTCTAATTAAAATATGTATAGGAAATATTTGAGTTTCCATCTTTAAGATGATCTTGATTACGAACACTAGTTGTAGTAGCGTAAGTTTCTTGCGTGAACGATAATCTAAAAAAAATATGTTTATTATATTTGATTATTTTGAAGGCATTTTGCAACTTTCATTTTCAGATGTTAGCAACGAAAACGATGAAAAATCACACGTCGACTTTTTAGAGAGATTGCGAGCTTTGCAGGTAATGTGGATTTAAAATTACATTCTACAATTTTAATAGCATATATTTGAAAAAAACCGGTTGTAGCTGGTAATTATTAACTTTTGTACTAAGATTCATGAAACATACTTGAAAAGTGATATTAATAGACATCCGGACGATTTTCAACAGTAAGATTATAAATTTTCTTTCTCATTAGGTTAAAGCTGGCCTCAAAATGGATTCGAACCCATCATCTCAACCCAGAACACCGGTGAACGACAATCGAGTGCTTACAGACTCTATCAATGACAACACCTTGCCAAGAACTCATAGTATCGATCCACAATTAGAGGTAAAATTATTAAGTTTATTGTATAAATAAAATAATATTTATAAATAGCTTGTGTAAGAGTAAAGATATTGAGAATTACCAGTGTACATACAAAATGTAAAATAAAAGTAAATCGACGTACTTTCAAAGGGTATTCCAATCAAAATCAGCTGTATCACTTTAATAGATTTTGCAAAGAATAGATCGAAAAAAAGTCTAATTCAACTATTTCTTCTTACAGTTTAATTTCACGTAAAGCGACAAATTCATGTAATTCTAAAAAACAATGCTTATAAAATAAAACAACAACAACTTAGTTTACAACTTGTTACGATTAACAACTTAAAAGAACTAACTAGGAAATTAATTTGTATAAATAAATTTGAATTTATTTTCCAGCTACATTCAACACAGTCGGTATCACAAAAGAACGAAGCGGCGGTAGATGCTCTACGACTCAAACTGCAACAAATCAAAAGCTCGTCCAAGAGATAGGCATTCATCTTTACCACACGGCATCTATTTGTATACTTATGTGCGGAATACGTTTATATTATGTCGAATAGACTGCGACATGACAAATTGTGTCGATTTACGTTTTATTTCGTCCAAAATCTGGCTGACTATCAGGACATTATGGAAATATTAATCATGTGTGACTTATAACTCTTATAAGTCTAGGTCAGGCTATATTAGGGTCATATTAAAAAGTCATGAGATCTTTTCTGTCTATAAGTTCATGCTTTAAAGGAGAATCGACACAACATAATGTATTCGCAGTATTATTGGCAGTCTATTTGTCTATCAACGTACGCACGACTCTATTGAGCTATCTATGCACGAATTTTATCATTCCCGTCATAACATTGTATAACACACTATTAATTATTAATTTGAGTATATTTAAATTTGTTTCATTAACAATGTCTATGAATTTTTTGCGAAAATATGTAAACGAAGCGTGTTATTTTTTTTTTTGAACTCAAGTCTTCATAACGCAAAAGAGGATTTTAAATTAAGGTTGCTTCTATTTCAGGTTTGGAACCATTACTATAGCATTATTCCAAGCTTTTTAGTTCCTAACGCTATAATATGACGTCCATTAACCCCTTAGTATATCATGACAATATAAATGTCCTTGCAGGGTAAGTGGGGTTGAAATTGATACAATTGGCACATTTCTTGCCGGTTACTGTGGCATTCGTGTTTGAGGAATTTCCGCAATGTGTTAATTTTTCATGACTCCACCGTTTTTGAACATGCTTTTGATTGCAGTGATGTTATTATATAGATTTGGATGATCAAATTCATTCATGGCTTGTCATTAATCTGTTGAAAATATATGGAAATGTCGAAAAGTATATTTAAAAAGTGGAGTCATTTTCACTCGTTTTTGCACGTGTGTCTTAATCCCTTTGCCCCATGTTTGATATTATGTATGTTTCGATGTAGGTAATGTGTAATTGAAACTAGTTGAAGTCGTATAAACATTGAAATGTGAAAAAAAATCATGTACCATTACCATGTAGAGAATAGTACATTAATTATAAATGATAATCCATGTAGTAATGTAGTGTGAATTGTCTTATTTTTGTATAATGTCAATGTAGTCTTCAATGTATTGAAAACTTCGATTGACATTTTGTATTTTATGTTTAATTTTAGTTGTTTTCTCAAACGTTACTGTCAAACTGATTATAGGGCAATGAATTTGTGATTTAGATTTTAAGAGCGGCTGTATGGACAAAATTTTTAAGTCAACCAATCAAATATATAACACTTACTCTAATATTGGGAATATAAATGTTAAAAAGTGCCTATTGAGTTTACATGTTCGTTTGACACAGTGGAACAAAATGTCCATACACATTTATCCATGACTTCAAGCAGTTTGATAGTAACTCACTTTATATCCTATGTTGGACTGTCGAACGATTATAAGACTGGTATCGAGGCATCATTTCGAGGAATACTCATATGTTCTTGTTTTTAAGTAGCAGTCATCCAGTAGGTTTGTTAGTAAACTTTGTAGCTGCGATGAGGCATTTTCCATTTAGTTCTAACCCATCCATCGCCCATTAATCGAACAAAACATTCCTACATTGGCTTACACACTCAGTATGAAAACGACAGTGCAATTGTTTTTAGTATTAGCATTCACCTACCACTGTGTTTCCAAGTTTATGTTGGCAGTTATGACATACAATTACGGATTTTAAGATTTTATATAATATGAATTATTTAATGTTTCGATATGACATGTTCTTGTTTGTCAGAAAAGTTACGAGTGTTTGAAATTATTAATCTTTGACTGATTTTTCACTATTTTATTGTCGATAATGTTAGTGTTGTATTTGATTTTGAAATAGTTTACAGTTCTTTATGTTAACAATTGAGAAATTGGTATTGTTTATCCTTTTCAATAAGGCCTAATGTTAATCATGAAAACGCTTTCAAATTTCCTAAACATCCATATTTAGGCAAGTCTAAAAGAAAATAATAACAGAGCAATTATTATTATTGTATTAAGAAATAGCCCAGAATAGAAAGTAATGGTTCAATAGAATATCAACGATTAGTAAAGAAGAGAAATGAGATATAAAATAAATTTAGAGCCATATATTTGTAACATTGTGCATTTCTTTAAAACAGAATCTGTGAAATTAAAAAATATTAGTAAGTACGTGTTTATTTTTAATAACATAATATTTTGCATTGATGTCATAAGTAAGCGCTTTTTTACGAACCTACTAAATAATAATTGTGAGCATTTATTTATTTTATGTAAATTAATAAATCATGATGTAATATTAATAAAGTTCATACAACACTTATTTTGTTGTTTTATTTATTTATTTTTTTATAAAAGAAGCCAATTATATTTATTTAAAAATATTTACCTTATCGAATATTGATTATTGCATTCAATGTTTATTTTCGGTAAAGGTAAACCAGAATCTGATGGCAATTAGGGAAATCAAAATTTTGAGTGTGCAACCCTAGGGAAAATGGACTGAACGATCTTGATACTGCTTATTTTTTATTTTGTCCTCGATATCATTATACCTGGCTCGGCGAATGATGATCCCTATGACAGTTCTTCTTAATGATTGCTCGTATGATGGGTCGTGTCGATACTTTACTGTTTTATAGGCAAAGGCGTGGTTTGCATTCAGCCACGTCGGTAAACATGTTTTTACAATTATTATAAACTTAATTTTGAACTAAAATTTTTAACGTCTATTATGTTGTTATGTATTAATTTAAGTTTTTTAGCATAGATTAAGTAGGTAAGTAAAACGAAAGTTTTTTAATATTCTTGAGTATACAATTGTTGTATGCTGTGATCTTCTGTTCCATTCAATAGTGAATGAACTAAAGCTTAAGCATGGAAAAAATATGAACTCGTTTCAATTATCGAAATTTGTTTATCGATACTTTCCGCACTATTCGATAAATGCCAACGATGTAAGTTTTGTAGGACGTAAACGTAAAGTCAGATTGATATAATTTCTCGTACATGTTAAGAATTTTTATAATTCCAACAGAATATCATTATAATGGCATAAAGCTACGTAAACATTAATAAATGATATTTTTAGACGCCTCCAATACGTTTCTAATTTAATGGTGACTTAATATTATGAAGGTACATACTTACACATATTACTTTTTTATAGGTAATACATATTAAATGTATTTACACGTACCTATATTTGTATATTTCATTATCATTATGTCATGTAATAATATAGATGTAATGATATTGCAGATCAAAACTAGATTGTTTATATTTTTTTAAAAGTGAAACTTTTATTACATCGTCTCAAACTTTTTGGTCTGTGCTCGACATCGACATGCGCTACACAAAGCAGTGTTCGGAACCGTTCGAACAGTTTCACTTTTACCGTGGTTTCATAAAACCACACAACATTTTTTTTATAAAATAAAACAATAATAAAATAAAATCATGTTTATTTTCGTAAGTATTAACGGATAGACACATTATAAAATTAACTTGGACGGCTTGGACTTGACAAATAGCCGTATTGGAAACTCCTGTAATAAGTTTTCATAAAATTATATTGTAATCAACAAACAATATTATAGTTACCTACTTATAATATTTTTAATTTAAAGTATCAAAACGGGTAAGTCCAATTTACCAATAAAATCTTCAAAATTGAAAATTGTGATGTGTTTGACCCTTCTTTATGGGATATTTTCTCTATACACATTATAAATAACACCTCTTGCTTCTGATCGCAGCGGCATTTTCAACATTTTCGAAGATTTTTTAGACAAAATCCTAAAAAAAATTATTCATCAACTGCGAAGAAACAAATAATTTGACAACCAACTTGAAAGTTGCCACATGAAAATCTTTTATTTCTTAAATATAAATATGCCATCAGATTCTGGTAGACCTATAGACTGCAAGCTGAAGTAACTATACATTTTCCTTTTTCTCCATCGTTCATCGTTCGGAATACAATCTCGTTCTCAATTTTCTTAGAGTTACTTATTATTATTGTACTTTTTCTCAGTAATTCAATTAATACCTGAACTTCAATAATGAAATTGTTTTTTAATGAGATGATAAGTAGGAATCTCCCACGAATCTCCCTAAACGTAATTTATTTTTCTTATCTGGCAAGAAATTGTTAAGGTCAAAGTTCATTAGCAAAAGCGGCAAAAGCTGACCTTGTGTCATAGACAATAAAAACAAAATATATTATGTACATTTGGTTTCAAAAAAGTTTTATTTTTATAATCCCACGCAAATTGTACAACTTTTAATAATTATTATCAACTTTTGGCCTATGAATAATTTGTAATATTGTAATTATATGAGTCGTTAAAAAAAATCATTGTATCATTACAATTTTTACAAATTTAAAATAAAATGGCTTCCAAAAGCTTACATCGCTACATATTTTAATCATATTAACGAAGTATTAACGGTTCAAATGATATTATATAAAAATGTGTAAAAATCTAAGGTAAAAATCTTTAAACAATGCGCAATGGCAGAAATGGCAACACAACTAAAACAAGGAAACCAAAGACAAGGTGAAAGAAACCGAATGAAAGTTCGCTTTCCGCCACATGTCCGCCATATCTACTACATTTTCTTCTAATACTGACGTTCAATATTATTTCGTATTAGATAGAAGTGTTGTGTAATATTTTGTTGTTAATTTAATTAATTTTTAGTTTATAATAGTCACGGTGAGTTAAATTTAAAGTGTTAATATCCATTAAAAGCATTTTTAATTAAAAAATGTTTTAACCGCGGTGTCTTCGAGATTGTGTCAATGTTTAAAATTATTTTGTTATCTTATAATTCCCTAAAATCATACGACAAAATAAATCAAATAATAAGGAAATATTGTTTTGGATGTAGCGTATATGTGCAACTTATTTGACAACTCGTTTTACATTGTAACATACGGAATATATTTCTCTCCAGACCCTGGATACACGAAGTGAGGATGGAGTCGCCGAGAAAATTTAATGACTGTTATTTCTATTATTATTCTACTTGCACTAAGGTATGGTTAATTTTGTTTATAAACAGTAAAAGTTTTTATATAAATGGTGTTTTATCGTTTACATAACGTCATACCGACTGTGTACCGTGTAAAATAATTTAATCGTTCGTTTTATTTTCGTATTTAACGACCGCGATAAAACATGAAATTCATTAAATTTTTCCAAGAATTTTTTATAACATAGCTTTTGGTTGATTGTTAATTTTAATATAAATTCTGATAGAAGAATTATTTAACAGGGTGATAACTGTGTGTTTCGCCATGAGCCTTCGGCCCTTGGATGCGAAACTATGTGCACAGCTTGGCAGCAGGGCAAGTGTCTAGATAAACACTGTAAACTCCGTCACATGGAACTAAGGGTAAGTGATAGGCTTACATTTAGCTTTAAATTGTTGTGAAATGTTATTACAAGTTGAATTCTGGATTATAACAACTAATTGTGATACTCAATTCTTGTATTATTTTGTCTAGCTACAGCTTATTTATACATTTATGTACACTTTATTTTTTGTTTCAAATAAACAATTGTTGAATTTGAATTTATCTTTATAAATTGATTGGTATTACAGAAAAACCGTAAGCAAATCCCCTGTTACTGGGAGAACCAGCCAGGGGGCTGCCGCAAGAAGCACTGCCCATTTATGCACAAGAATCCAGATGCTCGCACTGATGGCATAGCTCCGAGCCAGCCAATACCTGTTGCTTCTGTATGTATTCTATTTTCTCTATGTTTCTTAAATCTATGATTATAATGTTGTTATGTTTGTTCTTAACCCATTAAGCCCCAAACGGCCAGATCCGGCCGCAACACAATAGATTTTCTATTGTGTCTGTGATTCCGGGGCCTGATGGATTAATCAGAAATGTTATCTTATAATATTGTTTCTTACTTAAATATTTAGTCACATCCAGATATTTGGCAAAAATATATTTATACAAAACGGCTATCTATAATGCCTAATATACAAAGAAAATAAATACAACTTTGTATAGACAACAAAAATTTTATAAAGAAGTTTTGTATTACAATAAAACTTAGTATAGATCAATCTCATCAAATTAATATTTTTTTAAACTATATAAAAAAGGTCAAAGAAACAAAATTACTTATGATACAACTTAATAATAAAAAAAAAGACGGGTTGCACTCCGGGAGTGCCGGCAGAAGTGAAAACTTGATTATTAACGTTCAGCATGTTTAATATTTTGGAATGGTATCCGTCTTACGCATGGAATATAAGGGCTAAAAAAAATCCGTCTTACGCTTTTTCGATCAGGCCACGTGTCCTGACGCGAGTTTAGGATTTTATACCCAACGCCGCTAAAGAAGTTTTCACTTCAACAATTATGTGAATATGTATTCCTGTACAATATTGCAGAGCCCCGCAACCAGCAGCATACCAGAAGCGAGTGCAGAGCAGGCCCTCACCGGTGTGCCGACACCCAATGTGCCCCCACCAGCCGCTGTTCCCTTGCTGTGGCAGCAACAGCGCCAAGGTATAGGTCTTATTTTTGATGTGAGAGTATGACCAATAAAAGAATAGAGGGTCATTTATAAACTACTAGCTTTCCACCCGCAGCTTCGCCCGCGCAGTCAAAGCAAAACCCGCATAGTTCCCGTTCCCGTGGGATTTCCGGGATTGCGTCATTTTCTATTGAGTAACAGACAGACAGACAGAGTTACTTTCGCATTTATAATATTAGTATGGATGTTTAATTATGTTTGACAATTTCTAATATTAACTTAGAGGGGTAGATAACATTTCTCAAACTCATTTTTCAGAATGTTTTTATCTATACACCAATTGACAATAGATTTACATATAAAAATACCATTAATTTCATCATAGATTAGATTAAAATTAACTTCTAATCAAGATCTAATTTTTTCCTCAATTTATTATACATTTAAAAATCTAAGAAATCAGTAATGCTTAGGACATATATTTTTCGTTTTGTAGCATCACTAATTTTTATTGCATTACTATAACATTTCCAGCTCAAAATCTAAATTTCAAGATAACAATAAATCTTCTGTTTTTCGCAATATTATCACTCAGCATCGCTAATAGACTATAATACGCCTATGCCTCCAATACTACTAATATACACTTTCCATATGATCACTCCTTCCTGACCGCTTCCTTGGTACAGTGGTTGACGCGTGAGCGTAGAACCGAGGGGTCCTGGGTTCGATTCCCGGTGGAGATGAAGAAAAAAAAAATTCTCGGTCTGGCAGGACACAGAAGGCTGATCGCCTACTTGTCCCTAAAGGAAATGGATCAGTGAAACAGATGTATGCATAATGCATAATATCTGCCCCTTACCCCACTAGGGGACACGGGACTTCACTATATGATCACTCCGGCAGTACTAACACACCACTTCCCGCATTCCAGTGGTGCTCGACTCGGCGATCCTCGGCGTGCTGCCCGCGTCCACGGAGCTCCTGGGCGGGCGGCGCGTGGTGGCCCACGCCCACACGCACGCCCACGCGCACCCGCACGCCCACGCGCACGCGCACGCCCACGCCCACGAGCCGTACGCCCCCCACGCGCCGCTGCCCGTCGACCCGCTCGTGGTCAACTTCGAGGAAGGTATGCGCCTGTATTGAACGCGCCGAACGCCCTTGGACCGTGGATATTGTGCGCTGTGTAAGCGGTACGTGAGCGGTTCCTTTGTTTAGTGGAGCTCCCTGTGTTGCTATGGTAACGGTAGATGATTGAGATGTAAACCGTTGATAATTAAATGTGCGAAAATAAAGATTGAAATGATTCAATCTATATTATTATGAGTCAAGAGGGAATTCCATGTTAACAAACAGCATAATACAGAGCTAGTCGAATTTTGTAATACTATGAAGTGTTGTAGAAATGAGGAACCGCTTACTTGAGAGAGTTGTCCAAGGGCGCAAATATACTATTTGAAGTGAAAAACTCATTTAGATACATTCTATTCAGACGGTTTTCAGTATAAATTATCTGTAGTAGTAATAAAATAAGACATTACATATTGTGTAAACGTATAAATATGTAGGAGTTTTCAGATATTATTTTTTCTGTAACTTGAAACTTTATCTGGCGGACATTTTAAATGTTTTGAGTGAATCGATAACTCCTCAATATTTATATGAGTGAGCGAATCAAAAATATATTGTTTGTTAAATTCGCTCACACCTAAATGACACTGCATAGTTTTTAATTGTGGCGGAAATGTGATATATTCTGTCTTTTATACATTTTGGTTTAACTTTAATCCATTATAATACCTGATGTGAAGAAAAATTGACACAAGTCGTAAAAATCTTCTGCATTAAAGATATTTGTAGATGAATTAGGGAATCATTTTATTTATGAAAAGGCACTATGTCAAAACTACAAAGAATATGTACTCCATAATATATTTGGCCGAGCTGAAGTTAGGCGCGAATCGATGTAGAAAGTAAAATATTCACTACAACGAAAAATATTCTCTATACCACAGTAATAAGAACTACCGATATAATGCAAGATAACACTAATGCCAACTATAAAACATATGAAACATCGACATTATTTTGTAAAAGTAATATGTAGGAAAGAACATTGCTGCATATAGACTATAATATATCTCGCTATAATATAGTCTATAATATAGTAGTAGTATTGTAGACTATAATATAGTCGCTACGCCAAAAAAAATTTTTACGTGAAAAAGAAGGAACTTCAGTTCGGTCAATTAGGTTTGGATATTACGGTATTTATACAAAAATAACGAGGAAAAATGGCAGTATGGAAACACTCTGTTACAGAAAATTTAAAGTATAGATAGGTGATGATTGAATTATTTGGAAAGCAATATGAGTATCAACTGTTTGGTTGTAATGCTAAATCCTGGATGATTTAGAAAAAAAATAGGGAAACTATACTAGTTTGTTTTTTATAAAGGTTGTTAGGCGAAAGTTAAATGAATTAGATTAGAAAGGAAAAGAGAGACGAAGTAGAAGTTTTAGTGTCAAAGGGCTTTGGATAATGTAATATATAACAGGCCATTTTTTAGCTCATCCTTAAGAAGGCAGAATTTGTCACTTGCCATTCATAAGCTGATGAATTCACGTATATTTAGAGATAATATTTATTTTCACACGTTATATTATTTTAGTTTCTTTAAATATATTTTTTTCATAGATTATAAAATAAGTGTGCAAAGTTTATTTCTTATATATTACATACATTAGTAAATGTATTCAAAGGATTTTTATTTTAGGGCAAATTTGATATTATATTAGGCGTTTATGCAGTGTGTCCTTCATGAATTTAAAAATGAAATTAATTGTTTTAAACTAAAATAAAATTTAAATTTTGAAATATGAACTAAAGATATTTAAATGTATTGAAAATAAAATTGTTGGGTTGTGGTCACTTCCATTTTTGGACACACTGTATCAAACTGCATATACAACAACTGAAGTTATGTCTAGAGAGAATAGTTGTATTATTTTTATGAAGCCAGAAGCGGCAGAGTTTTGTTTATTTCTTAGATTTTATTTTATAAATTTTCACTATATTTATAACCTATAGACTATTTTTAGCTCTCTGAGTCCGACCGTAAATGAAATTAGCTAGCGAGGTCGGTATTTTTGTATGTGCAATAATTTAGAGACGTATTCTCGTTCATATCTTAGCTAATTATATCTATTAGAAGAATATTGTAACTCGCTTTTTCATTTTTCTAGTTATAATGTAAACAAACACACTGACATTTCAAACATGTCTAATGGATTCGTTTGAAATGCGGTGCCCACTTAGACGTCGATGTAATCCTTGTCTAATCCAAGTACATAGATATAGGTTAACGATTTAAAAAATAAAAATATATATACACAATACTGTAACTCATTAATATTAGGTGAAATGAGAAAAAAAAAAGAAAAAAAAGTAATGCTTGATGCGTTTAATATTGTACGTCTAGAAAAATTAAGAGGTTCGCGTCTTCTTACATGATTTATATTTCGCACTGTGAGCGTTTAATATATGAGTAAAAAAAAAAATAAAAAAAAAGTAGTTAGGTAGGCGGATAGATGTCACAGCACTGCAACTAGACTGAGACGATGTGAATTGAACATTTTGTTTTGTAATACTGTGATTTCTATTGCGATTTTTAAAATTTTCGTGCTTAAGAAACGTATTACCGAGTTAGGTGACATAAAGTATATAATATTAGGTATTGAAGTATGACGGAGCATTCGCTTGGAGCATCCAACACCGGCACTGTAGTCTGAATAGCGGAATTGATTTCGTTCCATAATATGAGATGTTACATTGTTTTGCACTGACAGTAAAGTTCCTATTGTTACACTTCGAACACGGAATGCTTGTAATTAATGGGAAAATTCGTTAGGGTCCACGGTACGCCTAGTCATTATATTATTTATGTACGACGATTATTTAACAATATTTTAACATAAAAACATAGATTTTAATCGGTGGTGGGTATAGAGATAACGCGTGGGATTTTTTTACTTTTGTCTAATAAAAATAGGATTGAAATTGAAGCGACTGTGGCTTTAAAAGTTTGTTATTATTTGGCGGTTTCGGTAATTGAGTACAAAATGTCATCTTGGTAGGCAGCTCATTTATTCGGTTTCGTTTGTACCTGTTTAGTTTGTATGATTTACAGGTATATAGATATACTGTTTTTTTTTCTATTTATATATCGATACGTATAAGCGTTTTGTTCAATATAACAGAAATGGAATGGGAAGACTGCTTTTTATAATGGTTTATAATTTGGATAAAATTGCATAATATGTATATGTACGTAAATAGTCAAGTATTTATTGAGACTTATTTTAAAATTGTTTCGAAAGAAATTAAAAGAGACGGAAGACGTTTGTTTTATACATGTATCATAGTTTTTAAGGTTTTGTACCAAAAGGATAAATTCGCAAAGCAAAATGTATTACAGGTCAATATTTTAACTTTATTTATACATGTATGGAAGGAATGGCGGTTAGGTTGTATCGGTATAGGCGTGGGTGATCCAGGGATGGCCTGCTTCAGTTTACAGCGTCCTTTAGTTGTGTTATGAAGTTATGTATTGTTTAAATTTTTATGGCGCATTGAAGTGTCGTGGGCATGCGTGGAATCCCATAATGTCGTCTATACACGTAGTACAAGTCGATACGTAGAAGGTTTTCTGTTATGTTAATGTTCGGGGACGGAACGCCCCGAGTTTCTCGTTCACTTCTCGAGGAAACGTTGTTATTTTAATATTAGCATTACTATAAGAGTTTCAATAATTTTAGAGCGATGCGTATCGAGCACTTCGATTTATACTAATTTAACCGGTAACGAGAATGTACTCTGGCTTTGTTTTAACGAAATTGTGTTAATTTATCGACGAGCAAATAAATACGTTTCGTATTATGATTTTTGTAATTATTTTTGACCGTCCACCCCCGAGTCAGTTTCAGATGCTTGCGAGGAACACACCAAGTTTTCGTGGTCGTATCAAAATTAATTACGAAAATCATGTACGAGTTGAGAGCGGGCCTTAACGATCACTTGGTGTGTTCCGCAGAGTCGGACAACGAGAGCGCGCCTTCCACTACTCCGACCAAGGGCGAAGTCTTCGACGATCCCTCGCGGATAGCTCGCTCCAAGTCCCAGGAACTGCTGCTGCTGGAAAAGATACAAGCCGAAGCTGCCGCCTTCTACAACTACGACTCCCTCCCACCGGCCGAACCTCCCAAAGAACGAAAAATAGTCCGCACCAACCTCACTAACAAATACGATAAACTAACCCTCGACGAGATCGCAGGTAAGACACCGGCCACGGAACGAAGGAACTCGCTAGACTTCAAAGTTCTATCTCTTGATGAAATCAGGGCCAGAAAGAAAGTGTCCGAAACGATAATTCACACTACGCCTATAACGCTAAATTTAAGTAGGAAGAGAAAATTGTCCACACAAGAGACGATAACGACGTCGGGCAATAAAATTATTAAAGTAGTTAGGAGCAATTCGATAGTTTATAAGAAGGTAGATAAGAATGCGCCCGCGCAACCGAGTCAAACTAAATCGGATGGTAAAAAGACAGATGAAGTTAATAGTAGAAAGAGAACGTTATCAGAACAGAGTGATGTGTATGAAATGCAAGAAGATGAGCTAGTCGATAATTGTTACGAGTTTAAAAGAATAAAAATCGGGGAACATACATCCAAACCTCGACTCATCAGAAGTCGTAGCACAAACAAATCAATCAGTGAAAGTAAAGACGACGACTATTGTAGAACAGATCAAGATTCAGATACAGATGTACAATTCGTTAGCGTGGAGTTAACAGAAAAGTGTTTTGATGATAAGAATTCTGACAGTGATATTATAGAAGTGGAAACTACAAGAATGGGCGAGCCGGTAGATATAGTAGACCTGTGTGATGAACAGGAAGACAATGAGATTACAATCGCCGATTTAGACCTAGATCTAGTTAAGAATGTTCCAGACGTTGTCGCCAGTTGTCGCAATGTATTAACTAAACCTGATGATGATAAAGATATTTTAAGCGATATAGATGCTATCCTGGAGGATTTATGATCGTAGATTAATTCATAGGGCTTAACACAATATAGGTTGTAAAACGTGATTTATACTAGTTCAAACTGTAAATTATTTCAATTATCTACGCCTTATTATATATTAGTAGCGATTTGGTAACAATTTGTTTTACCAAAAGACATGTTATTAGTGGTACTACGTTACGTAGAATTTTTTTTTAGTTTAGTGTTTCTAAACTATTAAACATTTTGATATTATTGAATGGACGACATCGTTTTGAAAAAGCTGTGCGATATTCGTATAAGAGCGTGATTAGTATTTATTATTATTTTTCGTATAAGCACATTTATAAGGTAGGTAGATTAATTTGTTCTTAAAAATTAAACTTGTGTTTTCTATACTTTGATGGTTATTTTCTAAATAATCTAAAATGTAACTTGCAATAAATTACTTGTAGAACATTTGATCTCATGTTAATTATCTCTTTTCCATAGAAGTTATATTTTTCTATTTCCTTTTCCTTAATTCAGTGAAACTTTGTATATAAATTCATAGAAAATGTATGTAGTGGTACATTTTTAGCTATGGAAGAGGCAGGGTTGGTACCTGGTCCCGGATTTCGGAGATGGCCATACTGGTGGTCTGAAGAACTTACAATGTTACGTGAAAAACGTATAAGAAAAAGACGAGTATATACAAGGCTGCGTAGACGCAAACGTCGTGATGAAGAACTAGAAAAACAAAGTTACCTGGAATACCGCGCGGCAGAAATGGAGTATAAAATAGCTAGAGAAAAAATTAAGGCTGAAAAGGATTTGGCTTTAGGAATTAGTGAGAGCCAGCAACAGGTTTCATCCATTCGTTGAAAATTTGGGACAAAAACTGGCCTAAGTATTGGAGATTTTGGTTCCAAAAAGAATTGAGATTTTTTTATTGCGGAAAGACGCCCATAGATGGCAGTGTATATTAAAACAAGCAAGCTATATTTTGTCAATCACTGCCAGAATTTTATAAGTAACTAGTATTGTTTGACTCAATATTTGTTAGGCTTAACTTGCGTCTACACTTTGCTATCTTATGAAAACATGTTGAATATTGTAATGTTAAAATTTTTTTCTATAGTTCATAACTCAGGAATCTGTTTATCTGTCTCTTCCACATGTAAAAGTACCATGTCAGCCTTACAATGTGTTTGTACAAGTTTATGTTATGCATAATTTATTTGTTTTCGTTGTGTATTTATGTTATCTGTCTGTTATCTAAAAAACTTGTATTATCTGTAATTACTTTTCAAAAAATTAAAATCAATATAAAACTGAAAATTTTTGAGCTTTAATTAACGTTATGGTTAATAAAAAATATTACATGATTCGTTTCTTTTATTTTATTTAACCCTCAATTCTTCTCTAATCTTGAATCATTAATGTTTCGAAAGACATACGAATATGAGATTACACCAGTTTGTGTAGTATTTTGGTTTCAAACATTGAGTGTGTTTTTAAATTTGAAAAAATCGATTTTTCCTAAATTCTGTACATAGACCAAAATAGTAATTTTTACCATGTTTGTCTGGCTGTTTGTTCCGGCTATTTTCGGGAACGGCTCGACCGATTTTTACGGGACTTTCACTGACAGATGGCTGTTATAAGGAGTAACTAAGGATATTTTTGATATTCCTTCATCGAGATAGAATGTACTACGTACTAGAGAGGCGATCGCTACTACACTCTCTTTAACACGAGCTAGAGGTAAGAATCACAAGTCTCTTTAGTCTGTGTCGGACTGTGCCCCCCGCTTGCCGCGTCAACACGTGTTATTGCTCTGTTCAAAATGCCTTCGTGTTTGCTTAGATATTGTTTTAACAGTTCCCATAATACAAACAAAGCCCGAGGAGTGACTTTTCACCAGTAAGTTTCCTTATTATGAGTAAGTCATGCATTTTACTAATATTGTTATCATTTTGCGAAAAATCACCACGCGTTCTGCGTTTCGCGCCATTTTTCATAGACTAACAGCACAGACGTGACACTATCGATGAGTCTGTTAAAAAAATGTAACTGGATTTTTTTAACTATGTATATACAATATCTACTAGGAAAGATTACCGTGGTGTAGTACCTAAATATTTATACTTTTACCCGACTACGCAAAGTAAAACGGTAGGTTATATTAAGTAATATTTATTTATTTACCTATTTTTATTTATTAAAAAAAGCCTAATCAATAGTTGTTCCAATAGGATTTATAAATTATTATGCACAACAATTACAAATAAACACAACATTCACAGAAACTAATACAGTAAAAGTTCCTTAATCGCGCTTCCTTTATTCGTGTTTTCACTATTCGCGGATTAAAAAAATGCGACCCAATTTCTATATTCACGACTAAAAATTTTTTTTATTCGCGGATTTAATAAGTACATACATAATAATAAAATTATTCCAATAGGTATCTTACCCAATATCCTTGTCAAATGGACTAATAAGAAAGTAAAATAGATCTTATAACAAGTTTGCCTAAAGTACATAATATTATGTTCTTAAATGATATCGCCGAGGCCTTTGACACAAGCCGCCTTTGTCGCAAGCCACCTCTGCAGCGATTGATGTTTTTGAGAATGTAAATAAACAGAATGGAAGCAACCTTATAACTCAATAAATAAAGTATATTTTTAAATGTAGTTCCGTTTATAGTAAAGTTACAAAAATTGTGATCGAGTAAGGGGGCGTCCATAAATTACGTGAGGTGTTTTTTAAAATTTTCTGCACCTCCCTCCCCCCCTGGTGAGATGTCGTGAGAATTTATTCAACCCCTCCCCCATCCTCGAATCTCGCGTGAGATTTTTCAAAATGTGAGTTTCTTATACGTAAACGCCATCAACATTGAATCATCGTATCCATTTAAATTACATCATGAAGCAAAAACTGATAAAACTATTGATTACTACACAAAACGACAAAAGCTTAATAAATTGATATTATTTAAAGGAAATTAAAAAACATAGTTTAATATAAAATCCTCGTTTTATTAATTCCCTAGTATCAGTACCACCAGATAGTACCGAGTAAACAGATTGCACAATGTGTCGCATCTGCACGCATTGCTTAATCTTTGAACTTGAAGCCACGCCTCGCTCGTTCCACACGTACCCCACCACATCGGCCGCGCGCAATGTTTTTGTTTGGAATAACCCCTCTAGTAATATATCTCGATGTATTCCTTCAAGATTATGATTAAAAGGAAACACTCATTCACGCGCGCGGGTGAAACCGCGGGGCGCAGCTAGTCACAAATAAGTTAATTTATACGTAGTTCAAAGGAGTGGGGGTAAAATAATACACAACATATCCTCCAAAAATGTAATATAATATAATGCAATTAATAAAACGTTTTATCGACATCACACAATTATTCACAATGTTAAGTACCTATCAAGTTTACATTTATATTAATAAATTCGAAATTAATTACCTAAATAATTGATTTTTGTACACTAATTGTCTTATTTTAATGGACTTTGAGTTCTACGGTTGTGAGAAGTAGTTACTGTTGTGCTTAGTAACCCAAAGGTTTTGTACCTAGGCTATATCGTCCTATGTTTATAATATAACGATGCATTATAAATCATTAAAATATACATTCTAAAGTAAATTATTTCGGAGTGAATTTACTATGAGTCACATTTTAAATACTTTTTGAGACGACAGTCAATCAAGGATCGAACCCAAGACATGCATCTTATTTTTACGCTACATAGGTACATTGCTATGATTTTGTAAATTCAAGCAGCTGATAAACACAGGACGATATTGCAATCTAATTTCTCTACTCATTGAAAAGAAATACATAGAAAAATCTGATGACAAATGAAAGGATGTAAATGATCACATATTAGTTCAAACGTTTACCATTCAATAAAGTCTTAATATTTACAAGTTATCTAAGAAGCCCTGTTGATTAACAAAATTACACCTAATTACTTCATAAAATCACGAATAAATGGACACCAATTTCATGATTAATTATTATTTTGTACACCGCTACATCATACATCGATAGATACATATAATGTAACGTAAGTATTAAAATTATTACAATTTGCAGAAATGAAAACTATTACAATAATATGTTAATACAAAGATGCACTAAATACTAAGTAGGTATGCTTATTTTAATGGTAAGTATAATACATACATACAATTTGAGCCCTTATTTTGTGCTCTGTGTGCTGGCTAACAGATATGTTAATTCTTTATACTATCGGTTGGTAGAATAGTTAAAACTAAAAGGAAATTTACAATCAGGAATTGAGGTAACACAATAAGCACTTAGTACGTACATATAAATAAGTTTCTAGTATATTATGAAATGATAAGATTTTTTAACAGAAATAATTCCTTAAAACTTACGCTGCTATTTTAGTTTTACCTATAGTTGTGATGTACATTTGCTATGTGCGATTTGTGACAGATATGTAGTTAACTTAAATAATAAATGTAAAATAAAAATTTAAACAAACGTGACACATTTATGCAAATGCTTATTAGTACTTACTAATAGGTATTAGGTATTACAAATTCACAAGTATGTCTTTTACATTACTCTATCATCTTTTACATTCTCGGCTAAACTAAAGAGCCGATTGGAATAAAAAATAGTAAAAAAGGCTATGGGACCAGAGCAATGCTTTTTTCAAAAATCAACCCCTACTTGTAATAGCGTTTGAAATTCTTGCCTATGGCTTTATCCGTCGATGAGAAGGAGCTCGTATGAAGAATGAATGAAAAAGCCATTTATGAAGAAAAAAAGTACATTATGTAGGTTTGGAAGGTGGTTAACCACCTTGTTATTTTTATTATAATGCTTTACATAAAATAGTATATAATAGAGCACAAATCACAAATAATTGCAATATATACCAAGCAACAATAAATTTATGATTGATAACATCACATTGACCTATATTCTTGCAATAAAAAGCCACATAACCAAAATATATTTAAAATGAAATTTAATTTGTTGATAATTATATTTGGCGTGGATTCAAAATTAAATGCTATTAAGTTATCAAATATGAAATGTGAATTGAAACATCGATCCATTATCATACACTTCGACACTCGTAATTTATGTGTTGAACGTCTTTTTAATTAATTAGGCTTTATTAAAAATTACGAATTGAAGAACTAAAGCCTGTCAACACCAAAATTACAATCATTAGAACGATAGGATCCCTACCGAAAGATCTCAATAATTGTTCTACAACATACGTTCACGGGACAAAATGGGACATAGCACATATTTTGATCTACAAAATAAATTATTTTATTACAATATTCCTGGCAAATGACATAAATTAACTAGAGCAAAGCTTTTTAGTTATCTTTAGAACATTAGTTATTAATTATAATGGTACCTTCTAAAAATAGCAGTACCTAACTAAAATACAATGAAAATGTAAAACCAGAAATGAATATGTGACATAAAATTTATGATATTGATCATTTTGTCCCGTGTTCTTTAAAAAGCGTTTTCAACCCTCCAAGGAGAAAATTCTCGAAGGTCTAGTGTATAGTGTTGAGGTCTAGTTCCACCAGGGTCACTGCAGGCGCGACCAGTACTGCTGCGAGTCCTGTCCGGGCACGGCCAGCGGGACTGATACCCCGGCGCCCAGGAGACCTCCTAATTCTGAGGATCGATGTTTAGAATTAGGTTCGGTAGTTATATTTTGCAAGGAGACAGTGTCTATTACTCCGATAACTATTCTTAGATAATTAATTTAGTCTTCCGTAAAAGGGTCATTTAAGACCTGGATATCGCAAAGCTACAATAGGTCTCTGAAAAATGTTGCCGACTATAAGGATATTGCATCTTATAACTTGAATTTAAATTGTGCAAAGCAAGTACACATTGTTATAAAATAAATATACATCGAAGGGCGAAGGCTTATTGCTAAACACAATAAAAAAAAATGTATGCGTGTACTAGAGTACACACGTAAGAAGT
Organism: Colias eurytheme; assembly: GCF_061535395.1. Classification (NCBI taxonomy): domain Eukaryota; kingdom Metazoa; phylum Arthropoda; class Insecta; order Lepidoptera; family Pieridae; genus Colias; species Colias eurytheme. The sequence continues at coordinate 6,064,375 of NC_143005.1, read as the reverse complement.
GAAACTTCTTTATGACCTTAAAAATGTCACAAGTTTGGCGTAACGCAAAAATGTCACGCGTACGGCGTAACGCAAAAATGTTACACTAAATTTTTGTCCAACCCAGATAAAGAAGTTTTCACTTCAATAAATTTGTCGGAATGAAAATGCAGACTTTGTAGGATATTGTTAGATATTCTGTTATAAGGTACTCAATTACCTGGTGGAGGGGAAGCCGGCTCGTGCTGGTACCCGTGGTTCACATAGGGATGTGGCTGTCGGTAGCCCAGCTCGTAGCGCGGGTAGCCCAGGAAGCCCCCTTTGCACAGGTCGGCCTCGCTTCCCTCGCAGACTGACGCGTCGGAGACCATGCCGCTGCTGGCTCCGTAGCCCATGGGGGTTAGCGGGCTAAGGGTGTTATTAAATATATTTTGTAGGTTGATGCAGTATACTGTATTATGGCTACGTTTTTTTGCGAAAGAATAAGCTCTACTTATGTTCTGTATGTACGCAGTACGACGATATAGGTCATTATAAAAAAAAACATTAATATTCAATAACAAAAAATGTTCCGTACACTTATATTGGTTGCAAATTTAATACGTGATATGAAATATTATATCGAAAACTCCCCCAAGTTTGCAGAACTTTTGGAATTTTTTTCACGACCATACAGCAAAAAATAATTTAATTGCAATTTTAACAATGTTCCGGACTGCGGACAAGGTTGTAAAATGAGATTTATTGTCGTCCCAATGTACCATTCACTTGACCGAAGTTTCAAAACTTTTGGAATTATTGTTAAATTTTCGATTTCGAATGTCGATACTGACTGGTGTATAGTTATTGTTCTAGGACCTGTTAGAACAGTAGATAATTATCCTCACTGAAACTTTTGGAACAAATTGCTGTTTTATTTTTCTAGCTGTCTTGGAAAGTTCTAGTTATATGAACCTATAAGCTATAGTACTCTATCAACGTACCTGTAAGAATCCACATTGACCGGCGGCTGGTACGCATGGTGCGCGTGCGGGGCGGCCGGCGCGGGCAGCGGCGCGGGCGCGGGGTGCGCGGGGTGTGACGGGTGTGCGGGGTGCGCGGGGTGTGAGGGGTGTGAGGGGTGCGCGGGCGGCGGGTACGCGCAGTCGGGGCTGCGCCGTTGGCTGCGGATCTTCTCCTCGCGGCGCCACTTCGCGCGACGATTCGAGAACCATACCTTAATGTCGGGTTAGGTTAACAACACGCGCGCGGGACGCGAATTTTGGCTAATGTTTGTTTCTAGTCTTATGTATTTTTAAGCCCTCTTTATTATATACTAGCTTTTTGCGATCGGCTTCGTCCGCATAGTTAAAGAAAACCCCGCATAGTTAACGTTCCCGTGGGAATTTCAGAATAAAACCTATCCTACATCCTTCTTCTAGTTTCAAGCTATATCTGTACCAAATTTGAAGTAAATCCATGGAGTACTTTTCGAGTTTAGCCCGGACATACATACAGACATTGAGCTATTAGACTAAAGAGTTATTTTTCACTTTTTCAGACAACCGATTTGAATGAGAGAGCAAACAAGTAAAATCTAAAAATAGATATAACCGTAACCTGTGAGGTTACGGCACAGGTTACGGTTAGGTATACAGATAATAATTATTATCGTAGTACCTAATATAAAGTATTATCGTAGGAAAGTAAAATCGGTATATTATAATTTTAAACATGAGTAAATTGGATTATTATCAATAAAAATTAAGTAACTGTGAAACAAAATATTTCGTGAAAAATATTTAAATACACAAAAAGTGTTTCCGCCCAACGTGGGGCTCGAACCCACGACCCTGAGATTAAGAGTCTCATGCTCTACCGACTGAGCTAGCCGGGCTGTGACGATGATAGGGAAATTAGCAACTAGCTTATAGGTATTATAGTATCTGTTTATATTTTTGGGTATTCAAGAATATGATTTGTACTGGTGTAACCTTTAAAATAGTTTATTTTTATCTCTCTCTTTCGTTTTTAGTTTCCGAAAATGAGAGTGAGATGAAAATAATTTTTACTATAGTAGAAAAATTTTGCATAATTGGACAAAATAATTCTGTATCAATGGTAATTTTTTTGTAACAAACATACAGGAACACATAATTTATTATTTAAAATCTTTTTAATACAATAAGTTTCGGATTCATATTTCATGTTATAATCAACTCAAATTATTACTTTAACATAATTTTGAAGTAAAACTTCTTTAGGCGCGACTAGGGAGTAACTCAGATTTATTTTCTGACGGAAGTAACGCTTACTATAGTCTGCGTAGTTTCCGCCATTTAAAAATAATAATTCTGATTGGTTGTAAGTATATGTCATATACTACACGCTTCTTGACTTATACGCCAGCTAGTGGCAAATATCATAATCAATTAGGATTATTTATTTTCAAATTTTCAAACGGATCAATTGTGAATAGCAAAGTGAATGAAAAATTCAACAGTTTTAAAAACATTATTTTAAATTGCAAAATTTTTTGAAAATCTCTAAATATACTTGTTTATTTATTACTTTTAAAATAAGTAAATTAAAAATAAAAATAAACATGTTGCGGATTATAATCAATCTATTTTAAATATTGCTGAAGACAAAGTAGTATCCATAGCAACAGGTATGTATATAGGTTGTCATTCAGTTGAACAAGAAGCATATGTACGCCAACAATTTCATAAAATGTCAGTTATTGATACAGGAGGATCGCCTTATGAAATCATATTAGTTCTTAACAAATTTTACATTATTACAACCAATATTGATGTATCTGATGGCTTAGCCAACGGTTGTGTTGGAAAGTTAGTGTATATTGAACGTGATGACAGTGATAACATCATACGCTTATGGCTTGAGTTTCCTGGTAAGATAGGAGAGAAAATTAGGAAAAAAGCTGCCCATCATATTCAAACTCTAAACATTAGTAGAACAGCAGTCCCAATTTTACGAAGATCGTCATCTGTACCAATGAATAGAAATAAGACAATATTTGCAAAGAGAAATCACTTTCCATTAGTATCTGCTTGTGCGCTTACAATACATAAGTCTCAAGGTGGTACTTTTGATCAAATCGTTTATGAATACAATAAAAGTCACAGTCAGCAGCTGTTATATGTAGCATTATCACGAGTAACTGATATAAATGGATTGTTCATTGTCTCAAACACCGATGACAACAAATTTTATCATGGAAGAAAGCGTCCAGGGGGAATAGTTGATTTACAGTGTGAATTTGAAAGACTTTCAAATTCTCGCCTAATAACACAACAGGAAGAATTATATAACCTTGTAAATGAGAGTAACATTACACTATTTTCCTTCAACTGCCAAAGTTTACGTGCTCATGTTTCTGATCTGAATGATAAAGTATTAAAAAGGTCCACATTGCTGTTATTTTCCGAAACTTGGATGAAAAATGACGAACAAATTCTTATTGAAAATTTTTATTGCGTTACCCAATACAAACGACCCAACTCAACTGCTGGTGGAGTAGCTGTATATCATTCATCTACAGATACACTGAACAATGTAACACCAATTCAAAATATTTCACCAACTATATTATCACAAATTTCCGATGAGGTTTCACAAATTGGTGACATCGCCTTGGTTCGATGTGTTAATACGAATGACCAACCTGTGATTATCGTTGTTATTTATATTTCTACAAATACTAGCCTGACAAATATCATAAAATTTATTCATCAGCAATTACTTCACTTCACAATTGAAGGTTCTCGACTTTTAAATAGTAATTATCATGAATTACCGATGATTCTAACTGGAGATTTTAATGTTAATTTTCGCTCTCAGGAATCTCAGCCGTTAATTGATTTTTTAGAAGAAAAATTTGATTTATCTATGACTTCTCGACTTCATTCAACAACGCGTTTCGGTACAACGATAGATGCTGTATTTTCAAGAAAAGTAGCAAATTTAGAGAGTAAAATTTATGTTTCACATTATAGTTACCACAAACCTATAATTTCGTACGTAAGAAATTATGATGACATTCAATTACCTGTTTCGAATGAATAATATTAATATAACATTTAAATAATCTTTGTAAAGCACATGAATAATAAATATAATTAAATTATAATATAATATTTATTTATTTAAGTTAATATTTAATCATTTCAGTGATATATGTCGTCAACGCCAAAGAAGTTTTACTTCAATCGCGCGTAAAGGTTACACGCACACACTTTTTTTTTTATTATAAAAATTAAAAATGGATGTGTGTGATGATCTACCACAATTCTAACAAATAAATTATTTGAAATTTTAAATGGTTTTACTATTAATTATATATTATACAATATTGACCAATATATTCATATTACTTATATCACGTAGTAATTATTAGTCTGTGCTTATATCGACCATATTATATTATGATTAACTCTCATAATTATATTTTATTTTCAAAGCCATTTCTATTTTTAATAGACTTAAAAAAAAGTGGACAATCCTTAAATTCAAATATAGTAGCAGCTTACCTGTATTCTAGCTTCAGGAAGGCCGATCTTGGCGGCGAGTCTCTCTCTGGCAAACACATCTGGGTAGTGTGTTCGTTCGAATTCTACAATAATATTATTGCAAAAAAAATATTAACATAAATATGTAATTACTACCTAAAATTCATTAAATGCAAAGTTTTACGATATTTTATAGCTCTTAAACTTACTATGTATAAGCAAAAGCACAGCTTTGACGATTTTCTTCGTTGCCAACAGATGGCGTTGGTAGTAACATGTTATATTTATTGTGTAATTTCCGTGAGATGGCAACAGATGTTTGTAGAATAAACTTTTACACATTACAAATTACGATTAATAATAATTTGTCATTATAGGAACTGAGATATGGTTGTCTTTATTCCACCTTCTTATTCCCTCTCTTTTGCGTTTAACTGCATGAAGCGATTAAACAAACTTTCAATTCGGAAAAAAATTCGTTTAACAATTAGGTAATAACTCACTCACTGCATACAATATTTATTTTGTGATTAACCTACATCCATGAACAAACAAATCACAATAACCAAACAATTACGTTTTAAAAGCACGACTTTATAACTCATTCCAAGTTGTCGCTAAATAAAGTAAAAACCCAAACAATAAACGCAACTAAACATAAAACAACAGCATGCCTACACCTAACTTTTAAAATTTAAACCAATAACCTCTCTCCAAGCTATCAATCTGTTCATTAGTGAAGCTAGTGCGGTTCCTCTGCAGCTTGCGTTTCAGCCGCAGCCTTGCAGCATCCTCATCAGCACCGCTAGAGCCCGCGTTGGAGTTGTCGCCTGAACCCGTCTCGTCGGAGTTCAGGCCTTCTATGCCTTCCAGGGCTTCCTCGCCTGTTGAAAGTTTGGAGTTATAAAATAAATGAGTGTTTGAAATGTAATATAATGTAATATGTATAAGTGTATGCAGTTGCAGCTGTTGTTCTGTTGGTTGCAATAAATCTTTTGTATTATATTATTATTATTAATAAGGATAAGTTTAAACTTTTAATTAAATACCTAGGTTTAGGTATCCTGTAAAGGGATATATTATGTAGGGTTTGTAGGATTAATAAGCTTTTAAAAGAGTGGTAATTTTATTGAAAAGAGATAATAATTTATAAAGTCAGTTAAGCTTTTAACAACGAGTTTTTGAAGTAAAACTTCTTTAGGCGCGACTAGGGAGTAACTCAGATTTATTTTCTGACGGAAGTAACGCTTACTATAGTCTGCGTAGTTTCCGCCATTTAAAAATAATAATTCTGATTGGTTGTAAGTATATGTCATATACTACACGCTTCTTGACTTATACGCCAGCTAGTGGCAAATATCATAATCAATTAGGATTATTTATTTTCAAATTTTCAAACGGATCAATTGTGAATAGCAAAGTGAATGAAAAATTCAACAGTTTTAAAAACATTATTTTAAATTGCAAAATTTTTTGAAAATCTCTAAATATACTTGTTTATTTATTACTTTTAAAATAAGTAAATTAAAAATAAAAATAAACATGTTGCGGATTATAATCAATCTATTTTAAATATTGCTGAAGACAAAGTAGTATCCATAGCAACAGGTATGTATATAGGTTGTCATTCAGTTGAACAAGAAGCATATGTACGCCAACAATTTCATAAAATGTCAGTTATTGATACAGGAGGATCGCCTTATGAAATCATATTAGTTCTTAACAAATTTTACATTATTACAACCAATATTGATGTATCTGATGGCTTAGCCAACGGTTGTGTTGGAAAGTTAGTGTATATTGAACGTGATGACAGTGATAACATCATACGCTTATGGCTTGAGTTTCCTGGTAAGATAGGAGAGAAAATTAGGAAAAAAGCTGCCCATCATATTCAAACTCTAAACATTAGTAGAACAGCAGTCCCAATTTTACGAAGATCGTCATCTGTACCAATGAATAGAAATAAGACAATATTTGCAAAGAGAAATCACTTTCCATTAGTATCTGCTTGTGCGCTTACAATACATAAGTCTCAAGGTGGTACTTTTGATCAAATCGTTTATGAATACAATAAAAGTCACAGTCAGCAGCTGTTATATGTAGCATTATCACGAGTAACTGATATAAATGGATTGTTCATTGTCTCAAACACCGATGACAACAAATTTTATCATGGAAGAAAGCGTCCAGGGGGAATAGTTGATTTACAGTGTGAATTTGAAAGACTTTCAAATTCTCGCCTAATAACACAACAGGAAGAATTATATAACCTTGTAAATGAGAGTAACATTACACTATTTTCCTTCAACTGCCAAAGTTTACGTGCTCATGTTTCTGATCTGAATGATAAAGTATTAAAAAGGTCCACATTGCTGTTATTTTCCGAAACTTGGATGAAAAATGACGAACAAATTCTTATTGAAAATTTTTATTGCGTTACCCAATACAAACGACCCAACTCAACTGCTGGTGGAGTAGCTGTATATCATTCATCTACAGATACACTGAACAATGTAACACCAATTCAAAATATTTCACCAACTATATTATCACAAATTTCCGATGAGGTTTCACAAATTGGTGACATCGCCTTGGTTCGATGTGTTAATACGAATGACCAACCTGTGATTATCGTTGTTATTTATATTTCTACAAATACTAGCCTGACAAATATCATAAAATTTATTCATCAGCAATTACTTCACTTCACAATTGAAGGTTCTCGACTTTTAAATAGTAATTATCATGAATTACCGATGATTCTAACTGGAGATTTTAATGTTAATTTTCGCTCTCAGGAATCTCAGCCGTTAATTGATTTTTTAGAAGAAAAATTTGATTTATCTATGACTTCTCGACTTCATTCAACAACGCGTTTCGGTACAACGATAGATGCTGTATTTTCAAGAAAAGTAGCAAATTTAGAGAGTAAAATTTATGTTTCACATTATAGTTACCACAAACCTATAATTTCGTACGTAAGAAATTATGATGACATTCAATTACCTGTTTCGAATGAATAATATTAATATAACATTTAAATAATCTTTGTAAAGCACATGAATAATAAATATAATTAAATTATAATATAATATTTATTTATTTAAGTTAATATTTAATCATTTCAGTGATATATGTCGTCAACGCCAAAGAAGTTTTACTTCAATCGCGCGTAAAGGTTACACGCACACACTTTTTTTTAAATGTAAGTTTAACATGTAATTATATTTTAACGCTGAATTTGATGTGGTATAAAAACAATTATTTGTTAAATCTTATCAATTGTTGAAAATCTTGACTTTGATATATGTAGTATATAAACCTATATAAACAGCAGAAATAATGCTTCACCAAATAAAATAAAAGTTATAACTTTTGTGCCAAGTATGGTACGTAGTAGGTACTATATTTTACTACCAAGTTTGATATCACCTCAACATACAAACGTATAAAATTAACGCAATGAATCACAACTCCCTTTAAATAATGTTCAAAGTATCAGATACGGAATCTTATCGCGACGTGTTTCCGCAAGTTGGGCAACAATCGTTACTCACAACTTATTCAGTTGAAAACTCCGTGACATTGCTTTTGATTTATAACTATATTCATTCTTGTTCTACTTTGCGGTTAGTGTGAAGATTTTTCTAATATACTTAATGTACTAAATATTTTATTTATTTTATTGTGCCTTGCGTTGATATTAATGCAAATGTTCATGATTGAATAAATTAAAAACACTATCAGCATTCTCTCCCAGGCAATCTACATTTGTGACAATAAAATAGGATTTAAATGTTTTAATGTACGCATTGTTTTATATGTAAAACCAATCTACGCATTATTTTATTATAAATGTGTATTCAGAATTCATAATAAGTTTATTGCCTACCTAGTATATTTAGTAGTTAAGTAGTATAGTTAAAGATATAACTTAACATTCATTATAGACATTATGACATGCTGTGCAGAAATATTTATATTTGTCTATCAGAAGATGTCAATAAAATTGGTAGTATTTTTGGAGTGATGTGCAATATTCGATGTAGGAATATGACATGTCGAGGAAACATTCGTTTTCCTGGTTTGCGAGGGAAGGGGAATTCCAAGAAAACACATTATTCTGTGTTTTTGATATACATACATGTATAGGAAGTTATAGTTATTAATAATAATATTGTAATAAATCCATAATATGTTGTAGGTATGTCATTTTAAGAATAAAAAAGTTTTTTATTTATTGTTTTTTGTTTGAGTCAATAGTCTAATGATATTCACCAATCCGTCGCTAGTCAAAAAGCCTGTTTTGCAGATAACAGTTAAACAATCATATTTCTAACGAAATCGTGAAGTTTTGTATGCAACAAACCAACCATTTACTCCTTACTTCAATTACGTTTTTAAAGCAGTACTGCGTACTTAATAAAGGTATAAAAACTTCGTTCGAACAAGACATTACGTTAAACAATATAATTTAAGCAAATTTCTATTAATAAGCAAATATTCTCAAGGAATCTGAATCGTATTGTGTTCTAAATATATGTAATTCCGATTAGGAGGATAGGTTATTTTGCGGTAGATCTTGTAATCCTCTGAGATTCGCCGCTACGGCCCACTACGGAGCGTAGTACCGTAGCCGCTACGGTGCTACGTACATTGTATGCCTTGATACTTGTTTGGATAAATTATTATTTTATGAGATGTTGTTTCATGCTATTGTTGTATGTAAGTTATTCGAAAACAAACCATAGTTATGTAGACACACATGAGTCATGAGAATTACATATTTAATATCATTTAAACTTGTATTTTATTATATGGAGACGTACCCTTCAGTTAAATGATATACAATTGGTATAGTTATTTAAAATTATAACGAATATTGTAACATTGGATGTTTTTTGTTGTAGAACGAATTGCACTCCTTAAAAAAACGTTGAGACTGAGCTTTCCGAACCAACAAAAATCTCAACAAAGTATCAAATAATATATCCCTTATCTTTTAAGTTACAGTAGTAAATTTCAAGTGTCAAGACTGTTCGCTCCGGGTACGTTGGCGGGGGTCTGTCGGGCGGTGGAGGGGGGGGGGGGGTAACGTGCGCGTTCATGTGGAAGGACACGATAACAGCCCAGCCTACCACGTAACCCTGGCGAATGCGATAGCGTTATCTCAACTTAAAAATGTATGGCCCATAATGGAGTGTTCTTTTGGCAAGGTGTTGTTTTTAAGTCTGAAGACAAAAAATATACATACATGTATATTTTATAAGCAGCCTTTTTAACAAATTAATGAATGTAATTATTCTATTGAATGCAATTAAGTAACATTATTAATTTAGTTAGGTAGGGAGTATGGAAAGCAGGTTCTATAGAAAAAAATCTCGCAAAAAGGTATCTAATACTTGATCTTTCCATCTCTTACAAAGTACTTATAGGTTATATAATACTAGTTATCAGTTATTGCAGAAATATTTTCCTTTACGTTGAACAAGGCACGTCATGGTGATTGAACATAATATAAGCATCGGTAATATTTAATTTATATACTTACTAGCTTTCCTCCCGCAGCTTCGCCCGCGCAGTCAAAGAAAAACCCGCATAGTTCCCGTTCCCTATCCTATTTTCCGGGGTAAAAAGTAGCCTATGTCCTTTCTCGGGTATCAAAATATCTCTATACCAAATTTCATGCAAATTGGTTCAGTATTTAAGGCGTGATTGAGTAACAGACAGACAGACAGAGTTACTTTCGCATTTATAATATTAGTATGGATTGCTTCAAAGGTAATATATTAAGTTTTAATGGAATTAAATATAATATTCCAATTGTATATTTATGTGTTTGAAAATGTTATACAAGTATTAATCAATTTATAACTAATGAATTAGAGTTCTAGAGTCAACAGAGAATTGAACTTTATCGGGAAATGTTCTCGAAGTCTGCATATTAATTCATTGTGAACTTCAAGAACCGATGCGACGTTTTATTTATTGTAAGTATCTTAATTATTTATAGAAATCGGATAACCTCCTCCTTTTTTTGAAGTCGGTTAAAAATAATTTTCGTATACGAGTACAGTTAGTTCACTACAGTATGAGATATTTATCTTTTAAGTTATTAGAAGATACGTACAAAAAAGGAGTATAAAATAATAAAGTTTCATTCAATCTAATATTTGCAATGTAACTTAGTTAACTCTATGTGCATAATGTCACAAATCTAGTAATTTTTCCTTTAAAGCGTAATGTATGAAAAATGTAATATTTATTAAATTACTGCAGGATATCGATACGGTAACATGGTAGAGACGCACTACATAGTCGAGTGTTTTTGTAACCCCCGTCTGATGTGAGAGTTTACCTTCCGAAGTGTCGCACATGCTTGCATATATTATCATATTTATTTTCAAAAACTATTGCGTTCAATGATAATTAATGATCCCGGTGTTTAAATATGGAGGTAGTGAAAAGTAAATAACGTTCTTTTAATAAGCATTGAAGTGACTTGAATTATAGAGCTTTATTACAGTAAAATAAATAAAAAGCTACTGACTGTGACGAAATACATGAATCATTATGCAACAAATTAAATTATTTTATATAAATATATTTGCAATGGAATAGCTACCAATATTACATTCAATAGTCAACCAAACAAATAATTCGTTCACTAAAACTATGCTGAGAACTATGACAAACTTCTAAAACTTCAATGCTTCCCGCATCTCAAATGATTCGTACCTAATAATATATAATAACTTATTGAACGTAAATATACTTATTATATAGAGAATTCATCGTGTTTTCTACACACATTTCGTAAAAAACATACATAAAGAACGTTGTCACCTTCTAGCACCTGATCTATTATATCAAAAAATAACTAAGTTATAAATAAATAAGTGCCTATTTTTTCACTCCAATTGCAAGCGAACTCAACCGCTGACATTTCGTAATTATAAGCCCACCCACTTCTCTTCGCAAACGAATATGACACCTCGAAACATGATCTCCTATCTTCGAAAAATAACGCACCGTCAGTTACACCGTCAGTCCTCTGCTATAGAATATCAAATCCCCTGGCGACGGCACGACGACGGTGAAATGACATTCGGTGTATCGGGAGCCCATCTGTCAGGCGGGAAAACATTAATGTTTCATGAAGCGGTGCTGTACGGAGATCCATATCAGATAATAGATGTGTCTCTATTTGATGTCACTCAAAATTAGTCCGGACAGGGTACTGAGAGCGAGGTTTTCTTAATGAGCAAGTATATCTTTAGAATTGGTTGTAATAATGACCAAAAAGTTATCGCAAATTAAGTACTTAGTATAAAATTATTTTTTAGAAATTGATTAAATTCCAACTTTACAAATCAATCTACAATGAACAATTATTGTCAAATTATGTCCTTAAAAATGAATTTCCAAAAATGTATTTAAACATTTTTCGGGGCTAGGAAAATAATTTTTGTAGTTAGCAGGCATGTCACGCGTCGGCCATTTTGTAGGAAAACGGCGGGAAAAGGGCCGCACAGGTGTTTTGTAACCGATACGGGCGGCCGTGCTATGAATTTAAAATTAATATTTGAAATTATTTTCAATTTAACGCTCAAATATTATTTCATTGCATAATGGTTAAGATATTGTTATTCTGTCAGCTTGTTCAGGCTATTACGATAAATTTTATATTACAATTTATACATTATAATTTATTCAAATAGAACTAAAAGTAAAACTAGGTAACTCAATATCGCGGTTATTGTTTGCAATAATTATAATGTAGATTAAGTTTTTATAGTATTAATTCTCATTAATCTGCCTTTGACTACTTTCCATATAATATGTTTGTTCCATTGACTTAGATACAATTTAATATGTATTTTACTAATGTAGAGTTCATCAGAATTTGTTTAAAATATTATTTTTTTCGTATTTATTCGTACAATTTCTATCATTAACTTTATTCGTCGACATATATTAATTAAATTAAACATAATATGATTATATGAATAACACTTCAAAGTTAATTTTTTAAAATTAATTACCAAATTGATATCGAAACAGAGCTCTACTTCTATTTTCGACCAAGTTTTACGAGACCCAAAACTTAACCAAAATGTATATTGATTGGACATATTTTCATTTAATTATAAGCCTTATATACGAATCGTTATAAGACCCCACACAACATATAGGTACGGTTTGTAGGCATCGCATATGTCATAGTATAATTATAATGTGTTTGCGCGGCGCAACGGGGCGGCACTAATGTGGACCCGCCTACCGCGCCCTAGCCTTTTTTAACTTATTATTTCATACGCTATTTCGATACTGAATTAATGGATTTTTAAATTAATTCCCATTGTGGTTAGTTTGTTTAGTCGCGGTTTAAATGATATTATATGAGTATACTTCTAGACAGAGTCTAGACAATGTAGTTACCATAACTTTTTAGTCTGCATGGAAGCTTTGTTGAATGTTGATATATTTGTCTATGATATAAAAATATCAAAAGAGAAACAATATTTAAAAATGAGCAAATCGAATCAAATCAAACAAAACTTATACAATTTTTTTTATACTGTTATGTAATTAGGGGCAAAAATAGGTAATTATGAGGATTTCTAAGTTAGCCTTAGGGCTAAGGTAAACTCGTAACATTTAAAAAACAATTAATGGTTAAAGTTTAAAAATGAACGTCCACCTTGTATTCTGTATGTTTCTAAGTATTTTTTGCCATCATCTAGTTAAATTGTGTACTGTTTGCCATAATTTTAGGAATAGATACAGTTTTCTTAACGGACGTAAGAATTTAGACATTATAAGTGAATTGGTGCAAATAATAGATATTCAGTCAATATTTTATTGTAAATCAATTTCATATCTATTCTATATTTCTATTACTGTATACAAATATATTAATGTATTACACCTCCACATACAATCCATACTAATATTATAAATGCGAAACTCTGTCTGTCTGTCTGTCTGTTACTCAATCACGCCTAAACTACTGAACCAATTTGCATGAAATTTGGTATGGAGATATTTTGATACCCGAGAAAGGACATAGGCTACTTTTTATTGCGAAATAATATGTACCACGGGCGAAGCCGGGGCGGACCTCTAGTATACATATATGTAATATAATTAACGAATACAGATGAAAGCGCTCCAAACGAGGTAACTACCTCAACACACGAAAATTAACAGCTATAATTACATGTAAAGTAACAGAGGGTTGAAACCGCCCTTTAGCTAACGTTTTCATGTTTTATAATCCCGTTTCATGCGTTATTGGCGTCGGTAAACCCTTTGTATGGGCCGCTCGCTCGATTACCGTGCGACGTTTCGGAGACTGGGGTTTATTCGTTAATTTTAATTAATTTTGAATAATATAGGCATTTGAGGTGTGGGGTTTCCTTGACGATTTGCTTTTGTTAGATATGTGTACGTGGGTTTACAGGTATGTGTGAGGGCTTTCTTATTTTGGGAATAAATAGCAACAACTGGCTGAGTATTTTGCTGAATGTAGGATTAAACTTCTATTACACTTGCAATGAAGTTATATTTCTTTACTTGTTGAAATGAGCATTTTCTTACACGTTGAAGTAGCTACTTTGATAAAGAGTATAACAGAGATAAATTAATATTAATATAACTACCTATACTAATTATCATTGAAAAATATTGATAATAATAGAGTTAATATATTGTAAATATGGAATAAAAAATTGTAGTTAGGTGAAAATACATTTTTGATTTTTATGAATTATACTGACAAAATAAGGTTTTTATTTGCACTGTTGAAGTAACAAACATGAAAAGATTTTAGATGTAAGAGATTTCCATAGTATCAATCATTATATTAATCAAAGGAACATTCATAGTATTAGTCAAATAATTTTTTTACTTATATAATAAAACTTAAAACTATTGTATGTGAGCAATTTGCGTAATAACTTTGTTCTTCGTTCTGTCAAAGCTAATACTTTCACAATGAGTGCACCCTCATTGGTCGCGCGGGCTGTATCGTAGGGTACACGCTTTAATTGCTATTTTACTTGTGTTATGTGTACAGTGTTTTGGGGGATTTGCTGTGTATCCGCCGTTTAGAGAAGATACCCGTTATTAACGTCATATTTCGAGTTATTAATGTGTTTGAGTAAATCTCAAATGTTGAGTGTTGAATTTTATGAGGGATATCATTAAATAACAAGCGTTTTAAGCGATTGCAATTAGTATTTTTTTAAATCAGAGACAATTTTTATTTTCTTTGACCGTTGAGTTGACCGTAACTTTACTATTTCTGGTTTAAGTATTCGAAAAATTACTGTTTTGAATGTAAGCTATGTTTCTAACGTCGACCAGAAAAAAATATGGAGTATTAAAAATTGCTGATAAAGCTAAGTTGTGTCACGTTGTGTTATAGTAATAAATTAACTACTACTTACTAACAAATGACGATCAGACTCTACAATCTACCTTAATATTTTTATAATTTAACCGTATACTGAATCACTAGATACAACGTAAACTTATTTTTACAAAGTAAAAGAAAAATATGCTAAATATTGGTACTTGTTTAGAATAAAATTACCTATCATAAATATTTTGCAAATGTAGTAGTAGAGCCAGTTTTTTTACACATTCAAATACATATTATAATGTAGAGTCTCATTGTTTTTTTACACATTCATATATACTGTAGAGACTCATGATTCCACTCCACTGATTTTGCATTGATACATATTCTAAGAGACACTAATAATAAAATAATCGTTTTAACTCTTTGACAAACATAATACGCCTTGTAGGCATAGTATATTGGTCTCTATTATCATGTTTGTATCCAATAAATAGATTAAGTACCATAAGCATCAACAGTTATGAATATATTGAATAGCCTAACACAAACATGAAAACAAAATCCACAGATTCAAAATAGGAGACGAAAATGCAAGGGTTCTGTAGGTACCTACTACCTAGTGTACCTAAACAGATCAAAGGGTTGCGGCGTGCTTTGAGCGTGCCGCCGCCGACAGGCGTATGTACTCGAGTGTGGATCACATACGCTTATGTACGGGATTTTAATGTGCTATGTATGCGTGATGGTTTGATAAACGTGTGATGGGTGTGGGTGTTTGATGTCTCGTAAATACAGTTGAAAAGTAAGGTATTGAGGTTTCAGAAAAGTATGAAAATTTCGTACGATTTTAAAAAGGTCAGTCAAATTTTTTTTAACAGGTTTCATCGGTCCTAAATAATGTCAAAAGTTGAACTAAAAATCGTAATAAGTTTATAAGTAGACTTAATACTATACTAGTTATGACTACATTTGAGATTTCAGATTCATACACTTCATCTATAATTACAGATAAATAATAGAATATGTTGCTGTTCGAAAAATATTGATATTTCAAGGTGCCAGGAAGTCTGCAATAATAGTCTATATGTATTTATACGTCGGGAAATTCCCGTTCGTGTGATATTTTCCTTCATCGGTTATCTGACGCAAAGTTTTCAATATGGTAATGCCTATAATAATCTTCGGTTTATACGTTTCCTTATCTTTGTGAATATATATTTTAGATAGTATGAAGAATAAAAAATATATGACTAGATTTGACACCAATTTTATGCGGTTATGAATATGTAATAATTTAATTTCAATTGTTTCAATAATTGTTAAAATAAATACGTGTTCCTGAATCTTGTTATATTCATACTTCTCGTTTCTTATTCGATTGATTAAATTTACAATGAATATTTTATTGAGTATTATCGGTCTTTTTCATTCCGTTTTTTAAATTATTAAACTTGGCAGTTTCGACTGTTCTAGTTCAACAATATTAATGACATTAGATATTTAAAATTAATTGTGAAATAAAGATTATTGAACTCTAGGAAAGAAATTGTGACTATAAGTGCTTTACTAGTCAAACGTGTCAACTATCATTGAGCAAACTTTCTTAAACTCAAGAAGGAAGCTGAAGATGATCCAAATAAACCAGTCCATTTGCCACAGCTAGGCCTAACGATAACATAACTTACTCGTCGCATAAATAAATATTTAACCAGTACCATATATCGCACTAATTTACTACTACGGAACCCCATAATAACCATTTATCAGGTCCCTGCGAATAAATATTCTGCGACATTTTTCTTCGCCTTATCTAAGGCTCAGGCCAGACGTGATTTTGTCTCTTTTACTCTTACGTGTTGGCGTGGTGTCGTCTCGCTTCCGCAGCGTTTATCGGAACCCACCTCCCCTTAGTGCGCGTTATTTAGTTTTGGGTCCTTAATGGATTTATTCTTCGGGTCCTTTGACCTTGTCTGTTTGTCTTCCAGTTTGAGTTCACTTCTGAGTTATTTCGGGTCAAAAGAAAAGACTTGTTCCGATACAGTTTTTTGTGTCACGCAATGTAGAGTCACACGTGAGATATTGTTGCGTTTGTCGCATATTATTTTGAAGAGTTCGTTAAATAATTATTTTTACATTAAATATATTTGATCACTAGCTGTACGAATTTGGGATAGAAAAATACGAGAAAATTTAAAGTTTAAAGTAGACGTTATTTTAGTAACTTTTAGTTGTAGCTATGTAAATAAGTAGGATGAGTACTTGCTGCGATTATGAAATGTTTTAAATTACATATATAACAATTTAATGTTTTTTTATTAAAAAAAATTAAGCTTTCATTTCTCTTTTCATTTAATCACTTTTAATTCACACCAACTAATTGTAAATTTTCAGAAGATAAATGAAATCTTGTAAAAGCCATAGGTTTTCATGGCGGGGATATAAATTTCAGAGCGGGTGAAATTGAGCTTTTTCGATATAACCACAGCGAAGATTGTATTAATACCATTTAAAGTTTTTTTTTTAATAATCATAGTGAACTAGAAAGCATCATTGTATATTATATTGTTTTTTACCTAAAACATTTAAACATGTCAACATGGACAAATCTCAGAATTTTTTAAGTTTGTAAATTGTTAATTAAAATAGTAGAGCATCCTGCGTCGCGATCTCTACAATTTCTTTTTTTAGTTTTAAATACCCTCTCCCAAATGTTTACAGGATATTAGTTATATATTTATTTAAATAAAATGTATTTCTTATCATATCGTTATCTATTAACAATGCTGCCATAAAAGTAGGATGCTATGAGCTATCATTCTATTGTTTGCAACCAAAAATAAATATATGTACTTTTAAGTTTTAATATTCATTTGTTATAAAGTTATACTGACTTGCTTGGCAAAACTTCTTATTAAAAGCTGACAAGACATACATACATTTATAAGAATTTTAATAGTCGTTTTAAAGAAACGACAAATTTCATTGAATTCAATCAATGTATTTCCTACACATGAGTGTGTAGGAAATATAAATAAAAAGCATTTATATTTAAAATAATAATATAACACAAATACATAAGGAAATACTTTACAGAAACGTAATCTTCAATAGGTATCGAAATTAAAAATTCCATAACTGCTCCGTGCCGTTGTCCGGGTTTGAGAAAAACGTTCAAAGCCAACCTAATTGGATACAGACTACAGACCACTACAAAGGGGGATGTTTGAGATAAAAATGAAAATTAAATCTTCCAAGCGGATGGGCAGAGTAATGTTTTTGACGGTAGGGAGGCCGGGGGGTGTCCCGCAAATCGACTATCAAAATGCCGAGGAAAAAAGTGTTGCCAGACTGTGACCGACCGCGGATTGCCATTTTGCGATTTTTTTTTGTTTTTTTGTTGTTGTTTTTTTTTAATTATTCCCGTCTGTGATGCGTTGCGGTTGCGGGTTCCGCTGTTTTAGAGGTTGGTTTTCGAGTTGGTGAATTTTTATCATGTGTTTTTTTGATGAATGTAATATTATAAAGGAATGTATGTACAAATGATGTTTTATATAAAATATATCATTATTTTTTTGACTGATATAAGCGGCTAACGTGTAAATGAAACGAACCTTAACTTTTACCTTACTGTGAATTAAAGAAGAAGTTATGATGCGTATTTAAGCAGAATAATTATATACCTACATTGGTGTTTGAAAGTAACTTCAATATAACAACTACTGCTTTAGATCCTCTTTTCATTCCACTTAACTACAAAACCACTGACCTTTCTTCATCCCCATATCTCCATTGCACATCGGCTGCGGTCCAGGGCTCAAGCTATGCAGCTGGTACGGGCTGCGAGTATCGATCTGCGTCGGCCAGGGAGCCCTGGGCCAGTTGGGAGCTGCCCCCGGAGTGCCCAAAAGCCGCAGACGCTCGTAAACTGGTGTAGAACAGTCTGTAGGTGGTTGCTGGCTTGTGGACTTCTCCTTTTGAGCTGCCAGGTTCCGGAGTACTCGGTTGATTGATGATACCTGGAAAAGAGGAAGCGTTAGCAAAATTGCAACAAAGAGTTGTTAAAAAATGTCTTAACGTTAATGAGTCTTCTGTTACAGCAGTGTTTAGGTAGAGAAAGGAGAAGCTTTCTGGAGCCATTTTTAAATCTATAACTCGATTAGTCTCTACGGAGATTGGCAAAAGTGGCCAAAAGTCAAAGGAACTTTTATCAAAACTCTACATTATTCTAACTTATCATTGCTTTGCCATAGATACAAAAAAATAACAGTTTTTAACGTAGTTAATTTTGCAGACATTTATACCCTAAAATCTTAATGGTGCTTAAAATCGCATTCACTTCATAATAATTGAACCCTGAATGAATAGGAATTGATTGATGAAGCAGATAGCAAAATAGACGCACTAAAAGAATTTAGCTGTGTCAGTTTGCTTTATGATCAGTGATGTATGATAAGCATGCCTATTTAGAGTTTGGGTAGCACTCGTATTAACAGCCATGTATTTTCCATAATGCTAAGTAAATTGATAATAAGTAAAAATAAAAACTATCGCTACTTTCTTTTGAAATTTATTAATCAATTTTTAAACAGCTTTATCTCGTTTTTCCTTCTATTAAATAGCTTGAAAGTAAAAGAGACAAAACACTAATTAAATAAATCGATGACAAAATATTTTTATAATTAGGCCCTTATTACATGTTTTGCATATAGCAGATTTTATCTATAAGTGGTAATATGATAGATTTACATAAGTTCACATCAACTTATATCTATTATATTTCTATATTAATTAGACTGTGACTCGTGATAAATTATTTGTGTGGTCCTATAGGAAGATAATATTAAGATATCGTTCGATGTCACTGATAATGTCGTCAATGCGAGATCAGAAAAGCGTGTAACGTACGCGTCTTATTGGAATTTATGTATGTTTTGGTATGTTTTATTAAATATTATATAGTATCTATTTTAAGACTAATGGTGGTTCAATGTTATATTCTTATAACTAACAGGAAACTGCTCTTGAATATTTGTTTTGTAATCTCTTAAATATTTTACTTGCAATGGTAGAGAGAGTTTGACTAAATTTTTAATTATAGAGTACGTTTTGAAAATAAGATTATGTTAAAAGTAAAATTACAAATTATTATAAGGTAGTAATCGAATCCTTCTACGGTTTTGATCACCTGAATATACAAGACTAACATTCTATTATGAATTATTTCTTTCTTGAGCAGTAGATTTTGTTTAATTTAACATCAGCTTATAGGAGAAGCATGCTAAGTATTGAATTGATCTTTTTTATGAAAGTTAATACTGTCTAAATTTCCTAGATAGTAGCTAAGCCCCAAGATAGTATATCCAAGTCTCAAGATTTAGCCTCCAGGCCACCCGGGTACGCGTAGACCAAAACTGTCCACACACCAACTGTCACACTGACATGTGACAGCGCGGCAAACGGACGTACCGGTAACTTAGACGTAGGGCAGGAAGGCGAGACACGGTAACACGATACGCAGACACGCGGTGGTCCGATCGGCGTGCTGACTGGCAGCTGGCGCGATGCCCGATCGAGCGAGAAAGCGCGGCACGTTCGAAAAACGAACGCTCGATATTTTTTTATTGTCTATGATTAGCAACTTTTTTTGGCGGGTAATTGAGCGCTGTGATTGTCGAATTACAACACACTTGTAGTTAACGTTGGTTAGAGATAAGCACGATCTAAAAAACTTAGGTATGCTGCAATTTTAGGAAAATGAACACCTTCATGAATTTATAGGGATATGAAAGCAAAGATACCTACATATTTTTTTCTAATTGACTCTATTTATGCCATTTCTTCATGTCTAAATACCTATGAAACATAGACAATAAAATTGAATTAAAATTATCCAATTCAAAGATACTGTTATTGTTACTGTAAAGAATTCTTAATTGCAATCTCAGGTGATCAGAATACTTCGATTAGAAAATTATAACAAGGCGTCTAATTAAAAGTCGACAATCTTGACTGTCCGACTAGAAAAATGGCTCTCAAGGGGTTGCAACTTATAAAATTTCCTAACAAAATGAACTGAAAATTTTTAACAAGGAACGAGTGATGTTTTTCAAAGATTGAACGCCAATGATTCGTGCCAATTAAATATTTGCTATTTTAATAATAGACAACAATTTTAAATATTCAAGCGAAGCTTTAAAACGAAAAACAAATCTGAGAAAACTTTAGGATGAATGCGTATTAAAATAAGCATAACAATATTAATGAATAATGCGAATAAAAACGTAAAGATATTTTCCTACTAGAGTGCTCTGAAAGCTTTCAAAGGTGCGCGGTTTGTAAAAAACAATTATGCATAACCATAAACAAGCGGTCCGTGTAGAAGTGTGGCCATGTGTGAAAAACGTCTGTGCGCTGGTCGTTTGTAAAAAAATAAACTCGGCAAAGGACCTGTAAATGCTTCCATAATTCGTATTACACACTCATTGACTTGTTTTCACGATTGTACTCGACTAATTCACCAATTAGTAAATAACCCTTCTGTTGTAGGTATTTATGTTTATATCTGTTTACACATATTAATTTTCTTTATGAGAATGCATTTAGACAATGTCCAGTTAACAATCGTTTCTCGTTCGGTTGGACTTAAATAGATTTTTTGTGGTTTTAAATGTTCACGGGGAATTAAGTTTACAATGCAGCTAACGTAAGTAGTGACTAGTGAATTACTTATATTTATTGGAAGGATTTAACTCGTAAATGTCAAGTAACATCTTTTTAAATGTTCTTAAAAAGGTATCCTTTGGGATTTGGATTATAGAGTCTTTACTTGTTTTATGTTATAAGAAGTATTTAGTATAATAATTTCATATGTTTAATATATTATAGATATATATTTTCAAAAGTTAGATTAGTTTCTTAAGTTCGATTTGATGTAGCATATATTCGTAGCTGATTTATTTTAGTTTGATAGCGCAAAAAAAACTGTATAAGAAGCTTCATATAGAAAATAAATAAAAAGATACACACACGAAAGAAAAGAACTTAAAAAATACTCAACCTTTTAAACCAATTACCAAATAAGCAAAATACGTAGCGGAGCTTTCATATTTATAGCTCTACTAGCGGTCCGCCCCGGCTTCGCCCGTGGTACATATGAAAAATAGATGTTGGCCGATTCTCAGACTTACCCGATATGCACAGAAAATTTCATGAGAATCGGTCCACCCGTTTCGGAGGAGTATGCAGACTAACATTGTGACACGAGAATTTTATATATAAGATGTATTTGTAGCATTGATATATCTCAAATTTTGGTATTACATTTTTATGTAGAGCAAATATTTTGTTTTGATAAAATCACAGAAGACTGATTTATTTACTTCAATTAGTATTTAAAGATTGACATTTTATATCTTGGCTTAAATGCCTATTAAAATAACGATATCATATTAAAAATATAACATAACCGTAAGCTAATAGGAAACATAATACTTTACGTAGTCGCTTACGGTCTTGTTTACGAATATGTAGAGCCTATCTATTTATCTAATAGTATGTACATTGTACATAGAATCTTTTGAATATATTCAGAGCAATTGAATTTAGTATGGAATGATGTTTAGTAGGTAAATATTTCTTGTTCAGATTACAAATGTTCTTACCATAGAAATCTAAATAACAATACACTAGAACTGCTATCCATACTATACTAATATTATAAATGCGAAAGTAACTCTGTCTGTCTGTCTGTTACTCAATCACGCCAGAACTACTGAACCAATTTGCATGAAATTGGTATAGATATATTTGATACCCGAGAAAGGACATAGGATAGGTTTTATCCCGGAAAACCTACGGGAACGGGTTTTTCTCTGAAAACGCGGGCGAAGCCGCGGGCGGAAAGCTAGTAATGTCATAATTATAATGAAAACCACTGTCGCCAAAACCCACACATATTTAAACCAATAGCTAAATAGTACACACAAGTAAACTATGCCTTTATTGGACAGGTTCATTTTAGAGAAAACTAACTTAAAAAAATAAATTCAGAATTTTAATATGTCGCACGCACGATTTTATATCCTGTGTTTTGAAAGAGCGTTTCTTCTCGCGTAAAAGGTACTTGAAATAAAAATATATAAACGCTGCGACATCCACGGAATATTCGTATAACGAAATGAAATTCAAACACCATACCGACAATCGTAGCCCCGATACGAGAAGTCGAGTTTTGAATACAAAATAAATTACATTATACCTACCGTACCTACGAAACGGTACAGTAAAAATGAAAGGTACCCTCTAAATACCGGGTGAGGTGAAGCGAAAAAATTATCTTATATTTGTTCAGACGCCGTGAACGTAGGGCGAAAATACTTTTCAATAAGCTTAGGGATTTTTTTTATTTTTACCACGGCCATCTTGTAAACGAATCGATGGGAGCATTTAATAATTCTAATTGCATTTAATCGGTTTATAGCCTGCTTGGAATGCATTTATTTTCATGGATCTTGGTGGTAGTTATTGGAAAAACTTTAAAGAAAAAGATCTTCATTTTTATTTTATTTTTTACTTAATACCCTAATTTTATTTAATTAAAAGAGAACAATATAGAGTTAAATGTTTGGGTTCATAGTTAAAAATAAATCGATTTGGAAATGTCAACTACTGAAATATATGATAGTTTAGTAAAATTCATAAAAGTATCTCAAGAACTTCCTGATGTTTCATGAATTGTTTCCATTTAAAGATCAATTAACAAACTTTACAAGTGTGTAAGCTGGTTAAGCATGAAACCGTTACACACACACACAGGTAGAGTTACATTATTTTATAAACATGATTAAAATGTTCCCTCTATATCGTGTTTAAAGTCTCTGATCTAAAAATAAACCTACTAACAGTTCTACCGAAGGGGCGATTCAGGGTTCTATGTATGTTATTAAAACACCTAAACGTACCTACTACATGATGGTTTCACACAAAACGCCTACGACAAGAACTAAATTAACTACATGAGTTTTGTGACACTTTCGTAAAATATTAGCTACCTACGATTTTCCTTTTTTATGTTTTTTAAATACCTAAACCCAATAAAACATCCAAATAAGTTTATTGGCATCAAATCTTCGAGTTGCAGGCAATTAAATTCAATCTTCATATTCATTTCTTTCGTTTACGTATTTATCATTTGCAAAATGCCATTTAAAACTATCGCGCTATCTAGTACAACGCTCGCTTACTTCGTTCAGAATTATAATGTCGCCGAATAAAAAAGCAGTGCATTACTCTCAGCATTGTTGAATACTGAAGGGTCCTTCACAATAGGCAACCTGCTGGGTGTATTGTGCGCGAAGTCGGCACTTTGCGAGTCAATATTTTGGCTGACTTTTACTCTTGTCAGAGGTTTTAAATCTTTGCAACGTAAGCGTACAACTGCGCACCTCGTAGTGCGTCGGGCCTCGCTGCATTTCATTGATTATCCTTTTGTTTTTTCTTTTCACGTTTTGAATTTCGAATTCAATGCGAAAATCTGGTGTTGATGCAGCGTCATTATATTCAGCCTTTTGTTGCTTTTTTATCTGTTGAAATGCTTACTTAATACGAATGCGCACGCCGCGACGCTGAATGAATTTCATATTTTGCATAAAATATTTAAAGGAGAATATCAAACAATGACTTGCGAAATTTGAATTATTGTATACTTAATTCCGCGTGATAAAAGGACAAAAGAATTCATGCTTGGAATAATTGAAATAAAGCTACCACAAGACGCCCCTTGACTTAAGAACCGACGCCTTCTGAATTAAAAAAAAAACTTTCCCGCCCATGCTCGATGACATCGCGGGTCAACATTTAATTCGAGTCATTCCCACGATTTGAAATTTCAATTTAATCGTTAACTATTGTTGTTTGCAATCAAAGAAATGGGTCAATACGTAAAGAGCTCATAAATTCCATTGTTTGATTGAGACTTATAGGCAGTTTATCAATACGGCATTGCATTGTGACGCTGCGGGGTGCGCCCATACAATATTACAAGAATCTAAGGTGTTTCGTTCCTCATTCTGAATCATTTGAGAGTGAAATGATATGCAACCATTTATTAGGTGCTTTCTCATGGTGGCTGCTGAGCGAATCGATCCGTGAATTATTTCGTCAATATGGTGGGGTACTTAATTAATTTTGTTTGAATGGTAAACTTGGAATTCGCCGATAAATATGTATTGTTCGTCCTTTATTATTTACGTTGAAAATTAAAATGTCAATACATTTATATTTGTTTAGTATTTCCTTTACTAAACAAAGTGAATAACGAAGTGATATCCAAAATAGATTTTCTTCGAAGGGGTAATAGGGAAAATATTATAGTAAATCACATTTTATATAATATTCACCTTTCCGAGTCGGCAGATATATCGCTATTTTCCGCGGAATGGTCGACTGTTTCCAGTGTGAGCCCAAAACCCCCGAAAGGGCTGGCGTGAAATTGATTATTGATTTATTTTATTATATTTTTAAGGATGGATAAGGGTGGCTTCCTTTCGAGCTTGGTAAGAGTGAAATAATAGGAAGTGTGACGAAGTGATTGCGCCGGTCGTAAAAGCGTGATAAATTGTTATTTTATTGATTGAGGTTAGACTTATATTTGAGTAAGGATTGCCCTTAAATGCTTAAATACTCATTGGACCGATTTTAATCTGTATGATTAGCATAAAGCTATTGGGTTCATTAAAGACATGTAACTTTTGTATGTATTTTTATTAAAGTTATTTAAACTATCATTTTTATTTATGTGTGTTATTTATTTTTATACTTTAATAATAAACTCACACATAGGTAGGTACACTCCAGGGCACAACGAAGATTTCTTTAAACTAGCAAATAATAAAGTGAAAACAGGGAGGGTCAACACAATTAAATACCTTCATCTTTGAGAATCAACCAAATGGCAAAAGTCAATTGTGTTTATTTCATGAACCGCTCCGAGTCGTCGATAATGGTGATTTTATTTTAATGACAATAATCATTATTATTAATATAATGTATTATATTCGGCACGAGGATGAACGCTCGACTGAATCATAAAGACTGGTAACGGACGTTTTTACGTTTATATTTTATGAAAATAAGCGTTACTTTTGTTTGCTGTTAAAACGTGTTCGGTTTGACGCGTGCTATTGTGTTATATGAAATATACTTTTGAAACAATACAAGTCAACGCGACGCGTCGAAAGGTGCGCTTGAGTAAGTATTGTATGAAGTGAGATAAAAAAAGATAATTAGGTAGTAATGATATTTTAATGTATGTATAAGTATTTCTAATGATAGAGTAGGTACTCATACCTTATTGAACGAATTTTTCTTAAGCACTTTACATTCGAATACCTACCTAAACGGTTTGATACAAATTATTTATATTTTAAAGTTCACCTTTTATATGTTGTTTCAATATAGAAAATAAAATTAATACTACATAGAAAGTTTGTAAGCAGTGAACTTATCAAAATTAGTCGTAGTTCAATAAGTGTGAACTTCAACCATTTTAGATCTAGATACTCTAGTAATAAATTTTACGAATTGCAATGAATATAATAATTATAAATCAAACACCAACCAAACTGCGGCTGCGCAATCGTCTATAATTACAGACAACTGACACCCTGTAATCACCGAATTAAATCTCCCAAAAAAACTTCATAAATATTCATTTAAGCATATCTCGATACTATTATTACATTTAATACCCACCCTCGAACAACAAAACCCGACAAGGACATCGTTTAAGCACAAAAGCACTGCACACTGCATAAAATTATAATAAATATGAGAAAGAGCTATAAATTATAGTCGGAGCGAGAAAGATGGGTAGAGCGGTCATCGCGAATGCTATTGCAGTGTTGCCACATTCGTAAATCGCAAGGTGACAATAGTGACATGTCATTTGGGGGCATCAATGTTGTAGGGTAGTTGTAATAAGTCATAACTCATGTTAACTCGAGGAGGGGTATCGTAATGACTATGAATTCTGATTTAGATCGAAACCTATTATTGTCGGGTGACGACGCTGTCAACGCTTTCTTAGGGTCGACGTGATCTGTTAAATTATTGTAAAATGGTTTTAAATTCGCAAAATTATTGGGGACTATGGGAGCATGAATGTGGTCCTAACTAGGAGATTGCATAATTGCGTATTGACTGCTTTTTAATTATCTCTTCGACCGGCTTCGGCGTAAAAATTGGTTAAATTGTCATTGTCTAAAAGAAACAGTGTCTGGGCGCTGTCTGCGCGTTTGAACGTTCATTTCCCTATCTAATACGCACGATAATCTGCATCTATAGCCACAGATGTAAGCTGTATGTATAGAAGTGAATGCTAACAGTCGCATTTAGCTAAACAAGCAGAATGCGTGGTCAGTGGATGGCGTGTGTGGAATGCTAATCCAGATTGGGTAATGAATGGTCGGCTGCGTTTGGCCGGCGAGCTTTGAGTTGGATATTAGCGTATTGATTTGTTTCATCAACTATTCAATACAAGGCATCCCTTTTACTTTTGTGCTAATCTTCTAATATGTTTGCATGATGTTTGTTTGAGATATATTAGTGACTAAATAAATAAATAAATAAATCATTTATTTGCAAGTAAACATGGTATATACATACCTAGGTGTTAAGAATAAGATACATTATTTCAGCATGTTTAGCCGTTATTCAACGGCATGCAAATACATTTTTCATTAGATACATTACATTAGATTAGATTCGATTACATTAGATATTACATTTTATATTATGTCTTCTTAATTTTATTTTATTAAAATCAATTCATTTGTTATTCATTCACATTATTATAATTAATATTTCACAATTCATTCATATTCATTACAAAAATTACATACATTATTACAAAATTAATATTAAGACGCAAGTAGACAATGTTAATTACGAGTTTAGGTATTCTTTAACACTATAAAAACATTTCTGTTGAAGCCATTTATGATATAAAAAATAATTTAGTATCTAACTTTTTTAATTTAGTTGGCACTTTATTATATATTATTACACTCATACAAAGACAGTTGTTATTATATTTTTTTAATCTAGGATATAGGACTATAATAATAAAAGTAATAATTAAATATATAAATAAGCTCTACCCTCTTCTACGAGTGTAGAGCTTGTAAAGCTAACATCATATTTGTGATATTTAAAATTTTTTTAAACGTGTTTTTTCGTACCTTAATTATAAAGTTATAAACCTCACAAAGTCACAAAGTAGTACCTAATTTCAACTTTGGTTCAAAGAATCATGCATCACACTTTAAAGTTATAAACTAGGTACTTACTACAACTAAGTTATTCACATGTTTTAATTAGGTTTATATACCTTCCTTCGTTAATTTTCAAATCAGAAATATATATTTGTTAAACGTACAGATACTTGGATAGCTATAACTAAATTGAGAAAAATATTGTTAAACACGACATATCCTGTCTTTCGTATTCGCCATATTGCGAATAAATAAAGCCGATTCCCGTAATTCCAACATTTTACACATTTCAACGACCATTAACTAATTTGAATATATCATAAATAGGGAGATTCCTCAAGCGGGTTGAAGTGGGATTAAAATTAAACTTGCGTAAAACGTATAGCATATGTCGATAGCGAGGGCCGCACCCCACTAAATAAGATTTTATTCTTATAAAAAATAAATAAAATCACGCTCCCAAGTTCCTGATTGTGAGCAAATACGTAAAATTAATTAGTCTTGGAAGCTTTTTTGATGTTTAGTTAATAGATTGGCTGTTCTAACGGTTTTTCTTGAGACTATTTGTGTAGAGGGTTTTTTTATTGTAACTTAATATATTTTAAGTTAAATAATCTTTCTTTTTATAATTTTTTGATGACTATTTATTCCAAGCTTTCAACTTTGAATTAGTTGCTTTTAGTTATTAACTTATAGAATAATCAAATTATCATATACAGAGGTTGTTTTTGTGAGAAAATGTTGAGGCAAATTGAATATTATAGACCATATTTATTATGTGGCATTAAAATATAAGCTACCTACCTAAATTACAACTATACAGTGTGGATATTTTCGATTGGCCCTGGAAACAGCTTTTTTTTTTAATTTTTAGTTAGTTCAATTCCCGGGCGAAACAAGTGAATTTTCGCAAATCTTTGAATGCAGATCTATTTCTATTGAAAAATAAAGAAATATTTCTTTTAAGCAAAATTTGCTATCTCCATTATTTCAAGTACTTTCCCTCCAGGATCCATCGAAAATTTCCACACTGTATAAGGTAAACCTACATCTTACAAAGTGGTTATAATTATAGCACCAAAGAAAACAGTCCTCAGATGAACATACAAAGACCTATCATAAATACACAGAATTTCCATTACAAAATTTAACAAGATAATACGACAAGCAAATTAAATTCCCTCACAACGGCTAATGTTTATCAAAGAAAGCCTAAGAGGCTGATTATGACTGTTTGGTAGTACTCCGTTTGAAGTGCAGTCAAGCGTTGTGGCCCTAAGAATGCCTTTAACTGCGTAACTTGCTAGGCAAATATATAAGGTATAGAGAACATAGGTATATAATATTTGAAGGTAAATGGAGATGAAAGTAACTAGTTTGAATGATAACAAGCTTACTACTAGGTATATTAATAAGTAATTATGTAATTTTGTAATGTAGGAGAGTCCGTGGGAGATCGTCCTTCACCGATCTGATAACCAGATGAGACGTATTTTTTTTTAAATATTTTTTATAAACAAATATGCCTATAATTGCTTGCCTATCGAAAAGTGGTCATGGGTCTCCCACGGGCTCTGATATCATAATATTGGCACCTAAATAGAACTTTAAAACGACTACGCGTGGTATGTATATAAATATGTAGTTAAATACACATATCTAGAAATAAAAAAATACACACAGAGTCAATTAATTCTTGTGTAAATGTAGAGTTGCATCCGATTTATGTAAACTTTATAGCAATAAAATAGGCTTATTGATTCGGTGTTTTCATTGTTGGAATTTTGTCCATTTTTATGTTGTTTGTGGCTAGTAATATTAGAAAAATATGAGTGACTATTTGAAACAATTTGTCTTATGTAACGAAATTAATTATACTACCCAACTAATTATTATGTTATTGTGAAAAATAAGTTCTGTAAATGATATAATCTATGAATAAGCCACTTTAAACTACGTAGTAAAACGCACGTGTTCCTTTTAATTGTAATCAAATACATAATGAGAGATTTTTACAAACTAGACCCTAGCCTAATAAAAGCGTTTAATTCGTTACAATACCCCAATATGTAGTCCCAAGTTGATAGTAATCTCGTATTTTATCTAATCAAGTATCTGTTGATATTGCGTACAGGGGTGTGGTACGGTCAGAATAAAAGGCAAATATTAGTCATTAGTAAGAGACCTAATCTCGAGAGATTTTAAAAGTGCGATATTATAGGATCGTATTCAAAATTTCTCTGAAAAAATACACTTTATCAATAAATAAATACAAATCTGTGTTGACATTTTTATTTTAGTATCTACCTATTAACTGGATACGCTATTGCTTGCATTTTTTTATCGTAAAAATTGTCTAATTCCGTTTCAGCACGAATATAATATTGAAAACAATTTTACTTGATCTTCACTTTATTTATTTTATTATTATATTTTCTTAGCAATTTTTTTGCTGTCCGTACACGTGGGATCACAAGTGTGGCATCTCAACTGTAGTGGACGAAGGGATTAAGCGCTAATATACGCAATCCGTTCCTACTTGATTTTAATGTTGTAATTATACTGTGTACATAATATATTCATACGACGAACAAAGTGGTATTTTTTATATGTATAACTTGTTATAGGGTTGATGTACCAATAGTTGACCATTTAAGCGGTTTTATCTTTAGCTACATATAAAAAACGGGTTATTTGTTTTACGTTCAATGTTATTTTTGGGACACAGATAATTGAATACTCACTGCAACTATTCTTCTTAATATCAATTTGATAACCTTTAAAGGTTTTATGAAAACTACTCTGAAAGTTACTTCTGCTAAAAACACCATTACTTGACCACTGATCACCAATATCTGACCATCATTGCTCTAAAAGTTGACCATTTTCAAAATGAACAAAATGTCCTTCTTCGAACATTAGTTTTGTTTAATAAATAAATATATTATTTAATAAATAAAAATAGGTTGATGAAATCAAACCACTTGGTCACGGAAATCAAGTGGACAACTCAAGGTTAATAATATTCTCGGCCCCGAAACCTGACCAACTAAGTTCGGTATAAAAATTTTACGGTGGTCAGCTTTTGGAAATATGTAACATAAAGCTATGACTTAACTGCGGCTTATATGGTTTGTTAAATTAGGTAGGTATAAGCACAAAACAAAGCAAGTCTTTCTTAGCAAAATATAAAGAACCAAGAGCTGACCATACTGGTCAACAATAGGCGAAAAATTGTTTTTGTTGCTCCAAAAGATAACCAGGCCGCTAAAAATCATGAAAAACTGTTCATGCCAAAAATGAAGCCGAAAGTCTATAACAGAATGGTTCAACATTATGCCTATAACAAGACATATAAAGAGTAATCGATTGCTCTCAAGATAAATTAAGATTTCCCAATCAACTCCCGATAAAAAACTCTTAGTAAAAAATGTGATTACTTACGGGGCACCTACTTAATGACATCTTCGTGTTGAAAAAATGTCAATATTTCTGACCATTGGCAGCAAGGTTTGTTTTTATTTTATAAATTATGTTGCTTTATAGAAAAAACAATAAACTATCATCTGGGGCTGCCGTATTTTCTTAATTAGCGCGTATATTTGAATTTCGGTCATGCATTGGCGCTTGGTCAGCTAGTGGTACATTGACCCTAATTATTGTTGGAATTTTTTCTAAGAGAAAAAAATAACATTAGATTAGTAGTTTATACTTTATACTTGTATTTTCATAATTTAGTAGAGCTAGAATCCTGCATAAAAATCCTGCAAAAACACTATTTGCATTATTAAAAGGAAAAAAATCGCGAAAAACTGTTGTTGAAAATATAGCTTTTCCAAATTTAACTCAATGATATAATTTTTTGTAAATTCTTAAAATAATAACATTAAATTATTTAATATTTTCTCAATAAAAGAGCTAACCAAAACATTTCCAATACTCTTCAATGTAAAACTTAAAATTCTACAGAACTACAATACCAAATAATCTCGTTCAAAACTAGAACAAAATACAACACTTTAAATATTGCACAAGTCGATAATAATAAGAGGAAATAATATAAAAATTGCATCGACGCACGTGGCGTTTAGATACTTATCTCGCTTCGATTGTCACCCTTCGGCTCGCGTTAGTGATGAGCTTTGAAAAGTACAAATATTATGCTCACGGAAAACCGACGTGAGATATAAATATGTATATAGTATGTTCTGTGACGTTATTAGGTTCTCTTTACTTGCGTAGTTTTATGTTTCAGTATGTTTTAAGGAATTTTGTTTGTGGACTTGAACGTAGATAAAAAATTGAATCTAAATACCCAGACAATTTTAATAGAGTTTTTACTTAACTGTTAATAATATTTTTATAAAAAAGTTATTGAGTTATCATCTATTATTTTTTTTATAATTTAAAGTATAATATTATTTTAACTCTACCAAGAATTGTGATTAGATAAAATCGTTTTGACTACGTAATTTATAATATACCATGATTTATTTATAAAAGAATTAAACAGATAAATAAACAATTTTCCGTAAATATTATTAAAAATGGAAGCCAAAGCTATAAATAGTAATACATATATAAATAGTATATTTTGTAGTTGGTATTGTTATACCACTCTACATTTTATGGATTTAGGTATGTATAATCTATACGGGTACTCCCACAGGGGCTGGTTTCACAGCCTTATTATCTTATCTATCAATTAAGAACAACATTGATAAATACAGATGATGATAGCACTTTCTTTTTTGCAGATCAAAAACGACAAATACCGTATGAAAATTCGCGTTAAAAGTGTAAAATAGGCTATCAGGAATCTTATCAGTAAGCACTGAAATCGGCCTAGATGAATACCTACTACTATCATGCTATTATAAATATCTGACTTTGATTGTTTGTAGGTGAGTTGGGAAGTATTGATCCTATCATTAGAATTCTTTAAAAAAGCTACACTATGAGTGAAATACGCTTATTTATATCCCGGACTAACATTATGAGTGAAATACGATTATTTTTATCCCGAGCGAAGCCAAGGCAAGCGGCTAGTATAAAATCCATATGGTACTTATAAAGAATCAATAAGAATTAAACTCAACACAATAGTCCAGGAGGCGGTTGCGATCACGTGCCGGCTCGCCTTATTGCACTCAAAACCTGTAATTAACTGAGGGAGAATTCTATTGACACCTTAGCTGTAGTTATTGGTTTCATTAAATTATAAGTATTGTAATTATGTTGCAAGTGCTAGGGTAGTATGGAAAACATTTAAAAACGTAAATTAGGACATTCAAATGTTCTTTATCCTGCTATTTGCGCTCTAGGTTAACTCTACAAAAAAAATGCATTTAACTGATAACATATTTTTGGAAGAAGAAGACACAAAACAAATGTGCATTTGGGATAGCTTAATCTATATGAGTTTTTCAATATATTTATTGGAAAGCTTTTTATTGAAAACTGCAGAAGTTACATTAAAAACTTTCAGATAAAATCTATAATTATAAAATTCTTTACAATTGTTGTAAGTACGAGCAATTCGATTAACTGGATTTTATGTTTCTCTTTTTTTATAGCTACAAGGCATTTGCATGTGGCATCGTCACAAACAGCAAAACTAAACAATTGTTACGAATACATATTTATTTGCCGGACCGATCACACTCAAGTTTAATATAAGCCTTAAATCCCACGAATTGTGGTATTAATTTCCCTCTGACGCTTCTAGCTTTAAAGCAACTTTATAACGAGATATGTCTAACCAAATTGAACTCTATGTTTAATGAATAGAATACAATTTCGAAAAATTTTTGGCTATCAGATCTATTTAGCATTGTCATAGAAAATTGATCATTACTGCGTTGCAATAAGGTATGTTTTGCAGTGTGCGTAGGTTTAAGGGGAAGATGGGTAATACTGGACCACATGCATGTCGCGTGCGCGCCACGCGTTCCTGCGATAATCTTCTTTGACTCTCTTTGTTACAATTTGTTGCCGCGATATCCCAACCCCCGTGAGATCGCCGTCTCAGATATGATACGTAATGATATTTTAAATCAGTGTTCTGAGCTATTTGCCGGAACAATCTGCGCCTAATATCGTTGTATATTGTTTATTTATTTTCCGTGTGTAAATTTATAAGCCATTCTGAATGTGATAGGATAATAAAGGAAAGCGGTAAAGGATATATTTAGGAAACAGGAATAAAAATTAAAATTCTTTATGCGATAAATATATAAGTAGAAATAAGAACAAAGATAGGGCCTTCACTAGGGATTTAAAACTCGATTTACATTACAAAATTACGGCAGATTCCCTGCCTATTGAGTGTACGAATGTTAAAAGATGTAAAATAAGATAAGCTCTTAACTTATACAACTTATAATGTATGTAAAGTGTTTGCGATAATTAGATATATTCAATTTCCAACACCGTTCTTCTCCATTCAACTTTAGAACGAAATAATAAATATAAATGACATTGTGTTAAATTTTATTACCATGACATTTGCGACTTCGAATGTGTCACCAAAAAAATGGTCCAACATCATGCGCCGACAGTAACGTGACAAGAAAATATCGCGATACAATAAAATAAAGTTGTCATCCCCAGCAAAAGTGCCGGGAGCGTGCTAAATGCATTAATTTGGCCTGGATTTAGTGGCCCGGAAGTGATTTGCTACGGGAAAGCATGCTCAACACGATATGACCCTATGACAACCCTGACGACAATATACCCTCTCACCGCATATTTTTATTGTTAATTAAAATCGTACTGTAACATTATGGGTATTAATCACACATTTGAACGGCAAAACGAATCGTTTAGGGCTGTGTATTTAGTAAGGTTGAGTGGTTCCGCTTTTTTAGTTAAGGGTCGTTACTGTAAAGGTTTAACTGTAGTTTCAATCTTGTTTGTTATTAAGCTAAACGAGACGATTCAATAAGGGAATCAAATTCACAAATTCAAATTCAAATATTTTACAAAAGTTGTTCTGTAAATTGTAACATTCAAATAAATTTATATAAGAAATAAATTAAATTCTTACATTACTTTGTTCGTAACATTAAAATCGTAGTTTAGAAATTATGAATGAAAGTATAAGAAGAAATAAAATATAATACTTATAAAAGTAAGTACAGCAACGAAATAAAAAATCAATTAATCATATGTTAATTTAATATAGAGTCCCGTTCATATTAATTTTAGCTCAGGCATCACATTAACAAAATCAGACGAGAGTTGACGTCATACTGAATCGATCCCTTGACGTTAATATATTCACCTTTAAGCACCCTTAAATGTATCTACGTAAACACGACATAACCCTGTCCTCGATAAATACAGAGAGCGTTTACATATCATCTACCTGTTTATAGATACCTAAGAGCCCACCCTACCCTCGCTGATAACTTAAAGACTTTATCCCCTGTACAGGAATTTTTACGGTAACAAAAGCCTTCATATTTTCTTTATTCGCTCCGTGTCAAAATCGCCCTGTTCCCCCCATCCATTGAAAAAACGTCCAACTCTTTCGCACCTATTACAAAGCCGATATCTTCATCTCATTTTATAGATACCTTCCATTTCGGGGTTTTATGTTTTTCTCGATATTCTTGGCGGAGTGCTTAATGCTTCTTTTTCTCGAACCGTCAACGACAGGGTGATGGCATGAATTTATTAATTAATTTATGTTAAGTATTCAGTAGAAGGGGTGTTTAGGAATTTGCCCGTTGCTTAAATTCGACTTAATGACTGTGTTATTTTCGCATCTTAATATCTCTTTGCGCCGTTTCTTTTTAGAGGCCGTAAAGAGTTAAGACTACAGTAAAGTATGAGTTATACGTAGCAAATGTTTTGTTATGAGTTTCATTTGTCAACACCCTTGTATGGAAAAATTCAGACTTATTACTTATCTGAATTATTTTTATTTCTTTCCATAATCATTTCTCTGTTTAGGTATAGCTTAATAATTATAAGAATCTTTACGGGCAGGAAAGAACAAAGATTTCAGTTTTAGATTACATATTAGACAATTACCTATATACCAATAACTATCTACCTATCTTAGTTGACTAACACATTAATATTTTCCTATAAATATCAGAAATAAAATGATTATAAAATCCACATTTAATAAAACCAGCAAACAAAAGCATCAACCTCTATAGAGGCATCGACGACGCAAGGCACCAGTAGGGAGAGCCTTATTCAAAAAAGGGAAAAGACGAAGAAAAAAGTTATAACGTCGTCATATTGTTTTGCCAAGGGGTGGGAGGGGGCTAGTGCGGGAGATAAGGCGTTATGACATCCTATGTATATTTTAGTATGATGTTTTATACGATTTGAAATACTTTAGTTTGATACGGATTTTAAATTTGAACGAATCGTGTATTATAGAATGGAAGTGTGTAGAAGTTTTGAATTATGTTAAAATGGTTTGAGTGCAAGCTTTTTTCGTATAATTAAATAATACTTATGTAATTTATGTTTCCACTTGATTAATATGATAGAGCGATACTGTACCTAATCGATTAAATTAAATAACACTGTAAAATTTACTATTATAATATTGTGTCGCATTCTGCAAACATTTTCATTGGGAAGACCTAGTTTTAGAACATTTTATCGATCATAAGCTTAATTTTTAACTACCTGAGTATTAAAAAAATAATTTGATTAATAATAAAAGGTATTTTTACACTCTTAATTAAACCTTTAGCACTAAACTACATTATTGATCGCTTTTATAACCACATTTATAGAGTGTACTCCTATTTCTATATTCCGATACTCAAATAATTGTAGGCCAAGTGCACTAACAAAGAGTTTAAACGCCGGCCACAAAACGTATTATTAGGCTGGTAAAGTCGTTTACAAGTAGGTAAACCTCAGGCGGTCATGTTGCATGACATTCGTTATTGTTCACATAAGCCTATTAAATTATTGTACCACTCAATTTATTTCAAATTGAAATCAAGACTTAAAACAAGGTTAGATTTCAAATCAAATCAAATCAAATAATTTATTGCATACTAATACATTTTACATATTAGAAACCTTATGCAGTTATTGCAATACAATTTTATATTAAAATTACATTAATATTGTCACATACATTTCAATTTTCCAATACACAGATTACAAATTAACCATACCTAATAATAATATACAATTTAGATATGTCCGGGATTATACATTATAAATATTCGTAGATAACTTAGTTGAAGACGTAAATAAAAATACTCATATAGATGCATAGATATACATTTATTGCGATTGATTTATTTGGTAGGTTTAGTTAGATCGAGGTTTTCAAGTTGGATAAACCGTCAGAAGACAAAAGTCTATTATTTTTCGAATTAGTTTCCACATTAATTAGAAGAATAATTAATTGTTATTAAAACATCGGAAAATGACGGTAAAATTTAGAAAATTCATGGTTCGAGTGACATATAGTTTCCCGGGTCGAGAAGTTCGATATTATGTAAATAATAAATATCATGTCAGAATTAAATAAATAAGAGACTGACTTTTACATTGACTGTTTACTAAATAGTAAACAGTCAATGTAAAAGTCAGTCTCTTAGGGCGCTTGTGCACTACAAGGAATTTTACTGTCCGGCATTCCGATTTTTTACGGTCCGGTGTGGCATGAAAAAACCGATGAATTGCTTGTGCACCTGTCCGTCTTTACTCGGATCAGTGCGATACAGTTCAAGGAAGAATGGCGGTATAATGCTATCATAAATGATTGTTTTCGCATTTTACAAGAAACGAGTAAAAATATAGAAGGTGAAATATTATATTACTTCGTTATAATAAACGAAGTAAAGTACGGTAAAGTAGTTACGGTAAAGTTCCGTAAGAGATTTAAAATGCGTGTTTCACTTATTTATTTTAATCGGTGACGAGGAGCTAAATCTATTCCCACTTGAACTTTAACTTACCAATACTTACTTAGATAATAATTATAGGTCAATGTATATAAAATAACAATACCGACTTCTCAAATCTCATTGCCAGCTAAAAGAAAGTAAAACAAGAGCTTGCTTTCAATTGGCATATGTAATAAAAAGAGTAAAATCCAAGCAAGTGGGCACTCGAAAACAATTATACCTACAGCGACTCGTAAACTCAAAAAACCATCCGGAATAGGGAAAAGTAAAAATGTCGGACAGTAAAATTACGTATAGTGCACAAGCTAGTATTTAGATTAATTGCGTGCCATACCGGACCGTAAAAAATCGGAATGCCGGACCGTAAAATTCCTTGTAGTGGACAAACGCCCTTAGTCAGTAAATAATTCTGCACTTATGCCTGCAGAAATAAAAAATTTGATTTCTGCAGGCATAAGTGCAGAATTATTTACTGATGTTATATTAATAAAAATAAGCAATCGTCGTCTTGTAGTACACCTATTAACAACAATTAATTTTCGAATGTATTATCGCAATACATGCAGTGGAACGAACAGGCGAGATCTTAATAATAAAACGAATTTCACCTCCCAAATAATCTGTATATAAAAATTTAAAAGGTACTCACACTAGGTATATTATCCGAAGTACACACTCCTTCACTGAGCAGGCGATCTCTGATCTCCCAGGCGAAGATAGAAGGACATTCACGTTTGTACTGGGCTATCTTGCTGACCACCTCTGCGGTGGCCACCCGGGGTTTTGAACCACCGATCGCACGAGGTCGAATGGACCCCGTTTCGTAGTATCTGTGAAGTAGAAGACTGTTTATATGGGCAATTAAATAGGACATATCGATGTGTACAAATACATATTATGTACCTACATAGAAATATCAATAACATCATGGACAATTAAATTGGCTATGTTATGTATTTGTGAAATGTTTCAAACAGATTTTTTCGTTTGCTAACCAAAATGTAAATAAGTAAGATGCATAAATTAATTGAACAATAGAAACATTTTAATTATTCTGGCTGTTTCATACTCGTGAAAAAACTGTCGACTCACCTTTTCATTCTCAAACCAAAAATAGTACCTAAATATTTTAAAGGAAATCATCGAAGGTTAAATTGGTCGTAAATATTACTACATATTGAGCTGTAATTCTGTTTATATTTTGGCGAAACACGTGTATGAATTAGTGCGAAAATTTTACCCTTTTATATATTTACTAGCTGCCCGGGAAAACGTTGTTCGGCCTTACTTCTTATCACTTAGGAATATAAAAAATATTTTTTTTTCTAATTCTTAGACCAATAAGCATACAAAATTTTATGAGAATCGGTCAAACCGTTTCGGAGGAGTTTTACTACAAACATGAGAATATTTATATTTTTCAAAAAATTCTAGAACTAGACTTATATTTCGAAAAAGATCTATGTATGCTTTTGAATTTTGATATTTACAATGTTAAAAAGGTTTCCTGTGCCGATATCACACGGCAAAAGTTTTTATCTAATATCAAGTTGCGAACTGGTTTGGTGTCAGGTTCTTGAAGACGTATTTTGTTTTATTACCTGGCCATATGTTTACTATGAGTTTTTTAGTATGCTAAAATATACCTTACCTATAAGTTGTAACGTTTGGGAAATGTTAACTGTATTGATATTATGCATTAATTATTGATTTTGTTTTTATTATTTACACGAATCTACATGTATTTTATGTAATCGTATTGTTTCCCAATTCCCAGAAAAGTGACTAGCTCTTATTTAAAAAAAAATATTTTTTTGTGTAATAAATCTTCTCTATTGCTATCTATTTATTTAAAAAAAGTCTTCGAAATTTAAGTGGTTGAGCTTGGAAATCTTAGAGACAACATTATTTTGCATTCTATTCACATTGCAAAAATGTTGTTGATTTTTATATACATACTAGCTGTTCCCCGCGGTTTCACCCGCATTGCTCTGCTCCTGTTGGTCTTAGCGTGATGATATATAGCCTACTAGCTTTCCGCCCGCGGCTTCGCCCGCGATTCCAAAGAAAAACCCGTTTCCGTAGGATTTCCGGGATAAAACCTATCCTATGTCCTTTCTCGGGTATCAAAATATCTAAATCTCTATACCAAATTTCATGCAAATTGGTTCAGTAGTTAAGGCGTGATTGAGTAACAGACAGACAGACAGAGTTACTTTCGCATTTATAATATTAGTATGGATGAGTCAAGGATAGAAATAAATATTAGTTAATGCAAAATTAAAAATATAAAATCTCCTTCATCAAATCGACATGGAATTCCGTTATCAGTAAATAAAACCTCAATATACATATCAACCGCAAACTTAATAAAAATCAATATTCAATGCGTCATGAAAATAGACCGTGTCACGTTACACGTCTGTCACCTAAAACCAACCTTCGGAGTTACCTTGTCCGTCGAATAATACCGTCAATTTATATTTTCAATATTTATTCCATTAATCTCTTCGATCGGGTATTTTTAATCTAGCCGGTTTGGCTGTTTTGCTATGAAATGTGGTTGCAACTATGATACTGCGGTTGGGGCCTGTTAGACCTCGTATTGATTACAGGCAACATTTTTCGGATAACTGGGTGTAGTGTTGCCAGCGCTGGTCGGGATCTATGCTACTACGTTATGACGATTGTGGTTTGATCTTGGATATTACGATTGATTGAGCCGTTTGATTGATCCGGTCCAAGGATTAGTGGTCACCTAGAACAGTAGCCCAATAGAATCTTATTTGAAAATGTGGTATAATTTTATTTATATCCTTTGATAAACACTTCTGTGTCGTTTAATATCCTCTCCGATTTATACCGTGTACCTGAGCATAGGTCTATCCGTCCAAACTGTAGAAATGCTGAAGAAATATCATGAATCTTCGACGATCTTCTGATGCGTGGAGTCGAGCAGCGGTATGCCGTTCACGTGAGGAATAAGTAAAATGTGGCACAAAGCGACAATACGTTACCTGCCGAGTATCTTAGACACGCAGCCGTTGGAGACCTGCAGGATCCTGCTGATGTCGCAGGGCCGCGCCCCCGAGTGCGCCAGCTCGACGATCTTCTGCCGCGTGGAGTCGGGCAGCGGTCTGCCTCCTACAAACACGCCGCCGAGCTGGTTAACACCGCTGTGACCTGTTCACCACAAGCCTGCTTACTCTAATTAATCAAGTTTCCACTTCATGATGCACAGACTTATAATGTAACAGGTTCTGCCACAGCAATGCAGCGAACGAGCTTACAAGAAACGCAGCACACCTGCGCTGCGTTTTTTGTAAGTTACAAGAATGTTATTTGGTTTAGTGAGTTAATATTTCTAGGTCTAAATACTACGTGGCTTGATTTGGCTTATAGGGATGACCCATATATACTAAAAAGCTTAATAGTAATCTGAAAAATAGCGTTCTTGAAATTATTATTACCATTATTTTATAAGGTGATATGATTAATAATATTTCAAGCTTGCCGTGCACTTGTGTGAAAATATAAAGCAACTTGAGAATTGAATACGGTTTGTTAAAGCCGATCAATAAAAACGAAGGTGTTATAAGCGGATTCTAGACACTTTATAGTAAGAAATCAAAAGGCAAACACTACTCAAATCGTTTCGTTGTGAGAATCTGATCAAAATATTGACAACTTTTGATAAGCCTTGTTTATAATCTAATGCTTTTCAATATTAACGTAGTAGATATTTTGATTGCCTTTTTGCCGATACTCAATTTCTCTGAAATAACTAAATAGATAGTGTATATTCTGAAATTGTGTAAAGAATTTCTACAAAACTGCATTGACTGAATCTATCTAACAGATCAATCATCCTCTCAAAAAAACTCCTTTTCTTATTACTTAGTTTCAATATTCCAATCAGACTCATTAAATAAACAATGGTGGTCACCATTACCTTTACCTTTGTGCGCCAAGTCGTCCATCCTGTCCAAGAGTTGGTCCGGCGGCCAGGGTGAGATGGGGGTGATCTGCTGCGCCGGCAGCATCGTGTATACACCGTATTCTTCTATGGTGATGCCCTTTGTAAACATGGTATGAGTTTATAGTACAGGGTGTTTTTTTATGGTACAGGATGTTTTTTTATGGTAGGTACAGGTGATTTTTATGGTACCTACAGCTACAGGTTGATGTTTTTCGGAGGTTGAATTTTAATGTGATACGAAATTTGGTGGATAAAGAATATATTAACATCGTCAAAAGTATAGAATATAGATATTCTGAAGAAATGGAAAAAATGACGAGAACAAAAACGAATTGGTTTTATTAAAAACATAGAATGTTAGACCATGCCAATGTGTTATTTAGTTCCTTGTAGAAAGGTTTGAAAAAAGAGTAACAAAATCATAATGTAAGGTCGATCATGCTTAGGTGTATTATTAATTATAATTTGTAACCTTCAAAGTAAAATTAAAAGTAATTACTACTATTTACTAAAAATATCTCGTAAATATAGGTATATATGAAACTAATTGATATTGTTTGTTTCTATTGTAAATAAATTTTAATTACCTAGGTAAATAATATGTTTTTCTTATTGATTGCCCAAACTATTTTATTTGTTTAAAATCTAATTATATACAACATTCGTGTCATAAGATATAAGAGAAAAAAAGATAAGGCTTACAAAAAAATCTTTGCTTAAATTTTTAAGAATTAAAGACTACGACGCCTTTGCCCTTCAAACTTTGGTCCATAATTAAACCTCTTAAGAATACCTCAAAAGAATCTATTATTGCCCTAAAATAAGTACTAAATTATTATATTTTTAAAGTTTAAATTGCGTCAGCTGGTTTATCAGACGATCAATTACAGTCCTTTATTGTAAATTTTACTCGTACATTCGTAGTAAATTAGGCAGTTTATTTATCGGACAATCAATGAGCTTTTTATGCAGGACTAGGTTTCCGTCCGCGGCTTCGCCCGCGAAGTCAAAGAAAAACCCGCATAGTTCCCGTTCCCGTGGGAT
Source organism: Colias eurytheme (assembly GCF_061535395.1). Classification (NCBI taxonomy): domain Eukaryota; kingdom Metazoa; phylum Arthropoda; class Insecta; order Lepidoptera; family Pieridae; genus Colias; species Colias eurytheme. The sequence continues at coordinate 6,021,320 of NC_143005.1, read as the reverse complement.
TTCCGGGATTGCGTCATTTTCCCGGGATAAAAAGTAGCCTATGTCCTTTCTTGGGTATCAAAATAACTCCATACCAAATTTCATGAAAATTGGTTAAGTAGTTTAGGCGTGATTGAGAAACAGACAGACAGACAGAGTTACTTTCGCATCATTTGTAATATTATATTAGTATGGATTAAACTTGTTTAAATGTGTGTAAAAATATTTTTAACCGACTTCAAAAAAAGGAGGAGGTTATCAATTCGGCCGGTATATTTTTTTTTGTTATCAATTCCAAAAAAACGCCTAAACAGATTGTGATAAACACGTATGACTTTTTTCTTGAATTAAAACAAGATAGGTAGCATATCTACTGTTATTAAAATTTTAAGCATTTTTTTTATTTCTACGCACAGAATCCACTTAAAAAAAAAACATTAGGTACCTACTTATTTTCATTACTTATTTTAGCCATAACATTTGAAATACATATTACGTAGGAACATTTTGAATATTTGTTATACTGAATAGTATATGACCTATGTATTAATTGTGTAATAAGTATGAAATTATATAAATTTAAAAATATAAGTTTGTCCTTTCTTAGCTATAAAACATAATGTAATCTTAGTTTAATATACATATAAATGCCTTGTAATGTTTTGGGTACCTATGCATATGCCATATGGTACCTAAACGTAATTTGGGTTGTGAAAGTAAAGAAATAAATAAATCAAGAGCAGATACGTAGGTCCAGAATCCGATAAATAAACATTTAAAATGCGATCTGATTTGAGATGCATAAATAAAGAAAATTGAATAAATAAGAAAGCCATAAACAAAATCAAATATGTGGACAAAACCATCAGGAAAAACTGGCATCCCCTAAAACCATGCTTTAGGAGTTGGTATTTGTATTTAGAATATCATTTAGAAGTATTTTGTGAAATGATATAATATAATGTACATTGAGATAATATTACTACGTATGGAGGAGACACCACAAACAAAATCTGTGCGCCATTTTTTTGCTCTAACTAAGTTTTAAAAATTATTATCTAGTTATGTAACTACTTACCGATAAAAGTTATTCCTTTGCACTTTTCCGTATTATTTGTATTATTTGTGCAATATCGTAACACACACGAAGGCATATTTGATGCGTTTCACTTTAAAACAAATAAAAAATGAGCGTACAGTTACGCCATATGGCGTATGTTGAGCGGAACATAAGTGATGTAGGCGGTGTCGTCTCCATATGTATATCTCAATGATAATGTAAGACATTTTTTTATTTTGTATGTGCCAAGGTATGTGCATTGATAATTTTTTATTAATCTATAGGTTAAGGTCGTTGGCTAAAAGGGTCGTTGGGTTAAGGTATGACAACCCTATTTTTTGTATTGCTGTAAAGATAATTATATACGTTATGGTGTGCGTGATGGTATTTTTAAGTGTGTACCATCCACAAAAATATTGACAGAATTTTTATTTTTATTGGCAATACGTTTTTGAATTAATCATCATCTTCCTATTTGACATATTTGAAAATTTATTGTACGACAAATAAATTAATTGACATAAAATATAAATTTATTCTTATAATATATTATTCAAGAACCTGTTTATATTTTTGATAATATTTTGAATATTTGGCTGTAAAAAATTTTCATCTGGAGATCGTTACCTGTAGGTAAGTTCTTAATAATACTCAAAGCATTATCTACATTTTGAAGTGCAATAGAATGAAGAGATCTTAGGTAGAGACCTTAGGTAAAGACTTAGGTAGAGATATAAACTAGATAGCTAGAGGCGTTTAATAATTTACCGATACGTAACATTAATTTTTAATTTTAACAAGAAATTTTAAATATCGGTATTTTCTAGTAGTTACATAATTTTTTTATCTATCTAAGTATATATATAAAAATGAAACCCGTTTTCCTTGGTCTCGGCATCACGCGTGAACGGGTGGACCGATTTCAATAATTCTTTTTTTATTATATTCCTCGAAGGACGAGGATGGTTCTTATGTAGAGTTCTTACGTAAATATGTACCGTGGGCGAAGCCGAGGCGGACGGTTAGTTGTTCATAAATATCGATTAAAAGGTAATGAAAATATACCTATGCTACATTTGATATGTACTGATTTAAAAGACCTTTATGTATTTAGATAATTTTAAAATGCTTCTACATAAGACAATGATATTCATGTTCAAAATCATAAACTACAGGTTTGATAATTTAATACGGCCGTAACCTACGACATCTACATTATCTACCAGATTATATAGGAAATATTAATCGCTATGAATAAAACACTTTTGCCCAACAAATCGTCCCCAATAATTCATTATTGGAAAACCGATATTGTGATTAAATTTCACAGCAGCGTTCAAACGAAACCTCTAATCATTTGCTTGTTTATAGAAAATGTCACCATGTGTGAACATGAATTGTGTTTTTGGAGGGAAAATATTCATTTCTATCGTTATTTTACTGGTTTACGTTACAATTGTTAGAGGAAAAACGAAGCAGGATAGTGGACACTTAAGTGAGCGTTTAATTAACGATTTGTATCAGAAATATAAAGAAGCTGTGTCTAATGGTATGTATTATAATGTGTATTAAATTTCATTGGATAATTTACTTCTAACAAACTTGTCGCTAAGATTCGACTCTACATAAATTCATTTGAAGGTTTTTTTATATTTTGCGCACGTATCAGTTCCTACTTTTTATGATTTTATAAGTAGGATATTAAGCTTTGTCAAATAAGGCACAACAACTTATTAAACCTATTGTCTATACTTTTCAGAAGAACTTATTTTATACAGTCAATACCTTTTTTAAGCACATAGGTAGATAATTCGATCTCTTCATCAATCTTACCATTCTTTTTACATTTATAGATGCGGATATCGTTATATTAAGACGTCTATTTGATCATAATCGTCTATTCGAAATCCATATAAAAAAGTTGAAAGAAGTAAATGGATTAAAACAACACAACCTTATGATCAAAGGGAATCCCAGATCCGGTAACAACCCATTTATTTATATAAATAATCCAGTAGAATCGAAACTACCCAACGCGTATTTAACGTTAGAAGAATTTAAAGAAGCGCTTACGAAAAGAGTTGAGAAACAAAGAGAAAAACTCACGACAAAAGCGAGGCGGATCGAGTATCTCGATGTGGATAAAATGAAAAGAGCTTATACTAAAAAGGTTACACGAACAACTTATGAAGACTCATTACAAACACTTCTCTATGATAAAGGAAATGATATTGACAAATTCTTGAAAAGTTTATACAGCGCTCCCGAAAAGGACATCATGTTAAGAGCATCTGATGCGAAAGTAACTAAAAAATCAAAGAAGAAAACATTGGCTACAACGGTATCTTCTATATTTACACCTGAAGATAATTCTAGTGCTATTACTGAGATGGTTAAAGAAAGGATCGAAGATGCATTACATATAGAGATAATAGATGAAGCTACAACAAGTTCCGATAGTACAAAGCAAGAAATAAGTAGTAAGCATGAGCCGTTACAGAATGAAGAATTAATATATTATAGGCCGGCTGTTGATGATATAGATCCTACTGTAAGAACATCCAAAGGTATTGAGGCTGAAGTAACAGCAACTTCTTTAGTAGATTTTCCTCGTTCTGAAGTGAGAACGAATAGAGAAGCTGTACAACCAAATGATTATTTGACGACGAATTTAAAAGAGGCTCTTAATAAAACTGACAATGATAAAAATGATGATCAAATACCAAAGATTTCTACAAGTAATAATCCCAAGACTATCCAAGTAAATAAAAATGAAGGAACAATAAAAGTTTTCACAAAACAAGTTAATGACTCAACCACTGACTCAACAACAGTTTCTCCTAAGCGTGAAACACCGAAACGTAAAAGTACAATAAATAAAACACTAATTAAAAATAAATCAGCTATTACAAAAAGATCTACGTTAGGGGTAAGTAAAATTAATTATAAATTTGATTTTTAACATAATTTTTGCTCATATGAGATTAAGTACATTTTCTTTTTTTATTTTCAGAGGCCACTGGTATTTATGGGAGGTCCCTAAATTAATGTAAGATAACTTTTTCTTACCTTGTAAACCTTTATAAAACTAAATCCTCGTTATTGGCAATGCAATAACCGTGGTTAAATTTTAACTGCGTTTATTCATCACTCATTTAAAATGTAATCACTAAGTTTGGCTGTATTAACTAGAGCCTTTGCGTGTCGAAAAACGCGAAAATTGTGTTCGCGCCAAACAAATGTCAAACAGTCATGCGCGCGAACATTGTACCTCCAGTTCAGAATAAAGGCGCCACTTCACTGATTACAAAACACAATCTCACGTGGAACTATGACCGTGCCGTCCGCTTATACCTTTACAGAAATGAAGGGCTGATATTATCGAGATAGCTCTATTTGCCGACGCCATGACAGAGAGAGACGGCAAGAAAGCTTTAACTCCCATTGTAAGCCGCTTACCGTACTTGGGACTGCTCATTTGCGCGAGAAGGACGCTTATATTTTTAGCCGTGTTTCTGTTTTATTTTCGCTCCGCCCTCTTCTCTTTTATTCCCAAGTGGTGGGGCGAAGTTGGACAGTTTTAAATTATCTATTATAATAAAATTATTTCGTGAAATAAGGGGTTGGTTTTGTTAATGATGTGTTTCATTTGCCACGGTGTCCTTAGCGTTAAGTCTACTTCAATAATTATCAATATCGCGATTGCATACATTACTCTCCTATTAATTTAATTTACTTTTGTTTAGGCTTTATTCATTTAATTAATAAATTTTGAAGTATACTATAAGAATCATTTTTTTATTATAATTTACATCTTTTATATGGAATGCACACTTTGCAAGGTATAAGAAGAAATGTTGAGGAAATATTTACTTGACATTTTTAATGTATTTCTTGATTCAAGTTGATATTTTCGTTGAAAATACTGTCCACGTTTTTCAAGAAAGCACTCATAATCCTTTAGTCTGAATATCTAAAAAAAATATATTCCATCTCGCTCTCCTAGCTAACCCACAGTCTTTAAGAAATGTTCGTCACCAAATTTTGTACCCTAAGCTAATGCATACATGGTGCATTTTCGGTTAATTAATTACGGAAAATGGTCTGTCAACATTTGCGGTCGTATTTTGGTTTATCTCCCCCGGCCCGCACAACAGTTTAGTCGCACAAATATTATCTGTGGCCAATAGTACGTGAGCGCTAACGATTTTCAGCCAATCAAGCGGTCGAAATTTTTGGCTTTACCGTTCCTTTTGTTTTATTATTTGAACGTTATTCGCGACGGTTTTTGTCGGATGCGCTGTTGGTCTTTTTGTTTGCATGTTTAATTGAGTTTTTAAGGATGTTTTCGTTTGGCTCTATTTTACAATGATTATGAGCACTCTGTATATGGTTCTCTCATTTGTATCACAGTTGACAGATATATACTACGTACATACAGTTAGGAAACTAAGCCCCCCCCATGAAATTATGACGTATAGCTATAGGGCTGTTACTTTTTGATATTTAACCGACTTGAAAAATAAAGGAGAAGGTTGTCAATTCGGCCTGTATATTTCTGTTTGCTTTTTTTCACAGTTGATTTTGTGGTAATTTGGAGATTAAAACCCGTTAAAATACAAAAATGGTGTAGCCTAAATATGAATTTACAAGAAGAAACAATCCGAATTAATACAGCTTGTAAAAGTAAATACGTTTTTATCAGTGCTATATTTCGAAATCTAGTTTTGTTATGGACGCCGAAGGCTATTTAATGTACCTAAATTATTTATAATGCTTGTTATTTGTATTATACATATATTCAATAATTATTTTAAACCAGAATTTACAATACTTGTATGTAGGTATACCTACTAAATTATTTTTAAAACGATAAATTAAATTAAATTAAAAAAACACAAAATATGCAAAAATAAATTAAAATTATTATTATACGAGCATAGAACCTCTACCTTTTTGTTTTAGGAAGAAAAAGAAAATAGTTTGACAGGCTTAGTGCTTGACAAAGTGGAGACGCCACGTATCGATAAAAATACAATAATTATAATATCTATCTTTTTCTTCCCTAATATTTACGTAATTATGCACATAAATTTAAACAAGATTTTTTTAAGGTTTCCTTTTTTTATATTTTCGTGCTCTTCTAGATTGCGTAAAAAATAGATGCGATCTTTAAACAGACTGGACTCCTAATAGGTACTATTTGTAGCTATCATTTTGATAGAAAATATGTCAACATAATATAAAACTCATACTGCCATATCTATAGAAATTAAAAAATAGTCTCTTTTTAACTTGTAGTCAGATATGGTATTTACAAATATATTTATTGAAAGGGCTACAAACTGAAACAATCGATATTTATTTAATGTGAATTGACATCACTTTAAACTTTTTTCCATACTATATTCAAAATCTGTGGATGTGTCACCCGCTACTATCGATCCCCCTCAATACCCTTGTAAACACGCTTGATGGGGGGGGAGCCATTTCGAACATTTTGTATGAAGTTTCCTTACTGTATGTACCTATCTGTATATTGTGTTTGTATGTTGTTTTTTTTCGTATATTGTACCTATAGAAAATTTGGGTTCAGATATTATTAACAGTTCTAAAAGTATAACGAATTTGTAATATAGGTTGATAAAATTAGAAAGAAAAAAAACCTGGATGTTTTAACGATCAATCAATATTTTTATTGGAAGAAGTGGATACTTCAGCTAAGTGTAAAATGTGGTAAAAGCTTCAACTAGAATCTACGAATCTAAAATAAAATTTCTAGTTAATATATTAATTCATTTGTTCTGTTTTCAGCTTGAATATATTTAATGAAGAATTATACGAAGTGGTTGAAATTAAGTTGTCTATAAACGTATCTCTATATTTAAAGGTCAAGTAGGTACCTATAATATTAACTCTGGCATGGCTTGTTATGGTACTCTTAGCGTTTATTTGATCTATAGTCTCCTTATTCAAATATTGCAATTGATTAGAAAAAGAAATAAAGAAAAATAAGAAACTTTCTTTTAACAATCCTCATACCTACATTAATGCCTCTGAGAGAGCCTTGGTTGTTGTTTTAAAACTCTAAAAATTTTTAAATAAAACTATGTTAATTATAGCTTCTATTTATAGGTTTGTATCCGCTGTATTAACTACCCTACTTATTACAGCGTGGTAATTTGACATTTACATTTACTTAACAAGGAATTAATTCAGACCACAATACATAAACTCGAATATGATATGAGGAAAAATTTTCCTTCTTTAAAATGTACGGTCTACGCTATGACCTATCTGTGCCATATTTTTCAAAGCTGATGGAAGATTGAAAAAGAAAGGCACAGATCTTAGCACAGATTGTTCATAGGGTAGGTAACAGCATGGCTGTTTTTCCGCGATAGAGTAGTAGTAGAAGATAGTATCTACCTAGCCATTCATCTCCGCAAAATGAGAAGGCAGTAGAATTTGCGAATATTGAACAAATAAACATTCTGCAAAGGACAAAAAATTGACACAAAAATTATAAAGCAACCCGATCGTTGCCGTGGTAAATGGTAATGCACTTAGAAAAGTGCAGTAGTACCATGTACCTAGTACTTGTAGAAACTAGAATAATAGAGAATGATGAAGATCGAGGTCATTTTTTCACAATCTGGTGACTGGGAAGGTTCTTGCTAATTCTTCTAGAATTTTTCTATGAGTTGGATAAAAGTCTTGCTTTTGTGAAACTTCATAACAATTATGAACCTACTATTCTATTTTTTACTCCATATTAGATCAGTATAGGTAAGATAAATCAAATTTAATTTTATTCACATTCATACGTTCTGTTTTTGTAGTTCAATTAAAAAAAAGTTCTGATTCTTCCGACTGCATTGACGTGGTATCATGTCAAAAAGTAGCCTTTGTACTTATCCAGACAGCTCTAATGCAATCAGATATTTTTGCGTGAAAGAGTCAAACATCCATACCGTACCTCTACACATTTATACAAACTTTCGTGTTTATATTAGTAGTAGGTAAATAAGATTAGCAGAATATTATTGGCTCAGTCTAGGCTTGACTTTTAAATTGAATAGCAAGATAACTTTTCCTAGAAAATGCATCAATGTGCTCTTATAATTAACTAGCTATGCTCTGCGGTTTTACCCGTATAGTGCTCCGCTGCTGTTGGTCTTAGCGTGATGATATATAGCCTTCCTCAATTACCTAATAATTTATTAACTAATTTTTCAAATCGGACAAGTAGATAGTTCCCGAGATTAGCGCTTTCAAACAAACAAACTCTTCAGCTTTTTACCTACCTACATGAATAAGATATAGAGAAAAATAAATTAGAAACTGAAGATTACGCAAAAATCCTGAATGGTATGTGTGGTACGTTTATTTTCGGCCAGGACAAATAGGTTTATGTTATTACTTTCGACGATAAACTTAGGTGTTGTAAGTTTAACATGAGTAGATGTTATTAGAGTGGTTTTCCACTACAGATGTGGTATGCTATGTTGCTGTGGATGCGTTTGGTTGTTAGCGTCTTGGCAAAGGCACATCTTACGTTTCCAGACATTTGGTTCCCTTTTTCTTTCAGTGTAACCCAGTATAACCTCCACAAAGTAAGAAGTGAAGTCCCGTGGCCCCTAGTGGGGTAAGGGGCATATGATTCATACATCTGTTTCACTGATCGATTTTCTTTAGGGACAAGTAGGTGATCAGCCTTCTGTGTCCTGCCAGACCGAGACATTTTTTTTTCGTCTCCACCGGGAATCGAACCCAGGACCCCTGGGGTCTTCGCTCATGCGTCAACCACTGTGCCAAGGAGGCGGTCCAAAGTACCCAGTAAAGGGTACCACATAAAAGGGTTATATAAAAACCTTATTTACCATACAAAAGGCGCTACATGATTGTTAGATGTTATCTCGACCACGGTCTCATATAACGTTGCAATGTGCACCCACTGGGCTCACTTCCTACACAGCACTGCGATAAAAATGCTAATTACTATTATAATTATGTTTCTATTCTAGTACATACTTTGTGCACGGATGTTGGATGAATAGATTTAAGTGAAATGATGGTGTCATCTGATCAAGTTATATAAAAAACTGTTGTCCTTAGGTATCTGTGTCTGTGAAAGTCGTCTTTGGTGTTGTTTACACGATTTACCTATAACTCAAGAAAATCTATTTTTCGCCGTTTGGATTAGGATAAGAGCGAGCGCGCACGAGCAACTTTGTCTCCGCAACTATTTTGTCTCCGCAACTATTTTGTCTCTCCATCCATGGGCTAGTATGAAAGTGCGCGCACGTAGCGACGCAACTCCCCATACAAATTGATGGGAGAGACAAAATAGTTGCGGAGACAAAGTTGCTCGTGCGCGCTCGCTCTTATATTTAATAAGTTAATATTTTGAAAACTTTCCAAAAGACTACTGGAGCCGGTGCAAGCGCTTAGTTGTATATAAATAAAAGATAAAGCATTCATTCCTTTAATGCACCATGCTGTTTCTATCTACCTTCAATTACGTTTGATATTACTATCTACTACGGTTTCGTTTATTATATCAATTTCCTAAGCAATTTCCTTACGTTATAAGTAAATCTCTCTATAATTTAAAATAAGAAGTTATTACATGAAGAATTCGGATAGTTAATGTTGCAAAGCAAAATTTTTAATTGTGTAATTCCTCGCGTAACCGCTAGAGGCGCTGTACGAAAAGCAATACAATATTAAAATGTTGTTAAAGCCTTTCTTGACTACCTTTGAAACGAATTCTAAGTTATTGTGAGCATTAAACAAACATTATTTTACAAATGTTTAAAATTACGATTTATATTATCATTCCTAGTAGAAATTATTCTTAGAACTTGATGATATAAGAAGAGGAATACACAAAGATAGAAGAAATAACTGCGAACCAATATCTCATTTATAAACTTGTGACTTGTGTAATTCTTCATTGAAATACAATTAATCTTACAGTAATTCTACATACGGTGCTAGATTTGTAGATTTAGGGTGCACTCACACACATCAGTCACCGTCACGGCACGTCACCGGACAGGATTAAAAAAAAATATGTATCAATAGTTCTAGTATGACTCTGTTCCCACACGACAGTCGCCGGCACGAAATCTATCAGTGACGTCACCGGTCAGGCACGTCAAATAATCTTTCCATACATGTATCATACTTTTATCCCCACTCACCCGGTGCCGTCACGTCTCAGTTCAGTCAGCGTCGTGCTACCGTCAATTGCTACATGTTCTCTAGCGTGACACACGTCTAATCACTGACTAACCTGATGTATGTGTTCAATGATTCAGTCAAACCGGCGACGTGACTGACGGACAACATGACGGTGACTGGTGTTTGTGGATACGTACACAAACCGTCACCGATCAGTCATCGGTGACTTGACGGTGACTGATGTGTGTGAGTGCACCCTTAACGTAAACATCTCACTGGCGCCATCTATGGGATGGTAAGTGAAACTTAATGTTTCAACCACCCCATAGATGGCCGCACTGTAGCTAGCATTTTTTCTAAAAAACAGTAGATGGCGCTTACATTGATTTTGAGAACTGAAAGTTGAAAAGGGAAGCTTATTTGTAATTTTGGGTAATAACGTTAGGTGGCGCTAGTATCAAAATAAGTTTTCATTCGAGCCACTAAAAACAATGGTTGATAAAGAGCTTAAATTAGAAAGGAATCTTTTTAAATAAAATTGTAATATTGCTTTATTAGGTATATCATTTTCATTTGCAATATTTTCTTTTTAAATGGAATCGCTGGTAGGTACCTACTTAAAGGCAGAATATTCTGTCTACTGTTAAAGACACCTATTTTACAAGACCCAATTACCCTTTTGTTAAACTAAAGATAACCTATTTGAAGTGTAAGGGACAGAAATATATCAAAATCTTTTGATAAATAAAATCTCATGTTTCTTCCTTTAATCAATGACCAATTAATATGATAAATATTTGTAGACGTTAGCAATATAACATCAAGCATCTCATGCGTTGTTTGCTGTTTGCTTTTGCAAAATCAATAAATTTATAAAATCAGAACATTTGAATTGGCTGATAAGTGAGTAGCCAGGCAATCTCTGAATCTACTAAACTGAAATTAACATTCTTTTACCACCAGAAGCTGCATCTTTATTGCTGCATGTACTATTTTTTTATATCTGGTCAGCCCGGACAAAACTGGGGCAAGCAGCTAGTCTCTTCCTTTAGTATTTTTCCGTTAAGATAAGATATATTCCATCTGATGAGCTAATGTAGTCATTTGTATACTTAATCAACGGGTAATACAATCATGTAAATAGTTTAATTAATTTGGACCCTGCTGAGAATAGTCTACAAATTAGCAGTTAATTTCATTAAAATGTAGGTGTCCAAGGCTTATCTAATAGTATTTTATTAAAAACAGAAGGTCCCGTTTTTAATTTTACAGACTACTTTTCTCTTTAAGTTGTACGGGCTGCCGGCTGTGACGTCATAAGTAGCTCTCTACTCAAATCATGGTCTTATTGTTTATCAAATTTCGTCATCCAATATAATTTGAACATAATTTTCGTTTTATCTCTTGTGATATATTAATTATTATGATAGATACATTAATTATGTAAGGTCTATGCTAACTGCTGAAAAAAGAATCATTAGGAGGAAAAAGGTCGATTAGGAGAGAAAATAAGTTGTTTTGAATAGATGTAGTGAAAGCTATTCAGTATTTATATTATGTATTTATATCAATAGTCACCGAAATGGAATATACATTTTTTACATTACACCTAGTTAAATTGTATTATCCTGCATCCTTATATATAATATATTACGATTTACAAATCTTATTTCTTACTAAAATATTAGTTAGCTATATTAAAATTCATCAATAATTATAATAACTGCAGCGACAACATTCATTATTGACCTTAGGTATAATTTTCCGAAGAATGTCTAAAACCGTAGACTGTTACAAAAACAATGGCCTTCAAACATACGTAATGTAAATTCTATTTCGAGTTGTAGATCTAAGTGTGATCTTAATATTGTCACGTAGCACACTCACTCACAATTTGTACTAAGTGTGGACGCTACATGCATTATTCATTCATTCATCTGAACAATCTGTTTCGTAAGTCGGTTAATGAGGATGTGTGTTTGGGGATAGGTTAAAAATCGTCTGGGGCGTTATACATTCTATATTATACGTATCTAAAATAAAGACACTTTTAGTCTTTTAACAAAATTCTGCATGCATAAAACTAAAACTGCTTACGATTCTAATAAAACAAAGTATGGAAGCTATGATTAGTAGATATTATGGTGTTAAAACTGTTTGAACATCAGGGTAGAAAAGCCTGTGTAGCTATCTATATTTTGTTGAATCTGTTTTTGATATCACATTTTTTTCAATTCGACGTCTCTAACATTATTGTAACGTGTTATTATTCGTCGATACGTTTTAAATTTCGTTTTTAGTTTTAATACTAAAAATCATATTTTTTTAATTGCTTGTCTCGGTGCATTCTATTCCAGACTTACTTACCCGCTACATCTTTCGCATGTTGTTCAAATAACTTATGTGCATGCCCTGCCCTAAGCATGCTAGAATTAAACTATAAGCTATTAGCTATCTACCTCTGTGAAAATTTCAGTAAAAGCTGTTCAGCTATTCTTGCGATGTACCATTAATGTCAAACATTCCCCTTTATAATTCCCCATAATAAGCAACATTAGGATTGTTTAGTTGATAGGTTATATGAATTTTGTGTGTAATTTTTTTATAGGTATTAACATTTGGTTTAGTTTTTAATTACTGTGTAACGAAGACATAGTTTTGGTCTGGTCTGAATTTTTTATCTAAATTAAAAAAAAGCATTTTGCAAGAACACTACTGCAAGCTTTCGCGATTTCGCATAAGAAAAGCACTACTATGTTGAATAGGTGAATAATTAAGTATTTCATACATACCTATTATTAATATCATAAATATATTTCACATCAAAAACAATGAACGGTAGCCTAACAAACTTTTTACTGATTACCAAATTTGTTTGAAAGCTTCGAAAATGCATGCAAATCACATTAATGTCCCGTCTAATTAAAAGCAACCCTTTTGTATTAAATAAGTTAGTATATTTGTATTCAATGTATTTAGAACTTTGGAATACATATTTCGTTTCATAAATACTTTGTTGTAAGTACTTAAAATAATTTTGAAATTAGTTCAATGTGACACTATCGTACGCACATATTTTTTATTTATTTTTGTTTATTAGTGTGAAGTTTTTAATTTTTATAAAATTAATAGTTTTCAAAGTAATAACTTTGTTATTTAAATTCATAACTAATGTAATATAATATATGGTTCTTATAATTAACAAACAGAAAACTTGCAAAATCTTTTTACTTTCTTGCAACTTGCAAAACGTACCTATAGGTATATTATATTTCCAAAAAACGTTTAATAGATTATAAAAGCTAAAGAGGTCTTCAAATTAAATTAATACTAATAATAATTCAATAATATGATGTTAATACGAGAGGTAAGTTAGTGAAAGACCCTCATATCACAGGTATTCCCATGACATTACAAAGCTTTAAATTAATCTGATTTAGTAATTATAATGTTTGAAATGTATTTCTACAAAATTTACATATTATTTGTTTTATAACCTTAAAAATAAGCCTGCCTAATAATTTGTCTTTGGTCATAGTTTATTTGTATCGTATTAATTATACCTTAATTCAAAACAATATTATAGAGACAATGAAGTCTAAATAGCATCAAGGCAAGCATTTAAAATTAGTAATAATGTAAAAAACGAATAAAAATAATCAATAAAACACCAAAAGAATAAATCGAAAATAAAGAGATTTTTAACTCAATCAAACAATCAACTGATACTCAACATGTATTAAAAACTACGTCACAAACAAATGAACAATGACGAACAAAATATGACATTTGTACAGATAATAATGTCGTTGATACAAGTAAATCCGCACTGAAAATAGTAAGAATCCCGCGGTCGTGAAAATGAATTACCTCAAACGCTGCGGACGTGATGCCCGGACCCGGGGGACAGGGGTTCTCAAAGTGTAGCTTAATCACCCCCTGAGAATAGAGTATTTTGCATAATACTATTGGTTGTGGATATGTTCAGTTTGGTGCTTTGTAAATTCTATTCCAAAAAGGTATTGGAATAGAATTTAAGTCACTTTTAATTATATTGTGCACTTCTAAAATTTAACTTCAATAGACATAGAGCCTAGAGATATCTTGCGACATTAGACGAAGTACCAACTGCAACATAATTTATGTCAATTGAATTGAAAAAGAGTTTCAGTTTACTTTTCTGTTTTATAGTTTCTTTGAACACTGAAAAATATGAAAAAATACATCTTCAATGAATTATAGGACATTGAATTTATACCAGTTATGGAACCCTTTCTTACTATTTAATTTCAATTTCATACAGGTATAAGTGGACCATTACTTTTCGTATAAAAACTACATAAACCTATTAAAAAAACAAATTAGTTACTTATATACCTTACTATCATAATTTCCGCAATTTTCACATCTTCCATTCCAAATATTTTAAACAGTCGTCGAGTCTTCCAACCACGCAATCCTCACACAGGGGGATAATTTGCATTTCAAGAGTTTGAGAAGCGCTGTATCGCAGGCGAAGCGTCCTATATAAGTGTGCTTCAGGCGCAAACACAGCATTCAGTGGCAACAGGTGGTGTACAACGGTAAGTTGGATGTGTCGTGGATGTTAGGGATTTAGTGCTGATAGTAATATTTTCTTAGATTTTATAAAATACTAAATTCGAAGGTTTTGAAATACTAATAGCTAGCCAGGGTGCATTTTAAATGATTATCAAATTTTTAAAGTTACAATTTTTAATATATTTTATAAAATACTAGTAGCTTGGATCCGCCCGTGTATTTTAATGTTTGTCAAATTTTAAAAGTCATTATCGTAAATCAGAAAGCATTAAAATCTGTTCAATCGTTCTTGAAGGGTGCTAAGATTTTCTTTCATATATATAGATTTTCACTTGTACATGTACGATTATTCGTATTACATAATATATTATTATTCGTATTTACATCATATTACATATTGTATTGAAGCGTTACTGAAATGTGACAACATTTATTGTAGAGACAAAAATTAACGTTACAAAACGGTAAAAAAACAATATAGATTACCTAGGATGGTAACAGGTAAGGTAACCTAGGGATGAAATTTATTTCAAATAATTTGCTCTTAGTTTAAAAGGTTACAAAATTCATATATCTAGAAAATTAATTGCAGTATCTGTAAATAATTTGTGCTGAGTTAAGATTTGTTTGAGTAACGACTAACATAAGAATGGCGTCTGAAAAAAATATTTTGTGTCAATATTAGACTATATTGATCATTATTACTCAATAAATACATGGCTACAATTTAAATTTCAAATTAATGATTGTGTATAATTGGATACAACTATTATTTATCATTCTAAATATTCATCAGCATTTTTATTGGAAAATTGTGTTAAATATTGATGACCTTTGCTACCTATGTAATATAATATGCTTTATGTATAATATTATCTAGATATAATATCTTATTCCATTCAAACTGCAAGTTTGCATTGCTGATAAATTAAGGACTTTTCCGTACAAAAGATGCAACAGTTTTTTTTTCTCACGACCGACGCGACGCGATGTACCTAGCCATTTATTTCATTTCTCCACGATTGTGTACATTTAATTTAAATTACGTTATCAATGTACCACAATTTAACAAAAGCAAAATTTAACATATTTTTTGGTGTCGTAAAAGTTTCATAATTCATCAGAGGATATATAAATGATGAAGCACTAAGGTACTTAGTTTAAAAATAAATGTGAGAAACAATCAAATACTGTTCTTGTTATAGCTTGATTAATTTCCGTTCAATAAAAGTAGTCTCTATTAGTGGGATCACGTCCAATTTCAAGAAAATGGAGTCTAATAAGTCCAAAAGAACAATGCTGAAAACTCTGCTGAAAATTTGAGTATGTCATCTTGGCACATAAATTCTAATAATATGGCCATTACTTTACTAAAATATACATGTATTTTGTATAAGATATAACTACACCAAATTTATATGGGGTTTAGCCTAACACTTCAGTAAATACTGTGGAATTAGGTGGGTTAAAAATTCCTAAAACATCTCTTGACAAATGCACCAAGATATAGATAGTAAATCATACCTACTCTTTCTAAGATAGGACCCTAAATATGCCGAAAGCACTTTCATGCCTAGATATAATAAAACTACTATAACAAAGAGTAAATTCAAGTAGTAATAACATTTGGCAGTTCTAAAATTGCATCAAATCAATTGTTGAACAAATCTCAAACTCCCGTCCTAATAAAATTATCAAGTGATCTAGTTTCTATCCATTAGCAATCCCGAAATGTAAATTTCAATTTATTGGATATTTTAAGTGATCCTAATTCTACTAGACACTGTTGAATAGTTAAATTCGTGGGACAGTATTGCCATTAAAAATTTCAGGGTTGCCATATAATATTCTATTAAATTATAATAATGATTGTATGCCTTTAGGATAGTGTTGTCTATTTTGATTGTCGTATTAACTACCTACATATAGATAACATTGCTTTTCATTTAAACCATTTATGTAGAGTGCTATTGGCTATTGCTGATTTTTCTTCGCTTCAATATTAAAATTTAAATTACTATTCCTATACAAGACTTATAACAGAAACGACATACCTATACCGTAATCGAGATATCCTTACTTAACTCGAGCTTATGTCGGAGGTCCAATAACAGATTTATGTATTGTGTATAATGGATAATCTAAGAAAATTATGATTTTTCGTTAGTAGTATATTCTTGTTTTTTTTTTTTCAAATAAAGCCATAGTAACCATTCAGTTAAAGGGACATACCGTCCATTTTGTTCTAATTGTAGCAACCCTGGTCCTTAATTCTGCGATCTCCCCGCGGCAAAAGATTACCATTTCGGCGTCGTTCTACGTAATTCATAACGCAAATAAAGCTACTAGCAACGTTTCATTATGTTTCTATGCTTGTCTCATTCACTATTCCTTTCAAAATAGTTTTTGAAGCATAGAACACAATGCATGTTTTATCCTTAAATCTTAATAAAGTTTAAATTTTTGAAGTGAAATTTCTTAGAATTTCGAAGATTAAAATTTCAACCGTCACGTCATGGAGTAAGGCAACAATGTTGGTATCCATGAATCTTGCCAAAGAAGTTTCACTTCTGACACGTGTGCTCGGCATACACGCTCTTTTTTAAACCAACTGTCTAATATGTCTATAGGTTTTTCAAAAATCTATAGTCGGACACTTGTATTACTTATTTGAACAGAGAGAAATAATCTTCAATAATTGATATCGTCTTCGTATTATTATTTTTGTGCAGAAAATGCAGGCCGCAGCTCGAATCACCCTCTCCATTTTCCTGCTGGTAACAGTCGTGAGTGCATCTCGTGAGTATGACTCAAAAATATATTACAAATTATTATTTTTTTCACATACTTGATCTACTTACTTACCTAAGCGTGTTTTGAAAAACGTTTGTAGTAATTACAATTAATCGTAATATAAACTGTTTTGAAATTGTTATTTTTTCGTTAAAACATTTTACACTGTTATTTTTACTTAAGAACGAAAGTTGATTAAAACTAAATCAAATCTGTATTTTTTAAGATTAACGTAAAACACCAAAACAGAAAAGAACTTCATAGAAAAACGAACGAAATTGCAAAATGTGGGTGGGTATACGAAAAATAACAAAATTTTTGGACAACAATAACACAGCTATCCACAAAAAAAGTGTGTGCGTGTAACCTTTACGCGCGATTGAAGTAAAACGCACATGTCAATATTATAACCTTGTTATTGAATATTATAAAATGTCGCAATTGTCAGAAAATAAAAGTAATAAATAAACAAGTACTAGCTGTCCCGGCGAACTTTGTACCGCCCTGTCAATGAATGTTGTGTTACCTTTTAGCTGAACTAATTTAGGCTTTGATGAACGTAATACAATGATACAAAATAAATATTTATATGGATTGATATGTAATAATATTTTATTTTATTACTTCAAACACGTCTCAGAGAAAAATGACTGAATTTTAATAATTTGTGCAGCATGGATTAACTCTTTTCATTCTTTAACTGTTATCGACCACGCCATCGTTTCGTTTCACTTTAGTTGTGATAATAATTTTACAATTATCATTGGGCGATCGCTGCTGATACAGTAACCATCGTTGCCTGTGATGGTCTCTGCCATCAATTTTCGTAGATATACCTTTTGGTACAGGTACACAGTACACTCACTGTCAACCATGCATGGTGATTGGTGGTTGATGGTGTCACACGGTCCATGAATCATATTCGTGATAACAACGTTATGTCGGTCTAGATCAGTTTCAGGATTAGCAATCCCCGCACACTCATATAATATTTTATCTGCCCGAATCCTTTCGACTAACCAAATTAAAATGTGTGCATGCTGCAAGCCAGATTGTTGTCATTCGATTGAATACATCCATCATTGAATAATCCCAAAGATGTGTTCCATTAATGTAACTCATCAGTGATCGGATTTTTTGCTTGAAAACACGTGTGGTGATGTCGTGCCGATCACTTGATATTTGTCCGGGAAGCAGCAGTTGAATAATTTCCATCCATTTCGGATTACATATAAATGTAATGAATAAATCTGGCCGACCATAATGACGAACATATTATTATGTCATTGCATCTTGCGCATATTCACTTGGGCTACCTGTGTATGTCGCCGGTAAAATAATCAATAGACCAACATTTTCTGCACCTTCTTCTGTGCTAATTGCATCGCATAAATGGATGTAATCTTCAAAACGCCAGTTAGCAATTTGATAGCAATATTGTTGACGCAGTCGACGAAATCGCAACAAATAATTGTCAGAATTTTTACATTTTTATAGAATTTTTTTAATAATTAATCGAACTAAACTTCTTGGTTAGTTTCCCCACCAAAAATACCTTATTAATTTCTGAAAACACGCGTAAACACAGACATTTGAGGAATTTTTATGTATCTGCTTTTATTGCACTTTTTAATAATTGATTTTAAAATAAATACAAACAATATTTATTCACCCTTTTTAATTTTTTATTATTTTACACATAATACATTTTTGAACGCATGAATGTCAAACATTATTTTCCGTATTTGACAGGATTGACAACTAATGATTGACATGTACGAAAATCAAAATTTTGGGGAAATATTTATTCGTCTAGTTTTTGTTGTTTTTATGATTTATTCTTCTATTCTGGACGGAGACAAATCCAACGAATCTAAAACCATGAAAATTGGTTCAGTAGAACTCGAGTTATAAGTGTTGGAACATACAGACTTTCTTTTATATATAAAGATATTTAGAGATTTTCAAAAATTTTGCAATTTAAAATAATGTTTTTAAAACTGTTGAATTTTTCATTCACTTTGCTATTCACAATTGATCCGTTTGAAAATTTGAAAATAAATAATCCTAATTGATTATGATATTTGCCACTAGCTGGCGTATAAGTCAAGAAGCGTGTAGTAATATGACATATACTTACAACCAATCAGAATTATTATTTTTAAATGGCGGAAACTACACAGCGTTACTTCCGTCAGAAAAAAAATCTGAGTTACTCCCTAGTCGCGCCTAAAGAAGTTTTACTTCAATAATGTCCCACGTCATTTAATTAACTTTGAGGGATAATTCTGATTGAATAAAAACAAATGTAACAAGGTGTTGCTAAGTAGGAATTTTATTTTGAGGAAAATCTTTTTAGATCCGCTTAGAAAAGCCTACGGTTCACGTAGTCGTCGACACGATTTATTCGGCAAAATATGTATAATTTGAATTGATTACACCTATTTAAAAAAATATTGCTCCTTTATTGTTTTTTGTATCAGCTACAATTTGGTAGAAGAAACATTACTGCGGTAAGCTATTTTTTTTCAATAAAAAGGCTACTAAAACAATTTATACCACCCAATGTTTCCCTAGCTAGGTTACTGGGCAACCTGTATTTAGTTGACAATACTATGCACACACTATGTCGATACAATATTCAGTATTTACTTATTTATTTATGTATTATAAGTTAGAGTATTTTGGCTCACTTTCCGAATGTCAATCATACGACAAATTATCACGAAAGCACGTAGCCCCATATAAATAAATTCCATAGAAGAGATCGATAGAAACAGAAGGAGGTAAGTAATAAGATCGGGGAACAGTGTAGCTTCCACGTGGGTTAAACTATTGATAATTAACTAATATCAGCTGAGTGCATCCAACACCTAACAAAGTTATCTACGTCCGCCGGAAATTATTTTATGGCTTCTCACTGTATGTAAGATATTATACCTATGATTTTACCTTAGTCTGATATTATAGTAAGAGGTAAAGATTGTTTTGGTTCAATTCAAAGTTTTTCATTACATTTTCCTATTCTTTCGTCTTTCAATCGACTTTAAAAAGGAGGACGTTCTCAATTCAGTTGTGTTTTTAGGGTTTGGTAACCTCAGAGCTTTCTACTGGGTGAACCGATTTTGATAATAATTTTTCTATATGAAAGCTGGCGCCTTCTGGTTTTTTTTATTAATTAGTAGATTATATTCTAAATTTTCTTTTACCTGCAATTAACATAATGGTAAAATACTTACAAAAGCTCGATTATACAAAGCTACAATTCACCCCCATTCATTGATATTCCTTAAACTCCCATGAGCGTATCGACTTACAAAACTTATACAGATAATTCTCAAATGTGTAAAGTTCACAAAACTCGAAACACCTACGTCTTTGAAACCAACCGATTGTCTCAAAAAGTTTGTTCATTAAATAGTTTGAACATTATTACCTTTGTATTTAAAGGAGTTAAGTAGGTTTTTAGAACGCAATTTGGGGTTTGGAATTGTTTTTTATTAAGATTTGTGCTTGTCGAATGATATGAGTTTTTAATACATCGATAATTATTATTAACTAGCTTTCCACCCGCGGCTTCGCCCGCTTTGTCTAAAACATAATAAATGATATACTAAAACCTTCCTCTTGAATCACTCTATCAATTAAAAAAACCGCATCAAAATCCGTTGCGTAGTTTTAAAGATTTAAGCATACATAGAGACATAGGGACAGAGAAAGCGACTTTGCTTTAAGTATACTATGTAGTGATTCCAAGTGATTCCAAGTGATTCCATTGGATTTTTTGACAAAAGTTTATTTACAAAAGTCAAATATCATTATGTAGATGGATTTTTACTAAGCGTGAATTAAATAAAGTTTAATTAAATCTACCGCCTTTTAAATACAATGGACTCTTAATTGAAAATAAATACACTTTAACTAAAATAATCAAAAACAGCATAAACACCTTATACACCTACAACATAAAAATATTTAGAGTGGAGGAATAGAATAATAATAAACAATAATTAAACACTTAGCCTGAAGGCTGTTTGTGGTAATTTCTCAGATCCTTATTTAATTTAAAACGAGCAACGATATAAATAAAACGTAGCTGTAGCAATAAGGTTGAAATAAACGAATATTTTTTAAAGGAATCCCTTATTCCCTTATACTGGAACACTGGTTACATTTCATAATATGTTAAATACATTCACATGATTGATTTAGGCGTAATAAAAAAATATATAAAAAAATAATTATCAAGGCTACTAAGTAAAATATTCATTGAATGCGCATTTTATTGTAAACTAGCGGTCCGCCCCGGCTTCGCCCGTGGTACATATTTACGTTTTCTCTACATAAAAACCATCCTCGTACTTCAAGGAATATAATAGAAAAGAATTATCAAAATCGGTTCAGCCGTTCACACGTAATGCCATGACAACGCGAAACGGGTGCAGACCCGCCGCCTTTTTATAGCTCCCGCCGCGAAGCGCGTCGAACGCGGCAACTGATACACAAAAATAATCCTTATGGCTGCATGATTCTGTATTCACGCGCGATGACTTATAGCGTATTTCATGTATAACTTTGGTGTTTCTACACCGATTTACATGATTCTTTTACTATAACCTGCCCAGGAGTATGAAGAATAATTGTGCCAAATTTGGTTAAAATCCGTCGTGTAGTTTTTGTTTCTATAACGAATATACAGACAGACAGACAGACAGACAAAAATTTTACTGATTGCATTTTTGGCATCAGTAGCGATCCCTTATCACCCCTTCATAGTTTTTTTTTAAATATATTTCATGTACAGAATTGGCCTCTCTACAGATTTATTATAAGTACCTATAGATATATCTATTGAATGTAGCGTTAAATATAACCTCGTATATATAATGCAGCTGTGCTGTGAGTTTTGTAGACACGGAGTTTATGTAGACCACGCTTTAGGAGCTTCGAAGTTCAGATGAAAGTTGTGCTGAGTAAATATATCATTTATTTTACGAAAAAACCAACTGTATAAAATAGCCGTATCATACCTACAGAATTATATTAGGTAGATAGAGCAATTATGGCAAATCGTCTTAAAAAGAGTTAAATATCCATAGAACGTAAACAATTTAAAACAAACATTCAAGTATTTTCCAAAGGGAGCTTTTGTAATAATCCAATTTTAAATATCAACAGACAACAATGGAGAATAAAAAAACAAGTTTTTAAAGAGCATTACGACCGGAGAAGTTTCCAAATCGAGTTATAGAGTCCATCAGTGGATTCAAACAATGAAAAGGGCTCGTCTATTAGTATCAATGAAGAACTGACGTTTTTGTCTTTTTTATTGATTCAGAATTTTCTAGACGAGACCTAGTGAATTATTTAAAGCAGTCTTTTAAATAATTTGATTAGTGTATATTTCAGAATGGATTATAGTAAGCGGACAAATTGCTAGAGACAGTATTTTTAGTTTTTTGATATAAATTCGAGTTGCCAAGAATATTTACCTACAAGTTACTTTATTTTTAATCAATATGAATAACGTTTACTTTATTTTTAATCAATATGAATAACAAATAAATGGTTTATCTTTATATTTCCATTCCCTGCGAGAGTGTAATTTGAGAGTGAGATTTTATAGTAGGTACTATTTTCCACCGATCTATCTAATCCAGTTTTTTTCGCAATAAATAACAACCAAATAAATTATTACTGGTTCGTAATTATTACATCTTAATAATCTTTTAACAATTATTATCGTAATATACAATATGTATTAGGTACTCACCATTTTACAGATGCATTTGAATACCTATTAGCTGAAAACTACAAAATATTAGTATTCACAATAAAATAAAAATAAAAATCTTTGTTCATAGACAGCGGGACAAAACTGCGCCGAGATGGGGTCCTCAATCTGTACCCCTTCCCGAGGGTCGGCCGCTCCTCACATCAGACTTGGCAGATACCTATTAATGATCTGCTAGGTAAGATTGGACTTTAACGTGCTTAATATTACACATTTGTTTGTAAATTTGAATATTCAATTATCTAAATTGTATGTTTAATTTCATTATGTATATGATTGGTGATTGCTCTTTTTTTAATATCACATAATAATATAATATATCTATGTTATGATCTAAATCCAAACTATCAGATTTTTTAATTCTAAACTTACAAACTAAGCTCTAAGGTAATAGCGATTGCTCTTTTTTTAATATCACATAATATAATACCTATCTATGTTATGATCTAAATCCAAACTATCAGATTTATTAATCGTTGACTTACAAACTAAGCTCTAAGGTAATACTTATAAATAATACTTAAATAATAGTACCGTTAAAGATTAATAATAAAAACTTTTGATAAATCTCCTACTTGCACTGAACGTCATCGATAAACGTAAGCAAAACACAAAAGGCTGCTGATTATATCCCTGATAGTCCATTTGACACGTCTTCAAGACGATAATTTTTACATATTATTTGCACTATTGAGTAAGCCCAACAGATTGTTTCAATCTATTTGCAATTAATTTCCATTCCAGACCAAGAAATCGACAAGCGTCAACTTTACGCGTTCCCACGCGTCGGCCGTTCCTATCCCATGCAGATGTCTCCAAGATTGGAAGACCTGATTTTTGGAAGGAACCGCTTCGTCAAACGGGAAAGCGAGGGCACGAGTGACAGCACCGGGATGTGGTTCGGACCACGACTCGGACGAGGGTTTAGGAGTGAAGATGATGGTACAATTTAGGCTTTATGACAGTTTGTTTAGTGTTTCAATTAACTTAATTAGCTAGGAACATAGGCTTATTAAACGGGTTTGGCTACTGTTGTTAAAATAATAAAGAAGAAAGGTGTCTTTATGCCAAATAATGCAATGAGGAAAATAAATTTGTATTTCTTTATAAATAAATGGAGCACTAGGTTAAACATTTAAACATACTAGTAATAGCTTTTAGATTTGAACCAGAACTTTATTTTTATTCTACTATAGTTTGGTGATACAATGTTACTAGATAGGATGAATAACAATAAATACATATGTTTCAGACATGCCAAACCAAGAGGAACGCAGCGAGCCTGAACAAACTGACCCAGAGCAGACTGGTCGAGAAAAACGGCAGATTAAAGAAACGTAATTGTTATCAGTGGATGTTTACTAGTTTATTCCTTAATTTAGTTAGGAAATTCGCTATTGATTGTGAACAATGAAAAATAACGCTTAAATCTAGTCCATTATGGTTCCAATTATCTTAATTAGGTGGCGTGAAAACTCATCGAATCAAATTCGAAATAAGGGCTCATGTTTAAAGAAACAAGTTTCTACTCTTTTTTTCTGACTTTTCACTGACGTAATTGTCAATTTTACCGCCAATGTATTACCTATGTCGATCTAGAAGTAAGATTTATGTAATTTTCTTATAAATATTTATAAGTACTTAAGAGTTAGTTTTGTAACGGAATTGTTTCTCTGGCTGGGTGGATTGTAATTTATTTTTAATCCAAGAAATGATTCTGCTACAATTAATGTTTTAAAATGTTTATAACGCACTATGTTATTGAAATAAAATTATGCAAATATACTTAATAAGTGTTTTATTTTAAAATGTCACAATTAAAGAGGACTATGTTCCTCGTAATATAGTGTCGATGTCAACTATCACACAAATTTGTACCTATCGAAACTGGCTGCACAGTGCAAACTTATATAAAGTATGTACTTAAATATAAAAATTATTTCAAAAAATCTTCACCTTTGGACCTAACCTACTTGCATCGTTGATATATCGAGTCTGTTAATAATACATAACGTACAAATTACAATATTTTCATAATAGATAAGGTAAACAAAAATCTAAGAAAAGGTTTCTAAA
Source organism: Colias eurytheme (assembly GCF_061535395.1). Lineage (NCBI taxonomy): Eukaryota > Metazoa > Arthropoda > Insecta > Lepidoptera > Pieridae > Colias > Colias eurytheme. Next base: position 5,995,869 of record NC_143005.1, on the reverse strand, counting down.
ATTCGTACTCACCAACAAAATTATAAATCCTTACCTGTAAAACTCCTACTTCTACATAATATACCTAATATAGTCAATGATCCGTATCAATTATATGATTTAAAATTCAAACGACTTCAAATAAACTCAACGAAGCAAAGCCTATCTAAGCTTCACTATCATTTCTTTGAAAAGGAATAAGTCAACTATATCATAATTTATTAAACGCAAACTTAATACCTCCTTGAGGGCTAAATGTGGCTAAACTCACAAATTAATTTCTCGGAACTTCACACTGTATTCTAGCAGATAATTTTATTATTATGTAACGGGAGATATTTATAAATCTAATCATCCTTTGCTATTTTAAATGAAAAAGAATAGATAAGTGGGTGAAGATGCGATAACCTTTAACCTTATTTCCGCTAATTTTGTAATGAAATATTATTATAGCAACGCAATGTACTAAGAATTAAATGTCTATGAAAAATAGAGGTACTGTTACTAAGAAATATCATGTTTTTTTGCAACGAAAAAAAAAACAACATATTGCCGACTTTAGCTCTCATTTTGGGGAGAGCCCATAGAATGTTCTAATAGCAATTCGTTTAAATTTTTGTTTACTTTAAACATAGGTATAATAGGAAGCATATTTTTTTAGCGTCATTGTCATGGTTTTTTTTTTATTAGCATACACAAGTTTTCTTGTTCAATATATATTTTGGCGCCTCTTACTCGCCTGTTAATCGCCTCTAACTCTCCTCAACTTCAACTCTCCTCAACACAATGCAATGAATACTAATTGAAAAAGAAAATTATATATTATGTTACAGTCAAAACCCTAAACCAGTCAATAACCTTATTGACCGGTAAAATTAGTCAATAAGGTTATTGACTGGAATTCTCGTTTACGCTAAATTTACCAACAATTTCGAAATCCAAAACGCGTGACACAACAAACAAACAATTCATAAAACGGATTGTAAGATATATCAAACATAGCGCTCGGAGGGTAAACTAAATCTCTTAACCCCAGTGATCCATATTGCATAAAAACAAATACTGGTAGGTATATCCCGGTCAACAGTGCGGTGGGGAAAAGCCCTAACGGTGGTTCGTTCACACGGCGCAGTGTTGACACACCTTTATTTATAGAATTTTCTCGAATTCAAATGAATTGATGTTTCATTTAAAAATCGTGAACGTTAAATATACGTTAAAATGGGTAGTGCCATTTCGAGGAAATAATGCCGTACGTGCAGTTTTTATTATTTCAGTAATTGAACTTTATTCGGGATTATGGACTTATAATTAATAAACATTATCGTGCTTTATATTATATACTCACTGTCTTCTATCTATGGTCAATAAAAAACGAAAGGTATATTTATATAGGACTTCAAATGGTCTTAATTTCAATTCAAAATTAAAAAGCGCTAAAAATACAGATTGTCATTGCACATGTCATGGACGCACTGACACCTTACTGACACATAGTCCCGAGGTGGTCAACATTATTATCCTAGAAGCAGTCGAACTAAAGAAAAACCACCACACTTTAAAAATCATTTATTAGCGCCAAAAGTACAAAATGGCAGAAAGGCACAAGAACAGAACAGATATGCCAGTAGGGTCAACAGGTTCGCTACCATTGCACATATCATGGAAGCATTGGCACACGGTTCCAAGATGGTCACTATTATTATAGTAGAAACAGTCCAACTAAAGTAAAACCACCACACTTCAAAAATCATTTATTAGCGCCAAAAGTACAAAATGGCAGAAAGACACAAGAACAGAACAGATATGCCAGTAGGGTCAACAGGTTCGCTACTATTGCACATGTCATGGAAGCATTGGCACACGGTTCCAAGATGGTCACTATTGTCGTCCTTATAGCAGTCCTTCTCGTGAAGCCTCCAGCCGCAGCTACGAGTCACACGGACTTCGGAGTCACGGTGGGAATGGAAGACTAAAAAATAAGTCAAATTTTATTAGCAAGAATATGGATTGATGGAAAAGGAATACAGGTAAACCTCGAAAACATGATGATTTAATGGAAACAATGGGCAAAAACTGTATGGAAATTTCTCAGGATAGGGATTATTTTGAGGAGATAGGAATAAGGAGTCCGTGGAAATAAAAAGGAAAGCAAAACTAACATTACTTACTAAACATAGAATTCAGTTTTACTAACAAAACATTTGCAATGTAAATCAAATAGTGCGTCGAATTTTAAATTGCTATACCTACAATAAATAAATCGATAAAGACGAAAAATCACATAATAAAATGCCATGATTGTGCTTTAAGACCAATTTATGACTATGACATAAAGAATGGAATAGCAGCAATATTGTATATCTACTCAGAATTTCTCCCATAATCCGGTCACGTGTCCAAGATGTTAATTAATGAGGAAAATCTTTAGAAAAATAAATTTTATTTTGTTGTTAAATTATTCTGATCTGAGCTGTATCAGAGTGTTTATTAAAAACAATGCAATGTAATATTGTTCAGAAACTATTACCGATTACTACCACGTCAGAGATAAATTAACAGAAGTGAGGTAAATTACAATTGCAACTTACTTAGAATTTCTAACCACCACTTTTTAAGTAGGTAGCACCCAAGAATATAAAGTTACCAAAATGCTTCTGAAACATCCTACTAATATTAACGAAATTTTATGTTTGTTTGTTTGTTACTCCTCCACTTAAAAACAGATTAATCGTTTTCATTAAATTTGGCAAATTGGCACACACATAGAGAATAGCTTTTATCCCTAAAATCCCACGAGAACGGGAACTATGCCGGTTTTTCTTTAACTACGCAGGCGAAGTTGCGGGCGAAAATGTAAAACAAACTTACTGGTTTGCACAATTTTCCGACAGAAGAACTGCATCTGGTTGGAATTAGGGATGGACATCTCGCAGTCGATGATTGGCACGATGTAGGGATGTTCCCCGCTTTCATACTTCTTAACGTCGAGACAGGCTGAGTTGTTCGCGCTATTGCAGTCGTAACAGCGTATACTTGTGGCTGAAATATATATTTGTAAATTAAAAATTAGTTAAATTAGAGATTTATTAGATAAAGGAAGTTACAAAAATGTGAAAAATAACACTCAATTTTATCCCTGGATCAAAACAGGGAGGCTATCTATATTCATAAACAAAGAAAAGCTTATTTTGGCAACTATGACTAGGTACGAATAAACATAATAGATGCATTTTGTAAATACAACAAAAAATATAACACATGATTGAACAGCCAGTCGCTAGAAAACACGTTTTAGGGCGTAATGCTATACCAAATATTTTATAGTCCATTTGGTAAAACATAAACAAAAACTACAATAAAAAGATACAAATTTTTACATAGGTAATCCATTAACATGACCATACATAACATTGTGTAATAGTTTGGTAGTCTAGCAATAGATAGAGCATTATCACTGAAGCCATAGTTCAAGTAAATTAGATAAGGGGAGAACAAACTGATACTCACACTCATATACTAAAGAGAGGAACACCAACGCACAGAATGATTCCTTTATCAACGACATCCTAATCTGAAAATAGTTAATAATAATAAATAAATGAAATATATTTACACCATATATTATGTAGTTGGAAGTCAGAAACTAAACAGAGAGCGGTGTTTTATCTTTAGTTCGGATTATGCGCGTCCACCCACAGATAAAACCACGCGCAAAACTATTTCCTATTCCTACCCTTTAGGGTTGGTTTTTGAAAAAAGTAGCCTATGTTTGATTCTTGGTGCCAATATAGTTGAAGTTTTTTATTCCAAGTTTCCCAAACCCAAAAAAATGGACAGACTTTTATAATGTTACTGTGGCCTAGCATGGCTTTGCGTGCTCTTCAGATTATCTCGTTGTACCTATTTTCCTCATCTATTACAATCACATAATTATTTTCTGAATAAAAGAAGTTTTCCCTAGAGACAAATCTTTCTCAATTCCAAACTTTATCTAACTCAGTTCAATGGTTTAGTTGGGTACTACAGTAGCGTTTTTTTAGGTACCTAGGTACTATTCGCTGTTCCTACGGAAGGTTCCATTGAAATACTTATAAATCTATTGACATATACAACGGACAAGGGTCATAATACTTTATGGTGTAAATAAATTGAGAAATAATTCGTTATCATTACGGACTGTACATTTTTGGACATTATGCCCGGATTCACAGTTTCCTGTTTTGTTTAAATTATCTGTCAGTTAGAATGATAAATAATGTATGAAAAAGTTACCAGAAAGTAGTGAAGCATTTCTTTGGTTTCTTACAATCATAATATTTATATATCAGTTAGCAAAACATATTGTTCTAAAATAATATGATTAGAATGATTATATTCTGAAGTTCTATGTTCATTTTTAACTCCTTTACTGATCGGATCAATTTTTATAAACTTATTCATTTAAGTTAACTACCTATATCTCTACTCTTCGTCACACTTCTTCCACGGCACTAAATTTTCAAGCACATCGTTACCTTTACACAGCTACCGCACCACACATTTTATAGACACATTTAATCGAATCATATCACAACAAATTAATTATTTATTTAGTTCATACATAGCAACAAAATAACTCATCTACACTTCTAATGTGTTTATCATCCACAAGATAAAAAAACACATTCCTAAATAATTACTTGGATAGAAGAAACACGCGCATATCATTTATGTGATTAAAAAAAACCTGTTACATATTACCTGAATTAATTATTCACTATTCTAAAAACAAATAACTTCGCAATCGATATAAATAAATAAACCACACTTGTGATAATTACAAGTAGACTATCGCACTGGGAATATGTTATGTTACTGAGTTTATGACCATTCACGATATCTTTTCTATAAGTTAGAGTAGTATAGTGTGACATAATAATGTTGATACTTGAATTAAAAAAAAGCTTGGTTGCATTATTTTTATGTATCCATATAAAACTAGCTACGTTTTCGTTTGTAAACAAGTTGTTTACGAGCCAAAGCCATTCAAATGAGAATCCAGCCGTAATTTTAAATTCTCCAATGTTTTTTTCCACGGTAAAAAGAGTCTTCAAGTATTACACACATACTTGTATTGTTTTACCTTAAATACAGTAGAATGAATAATGTAATTATTTCTATTAAGAAGTAGTTATCTTTATTAGATCTAAGTTGTATGCTCATTTCCATTTCTGTTGTTTCTACAATTCCATTTTATTTTTAACTAGCTTCCGCCCACGACTTTGTACGTGCATCCCCGTTTTTCCCCGTTCCCGAAAGAATTTCGGGAAATCCTTTCTTAGCGGATGCCTACGTCCTAACATCTACCTGCATGCCAAATTTCAGCCCGATACGTCCAGTGGTTTGGGCTGTACGTTGATAGATCACTATATCACCTTTGAGTTTTATATATGTATATAGATATGGCCTTACTACAAGTTCCTACAGTTGGTCCTTAAAGAAAATCGATCAGTAAAACAGATGTATGAATAATGCATCTACTCCATACCCCACTAGGGGACACGGGACTTCACTTTTTTTACTACAAGTTCTCAATCAAGTTCAGTTGGTTAGCTTTTTTATACAAATACTACATAGATAGATATTAAATTTATTCGTAGATAAATAGTATCAAGTCTCTGTGATCCCTAACTCGTTATCGCACTGACCCATGTCCCGTTTGTAAAATATTCATTGATATTGAAACTTTATATAATTACTAGCGACCCGCCCCGGCTTCGCACGGGTGCAATGCTGATACTAAATAGTAAATACACTACAGAAAAACTGTGAACGTTGTATATAAAAACATAGCGGCCCGCTCCGGCTTCGCACGGGTATAAAATATATAGCCGGGCGGCCGGGCGGCCGGCCCGCGGCCGGTACCGCCGCAAACGCTACGTCCCGCAATTTTTAAATCTGTAATATCTTCGAAAATATTCACTTAAATCATACGGTGTAAAGGGCTTTAAAGATCTATATTAAATGAACAATGTATTCAAGGTATTTAATTGGTTAAGGATTAATGCTGTATTGGTTAAAATCGCTTCGAAAATTAGCCATTATTTTAGTCGTAAAAAGTAAATGACAAAAAAAAGTTATTGTGGGTTATCCATAAGAGATAGACATATACCATCACGGACTTTTCTGTTGACCTTTTCAATGTGTACAATACTTAGTACATTATTTTGATAAAACTCGTAGGGTTCAGCCTGCGTTTGCAATGTAAGCGGAAAAATGTAATTTTTTACGACATCACATTAGAAACCTCAAAAATAACATTACATACTTCTCCACTATTTAACGGATGTTATTATACATATAAACCTTCCTCTTGAATCACTCTATCTATTAAAAAAAACCGCATTAAAATCCGTTGCGTAGTTTCAAAGATTTAAGCATACAAAGGGACATAGGGACATAGGGATATAGGGACAGAGAAAGCGACTTTGTTTTATACTATGTAGTGATTACGTTAATAATGTAAACAATAATTTAGTCTATTGTCATAGGTTTTTAATGAGGTTAATATTAGATATTTTACTATATAGCTATAAGCAAATTCATTTTTACACAATAAGTTTAGTAATAAAATTTATAAAAGTAGGTAGTTTTTCTTCTTGAAACAGAGTAAGAACTCTCTGAATTTTCTTCAAATAACTATTTACAAAAATATTTGTACCTAATTTTAGATATTATGATTATACAGGAAGCCTCGTATGTGGTATATTATGCTCGATGGAACTTATTATTTAGGGCAAAACAGAATAATTAATAAAAAAAACTTTACCGAGGAAGGAATGGTAGAATTTTTTTTTCATTTTTCCAAAACTTCTGATGCATTGCTACTAGCCACAAAATCTGCTCCACATATGTATAAAAAGTATCTTGCCCATTAGATCGTCTTACAAGGCTCACAACTAAGAGGTTATTTACTCTAGCGCATATAACTTCATTCTTGTAAGTTGAAACATGACGCTACTTTGTAAGGCTTCAGAACTATTATGCCTCACATCCGATGTTTCGAGAATCAACATTTAACTCCAATAAATGGAGTTTGATACTGTTGTAAGTTACTGTATTCATTTCAATTACATATAAATATAAGTATACACACTTTTTTGTTTAAAGTTTTTTCATCTGCTTCGTTATCCAAACTTGGTGGTTTTTTTGTTTTTCAGTTTACTTTCTAGAATTTAACTGAAAGTCGACTTTAAAAATAATTCTACTAGTACAAAGCTATGTATGGTTAGATACCCGTAGTAGCTTAGGTTGGTTTTATTTTATATTCTTTCCAGGTCCAAACCAGTATAACAGGCTAGTCATTATATTATACATCCTATAATGGGTAGGTACCTATATCATAATCATCTAGATTCTAAACAAGCAGGTAGCCTTCCTATTATAAAAATATCAATGAAATAAATTAAAACATGTGCACGTTCATTATTACTTATCTCTATTCTAAATACGCACTTCCGGACATTACATTTGAGATAAAATGATACTTTTAATATTTCTGATCACATTATTTTGTTTCCATAATAACTACGACAAAAAAATATGATGTGCAAAACTAAACAGCCAACGGCATTTTGAAAGTAGCCGAAGTTGTTTTATACTAGTTACTTATTGAAATTCAGGTGTGTAGAATATATTTCGAAGAACCATCTTATTGGCAAACTTTTCCACTCAAAAATAAATTGCTTTCATATGGAAGTAATAGACGGTATATTGGTATATGATTCTTTTCAAGAAGCACATAAATTATATTTTTTAAGTTTGAGTGCGAAATCTTAAACAAGTCGATATTTTTTTAGAACTATCGAATGATGTTTTGCAATGCAAACTATATTTTGACGGAATTAGAAGGTTACTGATGGAAGAAGGAAGTTACGGAAGGTTACAAATAACTAAAAACAAGAAATAGATACCACTTCTAAAGTCTAGAGACATACTTAAAAATAGACATAGAACACGACATTATATTGAACCTTTTACAGTAATTGCTACAGTTAATGAAATGCATTTGCATTCAAGTAACACCACTTCTAACTCCAAAGCGGACACAGCAGCACCATATTCTAATCACAATGAAAAAGATCCGTAACAAAAACAAAGTGAACATCAAAAAGATACCGACAGACGAAATAATAGACATGCAATACATAAGAGATTTCTATTTAAAGGATTTCAAATATATCAGCCCCCAAGTGACCATTAAAAAGGACGAGCCAAAGAGTTTGAGATTGTTCGCAAAACTGTGGTTTAGGGAAGTGATAAAGGGCCTCAAACAATTCCTTTATGAAGGCTCTTTGCATGGAGTCAAGTGAGTTAAATTGATTAGGAGGAATCGACGCGTAATGAACTTACGCTCTACAGATTTTATCATTCGATTAGATGTGGGCGATTTGGTAGTTCGACTATTTAAATTTGTTATTAGTTTTGAACTGTTGTAATGGGATTGTAGTAAGTTTTGTTTCAAATAATAAGCAGACGGTTAAATGGATCGCGGTATATAAATAAGTGCAGATCTATTTAAACTTTTAGGTGTAATTTAAAAATACTATATCTACTGATTAATAACTATAGGTACTAGACAGTAGACTTGATAGATTCTCGAAGTTTCCAGTTAGACTTACCAGTTACCAGGCAGACTTTTGCCATGAAGAAAACGTTTTAACAAAAAGCACGTGCTGAGAAGCGTTTTTATGTTTTAGCTTTAAGTTTTTAATTTCAGATATATTTTCGAGCCGTCCTTCAGCCACAAGGAACGCATAGTATGGATAATTATAGTCGTGATCAGCATCATCATCTGTGCCATGAACATCATCCAGCTGGTCAGCAAGTGGACTTCCACACCGTTTGTTAATGTTATCGACTCTCTACCAACACCAATATGGGCAATACCCTTTCCAACTGTGGTTTTGTGTCCCCATATTCACTTGAAGCTGTCCTATAAAAATGTATCGGAATTGAACGAGTAAGATTTTTCTCTTGAATTAATTGTTTATTAATATCTCAAGAACTATCTCTACTATAATTATACAGGTGTCCCATACTCTGTACTAAGCTCAGATGGAATTAAAATTTGCATACGCTTTTAGACAACCTGTATATTTGCAATAATTATAAAGTAAAGCCAAATCATTCTTATTAATGTTTTCAGATTAGAGAACTCTTTCGCTTCATTAGTATGCCCACACATGGTATCTAATCGTTCTAAAAATCAAAGATTAACAACGGACCAGAACATAAAGCTTCAGGAATTTATTGTGCAGGTTAGTAATGTATTATGGGTAATTGATTTAATAAAAAGCATATATTTTCTGTTCCATATGTGTTTAGTGTGAAATCATACAGTTTATCCTCATTTTTCCTCTCTTTTTGCTACTTTTAATTATTGTTATTTTAATAATGGTGTCGAAAATAAAATTAATAATGCAACTAATTTATTCTTCTAATATTGTATTTAGGGCTCTCCAAAATGTGAAGAAATTGTAAAATTCTGCCATTGGCGCCCAGAAAACAATACAGAGTGGCATTCATCAGATTGCTGTGAAAAATTCTTTAAACCTGTTTTTACAGAATACGGTCTGTGCTATACTTTCAACGATCTTCCTTTAGGCGGAATGTAAGTTACTTGATTCTTGTAAAATTATGACCTGATTAAAGCTACTTAAATAATGCACAAACTTCTTCATAATGTAGCAAACAGACAAAAGACAACGCAAGGTAAACTATTATGAATTCCTACTTACGTGTTAGTAGTAAGGTAGGGTCAGGTATGCCGTGTGATCATTCAAATTACACACATAGAATTATACTTACTGCTATATAAAATCCCAAAACAAATTTCAGGACAAACAGCACATTAAAATGGCAGCAAACATTTAACGAAAACGTATCAGCTACTCCTCTAGAGTGGGGTCTAGACATCGGCTATCCCACTATATTCCCACCTGCAGCCGACATAGTGCCTTATAGGGTGATGGCGTCAGGAGAAGCAAATGGAGTAGATATCGAATTGTACCTAAACATAAGTGAACACCAGTACATTTGTGATGGACATTACAGAGGATTTAATGTAAGTAAATTTAAAGTGCCTTTATTGTATGAAATCTTAGCATTAGATCATTGATGAAGGTATTTGAATATGAAGGGAATACTATAAGTAACTTATCTTTTAGCCTAGAAGTAGTTAGGAAAAGAAGAAGTTTAGGACAAGGTAAATTAGGACTTCTAATAACAGCAACTGTGAAGAGATTTGAAAAACTTTGATTTACAGGTCTTAATCAGATCACCAACAGACCACGTATACAGTACCACGATTCTACGTCTGCCCATGGACAAAATGACGACCATAGAAGTGACTCCAACAACATACAAAACGGATACATCTCTTCGAGCTCTGTCTCCAGATTTAAGACAATGTTTCTTCCAAAACGAAAGGAAGTTAGAATACTTTGAATTCTATACAGATAGCAATTGCCAGCAGGATTTATTGATGCGCGAAACAATGAAGAGATGTAAATGCGTTATGTTTAATTGGCCAAGTAAGTTAAATTTTATTTTATAGATATGAAAAAAAAATGTTTTCAATTAATAACATTAAAATATATATAAGGAGATAGTCACGCTTCCGGCTTGTATAGTATTATCACAGACTAGAAAAAATATACTAGGTAAATCAATGTTGCAGGAAAATCTATTTTGGAACCGATCTGTTCAACAGTTCAAGATTTTATTTGCATCAAAGAAGTAAAAGGTAAAATCAATCGTTCTTTTCAATCATTGAATTCATTACTTAATTAATTGGATTTAAAAATTCGATATAAACACTGCATCATTAAAATTTTTAATTACCTAGATAAAATGATTATACCTACAATATAATTTCTTTATCTTAAATCAGTAGTTTCTGAGATAATCGCGTTTAACCATAGAAACGAACAAACATGATCTTCAGCTTTATAATATTAGTAAGCGTTTGGAGCTTCTCGGAATCGAACACTATGTTTTGAAGCTTTTGAACTATAATTTACAATTCATAGATCATACTAGTTTGATTTATACGAATTGTTGAACTGTAATGCTTGATATTACAATGGTAATAATTCCTATCTGATGTTCAATTTTGAAACAGTTATGGATACTAGATGATTTAATAAACGATGACAACAATTTTAAGTAATAAGCTCATTTTAAAGACTTTTACTTATTAAATATCAATAAGCGTAAAACTAACGTCTATCCTTTTAGCCTTAGTGGAACAGCGTCTGATCTACGCATACTACAAGGACAGCGATGAACAGAGGGAACATCACGAATACTCCTCATCTTGCTACCCTTCCTGCAACGATGTGCTTTACTCTAGCCAAGTGTATTACTCTGATTTAGGGGAAGAACCGAAGAGGACAACCCCTCACTGGAGTGAACCAAAAAAGTATAATGTGTATTATTTTTAACGGTTTTCTTTGATCCAACTATCCAGTATCCTACATACGTCAAAAACGCGAGAGTTAGTAAGAATGTATGAATGTTCATAATATGTTTGTACGGAGCTGATCAGATTTTTATGATTTAATATTCTACACAGATAGTATAGTCGGGATTAGCATATACGATAATTTTAAATCAGATAGTTAGCGAATGGTGCCGCAGGTTCCAACTAGTTCTTTCAAATTTTCACTATGATACTCCAGCCAAATTACGACTCCAACCAGTGGCATATATCTGTGGCACTGTGAAGTTATTGCGAAACTTACAGGATACTTCATTATTATAAATAAGTATACATATACGTCTCCTAATACCCTGCAGCTTCACCTACTTAAAATATATGTTACAGAGGTGAAAGAACACGAGTAAACGTACATTTCTACAACGATATGTTTCTGGGTCAGCACCGACACGCTCAGTACGACGATTACTACTTTGCAGGTGGTATTCCTTTTCAGCCATTTAAAATCGTACCTTACGAGTTTATTAAATCTACTAGTAGGGTATAAGTAATAAAATAACGGATTTTGTTACTAATCAAGAATGTGAAAGTGTATAGAATACATCTTAGTTAAAATAACAATTTTCAAAATTGAATTTATTTCACGCAGTTTTTCTAGCAGGAATTCAGAATCTATATCACCTGCAGCTATTTACTACCCTACATAGGAGTTTTCAAGTTTTAATACTTATTTTATTTTTAGGTGCAATAGGAGGACTCTTCAGCCTCTTCTTGGGATTCAGCATCATCAGTCTAGCCGAAATCGTCTATTTCGTCATGTTAAAACCCATTTATATGGCAGTGAAAAATACTTTCTGGATACGTTAATTAATTAATTTACTACCTATAATTAAACTCTACTTATGTTATTAATGTATAAACAAATAAACATTTATTGTGAATAAACTATAAAGGAAATTTATTGTGAAGAAAATGAGCATTTTTATTGATAGGCCCTTTTTTACCTATTCAAATTGTTACATTTTAAACATAACTCCTTTTTTTCCTTAATGTCTATTTATGGATTGTATCTTATGAGTATCTATGTTAAATTTGATAGCTCATGTCTCTCAGATCATTAAATTTTTATTTTGAACGTATTGTTTATAATTAATCATTCATTTATAAAATGTTTTGTGAAGACGCGTGCTTAGGCCATTCAAATGGTTTGGATAAAATTAGAAATATAAATGATAGGTTAAACGCAGAAGTAGTAGAACAAATAAATGGTTCTCAAGAATTGGTCATGCTCAGTAACTTTGCAAGAGAATCACACGAATATAATTTTAAAAAGAGCTTACAAGAAAGGTATTAAGCTAACCCTAACTTTAACAACAAAACCTATAAATACAGAATGGTTCAATGTTGGCTTCAATAGTCTAGATAACGATATTAATACATATCCACATAATATGACTATGTAACTGGCTGATACATAAAAAATGTTTTATATCTTTGACCTTAGATATGAATTGATCTAATCAGAACTTAGACAAGTTAAAACTACACAAGTTCATTCAGATAAAACTAACTTAAAGTCTATTAATAGAATATCAGACGTAACTTCTTGGCGTTGGGTGTTAGACGATCTATCTAAACGTCTAGAAGAAGCTATAGTCACGTTGAAGTATGAAGACAATGCTCTGAAAGTTGTCATTCAAAGGATCGAGGACGAGATTCGAGAACATTCTACACAAGGCACACGGCCAGGAGCCATGAGCCCATTGCGTGATGCTGTAGAAGACGCTATAATACAAGTAATTTCCAAGTCATTAATAATGCAAAGCGACAGTATCTGTATCTTTTCTACAGAAAATGTAACTGGTCAAAATTCTGAGCTGCGTGTCTATTTGTATAAGTACCTATTAGTTGTATACGTAGTATATTGGGTGTAGTGGGGCATATACGGAAGTACTATAAACCACCCTATTGTGAGGGTATAGTGCTCCAAAAACCGTAGGTGTTCCATAATCCTCTCACCAGTAGCTCCAAGTAGCTGTAGTGCATGCAGCGGCCACACTCCGGGAAACCGCGTTGGCTCGCGGGCGAAACCTGGATGAGGGGGGACCTTGTTTGCTTAACATGGTCTAATCGCAGACACCTCCTGCACAGTGCACAAAGACTGTCTCGGCGATGAAGGCAGCCATAGCAGATATGCAACGGACCTGGCGGACTCGGCGAGATAGCAAAGCATGGTGGAAGGCTTAGGGCGACGGTTGAGGTGCCAAAGAGACCGTCGGCCAGACACATCATCCAATCTCTTTTCCAGTCGTAGCGGTCTCCGTTCCACTGGGCTCAGAAGAGAGAGGACGAGTGTGTGCAATTGCATGTGCGCGTATGCTCTTGCACCTTAATATATCGTAGCGCAATAGACTGCTATGCTATAAGGGACACATAGCAGTCGCTGTAGCCGAAATCGGCAAGGAGTGATTATTACGTAGTATATTATTATTAGTCTGTGCTATTAGCATAATTTAGTATCTTCGACACGACGATTTGTTAAAATATTTCATATAATGAGCGGTATCTTCACCTTTTTCTTAGGAATACAATTTTCTTCGTGAGGAGAAAAAGAAATTTGAGAAATTGGTCCCAGAGCTCACAAAACAAATTTTACTTCTGGAAAAAACTAAAAAGAGAATAGAATCTGATATTCTCAATAAGGACCAGGCCATAAGTGTGGATGAAACATGTGTAGACAAAGATTATAGAAATGCTAAGGTGGAAAATTGGAAGGGAAGAAAGAAAAAGTGGGTTATTATTTTTTGGAAATATTCAACTTGTTCGCCGCCAGTTTATGTGATGCTGTGATGTTTATGTAACATAAGCGAAGAAATTAGAAACATTTGACAGAATATAGTTTGCATTTCGCGCTGTTATAAGGTTTAGGTACATTGTCTCCTATTTGTTAACCAACGTACTTATTAGATTTTTACTTTTTTAGAGGCTTACCCATAAAAAAATGGGAAAAACGATGTGCTTTACTAAAAAGGGCAGGACTACGGGCACTTAGATACACTATAGTTACTCGTCTCCAGGTTGGTAACAAGGAAGGAAGGGCGAATTATCAGTGTTAATAACACAAGCATTTTCAATACATTTTACTTGAAATATTTATAGGTTCGAGGCGCAAGAGTGCAATTATCTATCGCAGCGCAGGCCATGGCAACCCGAGTCGATACTATCCTCAGAAGACGCTATCATACCAACTCTTTGAAATTGGAAGATTTGAAGTGGCAAAGACAGGAGGTAATAAGGATCTTCTTACCTAAGTGTGGTGCTAGGTTTTATTTATTCTACTTTTAGAGAGTAGGCTATAGGCCGTCTTACCCAAACCTATAACCTGAATACGACTACCTACTAACAATTGACCGACATTATCAACTACTACAAAATTGAATTAAGGTACCCTTATAGTATCGAGATTGTGAATCCCAAATAACTACAAAATGTGAAGAACTAAACCTCATATTTTCAGGCTATTTTAATGGAGTTTTCAATTGACAGGCAATACGTGACCTTAAATCTCTGGAAGAAGAACAATCACAATCAGAATATAATTTATTGCAAATCATGGATCAGGAACGCAAAGTCGAGGCAAGAATCATTGAACGAGCCAGAAAACCCGGTCGAGAGCTCATCAAAGACGATGCTGATCGGAAATCGAAATATGAATTGATACAGATAAGACTGCTTGCTAAAGAACTAAGGAAGAATATAAAACGAATTGTGTAAGTACTAAAATATAGCCAAAATGTATATCAAACATGTCCATCGAACTCGCTATACATTCATACTTACGCTACGCTTACCAAGTATACTAGTGGAGTATCCTTATCGAAATGTCGAGTAATTTGTTATTCGTGCGCACATTGACTATCTTGGTGGGGAAAATTCACAATTATTTACATTCAACAGACTTAGAACGAGAAGTTAAATAAGAAACGAAGACTACATCAATTAGTTGTTCATATACTAATATAATGTTACCACAGGTCCCTTCAAGATGCGGTAGCGAATGCCATTACGAAAATTGATTGCACAGCAGAAGATTTGTCTCAAGTTCTTCTTTTAGACGAAAGTAGAATAAGGTCCAGAACAGGGGAGGTCCCGTTTGTATCTTCTGGAAGTACTTTGTCTTCTGCCCAGTCTCATTCTAGAGATAGATCTCCACAACCTTCAGATCAGTTGACTGTCATCCAGGAGGAAAACGAAGATGACTATCCGTTTGATTTCTAATCACTAAGTACTGATTGTATAAAGCAGAATGTGCATTTTATATTTGGGTACATCATTGGCGCAAAACGGCTTAATCAATTTGGATGGATAGATTGAACCAGGACATATATTTTTATCTAAAATAAAATATGAAAGACAGGAATATATTTACTGGATAAATATTGCATTTATGTATTCATAATGCACTGACAATGGTCTAATGAATCTTCATGATAAGATCAAACTAGCAATCCCTACTAATAATATTATAAATGCGAAAGTAACTCTGTCTATCTGTCTGTTACACTTTCCTGCTTAAACCTCTCAACCGATTTTGATGAAATTTGGCACAGACATCTTTAGACCCTGAGAAAGAACATAGGCTACCTTTTATTGCGAAATATGTACCACGGGCGAAGCCGGGGCGGACCGCTAGTGATTAATAAAGTCATGGTTATGGAATCAATTGTATAGAAATAGCTTAGCTTAACCTGGTATACAAACAAGAAGATATTAAAACTGTATAATCAAAGTATAACAAGATTTTATGCAGAATACATTCATTTTGTTATACTGTATAAAATAATAAATTCTAATTAATGATAAATGAAGAAACCTGACCGAGATAAATATTTGTGAAAACTTAAATTACATCCTTACAGAAAGAAAAATTTAAGAGGGTTTACGCGGTCCGTGCGCTGTTTGGCTCAAATATGTGATTTTTCAAACCAGATTGTCCATCAACCACTTATCTTACAAACATATGAATTACTAATAATTTTAGGAAATTTTATTGTCTATGTAGTTAGTTAAGAGTTTTTTTCAATTAATACAGTATTTCTGAATACCATCAAGATAACTGAGCCGATGATTACTTGATTTCACTTTTAGTGTCAATTTCGAAGCTAAAAATATCTGAAATTGCTGACAGATCTAACACACAATTATTTTTAACTAACTGCAAAAATCCTTATTAAAATAGTTAGTTAAAAGATTTTTTTATTTTGGACTCCTAACTTACGAAATTAAAATCCGAACAATGTGAATTTTTTTAGAAATTATAGTCGACAAAATGATTATTTTCACCAAGATATTTGACTTTATTGAATATAATTTATACATATTGCAATAAAAGAATGTCTTACTTATAAGATAAAATTTAAAAAATCAACTAAGGTACCTCTATTATTTTTCTACAAATTTTTTTAAAGTACTATAAAACACTGCGCGCGACCCGATTAAAATCAGTCGGCAGCGAGCCTTTCCAGAGAGAGGACATGTTGCTCGGCGCTCTCCTGCGGACCTATGCTGTTCATAGTAAAAGGATAGCGCAAGCCGCGATCTATCGTAATAGATCGCGGAGTTTTTGACTTGCGTTAAATAGAATATGCGCTCTTAAGGTCTGATATTTGTTGTTTATTGATTTAAAAAAAAAATAATTTTAATATATCTTGTATTTTGAAATTATTAAGGATTCATACAATTACTTTAAATGTATAAAACTATTAAATTATATTTAAAAAAATGTTATAAATCTTATCTTATTCTATATTCATTATAATACATTTCTCTAATATAGGTATACTTATATAATTTCAAGAAACAGTCTGTTTGGAACTATTTTTATGGCGTTTACCTTTTATGTGTCGCTCCAGATTATCAACATTGCATGCAACCTGTGTTTTACAGCTATTGCAAGTTGCTTTATCTTCCGTTGCATTTGTCAAATAGTTATCAATTGTTATATTCTGTCCTTCGATGAGTCGCACAATTTTACCCAACTCTTTATAATGATCCGGATTGTCTACATGGTCAAATATATTTTCAATATAATTTCCAAAGTATTTGTGACAGATTTTACACCATAGGTCATTGGTGCTGCCTTCAACAGAGAGGATGCCATTAAACGGCTGCAGTACTATGGATTTTGCTCGCCGATGATTTTCATTGTTAATATGGGTTAAAATATCATTTAAAGTATACAGTACATATTCATCACAAATTGTGCAGTGTGCGTTAGTTTTGCCTGCTCGTAAGACCCATGTTTGTAATATTTTTGATGGTAACTCAATAAAACCACCATCCATCTCGACAAAATCGTGTATCTTTTTCTTCTTTATGTCTAGAACTTTGTATATGGATTTTCAAATCAGTAATATTACTAGCGCATAGGTAACATTTCATAGTTTTACAAATATTGTTATGAATCAACAGTCTTTCCAAAGTTAATCTAGTGTGTTTTTCTCCTTCTATGTGAAATTGAATTACTTGATTGTTGTTTTCTATTGGTGTTTTGCATAATAAACATGCTAAAGAATTACCTTCGGTTTCTATGATATCCTCATAAAACGCCATTGTGTAGTCTAATACTAATTTATAAACATTCACAGTTTTGACAACAATGTTTTCGATGTTTAGGGCACCATGTATTTAAGACACACAATATTAGATGAGCGATGTTCTCGATTTATAAGTTAAAGTACAATGACAGTACTTGAAAAATTAATGATGCGTTTATTATTTAATTTTATGAAAAGTACAGTTTAAAAAGAATAAAAACTCTTAATTTAAGTTTTAGGGATTTCCCGCGATTTGCAATCCGAATCATTCCACAGAGTGAAAATAATCCAAATCCTACCTATCACAGAGTAAAGTAAGTATGGGTCAAAATGACACGTAAACACAGACCCCGTTTTTCAATTACAAAGCATAATGCGACTCAGTGCCGCACAATGTCGAATTATGCTGATGCTTAATTGGAACATGAAACGCACCAGCAGGTTGCGCTAAGTTCAGTGTTGAAAAAAAAAATATTCATAGAGTTAGCAATAACCTCTTAAGTGTAAATAAAGTGGTATACATAATAAAAATGTTGTGTGGTTTTATGAAACCACGGTAAAAGTGAAACTGTTCGAACGGTTCCGAACACTGCTTTGTGTAGCGCATGTCGCGTGTCGGTCGGCTGCCGAGTAGGTATACCTACTCGGCAGTCGGCAGCCGCGATACACGCGACATGCGCTACACAGACCAAAAAGTTTGAGACGATGTAATAAAAGTTTCACTTTAATTGGTTGAAAAATATTACGGTTATTTTAAGTAATTTGGATTTTGATTATTTCATTAACATTTTTTTCAATGTTTGTACCTTCATCCATACTTATATTTATTTTATTAACACAATTTGAATTAACTTTGATTATTTCGAAAAAACTACAATGAAACGAAAGCTTTAAATTTTTTTCCAACAATTAATAAATAAATCTAATACTAACGATAAATCGATTGCACGCATCAATTCACGCGCATTACTTTTTCTAGTGCTCGATTGTGCGAAGCGTTGCTGTAGTTGGAGATGCGATGCCATGCAATAGCTTTACTGCGGCAGTTTTAAAAAAATAAAGATTTGAAGCTTGAGAGGTGTCAAGCGTGTCAAGGGACAACCGAATGGAACAAATTTCTTTTCGTGCTTTTGGGCGTATTCAGAAAGAAAGCTTGAAACTTATAAGCGCTTATAAGCGCTTATCGGCGCTGGTAACCCGCGCAGGAAAATATATGAACAAGCGCCGATAAGCGCTGATCGGCGCCGACAAGTTCCAACAAGTTTCAACAAACTTGTCGGCGCCGATAAGCGTCGATAAGCGCTTATAAGCGCTTATAAGTTTCAAGCTTTATTTCTGAATACGCCCTTTCTCTATGAGAGAGAAAGAAACAGACATAGAAATACGCGCACGCCACATGCCGCAAAACTATAGCAAAAAGTGTCGTTACAACTTTTCGTCTTATTTTTTCCGTATTATTTCGCAACGCGCGATAGGGAAGTTCGTTCCAATAAAATAAGTATGCCGTGAGTATGCCTAATACATACTTGTCACTGGCAAATAGTCGAATGTCTTCTTGCGCGCTTCTTGCCATTTATAAAGAAAAAAAAAATGACATTGACAAAAACAAAATGACATTCGATATGTGAAATTCCTTGACGCTTGACGAATGACGGCTGAGCGCTGACAGATTTCTGTTTTTCTGTGTATCTTGGATGTTGGGATAATTTTTTCAAGATACATTCTGATTTAAGCTTTGTATTTAATCAACAACTACAACCAATGTAAAGTTTTTAAACAAGTCTAC
Source organism: Colias eurytheme (assembly GCF_061535395.1). Taxonomy (NCBI): domain Eukaryota; kingdom Metazoa; phylum Arthropoda; class Insecta; order Lepidoptera; family Pieridae; genus Colias; species Colias eurytheme. The sequence continues at coordinate 5,976,023 of NC_143005.1, read as the reverse complement.
GGGTTTTGATTTTGTGTAAAATTTAAAATACAGAAGTAATCATGGCTGAAGATACGGCGCATTTAGACAATGCAAATGAATTTATTGAAAATCTATCTGTAAGTATTTAATACTAACAAGTATATGTAGTTCTAATAACATTTTTACTAGACCCAATTATATTTTAAGTTTTAAAACTTGTTGCGAATACTTAAACTTAATATGTACCTACATAAAAATGTATGCTACTTTAACCTATTTATTAAATATTTTATGATATTATAGCAAGAACTACAAGAGCTAATTACCTATCGTGATATGTTTTTCGAGAACAACCCTATAGAAAAGGCAAAGGATAAACATAAATGTGTTGAAGAGAAAAAGGAAAAGTTGATAGAAAAGTTTGAAAATATTGATGGTAAGTTTGAAGAACCATTTCCCTTACCATTAATTACTACTTGTTGTATGAATTTCAATAATATAAATAAAAAAATAAAGAGTATATTTTTTTTAAATATCGTTAGGGGTTGGCTTTAGTTAACTGCCGCACGAATTTGTTGGAAATATTTATATTTTTAGTTAGCTAGGTAATGTAAGATTGTAATTCCAAAATATTATCGTTAGGAAACTTGTAGTTTTTTAGTTATTAATTTTTAAAGTTAATAATTTTTTGTGCGAAAAAAGTGCATTTATCCGTTTTGTTGTGCAAAAAAGCGGACCAAGACGTTCCATTTCACTGTACTGTGACTTTACGCTGCGGCCGGCGAGTGCCAAAAGCGATTTTAGGGCGATTCTTACACAAACAAAAAAAATCTACGTAGGTAGGTTAAAAAACTATTAAACTTTTATTTTTAATATCCAAATAGGTAGCGAGGAGCGAAGCGACGAGCGTGTTAGGTTTACTCTTGAACTGCCGCACGAGCCGAGCGAGCGAAGCGAGCGTGCCGCGGCAGCGGCCGGCGAGTGCCAGAAGCGACTAAAGGGCGATTCCCACTCAAACAAAAAAGACGTGTGGCACTCGGGGACTGCCGCGGCAAAGCTATTGCATAGCATGCCCTCAAGCCGCACCTCCGTGCCCGGAGTGGGGAGCGTGAGGTTTTTCGTTACGCAATTTCTGGATTCGGTCCCCGCGCTCAAGGCCCGCGATAGAAGCTATGCAATAGCTTTAAAAAAATCTACGTAGGTTAAAAAACTATTAAACTTTTAGTATTCAAATCGGTAGCGAGGAGCGAAGCGACGAGCGTATTAGGTTAACATTTGAACTGCCGCACGAGTCGAGCGAGCGAAACGAGCGTGCCGCGGCAGCGGCCGGCGAGTGCCAGAAGCGAATTTAGGGCGATTCCCACTCAAATAAAAAAAACTACGTAGGTTTTCACAACTTGTTTGTATTTTATTTATGTATCGTAAAATTTTTGTTACACCAATTCCATACATTTTGAGGTTAGAATAGGAAAATTGATTTTTCTCCAAAACTATTGGTTTCCTAACTTTCCCCTTTTGGTGGGAGGGTCCCCCCCTCCTCCCCCCATCCTCCACCCACAAAAAACCTATAATACGTGCGGCAGTTCTCTAAAGAAACCCCATAGTTAGTAGTTACTCAATAATCATATTTATTATAATACTTCGCTACTTCAACTTTATGATAAATATATTTAAAAAGTCACCACTTATTATAATAAAAGTTTACACTTTAGACTTGTAATGAATTAAGGTATATGTTGTAAACTATTGTACCTATTTAATATATTTTATAATCATTAACTTCATATAATGTTGCAGTGGATACACAAATACCCTTCTCTCTAAGAGCAAAATTCCAGTACCTAAAGGGTAGATGTTATAATGTAAGTCTCAAGTATGACGCCCGAGCTACACAGTGCTTAAGTAAAGCTGTTAAGCTGAATCCACACATGGTAGAGGCTTGGAATGAACTGGGAGAATGTTATTGGAAGAATATTAATGTTAAAGAAGCTAGGGCCTGTTTTGAAGGAGCTTTAAAGCATGTGAGTATCCTACTAATAATATTATAAATGCGAAAGTTTGTGAGGATGTGTGCGTGTGTGTTTGTTACTCTTTCACGCAAATACTACTGAACCGATTACAATTAAATTTAGCACGCGTATTGATGGTAACTTGGATTAACACATTGGATAGGTTTTATCCCGGAAATCCCATGGGAACGGGTACTATGCTGGTTTTCTTTGGAAAACGCGGGCGAAGCCGCGGGCGGAAATCTAGTTTTTTAATATATTTGATACTTTTTGCTTGTTGTGTCTATAATTAACTGGATTATTAGCATTCTTCCATACATTGTTTAAACCTAGAGCCAACTGAATAGAAAACCTAGTTAATTTTTCATTACTTTTTTGTTTGCTCTCAAGAAAGCTATTTAAGCAGTACTTTTTTACAGTTCTCTACAGCCACTGTTTAATTATATAAAATATTTGTTTATAGAATTATTCTTGTGGTTTTTTATATCAATATATCATATGAAAATGCTTGCATTGTACATTCACAAAATATTTTAACAAAATTGTTATTAACAATGACAATATAACACAAAGGCTAATTGTGTTATATTGTCTTATTTTTTCTTTTCCGTACTCATAAATATTAAATAGTTGTAAATTATAGGACATTCTTAATTATGGCGTATAGCAGATATACCTGTCTGTCTTAATCTTCATCAATGAAATTTATTTCAGGAAAGAAATAGAATAACACTTCGGTGTCTCTCTATCATACTCCGCCAAGAAGCCAGTTCAAGGAAAGACAATGAAGCCACGCAAATGATACTAAAAAGCGTAGATTACGCCAAGGAAGCAGTATCGCAAGATATAAAGGATGGACAATCATGGATTATACTAGGAAACTCATATCTATGTCAATATTTTACTGTATCACAAGATCCAGCGATATTGAAGCAGTGTATGAGCGCTTATAAACAGGCGTATTTGGATCCAATTGCCAGAGGACAGCCGGATTTGTATTATAATAAAGCAATTGTGAGTTGTTTACGGTTTTCACTCTATCAGCATATTTTGTATGTTGTTTCATTCACAATATTTTGTGTATTATGTTTAAGAATATTCTGCGAAAGTTTTACATGCGAAATGATTAACTGCCTAGTGAATTGTCAATTGTCTCAGCAGTTAGGGGAGCAAAAATAAAGCAGAAAGCTTTCAAATGTACAATTTTTGAATAGTTTTATATTCAATAACAAAAAAAATGTGTCTTATTTTTATGTCCTATCATAATTATAACATGTTTACAATAATCTCTAGTGCTTATTCTAGCTCACGATTTTAAATGTTTTGTGTCTGAATAGAATAATCAGCTAATTCAGACTGAATAAGGAAACAATTATTAAAAATATGTACATTACAGGCACTAAAATACGAAGAGAACTACAGTGAAGCGCTCGAGACGTTCAATCGAGCATGTGATTTAGATCCACTATGGATGCCACCAGATAGAGAGAGGATAAAGCTCAAACAGTTTCTAGCTAGTGCTGTGGATTTGTTACGAACAAGAGGCAAGATAAAGTGCAAGCGATTGGCTAATATGTTGCAGGTACTTGTGTTAGCGAAATTCATTGTAATAAGTGACATTAATTTTAAATTTTATTTTGCTACTCCTTTTCTTGCTGTGACTGCGAATGTAACTTCAAATTAATCACTAGTTAATTGAATAAAATGAAGCAGGTTTAGTAAATTTTTAAACTCAATGCATAAAAATTTTAAATGGTTTATTTACAATTTTTACTAACTTAAATGGTTACTAACAGAACTCTATGTTAATCTAGATTCTTCATTTGTGTACTAAATGTCGTTTAATCCAGCTATTTAAAAAAAAAAATCCGATATAATCTTAACAATTTATTTCTATTAAATATGTTTATTACAATTACATCATCATTATCACCATCATCAGCCCATATATGTTCCCACTGCTGGGTTACGGGCCTCTTATAAATATCTAAGGTCCGATTTTTCAATGCTTGGATAAAACTTATCCGTCCAGTAAAGTATTACACGATAATATTAAAATGTCACGTAAACTGTCAAATACGGGCAATTAGAATATGGTCCGAGAGCCAGCAGCAGATTTTATGACCAAGTTCCTCTCAAGCGGTAATTAGTAAAATGCATCAAAGTATAGTATTATGAAGCCTCGTGAACGTCAGCTGGAGCTCGGTTGGGGGGAAGAGCGGTTGTAGCCTCCCGTGTCAGCTGACGGTTTTTCCACCAAGATACAGCCAGCTGACATATATATTTATCCACAGTTACATATAAGCTATCATCAGGTAAATTTTTGTTTGAGAGGAAATAACGGAAAATAAATTTTTCTTTAAATTTAACTTTCATGTTCGAGACACCAGCTGACGTATAATACACCATGTTGTAACCAGCTGACTATTTTTTTTCGTTGAGATATTGGGTTAGCTACAATTTGACAAATTTTTAGCTGAGAGGAAATGAATGAATGAATGTATTTTTTTTCCTATGTGCGTGGGAGGCTCACCCCCCAACCGAGCGCCAGCTGACGTTCACGAGGCTTTATAATACTATACTCTCATGCGTCTGACGAATTATCTCTTGAGAGGAAATAGTTAACCAAATTTGCACCTGGCTCCCTAACCAATACGTTTTTATACATTATTCAACAAATAAGTTTTAACCACTGTGTACTTGTAACAAGACTGCGTAAATTAATTTACATTTTTAAGGGCTTAAGACATATAGGAGACCACCAAGTCATTAAAATGGTTTACTTTGCCCTTTGTAGCTCTTTAATAAATTATTGTATCACATCTTGGGGCGGTAGTGCTAAGAGTTACCTGATAGAAGTTGAGCGTGCCCAGCGCTCGATCCTCAAAGTTGGTGCTGGCCTCCCTTACCGTTTCCCTACCACCGAGCTTTACAAAAAGTGGGACTTACTGACGGTTAGGCAATCATTTATACTACAGACAATCATAAAACAGCATTCTCAACTAGTCTTTGACAAAAACCTACATTCTAGCCAACGTCGTAAAGATAAAATATGCCCGACCTTACAATTCAAAAGTTTTCACTCACACAATTTTTTCTGCTTTTTGGGACCTTTTCTTTATAACCTAATAAATAAAGCGTTAAACATATATCCTCAAAATAAATATAATTGTAAATCAGCCGTAACTAATTATTTGAAAACCCTAGATTACCAACAAACTGAAAATCTTTTAAATATAAAAAAATAAAAAAATAATTCACTGTATTAACATCTTATTGTGTATGACACACACACTCACAAACGCAAAAACGCACGCACACACACACACACAAGTAGACGCACACACAAACATACACATTCACACACACTCACACTTACAAACATACATATATACACACGCACACACACATGCAGACAAACACTCATTAACACACTGGTCACGTATATAATTTTAAGTTACTATTTAAGCAGAAGTAGACTTAAGTTCAGTCTATTGTTTTTGTTTTCCTCTCCTTATTGTCGATTGATATTTAGTTATTGAAACTTTAAATGTATTCTAGTAGTGCTATCCGCGAGGGGGGCTAGTGATCTGTACTACAGGTCTTTCAAAGACCTATTTCAGACACTAGTCCTTCACAACGAAAATGCTATACGTTTACATATTTAGTTCCATTGTAATAGTTTTTAAGTTGTGAAGGCAAATAAATGGAATTTTTATTTATTTATTTATTTAAAAAACCAAGGATTGAAAAATCATCCCTAAATGTAACAATATGAATATATTTTGCAGGCGGTCGATAAAAAGATGCTAGGTGACTATACCCCAGGATCCTTCGTGACCATCGGCTCTCGTCGCGATGTTATTCTCGAGCAAGTGCGAATAGATGCCTTACAAGAGGGAGCGAATGAAAACAAAGTTATATTGGGACGAGTGGTCGGATCTATACATAGTGAGAATGCTGTGCCTTTGTAAGTTTGTGTAATTAAATAGTAGGTTGATTTGAGTCATGAGATAGATACTGAGCAACAAATGACTGACCAGTTGGCTTGGTTGGTAGTGGCCCTGCCTTCCAAGCCAGAGGTTGTAGGTTTGGTTCCCACCCGGGGCAAATATTTGTGAGATGAACATAGATGTTTGTTCTGTGTCTGGGTGTTAATTATCTATATAAGTATTTATTTAAAATTATATATATTTATGTTTATAAGCCATCTGGTTCATAACACAAGCAAAAGCTTAGTATGGGATTAGATCGTGCCATGTGTGGTAATTCTCCTGAAATATTTATTTATTTAAATAGAATTTATGTCACAAAGGTGTTTTTTTTCTTTCATTTATAAATGTTGTATACAGATGCGGCTCGTGAAAATTGTATGGGTGTTCACTTGAAATAAAACAACGAAAAAACAATAGCGTTAGCGGGATAATTTATTACAAAAAAAATGAGCACCACATTATAAATGTCTATATTTCAATTTTCAAGTAAATCTATACTAATATTATAAATGCGAAAGTAACTCTGTCTGTCTGTCTGTCTGTTACTCAATCACGCCTTAACTACTGAACCAATTTGCATGAAATTTGGCATATAGATATTTTGATACCCGAGAAAGGACATAGGCTACTTTTTACCCCGGGACATAGGATAGGTTTTATCCCGGAAATCCCACGGGAACGGGAACTATGCGGGTTTTTCTTTGACTGCGCGGACGAAGCCGCGGGTGGAAAGCTAGTATATTATAATTTTCAGTGCATTCGGCATAATAGACGAAAGCATGAAATGTATGGTGGTTACCGCATACAACTGGGCGGCTGGTAGGGGCACTCTTATTGGGGACTGGGTGGCGATACCGGAGCCCTATGTGAGGACGCACAATATTGTTACACCGGAGATGGTGAGTTTATAATAATTGATGATTTTATGTGTATCTTTAATGTGTTTAAAGAAATTTAAGAGCTGGGGATTGTAGATGGCGGGATATGGTCTTGAAATTTTTGGGTTGGAATTTATATTTTTCTTTGCTTAGCATCATTTTATTATTTTATACTTACTAGTGTAATTTATAATGATTTTAATGTTGTAAATTACAAAGGTGTGTTCGCTACTTTTCTAGGTTACTGATTGATGATTTTTATTACTATTAAATGGTAAAAATAAAAATAACAAGGAAACCCTGTTATTAAATGCATAGTAAGCTATTATTACTCTACTAAATAAGCTATAACATTAGTTTACAATTTTCAAAATACATATTTTTACATATTTGAAAATAAATCTGAGCATATTTCTATCTACTAGAATCTAGATGGATATTTAATAGTTATATATGGGCCGATCCCAGCGGCACTGCAATGCCGGGCCGACCCGTGGCGGGAGTGGAGCGAGCCCCGAGCATCCCGCTGGTTCACAAAAATCAGTTTAATATACTGGTCCCGCTGTGCGGGAACTTTCAGATATTAAGCTGAAAAGAACAGATACTACACTTTGATCTTAGCCAAAAGGCCGAGAAGCGATGGCGGTGCGGGGCTCCGGCGGGGTGTTACGTGCGAGACACGACACTTCGATAGCGCGATCTAACATGGGGGTAGTGACATCTATCGGTTGTTTTAGGGAACTAAATATAATCTTACTTTTAGATTTAAAAACATTTCATCTGGAATTTAGCTTCATTTATAAATGAATAGGATTTTTTTTAAAACAGCAGTAAATAAATAATAATTGAAATATATAATGAAAATACTTCCTAATACATATTTAAAACAAGTAAAACCCTATGTGGGCTGTGAAAGCGACATCTATCTATATTGTATGGAAACTCAAAGTACTTACTCTTATTTATTTCGTTACGTCAATTCGATAAGTGACCTATAGGTCATTTAAACTTATGCTAAAGACTTCAAATTTTTATTGCACTTGAATCCACATTAAAAAGTAGAGTAGTGTTAAATTAAATTAACTTACAAATTGAAACCTTTTTTGATATTAGATATACCGTTGAAAAAAAAAACAATCCATTTTAGCCCGCGGCTTCGCCCGGTTTGTCTAAAACCTAATAAATAATATACAAAAAATTCCTCTATATTAAATCGATTTAAAAAAACTGCATCAAAATCCATTGCGTAGTCTTAAAAATTTAAGATAATTATATAGGGACAAGAAAGCGACTGTGTTTTGTACTAAGTAGTGATTAAGGGTACAGCTTTTTATGAGAAACATGAATCTTACTTATTTTAATATGAATCTAAAAACTGAACATGTATTTCGTAAATATATTTACAACGGTCAACGAGATACGATTTAAAATGTTAGTATCTAGTATCTACTATATGCTACTATCTATTTATACTAACATTTAATTAAACTTAACGAAATTTGTACAAGTTACAACTTACAAAAATATAGTAAAACGTTATTGAAATAAATTACCTAAATGTTAGGTAATTTTAATTTTGGTAATAAAATGGTAATTTTACAATAGGTGAGATGTGTCGGTATGTATGTGCTGATAGTGGTGAAATTAACTGAAATCATCACCATGACTTTAGTTCCCTAAAACAACCGATAGATGTCACTACGCCCATGTTAGATCGCGCTAACGAAGTGTCGTGTCTCGCACGTAACACCCCGCCGGAGCCCCGTACCGCCATCGCTTCTCGGCCTTTTGGCTAAGATCAAAGTGTAGTATCTGTTCTTTTCAGCTTAATATCTGAAAGTTCCCGCACAGCGGGACCAGTATATTAAACTGATTTTTGTGAACCGGCGGGATGCTCGGGGCTCGCTCCACTCCCGCCACGGGTCGGCCCGGCATTGCAGTGCTGCCGGGATCAGCCCATATATAACTATAAGAGCCAGCGCGCACGAGCTACTTTGTCTCCGCAACTATTTTGTCTCTCCCATCAATTTGTATGGGGAGTTGCGTCGCTACGTGCGCGCACTTTCATACTAGCCCATGGGTGGAGAGACAAAATAGTTGCGGAGACAAAGTTGCTCGTGCGCGCACTGTCTTAAACATCTATCTAGTAGATATAAATATTTTCATTATTCATGCATGTTACATGATATGATAGGATAATATCATAAATACAGTTAAAAAACGACTAAAAAATACACTAAAACCTATGAAATTATTGTATTGTTCGGTGTTCCCGATTCTTAATAGGTAAGTGTACAAAGTTTGAATTAAATCTGTCCATTTAAAATGGGTCAAAATCGAGTCTAAGCTCTAAAGAGTCGTATACATAGAAACATATTGATTAGTTGGTTATATACAACATATGTACATTATTTTGCAGGTGTTAACTAAAATGTTTTAAAACTAAAGTAAAATGTTTTTAATTTCCAGAAGTACATGTTCAAATCGATCCGTGTGAACAATCCAATGACGCTATTCGTGAACGGACGTCGAGTAGAACGAGCTCAAGTTGCCGGCACGAGAGTATCCAGTACTTATGAGATGCACTGACGGCGGGTTACTCGCCGATGAGGCGATTTGTCGTGCGTGTCGTGAGGTCGTGTCGTGGTCGTGTGGGGTTGGAGGACTTAAAGTAAAATAAATAAATAAATAAATTTTATAGGACATTATTACACAAATCGACCTAGTCCCACAGTAAGCTCAATTAATTGTTGTGGGTACTAGGCGATAATATAATATTTAATAAATACATATTATATAGATAATAACACCCAGACCCAAGAACAAATAATTGAGTTCATCACACAAATATTTGCCCTGACCGGGGATCGAACCCGGGACCGTCGGCTCAGTAGGCAGTTACTTTACCTCTGCGCCTACCGCGTCGTCAGGAAAAGGAACGTAAAGGAAGTGTTGCACGATATGTCGTGGGGTGTGAAGTGTTATGTCGGTATACGATATGTCGTACAATGTTAGTGTGTAGTGCGCGAGGTACCGATAGTATACCAGGTATACGATATTAACTATGATCTAAAGTACACGGGCAATGTCGGTATACGATTTATCGTGAAGTGGTGTAGAGTGTCGTGCGATAAACTTATTAGCTGTACGGTGTCGATACCATAAGTCGTACGATGTAAACTGTATGGTGTGTTTATTATTAGTGTAAATGTGAACATCGTGGTTTGAATGACTTCTAACTATAGTCGGACAGTGGTCGTTTACGATATTAGATCGTAAAGGTACAAATATGTAAAGTGGTTTAATAATGACTGATTTGTGAATGTTTTGTATGTTGTATCGTAAGGTATGTCGTAACGACTGGTGCGTGTAGTTGATAAGTCTTTTATGACAAAATATACTTTATATGTAACGATATTAATGTTTATACTACACGATATTGAGACAAATTAATCGTACAATGTATCTTTTTGATTCTACTATCTGTATAGCCAAAACTGTTGTTTAACTCTTGCACTTAATAAGAAATTATAAGTTATAAAATGACTATTAGTTATTACAAACAACAATTTTTAATAGTTTTTCTACCACTACTTATATCCATTATAGTAGTTGGATTTACTTAACTATTTTCTATTTTAAATACATGTTTAGACTATAAATTTTAGATTTAACGATATTTCGATAAAATTATAATTGTACACATATCTCGTATGTTGTATGTTTTTAACTTTTTCAGTAAGTCAATAACAAAATACTGTCGGCAACAAAATAATAGTGATAAAATTTTACATGTATTGATAAAAGAAAAACGAACATTAATATTTTATCTGCTTTTTTTGTAATCCATAATATGTATCATAACAACGCTTGTTTTATTGTTATTTTAATTTTTGCATGTCTGTCAGACAGTAGTCAGAAATCAGAATTAATGAACATATACAGTCCGCGCGCGAGCTCCGAGGAATTGTAAGGAAAATAATAATTTAGAGTTGTGTTAGTATCGATAGCTCAATATCGACTAAATTACAACTCTTAATTATATACTATCCCTTATATATATTTATAAGATATATTTCTTAGCATATATTCGCTCGACTGCGATATCATATGCGTATTAGCACCCGAGTCTACATACCAGTCTTTGTCACTGTATTTTCCCGTTAGGAACATTGCACTAAATGCATTTACTCGTTTCTCTTTATGCTTTTCTGAGAAACGACATTGATTTTTGTAATGTCCGACTTGTTTGCATTTATATCAACGAATATTTTTTACCGGCTTTCCGTCAAAATGGCTGACTTGCCTATTCGATGTTGACACTTGCGTTCGTTTCCCGCCATTTTGATTTTGGCAAGAATCTTTTGAAAATAATGCTCCTTCGGTTTTAATTTCGGTGCCTGCGCTCATATCTAGTAGCTTAGTCTTTATTGTATTTGCACTCTTGTTCATTCCGGAGTGCTCAATGGCCATTCATGGGCTCGAACTTATCGGGTAAACCGGCTAATAGAAGCGAACCGACCCACTCATAATTTATTTCGAAACCGGTACCTTTAAGCTTTTGAGCAGTATCCACTACTTGAGTCACATACGCAGTCATCGATTCCGAGTTTTCAAGACGTATAGAAATTAATGTTCTGAGTAAGCTGATACGACGCGTAAATCCGGAATCGTCAAATAGCACCTTTAACTTTGCCCACAAGTTATGCACTTTTGTTTCATTCTTGATGAGTACGTAGAGCGATGGGTCGATAGTCATCACCATCTTTGCTTTAGCCACTTAGGTTAGCACTGTTATTAATATCGATGCCTTCGAAGATTAAGAAGTTTTCTACGGCGAATGCCTAATCGTCATAGTTATCACGTCCCTTCAACTTTGGAACGTTCAACGAATAATTTCCTGCCATTGTAACTGCACTAATTTACTCAAAATGACTATTTTTTAATTTGCTGGGCCCATAACCTAATAAAACACAGGTATGGTTGTGCAGACATTTTTAATCACATTGTAAGGAAAGTACACACGTGGCACCAGTTTGCACAGGGACAATATTTTGTTACCACAGATAAACAATAAATTTTACAAGTTTATTGTTGACTTTGATTTTTAAGATGTGTTAGTATCGATAGCTCAATATCGACTTAATTACATCTTAAAAAGCAAAGTCAACAATAAACTGGGATAGTATTATACGGGTAATGGAGAAACGGTCGGGTGCGGAGACACGCCCCCGATTCCTCGGAGCGTACAGTAAATACAAAAAGTTTTGTCATCATATTCGAAATAATGTATATTAACTAATGAGAGCTTAATTTTTCTATATAATAAATTACGTATACAGTATATATATAAAATTCATGACGTTTTTAAAATGTAATACTATCTAGAAAAGGAAGTCACGAAACATAACTAGTTAAATGTACAGACGGCAACAGGGTTAGTAATTTGGAAGGATTGTTCGCAAAAAAAAATTTAATTTTTCTTACTTTGACCTTTGTTATTGTAATAAAATATATTAAATTAGTTAAGTAAAACTGATAATAATATGTATTTGCTAAAGGCATGTTCTCGTGAAAATTCTAAATGGTCACTTCATAATAAAATTAATAAATAATGAGACCAGCCCCCCTAGTCAAGTGGCTTTCTGTTAGCGTAGCGTTCAATAGAATAGACTACGAATGTATGAGATTGACGTAACCTGTAGATACGTTTATCTACATCTATTCTATTGAACGCTTTTTTTTTTTTTTTTTTTTTTTAAGTGGGGAAATCTTACCTAAGATACCCACGGCTCCCGGGGAAGGAGCCGTGGGTTATGTCGGATTCCTACCGACTAAAACCCCACTGTGTACCAACGCGCTGCTTTAGACGGGATGCGGGGACACTATCGCAATCTTCCGCATGTCCCGCCCAGCAGTTGCCCGTTTCCAGGCCCTCCGCGAATTGCCTCTTTCCAGGCCCTCCACCAAATTACCCACCACGAGGCGGCGCAAGCTGGAACACGAGCTCACGCCACCCACTCGCCGACGATGGATTGTTCCCCGTTCCATCATCGGCGTTCCCCAAACCTCCGACCCCAGCACCGACCGGCCGGAGGGCGCGCGCCGAAAGGCCCTACGAAACGTGTTTCACGCGTCGAAGGACCCTCCGGCGCACTTTTATAGAGGTTTCCCTCGCAGCCCCCATCTCACACCAGAGATGGCGGCCCTCGGTCCGGCCCCACGGACCGGATTACGAGTTGGCAGACGGCTGTCGCAGGACAGCCGCCGCCCCACACCCACCTACAGGAGTCACCGCATGTCACCAAAGTGACGTGTCGGGATCCCGTTCCCTGCTTTGTTGGTAGTCAACACAACGCGCGCGGCCTCTGGCCGCCATCCGCCGCCGCAAAAGCGCGGCCCCCTGCCAGTCAGTCGGAACGAGTCCCAAACGAGCCCCGATCGACCTTCCAACCTCGTTTTTTCCCAGCCAAATCGCCAGGCCGCGACCGCTGGCCGCCATCCATCGCCGTACCGCAACGGCACCTGAGCCAAACCTGGCCCCCCGGAGGACCCTAGCTAGCTAGCCGGCCATCCAGCCAGCCAGCCAGCCAGCCGGACAACCAGCCGGTGACAGCAAGCCAGCCAGCCGCCGCCCAAGGCAGCCGGCCAGCCAACCGGTGGAGCAGCCGGTTTCAGCCAGCCTGCGAGGCAGCCGGTGTGACCAGCCGGTTCCAGCCAGCCCGGCCAGCCGGCCTTCAAGCCAGCCAGCCAGCTATATGGATCCCTGGCCGTCGAGCCAATCGAGTCGTCAGACGACAGACCGGCCGTTCAGCCCCTCCGCGTCCAATTAGCTTCACCCAGAGTACACAGTGTACTCCGAGCTACTGAGCCCCCCCGGCCACGACAAGGCTTGGAACTGATGGGGGGGATTCTATTGAACGCTACGCTAACAGAAAGCCACTTGACTAGGGGGGCCTAGAAGTGGCAGTAGTTATTAATATTTTCATTAATATCTATAATTTTATATCAAATTGTCTTCAATACAGATATAATAAATGAAAAATCTATCTATAATTTCTTTTATTATTATAAAAATATAAAGTTCACCTAATATCTTGGCTGCATGTATGTATGATTTTTAAATTATGGACGTATTAATTGAATTGACATTTTACTATTTAAAACTTAGTTTGTTAAAGAATATATTATGGTATTAAATTGTACTAAGATCTCAAATTACTAATAAAGTAACTTATTATGTGTTATTATTAATTATCGTAATTAATTAGAATAAAAATAAATGTTCACAACTAAAAACACTACCATAATTGTCATAGCCTTTTTCGAGATTTCAACACAAAGTGTGTGTGCCAAATAAACTGCACAATTTTTTTTCCTTTTAGCACATATCAATAAACAAACAGGCACAACTACATAATTTTTGTATACTATATAAAATATTAACTATTGTAAATGGTGATTTAAATAAAAGATTTAAAAAAATATTTATTGTTTTATTTATTCACAATACTGTACAAACAACTGGTGTACATTATATTTAAAAATATTTTGTAACTAAAATTATTTAAGAGGTGTTATTCTCACTTTGTGGACTAGGTTAAAATTATTTTATTTATATTTTAAAGTAAATTATAATTATTTACTGATATATTACAAATTGCAATGAATGTAATAAGTAATTTATATCCAAATAAAAAATATAAATATCGATCATTGAATTACAAGCACTCTTTGGTATGTGCTTTGGTTGTAAATAAACTGTAAATGTTACATTGTATTAGTAATATGCCTGATAAATGAATATAATTACATTATAATTTATACAAACCTACCTATTATACAATAATTGTATAACCAAAATATGAAGGTAAGTATAGGTACTTATACAACGTTACATAATTTTCAATTTAAAATGTGTGCACTTTATTTTTCAGTGTATTACAACTTGTATTGATTCAACCTTGATTCAACACATGATGAAGCTCAGTGATAAACATACATACAAACGTGTTATAAATATGACACGATTATCATAAGAAAATAAATCGCAACCGTCATACGTGATTGTTCTTACGTTTTGTGAAGTTATCTTATCCTAAAGCGCACTGCGCAAATCTTAAGTAATTAAAGAAAGAGCACTGACTTCTTTCCCAAGATTCAAAGATACCAACTTAGGATACCAAATTCATCGCTTTGATGTGACTGTATTGCCATGACGGCACCTTTACTCTCAAGTCTCAACGCGCCTAAAGAAGTTTCTGATCAAAAATCTTTGTCTCTGATCACAGAAACCGAACCTGTGAACCGAACAAACATCTACGAATCGCTCAGTAAAACAAAAAAATGTGAATTCAAGACTACTATACCTACCTTTTTATGTTATCATTAATTCAAATTATTATTAACAATGTTCTAGTTAGTCCTAGTCTTAATAATTTTGTACACTACTAGCAGAATCTATAAATTTATTAAATTTAAGGATTTCATTGCTACCTAAGTTTATACAATGGTTAACACAAAAACACGTTCAGAAATAATTAAACTGGAAGACAATTGAGGCTATTTACTATTAATTATTTACCTATAATTTTGCATATCTTTCACGTATTTACTTCCCAAAGTCTCATATCGTTTTCTACAATTTCAGTGAATTTTTGAGCTTTATACCGATCTTTAAACAGAGGTTTTAATGTTTTTAAGTTAAGACTTAATAGAGCTCCATTATCTAACATGTCGTCTAATTGAGACGCTAGAATTGGGTTGTAATGAAGGCGTAATAGGCTGGGTCTGGAAAATAAATACTGGCTATCTTTGAGGTTGTTTCTGGCCCAGGTTTCTACTGTTTTGTTGCCACTCGCTATCTGAAAAATAAAGACGATTTATTAGAAGACAAAAATACGTGAATTTTTTTTTTCTTCTTTCTTTGAACATGGCTTATTCTTTTTGAAATTGTGAGTAGCTATATCGAAGAATATTGCACTAAGCACTGCATAGTTTGATATTTCTTGATGAGTAAGACAATACAGGCGATGTAATTTTTTATAAACAAAAATTTTTTTTAAGAAATCATCAATATCTACAAAATGAATAGGTACTAACTTTTATATCGCCGACTTGCTTCAAGAAGTATGAGGAAAAGTAAAATCTCAAACTATCAGAGTTGGATTTTCTTCGCTCCCGATACCTTATATACGACTTCAGTAAATTGTAGCCAGTTCTCTTGTACTTGAATACCTGAAATACATATAATTACATTAAATTATATTCTGCGCATAGATTTTTGTTTTTCACGGGCACTAATACCTATCATGGACTAATATGCTAATATTCAGCGCTGCTTTGCTTCAGAGTTGGTAGGTATATCTGCATGGTAGAGTACCTAAGCGAAAATTCCTAGTAGGTACAGGTAAAATATATATGCCGATGTATCTTAAAAAAAATCAAAGTTTGCTAGCAATATTTCACAAGAATAGGTTAATGATAGCCCATTCGATTTCCAAATAAAGAGAAAATTGTAACTAGGTATGTTCAATTTATTATCTCTACCTCTAGGATACTGGATATCTGTGATCTTATTTTAACAAATAAATAAATTATACACTGCCAGGTCACTTACTTGGTAAATACAATTGCCAGTAACATAAGAATCAATGTAGTGCGTTCCATAGCTCTTCATAAACCGTCTTATCTCCGTAGAATCGCTTATATTCAAGTGGTCTATCGCTTTCTGTACGTAGCCTTTAACTTTTGCGTCATTGAGGCTATTTATTTTCACGGATGTTTTAACTTTTGATAGTTTAACAAGAACATAACAGCAATTATCTGGTCTCATGTCGTATTCAATGCCCAACGCTCGCATAATTTCGTTTTCCATCCAATCACCGAGGAAGGCTTTAGGTGGCATGTCTGTACTGAAAATATTATTATTAAGGATTGATTTGAAAAGTTGAAGATAAAAGTAAAACTACTTACTACAACATTTAAAGAACTTTTTCATAGTACCAGGGCAGGTACTGTTTAGCTCTATGTACGAATATTTTCACAGATGAAAGTTTTACACTAGACTAGGTAGTAGCTTTTTTATAATTTAAATTGATTCCTAAACATAAAAAATATTTAAGTACCTTATTATATAAGTACCTCTCCATAAGTAGGTAATCATACGATGCGATGTTATAAAAACGACACAACTTTCCATTAAAGTTTAATAAAAACTAAAAAGTAATTGACCCTCAAAACACATAATAAATTATATTACCTAGGTACTAATATTATCAATATAGACCATACCCTTCAATAGTAAAGTTCTGGAAGTACGCCTGCAGCAAATCTTCGAGTGTCTCACATAATTGTATATTCATGTCCACCATGGTGTCCCCTGGGGTGACCCCACTGTAGATGTTATCAAAGACTCGTATATTCTTCTCTCTAAATGGCTCCATCGGCTCATAACTCTCTTCCTCATAATCAGCTGATAGAACTTGCATCACTTGGGAGAGGTCGCCATAACTGAATTAATAGGCAACTTATAAATTTATATGGTCTTACTACAAAACAATTTAAACACAGTCTAACTTTAAACCAGGGATCTGTCACTTTAATAGTTATGTGAAATACGATAAAACCAGATTAAAGACCGCGCTTAAAGTTAAACCCTGTCTTAAGTTCTAGTGTGGTAAGACAGATAATTTTTTGGTAACTATAAACAAACGGGGAGTGGGGTATCATAACTCTATAACTAGTATTTTCTGGAAACTTAAAGATTTCGTCTATTTTGTTTGTTTAATATATTTTTGAACCTGGCTTGTGAAAACCTTAATTTATACATCGTACAATTTATTTTGAAAAAAAAACGTAGTCTACAAAGTGTCACATGGTAACAAGTAAATACAATATAAATTATAATATGCAAATACATTGCATTGTTCAGCTCTCTGGTATTTAATTTATTCATTCTATGTTTCAAACAAATAAACTCTAAACTTTATAATTATAGATTTTTCATCAATCATTAGGTACTAGAAATACTTTTTTAAAGATTTATGGACCACCCTTACAGCCAGCCCTTTACCTACAATGGCACAATGCCACATAATAATAAAAGAAAACCTTATTCCAATCTGTTATTTAAAAAAAAAAGAAACAGAAAACTAACCGATTATGACTTTACAATTCATGAAATTTAAAAATAAACGAAAAAAATACCCAACATGATAACTAATTATTGCATTGTCCTGTATTTCATTTATTTCGCCCAAAATTTGTGTAAAAATACCAAATACCGAATCATTTAGGTAACATTATCGCTTTATATCTGTGACTGCGACCTTATACACTATGTCCGAATAGAAACAATTTGCATCATCAATTGTTTTACAATCTGAACTTGCTCGTGATAATAGATTTAAATTTTTACATTAATTAGTATATTATTAAACTAAATAGGTAACTCATCCTTACCTTGACTCTTGAGCGAGATTTAATTCTGAAAATTATTTATCTGTTACATTACATCAATTCGTTGTTCGTTTGTTTTGTTTTCGCATGAATAAATATTTGTATAAATAAAACAGGTTACTTTTTTTTAATACATAATTACTATTACCTACCTACGTCATAAAGTTAAGCCTATGTTATAAATTATAATACATATACGTTACTACTTACTAGGTACGTAAAATTAAAACTTTATTTTGTACGAAAATATTAATTACTAGCTTTCCGCCTGCGGCTTCGCCCGCGTTTTCAAAGAAAAACCCGCATAGTTCCCGTTCCCGTGGGATTTCCGGGATAAAACCTAGCCTATGTTACTCGTGGATAATGTAGCTTTCGAATGGTGAAAGAATTTTTAAAATCGGTCCAGTAGTTTATGAGCCTATTCATTACAATCAAACAAACAAACAAACAAAGTTTTCCTCTTTATAATATTAGTGTAGAAGAGCGCATCAAAAATTAGTTAGGAAAAAGAGAAAAGACAATCTAGTCACATCGTCTTTAATATGTATTAGAATGCAGATACATAGGTATTTATTAATGTAAAATAAGCAGCAATTCATTAATTATTGAATTTACAGATACTATCGTCATTCATTATCTGCTATTAGAACGACGAAGATTTAAATGGTCAGCCGATAATTACAATATTAACTAATACTCAATAGTTCACTCATTTCAATTAAACTATGATGAAATGTATTTACTATTTAAGTTAACATTATTCACATTGCGAAGCTACCCAAAATATAGACCTAGAGATTGTTTTGTGCACCCCATTCATAGGTACCTAATATAGAGCCTGCGTATGTCTGTGGAGCCTGCGATCCTGTCTGTTACTTTCTAATTTATATGTAGGTAGGTACCTACCTCGTATTATTATATGGAGACTCTACTATGAGTTAAAAATGTATTAAAAAAGCCGGAATAACTCAACTTACTTAGCGAAAACATCAATTGCATTCCCAATATTCAAACTATATCCAAGATCACCTTCTTCACTATCACACAAGCCACAACAGAAAAACACGGTCAATATTAAAAATAACATATTAAAAAAAAACTGAATTAAAGCTGAAAATGGAACCAAAAAAATAATTTAAAACACACCGCGTGACGGCGGTATTGAAACTGAGATTTTTTTACATTTTGCTAATGTTACGCGTAAACATTGTGTGAACTTGACCCAAGAGATTAGGTCTGTATCATTGTGAACTATGCTTTAAACGCGTATCTTCTTATTATATTTATGTATCAGAACCGTTTGTTTTAGCAAGAAAACATTTAACATTGTTTTCTGCATGACTGACTGTTTCGACTTGGTTTTAGCTATATGCGAAAATCGGCTGCAGAAAGCGAATCAATATTTTTACAGTTATATAAGTAATAATCCACAATATTATTAATGTAGGTACTCTACTATCTGAAAATGTTCCTGATTCAAAATTAAGTGTGATTATGTTCAATTATTCTCTAATTTATGATTTGATGAATGATGATGAAGGTCATGCATAAATGTTGGTCGATTTTGTGATTTGCGTTTGTGTCCAAAGTAAATTAGTGCAAATGTTTAATAGATTTACCTGTACTTTGGACTTGCTATTTGACCTTATAAAAATATTTTTTTTCCTGTGAAAAAACAAAGTCTGTAAGTAAGTAGGTACTTAGTTTGTTGTGGAAAAAATTTCACAATAGGTAGTAAAATTGGAAGAGTTTGGAAGAAACTTGGAAGAGTAAAAATTTAAGTAACTTTCATTCTCAGTTATCTTCAAAATATAATTAATTTACTTATACCATTCCATATAAAATTTTAGATAAAATATCTGCCCTTCTGAAATACTTCCTGTTCCAGATATGTTGCCATGGAAAATGTAAACCCGGAAAATGAACGTAGGATGTTCTTTTTTTCACCACAAATTTGTAGATAGCAGCTAGGTTAAACAGAAAAATAATTGTAGAGCAAAGTTCGCATTTTTAAATAGCATGTTTTATTTTATAAATTACGAACAAACTGACAAACAAACATTCATATAGGTAAGCATTTACAGATCTCATCTGATCTCACTTCCCAGTGCAGACTGATTGCATTTACAATTATTATGATAATGTAGGTAGGTATTGTTACTTCACAATAAATGTGACATTAAGACAACAAGCTACATCCTCTGGGTTCTCACGTGTTATATTAGGATCATAGTTGTTTCTAGAAATATGCTTTACTGTGATGAGTTTTTGATTTACTTCGTACCTATTATATAAGCGTAATGGGCAATGGCTAAGGATTCAGTGGTCCTGGGTTCTATAATCTACATGACACAGAAGATCTATTTGTCCGTAAACAAAATTAATCGAACGATAAAGAATCCAACGAAAAATGTTGCAAGAATTTTCTTGAATTTATATTAAATTATTTTTAAAATCTATCTTCAATTTCTCAAGTTATATCAAATTAAATCCAATCAGTCACAGATATATGTTATCCCAATATGTGTTGCTAATAATTATTTAAAAGATTGATGTTATTAAATCTAATGATCTTTGGCTACATTTCGTCAAGCCGGCATTAGTAGGTATCTAGATTTACACTATGTACCTATGTAACTAGTTAGGTCTAAATTTTTGATTCTTGGACATGCCAGTTTCCTTAAAAAATTTTATTTGCTGCTCTGACCGATGAACTAATAAATGCCCTAATTGAGATATAAAAGTGACAAAATTCAAGGCCTTAGCTCAGTAATTCATGGCACGTTTTTAGATAACCCTTTGAACCGTGCGAACCAACCCTTATCATTTACATTGACTCTTAAATTAGTTGGTTTTAAATTTACAGATATATATAAAGATTTTAAAATACATCCTACAATATAATATCGTTAAATTAGCTTGATCAAACTATTATATTGACCTTATCTTAAATATTTAACAATCAAGTGTTTATTACTGTATTTTTTATTTTACTCTATCAAAGTTTGGTATACATTTTAATAATTGTTTATTTTTCAGTCACATGACTCTGCTATCTACGAACGGTTTAAACTTTATATCTGCAAATAGCAGATATTTTTTTAAAAATAATTACTGATTAGTTCAAATGTATATTAAGTAATTTGTACGAACAGTAGGTATAAGATATCCAGACCATTTTCTATATAATATGTACTACTACCATCTACTACTAACTTACTACTTACCTAGTAGTAGTAGTACCTACCTATGTATGCAGACGAAATTCACTCGATCATTAGCTAATAATAAAAGAAATATTATTTTCTGAAGCGTCAAACGAGGGATAACTATTATCAAGGAATAAAGTCAGGTGCAATATCATATTACTAGTATATTGTATGTTGTATGACGTGTACTTACTGCACTATGCACACGTCATCTTAATAAATATAATTAATTCTATTAACCCACTTATCGTGGAATTAATACGTGGAACAATTAGACATATTTATATATACCTATATGCATTCA
Organism: Colias eurytheme; assembly: GCF_061535395.1. NCBI lineage: Eukaryota > Metazoa > Arthropoda > Insecta > Lepidoptera > Pieridae > Colias > Colias eurytheme. Next base: position 5,954,207 of record NC_143005.1, on the reverse strand, counting down.
GAGATTATCCATGATATCTAGGACTAAGTATTGCATGTTAAAGAAAAAATAAATTAAATCATCACGCATAGTTTAGTACAGATAATTTGGTCTTTAACTATGAATAATTTGTACCTAGTTAATCTACGAATAATTTAAACCTTAAATGAATAAGTTGCAGGTTAAAAAACGTTAAGAGCAGTTGATGGGTAACTGTTGATTTGTGTTTTCGCTAGTGAAAGCATAGGTAATTTGTAATCTAAGCATAAGAGGTTTGCCACATACAATTATTACATACATAAAAAAGTAATTTTACTACTTTCTAGGAGAAAAGGTGGTTCTCATCTGTTTTTCACTGGTTGATTTTCTGTGTTATAATCGAATGCTGAAAAATATCTAAATCATAACAGCTGCTCCGAAGTCCGATAGCAATATCTGTTGAGCCCTTCTGATATTTGATATCTTTTTATTTTTACTCCATTTTTTATACTTAATAATTTTGTGCACAATTTTTTATTTTATATGAATAAGTACTAAAGAGTTGGTCACATGAAAGTAAAGGAGTGTAACGCGTAAGCTCAAGCTTGTTTCTATACCAAGATATGCAACAATTTCCCAAGATACTTCCCAAGGAATGTTTAGAAAAAATATTTGCATGTGTTTAAAAAATTCAAAAGTTGAACGACACATTATCAGCAGCGGGTTAGCTTTGTGATAAATTGCCTTGTCTATGATTCAGGCAATGGCCTCAATTCTAATGATAAGCCATAAATCACAGAGTCCGGATGTTTGTATTAAAAATACAATGTAATTATATCCATTAATTAGTGGTGTGAGTTTTAATTTGGAATGTATTGTAGGTCTATATAACTTAAAAGGGAAGTTCCAAATGTTTCTGACCACACCGCCATGCTATCAAATAAATAAATTGTTTAAATTGTAGAAACTTACGAAAAAAAGTAGGTACATATATAGGTATATAGCTGGTTCTGTAATCTATGCCTTCCATGTTAGTTCAATAGTATTCATTACCTAAATTCTAAGTAAAATAATAGTCCTTATGTTTAAATCCTTAATGTGTATCAAATAGCTATGAATGTAATAATTAGCATTATCCTATCCTGCTTTCTACTAATATTATAAATCCAAAAGTTTGTGAGAAACATCCATTCTCAGTGAGAATGGATGTATGTATGTGGTACTCTTTCACGAAAAAACTACTCGACGGATTGTGTTACTATTTGGCAGTAATTTAGCTTATGTACCCGGAATAACACTTAAGTTATACAAGTACCTACTTGCTTTTGTCCGCTGGTTTTTCTGCGGGTGAAACCACGTGGCACAGATAGTCATATTATAGTGTTGGAAGATAAAATGAAAAAATTTATTAGTCTTTAAGTGTAACTAATGATATAAATTATATGTAGGTGTAAATTATAAAATCTTATTTCAGAATTATACACACACCGGCACAATTAGCGGAACAGAAACCGATGCGCGAGAACATCGTCTGGGATTTTAACGAATGGCAGCAGGTTCTCTTTACTGATGAGTGCAAAGTTCTTTTAAAACATATCGATGGGAGACAAAGAATATGGAGACTCAAAAGAGAACGCCACATACAGTCTAATTTTGAACACACAGTGGCTTATGGTGGCGGCTCGATTATGGTTTGGGGAGGGATATGTTTGGGAGCTCGCACGGAGTTAGTGATAGTCAAAGGAGGGACCATGACAGCAGATCGATACATCAGAGACATTTAAGAAGAACATGTTGTACCATTTGCCCCATTTATTGGTGACGACTTTATTCTAATGCAAGATAATGCTCGTGCTCACAGTGCACAATCGGTACATGCATATCTGTGCCACGTAGGTATACCGGTGATGCAGTGGCCAGCAAATTCCCCCAATATGAATCCGATAGAGCATGTCTGGGACTTGCTAAAAAGAAGGGTTAAATCCAGATTGCCACCCCCCAACAATCTGAATGAACTTGGAAACGCATTACTTGAGGAGTGGGAGCGGTTGCCTCAAGAAATCATCGATAACATAATCTTTAGCATGCCCAGACGAATGGAAACCGTAATCAGAGCAAGAGGGGGAAACACTCGTTATTAATTTTGCTTTAATTTTATTGTTAAATCATTTAATGCTTACTTTTTTTATTTTTTGTGATGGTTCATAGTCATCTAAAAATTTCACTTATTTCAAATTTCTTTATTTTTCAATAAAAAATAACGAAAGACTTTTCAAAGTCGTTGTTAAAAGATGTTAATTAATTTGTTATTTTGTGTCTAATTACATTTTCGTCAAATATATGCGTTATTATCTCATAGTCTCACTTTTTTTTCTGTTCCGCTAATTGTGCCGGTGTGTATATAAGGTGATAATAAAACAAAAGCGAAGTCATAAAATATTTTATTCTCCTTACAAACTACATATTTACATCACAATCATTTAATTAACAGCTAGAACATTAAATGCACTATCAAGTTTGATCCCGTGTTGTGCTTGTAGAATATTATTTATAATAAATAAGTAGAAAGGTAGCTATTGGCATATTTTTTATTAACTAAAAGATTAATACCTACACATTGTATACTATTTAGTTATTTAAAATGTTTAAGTTTCAAATAATTTTGCTCATGGAAGAAAGACTTTCGTTGAACATGACGTTTATTTTATAAAGTTCAGGATAAAAAAGAGTATTCGATAGAAAAGTATATCAACCCCATTTATACGCAATATTATATGCGGGAACTGTCATTTTGACAGTCATTAATAGTCAAAGTTAGAACGAAATGTAATTGAACCACTTTATGATATTTTTTTTAGGGATGTCTTCGGTATTAATTAAAATTAGTATATTATTCTGTAGTATACAATGTGCAGGCTCATTTGTTTTCATATAAAATCTTAATAATCAGAATTTATCAATTTAATCAAACTAATAAGTAGGTCTCTGACATAAATCTATTTAAAACAAACAGCTGGCTTTAATATTGGTTGAAAGAAATCCAATAATAGGCAATTTTACAGACAATTTTAACAAAAAATACAATTTATCTGGGTCCCAGAATTGATGTACAAATATTTCGTATTTAAAATGTATTCAGGATTTCTTTCATTACATAGACTGTAATCATCTTTATGATCATAATAATACTTTACATATTGCACTTAAATAAAAGGTTCTATAGAATGCAACTAGATGGCGCTTTAATAAATAAATATCGAAATTAAAAGCATGAAATACTTGGCAGTTAGGCATCTTGCCATAAATGTATATAAAAATATTATTTATTATATACTCTCATATCACATTTATACTATGGAATTAAATATATTTTTTATATAAAAATTGGACGAATATTCAAAATTGACTTTTGTACTTACACTGGTGAATCTAAAACAATCAAATTCAAATCAATCACAGAATCAAAAATAATAATCTTGTAAAATCAATAATTTTTTAACTAAAATGTCTTTTCCACAACACAATTTTAAGCACCGTCACATGTTACTTTCCCATAATTTCAAATAATTGTCTATGACTTCTTCGAACCACTGTTTCTTTTTATCGTCCTTGAACGCAGGCGATAATGTCTTTAATTCTAATTGTAATAAGGCTTCATTTCCTAACAATGTGTCTAGATTTCTCAATAGGGCTGGTTCTCCGTGCAATTTAAGTAGACTCGGGTACGAAAATATATAGTAATGTACCCGCAATCTTTTCATGGCCCAACTTTCCACTGTTTTGTTACCACTCGCCACCTGTAAATGTAAAGTAAGCTTCTTATAATCTTGCAAAATAAACACTTAGTAAAGATAAATTTATATCAGAATTATTCATATTATTCGACATATGCAATATGCATATTCTATAAGCATTTTAATACAAATACAAGAAAATACAATTAATACAATTAATAACAAAGATTTCAATTTAAACAAAATAATGTGATCATGCAACATGCCATGAATAGACAAGAACATATTATAACAAGAATACACATGAAATCGTAATAATTCTGAAATGACATCATTTAAAACAATAATTGTAAGTATCACAATTCATACATATTCCCGCCATATTAAAATAGAATGATTCGAAAATGGAATGCATTTGAAATCTATGGTCTGACAATGTCATTGATGCCAGTGAAAATTGGTCTTTCAGGTTATCGTCACAAGGATAGTTTTACCTTAATCTGGCCGATATGTTTAGCCTGCCACGGCGAGAAGTAACCCTCCAGCTCTTTGGCGGTTATATCGGCAACGCCTTTGCTTTTAAGTCTCTCTTTGATCATAGAGTATGCGGTTCTAGAGAACACAAACACCTGGAGTGAGAGCATAGACAAGATTCACGATTTTATTTTTACTTTTTTTTTTATTTTTTCGGGCGTGGACTCGAGGACTGATAAGCTTCTTTTCTTATTTCGTTTATCTTGTCTATTTTTGTGATGAAAGTGCAATGTAGACATGCCAATGGTATAGAATAGAAAAGAAGTTTATGGTGTTGACAGTCATGCGGTCAGCGGTCATGATGCAATGTTATATTCGGGATTGATTCTATGGTTTTCCAATGACGTAATTTTGTACATGAACACGAAGAATGATGTCTTAAAATCGTTTATCATCTGTAGGGTGACATTCGAAGTTCTGGAATTGTCCATGATGTCTTAAAGCAGTATTACTTCCAGTATGGAAAAGTGATGGCACTATACGACCTATATAGTTTTGTCCTTTTTCCACCCTGGAATTAATACTGGTAACCTGAAATGAAATGACGAAGAAAAGCGTAGCACCAATCCGAAACATCAAACCTTGACAGCGCCAACATGTTCCGCGTAAAGGGGGGAGAAGAAATTGTTCATTTCCGCGGGAGGAATGTCAGTCACACCCCGGGACTTTACCCGTTCTTTTATCCGGGAGTACACGCCCCGGGAAAACACGAATACCTGGGAAGAGCTTGGATTAGACTTAAATAGTTTTGGATTGTTGAGACCTGTTTCTTAAAAGCTAGTTCTTAATGCTATGGAATTAAAGTCTGTTTTTGTATACAGTCTGCAGCTCTGGTTCTAGTTAAGATCGATCGATCGATCGAGAGGGTAGATTCCGTAGTTTTGTTAATATTGATGCGTGGTTCGATTCCTAATTAAAACTGACCAAAATGTCCAAGACACATTTATAAAAATTAAATTGTAACGGTTACAGTAAAAACTAAGAGATAACTGACCAAGACTTGATTTTAATATTTTTATGTTCATATTTTGTTTCAAATTTTGGACATGAGCGATATTGAATCAAGTAATTTTACATAATTTCTACTTATATATCGCTTTATAAATTATAGAAATCAAAATTTATCAAAATGTGTGACCAAGAATTTAGAACGCTTCGAATCGATCCTAGATATCCTTTTCAAAATCAAACCAGAGCCTGCTACGATAATTACTGCGATTACTACAAATGTACACGACTTCTTGGAGATGTCGATGATTGTAAAATTTTCAAGCGATATTTCGAAACAATCTGTCCCAATTTTTGGATTGAACACTGGGATGAATTGCGCGGAAAAGGAGCTTTCCCTGGCCCTATTTGAAAAGCTTTTGATGATTTGAATAAACATTTGAAAATATATAAATATAATATTCTTTCTATTGATTAATTGAGTCCTTCTAACACTACATGAAGTAACTGAACATTGTGATATATTTGAAATCACGTTATATCGTGACTCGTGACAAAGAGCATGGTCAAGAACGTGAGGCGTGTTTAGAAAACAAACCCGGATACTTTATACATTGATAATTTTACTATGTAAAATTGTGTGACACATTATTTCGACATTTTTAAGCGAATTTTAAATAAATAGGACAGAAGTAAGTATGAGGGCTAATTTTGAATCAAAAATTGGGACCTAATTGCTTCTCAAAAAGGTATCAAAGAATACCAAAATATATAAAGATAAAACTTAGACCTGTTTGTTGAAAAATAGACAATATTTAAAAAAAGGTCAAATTCAAAAATTCTATCATCAAGTATGTATTAACTAAGGGCGTATTCAGAAAGAAAGCTTGAAACTTATAAGCGCTTATAGGCGCTTATCGGCGCTTATAAGCGCTGGTAACCCGCGCAGGAAAATATATGAACATGCGCTTATAAGCGCCGACAAGTTCCAACAAGTTTCAACAAACTTGTCGGCGCCGATCAGCGCTTATAAGCGCATGTTCATATATTTTCCTGCGCGGGTTACCAGCGCTTATAAGCGCCGATAAGCGCTTATAAGCGCTTATAAGTTTCAAGCTTTCTTTCTGAATACGCCCTAATTTCGTATATTAAATAGTTCTTTCTCACCTGATACAATGAATTCCCCGTTATATAAGACGCTATATAATGTGATCCATATTTCCTAATAAAGTCAGCTATAGACACCGTGTCTCCAATAGTCGTGTCTTGAATGGCTTCAAATACCACATCTTCTACTGGTATGTTTGGTGGCAAGTCGCTTAGCTTGGCTGTTTCGCGAAATCTGGAATTGGTATTCGTTTTTGGTATTAGTATTATTGTTCGATATTAGTTTTTAAAATGAGGTAGAAATTGGATAAAGGTAAGTTTCTATAACAATTACTTCTAATTATTTCTGGTAAAGGATATAAATAGTAGTTTGAACTCTTAATAAACTTGAATGTTTATCGATGTTTTATTCAAATCTAGAAGCACCATAAATCGACAGCCTCCGCTTTATATACCTACTACTGAACTAGCAAGTTTGATCAAAATATTTGCTCTAGCTATTGATTGGAGTAACAAAATCTACCCAAAGAGGAAATACGCAAATAAGTATAAAAGAATGATATTTATTATGTTCTGTTTTTGCAAGTAACAAATAAATTCCGACCATCTATATTGTTGGTATAATTTACAAATAGTATTATTTTATTGGTATCCACAACAATACTTACCTAGACACCCTAACCAGCACATAACAATGATCTCCATTGATAAACGACGAATTGATCCCCAAGTTCCGCGCCATGATGTCCGTGGGCCAGCCCGCGGTAAAAGCACGCCAGGGTCGTTCTAACCTGCATTTAGTTAAGAGTTTTAATTTAAATTTATACTAATATTATAAAGCTGAAGAGTTTGTTTGAATGCGCTAATCTCAGGAACTACTGGTCCGATTTGAAAAATTTCGGTGTTATAGATAGCCCATTTATGGAGGAAGACTATATCGGATCACTGAGGGTATAACCGCGGAGAAAGGCCAGTATTAGATAAAATTAATAACATTGAAGTTGCTACTTATAGGCTGAAATGGAAAATGGCTGTAGCCTTCGTTATTTTGTAACTAGTAAAGATGGTATTGATTCTGGATTGAATTATGACTTTTTGATAGAAATAGTACATGCGTATTGTACCTATAAGTAGGGAACATTTCAAACTATACAATGTTTGTTGTTAAAATATTAACTGAAGCAGTGTGAAGAATGAAGTTGAGGAATCTGACCAATGATATAAATTGTGGAACTAAGAAGAATCGGTGCTTAAAAATATTTCGTGTTTATCATAATTATTACATTCATTATTCATCACATAAAAACCATAAAATTAAATACCAACCTCTCAAAACTAAAATCCCTAAAATACGCTTGCAACAACTGCTTCAAGTTATCGCAGAATTCCATATGAAAGTCGCCGTCGAACAGCGTCTTGGCCTGCCGCGGTTTCGGCGCAAGCGCATACTTCTCAACGTCTCGGAAGACGGATACCGTGGGCTCCCGGAACACCCAGCCTTCTGTGTCGTTCCGAGGCACCACTCGCATGCATATGCTGAGGTAGCCATATCTGTAAGGGGATAGAAGAATAATCTATAGGGTCAACCGGGGCAAATGCAACTAAAAAATAACAAGTCTCAAGTTTGATCGGTTGCAGTTATCTCCTTTTATATTTGGTCATTTATTTGACCCATTTATTGTTTTTTGTATTTATTCAAGATTATTTTAAACCAATCAAGCAATACAGTAGTCTTATAAATAACTGGTAGTGAGAATATTTCCTAAAATTGGTAGAAAAAGTTACATTAACCCCTAGTCGGGGGTAAATGCAACTAACTGCCATAGCTCTTCTTCTATTTCATATAAAACAACGAATATAGAATATATTTATGAGATTTCATGTTATTCATAGGATTTTGAACTGGATTACCGTGTAGCAAGGACGAGTTTTCAGGAAAAATCTTATTTTTCTAAATGTGGGGCAAATGCAACTATTTGTTAGAGAATTAGTGTGGGGAATGCAAAAAACTTATTCATCGATATATTTTTATTATTCTATATATATATACAATAACGTTATCTATACAATAACGTTGCGATCGTAGATGGCGCCGCATTATTTAGAGGAAAATCTCATGTACCTACATTGATTTACCACTTTAAATCGCAACAAAAAAAAAAATTACAGTGTACTACCTAGTACCTACTAAGTCAATTTTAGTTTTTGGTCAGAACAAATAATATTCTTTGTGTTAAATATTGTTAAAAACGTAAACCAAACAAAATACGTTTATTAGTTAATCAACCGTTAACTAAAAATTACTTGAACAATCACAGAACTATCCTACCTATCGTTTTTAGTTACTTATAGTCTTTAACCACGCTTTATCTAATTTTAATTTTACTTATGAACCCGTCTCTGGGTATAATATCGAAGAAATAATCGATGGTTCTTCTTTAATTAATCATAAAGAAAGTATATTTTGACTACCAAGAAGGATACATAATAAAAATATCGACACTGTCACATCACTAGTGTTTTTAGTTTCATACAAAAATATAAGGGGCTATTGTAACTAACCTCACAGTTGCAATAACCCCACAGTGAAATTTTCATGAGGCAATTGTAACTGCATCAATAACACAAAATAGAGTCAACTAACGCATTAAAAATATAAATGAAATATGCTTAACGGCTTGTGATAATCGTGTCCAATCAAAAACACCTGCAAAAAATCACTCCTAAACAATTTTTTTGTCTGTAAAACTCGACACCTGTTTTTACGCACACCAACTTCAAAATAGCGGTTTGACACAATGGCCTATCAATCAAATAGTTTTCATCGTAGGGGCACCATCTATTACTTGTAAGATTTATTAGTCGTTGAGTTATTGAATCATAGGTGGCGATATATTACAACAACTCTAATAAATTAGTTATGATAACTAGTTGCCATAGCCCCATAGTTGCATTTGCCCCGGTTGACCCTACTATAATATTATAAAATCTATAATATCATAAAGCTGAAGAGTTTGTTTGTTTGTTTGTTTGAATGCGATAACTACGGGACCGATTTGAAAAATTCTTTCGGTTTTAGATAGCCCATTTATCGAGGAAGGCTATAAGCTTAGGTACCATTAGGTACGCTATGACCAACAGGAGCGGAGCCGGAGCACTGCGGGTAAAACCGTAGAGCACAGCTAGTATTGCGTATTTATGAGATCTTCGGACAGCGCCATATAGTTCTAAAACAAAGAATCTATATGGGAACTAGAAGATGTGCAATATTAATAGGTATTTAGAACTTATATTCCAAACCTACGAATAACATTTCAAAGACAAAGAACTATTTTAAACAGTACAAAATAAAAACACTGAACCTTTATTCCAATAATGAAATAAACACTATTGTTGGCATGTGATTAGATAACAATATTAAATATCAACAGTCTGTTATTCTATAAATGAGCTTTTTATACAAATAAGGTAATAATTGTTAGCAACGCATTGTTTGAATTATACAAAATGATATATTGCAGAATGCGGTAGGCGTTCGAAATGAATTATTTTTTAATTGTTTTGTTTGTGTTATATAAAAATATTTTGTTTGTTATCCTATACATGTTAGATATTTTTGAATAGAAATTAAGTCAGTGTCTGAAACAATGTTGCTTGATAAAAAATATAAAATAAATTATACCTAATTTGTTTTCAATTACCATACCTTTTCCTATTAACGATAAATAACATAGCAATTAATTCATTGAGAGATTTCTGAGTTCTGGCATATTGCATAAAAACTAGGCCTATATCTATTCAAATCAGACCTGCTTGTAACAGATATTATACTTAACCCTTGTTAGGAAACTATTTAATCTATTATGGCATTTTATTGACCAATTACCATATTATGATACATATTATTAAATATTTTAATTAAACATTAGCATATTCTCATGCCTTGTCACTCAATAGATATGTGTGATGTATGCACTTGTCATCTGTATGCCAATAATTGATTATGCAATATGAATTAATATGATTCTACGTTGTGAATAATTATTTGTTGCGAAAACACGTGTACATGACGTATTTTTAAACCAGTAGTAATGTGAAATTAAACACTTGACCGTAATTTGAAGCTTACTTCATTGAGAAGGTACCTAGCTTTTTCCGCCTATTTTTCCCTCTCTTTCCGTTGTATGTATGCTATCTCTCTCGCACACCTCTCCACCAGGTGGCGGGGCGCACGATAATGTCGGGCGCTGGATGTTTTTCATTTGGCGTCTAGCTTCCGCCGCGAGAAGGTTGTCTACAAGACTACAACCTTGGTGCTATTAAGTATTAAGTATTGCTTAAAGCAAGTGCTAAAAGTGTTAAAAAGTGTATCCCGTCGGATCGGTACAGTGAGTTATTTTTACATCTATTCTAATAATATTTTACTTAAAAATGAGTAAAAATCTTTAAAGTCAACGGTATAATCGTTGGACTTTATTTAAAATGCTGAGGTTTTTAATGAATCCTTCAGCAATAGTTTATTTTTCAATATGCTTAAATACTTAATAGCATGAATAAAGATATTTAAAATTAACGATACAACCGTTACATTTTACTTGAAATAGTAACTTTTCTTTTGAAATATTTCATTATGCAATATGTAGTATGTACTAATTAATATTGAATTTTTAATACTGTGAGTAAAGCTATTTTAACGGTGTTACCGTTCGGCTTTACTCGAATCGTTAATATTACTTTTGTGATTATTTGATATTACTAGATATATCAAATACCCTCTCTTGTATATAGATATTTTTAATATTTTATTTCATTTTTAATAATGTGTTTTTATTACAAGGGTACAAGTGAATTTTTCGTGGAAAAATTACAATTAATACTTAGTATGGATATGAGCCAACTCAAAGCTTTACAGGCATACAATCCATTGCAACGACTTTATTACATTGTCGTTATCGCTAGGAACGGTTCGGAATTCCTATCATAGTTTATTACTAAAAATTATCGAACGAGATGAGTCAGCTCCAAGAAGTCACGACATGTCAGAACATGTTGTGATATTATTTTATAAATCGTACGGGAGTTACCGCTCAACTGAATAATGATGGAATTCGCTCATGTATAGTAGATACGTACCATGAATGTTCCACACATTCAAAACTATCCCCGTAGTCTATACGTGTCCTTTTATGAGTATTATTCTGATCCGTTTTTATGTGAAAATAGACATATTACACACGGCTAATTTGATTGAAAATTACGTTTCCTATGTTCAAATGATGCAACTTTTTTGTTAAAACGAGTAAGTACCAAAAATTTTACAATTAAATTCTTTGGTTTACTGAACTTGTGCTGAAAGGGTTATCGTATAATAATTATCGAGATATCTTAATATAAATTCGATTTAGATACACTTATTTCAAATGATTTACAATTCACTTCTAACGTTTTAGAATAATATTATAAACTTGTACACCTTGACAAAAAGTAAAAAATTGCGGGTGAGTGGAGATTATTTTGTGCAATTAAATATAACGTCCTACGACGGTATGGTTGCGTTCGTAAGGAATGTTAACGGATATAAAGCAACTAAATGTTACATCGATTGCATGAACAAAAATAAATATGAATCGAAGTTCATTTTAAAATTTAGTGAATTGATTTGAATTATGAATTTATTAAATGTCGCTAACATTGGAAAATAAGTTAAAGGACCTTGTTAATTGCTATATTATTTATATGAATTATTTACTGCTAATTTTATATTAGCACTAAGGTGTATTCTTGCTCGAAGCAGAATACATAAATGTGGCCACTACTCCTCGCAGGGGTTAGCCAGGTCAAATTCACCCTCGCAGGGTGTCTCTTAAGCATTTTTTGGCAGGCCCTACTTATTTCTAGTTACAAACATCCCTCGCGCAGCTGTCGCTCGCAGGGAAATGGTGCAAATAAATATCGGCCCTCGCGGGGCTTTGATTACAATCGTCCCTCACGGAAAAGATGGTGCGAATATATATCAGCCCTCGCGGGGCTTTGATTACAGCCGTCCCTCATGGAGAAATGGTGCAAATATATATCAGCCCTCGCGGGGCTTTGATTACAACAGTACCTCACGGAGACATGGTGCAAATATATATCAGCCTTCGCGGGGCTTTGATAACAACCGTCCCCACGGGGAAATGGTGCAAATATATATCAGCCCTCGCGGGGCTTTAATGGCGATTGGTGCAAATATACAAAGGATTGATCATTAAAATGATCATAGATATTTGCTTTTGTCAACGAGGACCCACGAAAGAAGTTTTGGATATGACCGTATCGGATCTTCACTCTTCTAAGGTAGGTAGAAAAAGGTTTTGAAATCTACTTCACAGTGGGCAGTATAGTAAATGACCTAATAAATACAATAAAGGTTAGATACGTCAAATAATGGGCGCATGAAATTGATACTTCGTATCCTAAAAGTTTACGCTTCAGGAATCAGGAAACCACCATTGGTTTACCAATTATGGAAATTGGAAATGAACAAATTGTATTTACCAATGCAAAGCCTAATCGCAACAAAGGAAGGCGAGTCGGATCAAATATCATCTCGCAGATGATTTGTGGCGGTGGTTTCGAGGATTGTCACCAAGCCTTGTGTCAACGGTATGTTTGGTATCGTAATTAAATGGCACTAGCCGACCAATTTTCATATACAAACATCGGAAGAGATTTTTTATTCGCAAAGCGATTGAATGTAACAAATGACGATTGATTACGTATAGTTGACCTCTCATAGGCCTATTTTAGTTGCCCGGTCTTGTAGGCAATTTATTTGACTCGTTTTTCAACCCATTTGACCTCATTATTGCACCCATGAGATTTTTCTTCGGGGCTCAAACAATAAATCGCTGAGGGATTAGGATAATCGTTTGTTAGACAAGTTTTTTGTCATCCCACCAGGATTATTATATTGTATAATAAAGTTATATACAACTATTAACGTAAAACGTTTAAGTACTCAACGAATGCTGAGAATACTGACTGTTGAGTTACATAGGATAGAGGATAAATAACGGAAAGTCAATCTTTCCAAACAAAAGCCTCTTATTATTAGATATTACTTGGAACCCCTACCCTTAACGAGAAAGCTCTGCCAAATGACTTCTCATTTCTTTGCTTTGAGGGGGGGGGGGCAATAAATGAAATGTACAGGCTATACGGCTTTTAAAATATAAGTCTGGTAAGCGAACTAAACTTTGGTGGTTTAGTTCTTGCTATATCGCTATCCGTGCCTGCTTCTCGTGTTTACGGGTGAATTAAGTTTACCAATAGTCATAAATGCAATGCTATTCAGAGGATATACTGCATTTAAAACATGACAAAGTCTGGTAAGCGAACTAAACTTTGCTAGTTTAGTTCTTGCTATATCGCTGTCCGTGGCTGCCTCGCGTGTTTACGGATGAATAAAGTAATGTCCTGTCTTCGCATCCACAGCTAACTGTCCTATACTGTCATAATCTTAACACAGATTCATTCGACATAGCTCCCCACGAGCTCAGTTCTTCATTTTTGCACTCGCACAACTGTGGACAACACAAGAGCAATGCCTCCATTGGTAGCAGTTACAATCAAGGGATAACTAACCTTAGGCTAGCCATATTACGGATGTTGGAACAACCGACTATATTCAGGGCAATTTTCTTTGTTCAGTGTAACGTTTAGACTGTCGTAGCATTCCTACGGAACAAAGATGGGATCAGATCTGCATCCTTAATGCAGTTAATCGAAAGGAGATACTTTCAGACGACGATAGTATTCAAAACCCACCATATTCCTTAACATAATAATGCATAGTTAAGCTTATAATCTCTCTTGCCATTATCCTGCAGCAGAATTCCTTGGCGATAATTTATCCTCGTTAGAACGAGCAAGGGTTGTTACGATAATATGAGAAATCCTAGTCAGTTAGAGACCTGAACGACGCGATAGAGTACCGCTATTTCAGTAGTAGTAACACCTAGAAGGGTGAAGGTATTCTGGAAAGCGGAACTGAAGGCCCGGTCAGCAGCATCAGCCACCTAATAGACAGTGTTCAGTGCTGCACCACTATAATCTGCAAAATGACTCTGACGGTATGAAAATGTGGAGTACATTTTCAAAATATCAAATGATATAGTTGGAATAAAAATCCTATTTGCCTCCGTCTATCCAAAAGACATACGGAGTAGCTAGTAGTAGTTGGTTGAATTAGAATAAAGTAACTATAGTTAAAATCCTTTGTTACTGACTGGATAAATTTGGCTCTTTTCCTATCTGACGTTCATATAGCTGTTGACTGCCTAGTGTTGTGCACAAACACTATTATTATAAACTAGCGGTCCGCCCCGGCTTCGCTCGTGGTACTTACGTTTTCTCTACATAAAAACCATCCTCGTACTTCAAGGAATATAAAAAGAATTATCGAAATCGGTTCAGCCGTTCTCGAGTTATGCGCTTACCAACACATTTTGCGATTCATTTTTATATAAGTATAAGAATAAGAAGATAAGTCACGTTATGTAGTCCCGAGGCTTTCGGTATATAAGTTCTGATGTAAATCATAATTATATCTTAAAACCGAATTGATTAAAAGTAACGTACTTGGCTGTAGTAATTGCAGTTTTGGGACACAGATAAGCTCCTTATCATTTTAGTCTCTTAAGTTCAGTATATTTGTTTCCAGTACAGAGTTTATGACCTATCAGTTTTAAATAAATAATTCATGCATTGTACTGAAAGTACTAGCCATGTTTAGATTATGATTGGTGGCGTTGGCTCTAAACATTAATAGCGCACGGTTTGGTTGGATGTTAAAAATCTGTATTATAATTAAAACCGTTTACCTGTTTTGATATTTTATTGCCTTATTCAAGGGGTGACCTTTTAAATTTATTTCTGACCCCAAAAGTAAGGACCAAGTTCTCTTCTTGTCCGCTTGTAGCAGGTTAGGTTAAAACTGTGTGAGTTGAGACAGTTGGTAATTCTATGTTAAGATGATTCAATTGTGCTTCTACAGAGTTCTAATTGAATAAATAAAGGTTTGAGTTTGAGGTATTTTTGCCTCGTCGGGATCAGCTGTTGCTTCATTTTGTAAGTAACATCTAAATGCGTAATTGAAAGTCGTTACTGGCGCTTTTGCAGATTTACGCTAAAGATAGTGAAAATTGTAGTAACTTTAACTTTTCAAGCCCAAAAGGTTAACTAAGGTACGCTTGAACCAATCTCATAAGTTCTAATACTTTTAATCATTATGATTAACTTTTTGGTTCTTATTTGATTAACTTTTCATCTGGGATTGTTAATATATTATATAATATAAAAATTTGTGTGATTTATTGGTAGGTATGCTATCTGCACACCTTACTCTTTCAAATAAAGAAATAAGTAATTACTTATGTATTCAAATTCACATTGGCGTCCATATATTGTACACCAGGTGGGTAACAAACAGGTCTCAATGAAGTAAGCTTCAAATTACGGTCAAGTGTTTAATAGCTGTGTTTTACCTGAAAATAAAACACATATTAAATACTTACCTATATTTGAAGCTTACACTTAACGTCCACCTGTTGTGGATTTCGACTCAATGAAAAACATCCAGCGCCCGACATTATCGTGCGCCCCGCCACCTGGTGGAGAGGTGTGCGAGAGAGATAGCATACATACAACGGAAAGAGAGGGAAAAATAGGCGGAAAAAGCTAGGTACCTTCTCAATGAAGTAAGCTTCAAATATAGGTAAGTATTTAATATGTGTTTTATTTTCAGGTAAAACACAGCTATTTACATTGTAAAGCTAATTCCTTTCTGGTATACATATATGGTAATTTAAATACATGATGCTACAGAATTTCCTAAGACTGTTTCATGGGATCCTAGAGGTCTTTATTTAAGGATCTTGATTCAGATAAAAAACAAACAATTCGTATCGAGAAAATAAAACTGTAAATTGCTTATCTAGATATATGTATATATTATAACTTTGCAGTTGTTTATGTTTTAAGAATAGGAATATATGCCTGGCTCCTATCATGTGCATTACGTATCTATAACGTATCATTAAAAATTAAAATCCAACAAATATATGATCCGCTTATATTTACTTGTCTATATGGAATGTTCCAGAAGCGTCTAAGCGTCTAGCGTCTTCCTTTAGGTAGTCGTTCTATGTAGGTAAGGTAACCCGATAGTATCTAGCATAAAAGCAGAGTACTTATGTATAATTGTTGTAATATTCCTATGGCATTATGATGTACATGATGCATTATTTGCACATAATATGCATCTGCAATGATAAACAAATGATGGTATAATAAGGAATTGGACAAAGGGCCATAACTGCATTCTCAGGTGTTATAGACGGTGGGAATGGAATTATTATTGGTGCCATTTTAGTTATTATTTGATACTATAGACCGATAGACCAAGAGCCATAATTTGTTAGGAGTTATGTGTTACTTAGATCATATAAATACTTGATTACTTGATATAAAATGTTATGACAATGCTACATTATATACTACATCATAGGTCATATGCTAAGATACTTTTTATGCGAATATATGATTTTTAGTATTAGAGTGTTAATTAGCTGGAATTTATGATTTATAGCAAGCTTGAGGTAAACAATAGATACTGTGAAAAACCCAAAGAGTTATTTAACAATTATTACCTATACATATTTTCTTAATTTGAAACTTAGTTAAACATTGTGTGATGACGTCTTTAAAAGTATACCTAATACCTGTTTGTATAAAATATAAATCGTCGTCGTTTCAGCCGTGGGACGTCCACTGCTGGACAAAGGCCTCCCTCAGGGTTTTCCACCACGACCGGTCACCGGCGGCCTGCATCCAGCGGCTCCCTGCCACTCGGACCAGGTCGTCTGTCCATCTTGTGGGTGGTCGTCCCACGCTTCGTCGCCCAGTACGTGGTCTCCATTCGAGAACCTTTCTGCCCCAACGGCCATCGGTTCTGCGGGCTATGTGCCCAGCCCATTGCCACTTCAGCGTGCTAATCCGGCGAGCTATGTCGGTGACACCGGTTCTCCTACGGATCTCCTCATTTCTGATTCGATCTCGTAGGGAAACTCCGAGCATAGCCCTTTCCATAGCACGTTGAGCGACGCTGAGCTTGTGCACAAGGCCCAGGGTTAGAGACCACGTTTCTGTACCGTATGTCATCACTGGCAACACACACTGCTCGAAGACTTTTGTTTTCAGGCACTGAGGGATTTTGGATGAAAAGATGTTATGTAACTTCCCGAACGCTGCCCATCCGAGTCGGATTCGACGATTGACCTCTTTCCCGAAGTTGGACCTGCCTAATTGGACTGTTTGTCCGAGGTAGACATATTCGTCAACAACTTCGAGAGTAGAGTTTCCAACAGAGACTGGAGTGGGCACAACATGGACATTCGACATGATTTTCGTCTTGTCCATGTTCATGCTAAGGCCCACTTGTTGTGAAACTCTGTAGAGGTCATCGAGCATTGCATTAAGGTCTTCCATGGATTCTGCCATGACTACGATATCATCGGCAAAACGAAGATGAGAGATGTACTCGCCGTTAATATTGATGCCAAGTCCTTTCCATTCCAACAGTTTGAAAGCATCTTCCAAAGCAGCGGTAAAAAGTTTGGGCGAGATCACGTCGCCTTGTCTAACACCGCGCTGCAATGGGATTGCCTTTGTGCACTGATCTTGTACTCGGACTGACATTGTGGCGTGTTCGTACAAGCTTCTCAATACTTCGATGTACCGATAGTCAATACGGCACCGCTGGAGAGACCTTAATACGGCCCAGGTCTCGATCGAATCGAAGGCTTTTTCATAGTCCACGAACGCTAAGCATAGTGGCAAATTATACTCCTCGGTTTTCTGTATAATTTGCCGCAGCGTGTGGATGTGGTCTATGGTGCTAAAGCCTTTACGGAAACCGGCTTGTTCGGGAGGCTGGAAGTCATCTAACCTGCGTTCGAGACGATTCGTGATAACCCTTGAAAACAGCTTATAAACATGACTCAAGAGTGATATCGGTCTGTAGTTCTTCAATAGGGTCTTATCTCCCTTTTTGAAGAACAGAACAACCACACTCCTGCTCCATGCTTCAGGCGTTGTGCCCTCGAGCAAGGCGGAACTGAATAGCCTCTGGAGCATTCTGAGGATTGGTTTTCCACCCGCTCTCAGCAGCTCAGAGGTAATTCCGTCCTCACCCGGCGCCTTGTTGTTCTTAAGCTGTTTCAGAGCTATCCTAATCTCGTACAGGCTGATGTCCGGGATATCTTCGGTGAAATGTCGGGTTAGTCGGGCTCTTGGGTCTTTCGCCGGACTATTAACAGGCTTGGCAACTGAGGTGTAAAGCTGCCGGTAGAACCTCTCGACCTCTCCTAATACCTCTGACTTGGCCGACACTACTACGCCACGGTCTGTCTTCAGCTTCGTCAGCCGGCTCTGCCCAATAGACATATCTCTTGCAAACACTTTCGAGCCTTGGTTTCGCTTAATCGCTTCCTCAATGCTTGAAGCATTAAAGGAGCGAATATCGTGTCGCAGAGATTTAGATATCCGTCTATTGAGCTGCCTATATGACTCAGCATCTTCAGATGTGCACAGTGGCATAGAGCGCCGGTCTGCCATAAGTTTCAGAGTGTGGTCAGAGAGTTTTTGCGGGTTTACTTTACGGGTTTTAAAGTGGGACCCAACCGCGCGGATAGTTTCTACCAGCCTGTTATTTAGATCGTCCACTGAAACGCTACTGTCGAGGCAATCGAAGCGATTTTGCAGTTCCAGTTGAAAGCTTTCGGGATTTTGGATTTGTTCATGGCAAGGACGGAGCGTAGACTTCATCAGACGAGATCTCTCACGTTTGACATCGATATTCAAGATGCCTCGTACCATTCGGTGATCGCTTCCGGTTTTCACCCTGTGGATCACGGAGACATCTTTGAATATTTGTCTTTTCGTGGTCATAATGAAGTCTATCTCATTTTTTCGTCTTCCCGTCGGGGCTGAGCCAGGTCCACTTCCTGTGGGTCGGTTTCTGGAAGAAGGAATTCATCATAAAAAGACCCTCCTTCTCCAGAAAGTCTGCTAGTCTCTGGCCCCTCGTATTGCGTTGTCCAAATCCAAATTGTCCCACTCTCAACTCATCATCGCCTCTCTTGCCCAACTTTGCGTTGAAATCTCCCATCACAACATTGAAGTGTGTTTTCGAGGTATGTATGGCCCTACTTATGTCCTCATACATAACCTCCACTTCTTCATCGGAGTGAGCCGAGGTCGGTGCGTAAACCTGTATGACCTTCAGCGAATATCTTTGAGATATTCTGAGTATAAGGCACGCAACCCTGCTCGACACACTCTCAATGCTTACGATGTTGTTGACGAGAGATTTGTGGACGATAAACCCGATTCCACCTTGGGACTGTTGGTCGCCCTCCCGGTAGAAGAACAAATTACCGGACGTCAACGTTACCGTGTCCTCCCCCTCTCTTCGGACTTCTGATAACCCTATGACATCCCAGCGTAATTTGCTCAATTCTTCTTCCAGCTCAACAATCTTTTCATCCGTCCTCAATGTGCGTGCATTGTATGTTGCCAGGGCCAGGGGTCGTCGGGAGTGGTAGCCGGATCGCATCCGGTGATTCTTAGCACCCCTTGCCCCGCCGTTACCATAGCCGCTACCGTAGCCAGGAATAGCGGGGCTGCCGGGTACTAGGGGCCTGGTTAAAGGTGTACAATCCATGAGGGGATTTAATGCCAATACTCGCCACGCTTGGCAGGCGGGTTGGCGAGCGCAGTAGATGTGCATGTAAGTCACGGAACGCTGCTGCCCGTTCCGGTATCAGGTATCCCTTAGTCGCCTCTTACGACACCCACGGGAGGAGATGGGGGAGTGCTATTCTTAAACCGGCACCCCACGGTAAATAAAATATAAATGGTCATCCATAAAAAATAATTCAAGTTTTTAAAAAGAAATAAATCAAGTAGGTACTTATTTAATTTTTGTTTTATTTTCTCCCTGTTTATTTAGCCAATATATTTAAAGTGTATATAATTACCTCATAAATATATTAATAGATTTCCCAACACCTAGCTCGGAGTCGAGCGAGCCCGCGCGGCAGAGTGCTACCGCGAGCAGCAGCACTGTAGCGCGCATCACACACGCACTGCACCTGGAATCATTTAATTAATTATTAATTAATAAGCATA
Source organism: Colias eurytheme (assembly GCF_061535395.1). NCBI lineage: Eukaryota > Metazoa > Arthropoda > Insecta > Lepidoptera > Pieridae > Colias > Colias eurytheme. The sequence continues at coordinate 5,933,694 of NC_143005.1, read as the reverse complement.
ATATTTTAAAATAATATCCTATCCTAATCCTACCCTTCTAATATTATAAATGCGAAAGTTTGTGAGGATGGATGTGTGTGTGTAGGTTTGTTACGCTTTCAGTTTTCACGCAAATACTACTGAACCGATTACAGTAAAATTTAGCACACATATAGAGGGTAATTTGGATTAACACATAGGATAGGTTTTATCCCGAAAATCCCCGGAGTTCCCGGGAACGGGAACTATGCTGGTTTTACTTTGAAAACGCGGGCGAAGCCGCGGGCGGAAAGCTAGTTTTCTATATTCTAAAGCTAAATTATACACGCACGCGATATGAATACTTACAATAAAAAATATTCCCACACGGAAACAACAGTCTTTTATACAAATATTATTTGATTGATATTCTGTTCGGTTATTATTATATTGAAGCAATTTTACACGCTAGCGTGAAATAACTAAATCACAGTTATAAAAAAAAACGTAAGTATTTAAATTTTCCGCTAATGTTCAATAGAAAAATTTGTAAAAAAAAATATTTCATGGTAAAAATATCGTAATATTTTTCAATGTTGTTTTCTACAGTAATTTTCTAATTTTAAGCATTAAAAAAAAAAAATTTTGTCAGAAGTGGGATTCGAACCCACGCCCTCAGAGAGGACCAGAACAGCTCAGTACCTGTTTGACAGGCAAGGTTTCCCTTGAGTCTGGCGCCTTAGACCGCTCGGCCATCCTGACAGATACGTGGTGTGTCGAAATAGGCGAACAGATTGTATATTACTTTAGTTTCATTATGTGATACCAGATGGCGCTATGGGAATGTCTTTGAGATTAGTAGTGATATTTTGTTAATTCACTGTTTAATAAATCAATGTCGAAAGTTTTTCAATTGCTAGAGCATGTTTTTTTTTTTAATATTTTAATGATTTATGGATGATATTCGCAACACAAACTTAAAAAATAAAACACTCCTAATTTAATTTTGCCCTCATCAATCAACCACAAGAAAAATAAGACAAAATGCCACACGGCGCAAATAACTTCACGTGATTCCAATCAAGAATAATTATGTTAATATTAAAACAGATAAAAATCACGATTCACAACAAAGTAAGGGACACTTAAAATTATTATTTTTATAGTCCTTGACCAAGATTGGCCATCAATTGTAAGAAACGAATCGCATTAGGACGCACGAATGATTTTAATTTACAATAAGTCACCCGTAAAATTAATTGTTTCAGCATCTTCGTATCGTTTTAAAATTACTTTATGCTATTAAATTTTGTTATATCTAGTTGCTGATTTCTGTAGTGGCACAAGTTATAAAATAGGTAGTTATCTAGGTAGGTACGTGGTAATAGCATTAATAGCTTCGTCATCTTCAAAATTCATCATCTTTATAATACCTAATATTCTACCATACTGACGTAAAATATTTAAATAACAATAGATTCATGACATATGCATAGGTACGTCAGCTGTTTATGGTGGTTAAAGAGGATACTGGTTTAAAAAATACGATAATAATTATTATAATTGTTATAATAATTAAAAAAAAACATCCTTTCGGTATATGTATTGGTATATGTATCGGTATATGTATCAATACACTTGAAGTAATTTCGATCATTGATAGCTAGCATCGATATTGCATCACTAATTGAGAGCTCTCGAGATATTCCAATTGTAATAATGCATTTAATTCTCAATTGCTCATAATGCAATTCTGAGTACGCTAATTACAGGCTCGTCCGGTAGTAAATAATTTACAAACATTACATATTATTACGTACCTATTATAATTTTTAATAAAAGAAAATGATGCGTAGATAATAATATATCAGTCTCACCTTACGCTATACTAACTTTATGCTATTTTTGATGTTTTAAAAAGAAAAATATTGTTTAAAAACAAGTATGTCTAAAAGTTTAGCTATTTGCCACTAGATGTCGCTGTATCAATTTTCGTAACAATGTATGACTTCTAAACTTTTATTCGTAACCTAAGAATCTTGTGGTTTCAATCACGAAACCACATATTAGTGATATTACTCTATTATTTCGGAGCCCATAGTAAATACCTATTTACCGAATTAATACCTATATCTCCTATGGAAGATATTTGTTTTGCAAATTAGTGTACCAAAGATTAAATTTTATGTAACTAAGGAATAGATACCTATGTAAATACCTATATGTACTTAGTTTATTTTTAATTTTTATCACATGTCTATATTAAAACATAAATAAACGGTGATACATCAAGAGTCTTTCAATCTTTGATCATCAATATTAATATCCCAGAAACTAATAAAAAGCCAGACAACATAACAAAATATTGATTTTACATACGCATAATAATGAACAACAAACAAATAGTTATATTTTCGTCGATATTGACGGAACGGTAAATTCTAAAATAACTTATTTATAACTAATTAACTTGCAACCTCTCAAAAACGATAAGGCAAGTAAATGTTTGTGTTTGAAGCATGCAAAGGGGGAATATATTTAGCCCACAAACTTTAAACAGTACGGTACGGTTAGCAAACAAATAATATTGTTGTAATTTGAGCGGAATAAATTAGTATTGTATTGGGTTAATTATTGTTGGTGTTAAGCCATCTCTTATAATGGTAGCAGTGCTTTCTACTCCTAGTGCTATTTTTATTTTCCTTTAAAAATAGAGGAAATATTTATAATAAAACCAAAGCAAGCGTAGCGCTACCTACTCTAGGTATACTGTAAATTATCTATTTTCAGTTGAAATAAATACAAATAGTTTTCTGAACCGTCAATTTGTACAAAGTAATGACATTGTTTTTATTTAGTGTAAGAATGTGCATAAAAAGTAAATCTATATTCATCTTATAACATATACGATACGATACGAAATCCTTCAAAGACATTTAATATAATATCGATTCAAGACAATATCTAGTGAGTACTAATTGATAACCTCATACATAATCAAGACTGGTAATACATAATTAATTATACTCTGGACAAATCGCACTCGAGCGCGGCTATCAGTATTAACTGCACTCGTAATGATAAAACTAATCAGCTTAGTAGCTGAACTTGGTTTAGTGTACCTAACTAAATGTTTGCTGATTAATGAATTCAGAATATAGGGTTTTGATTAAATAATTTATTTTATGTGTGTTATTATATTATTTTTGTAATATATATTTATTTGTTAAAAAGGGCTAATTCAAAATAAATTAAAAACAAAAATAAATCAACTCTTTATGTTATCTTAACAGCGACACCTAGGTACATATATTCTAATATTTTTATTGAAACAACTCAGGAACACAGTTCGTATCCAAACTAAAATGTTTCTTGTCTCCTATTAAAAGAATGTGCACTGAAATAATGTGCTGAAGAAGAAACAAGCCCTGACTCACAAAATTACAGTAATCATTTTGAAATGCATACTAAATCTGTATTAGAAACGCCTGTCTAGAACCAACTACGAAACTGTCTTAAGAAATAATGACAGTATTTAGCAAAACTTTGCAAAGCAGTTAGATTAGTGTTGCATTGAAGTAATTCAACACTTAAATTAATACAAGTTACGCTGCATGGTCATCGTTACCTTTTTAATTATAAAGTCTATTGTATGAATAATATGTAATACAATGATCGTCACGGTACTTAACTAAGGAATTTAGACTATTTAACAGTAACTGTAAATGAGATATGTTTAAATTAGGAAGTGTTTGAATTATTTCATCCAATACAACATGGACATAAACAATACAACACCAAAAATACAAAATGAAATATTCTAGGAATAATAAACTGTAGATGGACTAAATTTACAAAATATGTGTTTTTTTATATTTATTAGACCATAAGCAGGAGTACGTGTATGAACATGATTTCAGGAATTTAATAAAAAATGCGCACATAAATTTTTACAGTGTTTTTACGTGTAAGTTTTAATACGTGTAAATTTTACACGTATTAAAACTTACACGTTAGATGTTCCTTATGGCCATGTAGAAATAGGAAGCAGGTGCTGACTACTGGCATATCATAAATCTTACAATAAAGCCTTCTTCAATCTATTTATTTACTCATACTAGTTTACCTCGTACAATCAATGTTACAAATTATAATATAAATATTCAAATATTAATTGGCTTGTTTTGCTGTCGGTACGGGAACTAGGATTACCGGATTTGAATGAGTTCACGTTGATCTGTTAATTGAAGATAAGAGATGTTTGCTCAGCTTTGTCGCCATAAAGCAGAGTACAATACAATTAAGGTATGATTGTTGCATTTGTTACTAATTTGGACACACGGTTTCACTTGCAGAAAGTTTATATTAAAGTTCCAAAGAAAACATCCTTAAATAGTTTCTATTTACTTATATTAGTGACTAGCGGTCCGCCCCGGCTTCGCCCGTGGTACATGTTTACGTTTTCTCTACATAAGAACCAACCTCGTACTTCAAGGAATATAATAAAAAAAGAATTATTGAAATCGGTTCAGCCGTTCTCGAGTTATGCGCTTACCAACACATTTTGCGATTCATTTTTATATATAAGAATGCAGAAATGCATAATGCAGAAATAAAATGCTTATTTGACTCATGGTTCCAAAGTTTCAAAGTTTAGAACTCAACCTGCTTTTTGAGGTCAAGTTTGAGGTTTAGTTTTACCTTTTTGGCATAAATTTTAGTTAAGTGTAAGCGAAATTACTTTTTAAATCTGAGCTTCTGATGGACTTGAGCTTTATTACGACTGAGTACTGACGCTGCGCCTGCGCGTCGACGATTGCAAAACGGTTTGCCTTCAAAATGTTAAATGATGGTATGAAATTTATGCGAAGATTCACACCGATATATTACAATTATTGCCGTATATGGCCTTTATAAAGAACGCTTTAAAATATGGCTGCGTTGTTATAATATGTTTTTTATTGAATATTGTGTATGTTTTTACTGAGTACATATTATAATTCAAAGCACGGATAGTGCTTTGATAAGGGGTTTTGTGTTAATAGAGTGCGTGTATACTTTTATAAAATCTGTATTATTATGTAGCAAAATATCCTACTAATATTATAAAGGCGAAAGTTTGTATGGATGTTTGTTACTCTTTCACGTAAAAACTACTGAATGGATTTGAATGAAACTTTACCACAATATAGCTTATACATCAGAATAACACATAGGATAGGTTTTATCCCGGAAATCCCACGGGAACGGGAACTATGCGGGTTTTCCTTTGAAAACGCGGGCGAAGCCGCGGGCGGAAATCTAGTGTTACATATGTTTGGAATTTTATTTAGAATAGATTAACAGAAAACAACTAAAAATAGTTAACTTCCATTAATAATTAGATCCAAGAACAACAAATATATGACGATATAAACACATATAATATAACAACTTTATATAAGCAATTATTCTGTACATAATAAGCGAGTCTAATTGTATCTTGTTATTTGCTTCGACATGCAGCCGCAGGTCCACGTGAACTATTTGTAGGTACCTATTTAAAATGAATTCATAACAATAATAAGTATTATGTAAATATACCTACATAACTAGCTGTTTGACCTGGCTTTGCTAAAGTCGACTCACTATAAATAATGTAGGCTATATTATTCGGTAGTACTGTATTTACTAATCAATGGTAGTAGTTCTAATTTTGGTATTGGGCAGGTTCCATATCTGCTTCTTGTTTGGCTTGTCTTAAAAATGGTCAATTCGTTCTGATAATAAATTGAAGTAGGAGGTTCATTGAATCTAGAAATCAAGGACATTCATCTAATTTCATGTCAGCTTTGTGAGGGAGCAATAAATATATGACACTCTTAGATGAGTCATGGTTTCCTGTCATACCTATATATACAGGTGAATGGCTTCGTAAATACAACCTGAACCGAGAATTAATGTATGAAATAACAGTCATTAGTAGTCTTGACATACTTGGCGCAATAATAAATGGAGTTGCAATTTGTTTGTTTACATTTTCAAGTTGTGTGTGAATTCCTGAATCCATATGGTAAGTAATATAGGAACTATTGTAATATTGAGAGGTAGATATTGATAAAACTTGTCTGTTATGGATTGAATCTTTTCTGCTAGTATGTGCATTATGAATCACTCGGTATCTGGTGGTATCTGTGTCAATTGATATCTGATTGATCAAATTAAACTAGAATTCAAGAGGTTACAAATTATTAAACTGATTCGACTACTTACTGCACTGATACCGATGAGGTATTTAGAAACACGTTTATTTTTTCTTGTTTGTCTATTATCAGATTGGGACTGGCATATAATTCGTATGTAAGAGATGTTTACCAAAGTCATGAGTTACTAAGTGCATATAAGCGTTGGCCTCTTTAACAATCTATGTATATATAATAATCTATGAACTCGCAAGTGAAGTATGTTCAAATATTTGAAGTTCAGAGCAATTACAGCCGGAAACTGTAATCAAATAAAGACGGTCAAATGTTATCGCGCTCAACTTTCGCATTTGCGTTATCTAAGCTAATGTTTATAAACTATTGGCTCGTGGGAATTTACCCGATAATCATTTAATGATGTGAAATTCTCAATTAATTTTCTCGCAATACATTGGCTTGATTCACACAGAGCGAGCAGCCTCGCGAGGCAATTGCTGCGCGATGCAGATCGGTCAGTGTGGACGTGGCTTGTCCGAAAAAAACGACAAAATATAATAAGCGCGTTTTTCCTCAGCTTTTGCTGCTGCTTCATAGCAAAGAGAGCCGTCAAAAGTCTCAAGGCCGGCAGAATAAGCGCAATGTTCCCTTACTTTTCGATTGCTTATAGGCGGCGGTGATCACCAAACATCAACGTATTAGCGGGCAGCGCTATCAACCTGCTGCAGAGGACGAATCGTCCTGAACAGCATCCCCCACGCAGCCTCCTTCGGGGGCCGCGTGTGCGAAGACCTGCACTCGCGAAACATCAAGACTCAAGTGCATTTGACTGCTCCTTTGCTGTTTGTCGAATATCAAAAAAAGGAATTGACTCGCGATACTGCTCGCTCTGTGTAGACCCGCCTATTCTTTATTTGTTTGGATAACGAGGGTGAAACCTGACATACCCCCGAAACATAAAATTACAGAGAACATTTATAGCCTTTTCGACTTGTAAAAGGATGCAAATAGTGTAAACGCGTTCAAATCTGAACAAAGGAACATTACGAGTCACCATATAAAGTCTCTACGTCTAGCCTTTACCTATAGTGGTACCAGGCATGAACAACTGTACTTGGGTGCAACGCCCTGTATCGATATCCTGTTGTATTATAGTCTGGATTTGTTATTTAGATTTCTATGGTCTGGATAGATTTAGAATGGAATAATAATGAGAATAAGTACTTCAAGACATTGGAAGTACCTATATATGCCGGAATTAGGTACTTTACCCGAGGCAACGGTAGCGAACAAATTAAATGCTTCTTGCAATAATCGCGAGCTTGAAATTTTTGTAGGCAATAAAATAAATACAACAAAGACAATAAAAATACAAAATTAGTGTCATGAAGGGGAAACCAATTTAAAAGAAATTACAAATAAATTGTAAAAGTTAATCAATTTTATATCTATACTTATAATAAATCTGTAGAGAGGCCAATTCTGTACATGAAATATATTAAAAAAAAAACTATGAAGGGGTGATAAGGGATCGCTACTGATGCCAAAAATGCAATCAGTAAAATTTTTGTCTGTCTGTCTGTCTGTCTGTCTGTCTGTCTGTATATTCGTTATAGAAACAAAAACTACACGACGGATTTTAACCAAATTTGGCACAATTATTCTTCATACTCCTGGGCAGGTTATAGTAAAAGAATCATGTAAATCGGTGTAGAAACACCAAAGTTATACATGAAATACGCTATAAGTCATCGCGCGTGAATACAGAATCATGCAGCCATAAGGATTATTTTTGTGTATCAGTTGCCGCGTTCGACGCGCTTCGCGGCGGCGGGAGCTATAAAAAGGCGGCGGGTCTGCACCCGTTTCGCGTTGTCATGGCATCACGTGTGAACGGCTGAACCGATTTCGATAATTCTTTTCTATTATATTCCTTGAAGTACGAGGATGGTTTTTATGTAGAGAAAACGTAAATATGTACCACGGGCGAAGCCGGGGCGGACCGCTAGTAAGTAATATAATTCTTCATTATAAATAACAAAGTATCTAAAAACTTTACAATCAAAATTCCATTACAGTCAATAAAGGCTTGAAGTAAAGGTAAAGAGTACGTCTTTACAAAATAATGGAGAGACAAATTCATTAAATACATAGTACCTACCTAATTACTAATTTGTAATACATATAACCTATTTACTAGCTATTACGTATTGCAAATTAAATAACAAATTTTGAAAGTCGGTCGCTGCACTAAATAGCTCGAATTGAAATAAATTAGCTATCGTTATCTATTTAGTTTACAAGTCAAGTGTCATAGTGTAGATTTAATTGACGGTAGTTGAATCATACTCGTGCAATAGGTACGAACACAAGAAGGTATTTGTTTTGCTGTATTTTCAAGTTGAAATCGAATTCACGTCGATTTAAAAAGTGAGTACTTATCGCAAATCGTGACGTATTTTTTTATTAAAATAATTAATAAGGTACCTATAATTTCATTTCAAGTTTGAACAAAGCGAGATATATTTACCCCTTAAATATAGGTAACATATACCTAGTATAGTGTTACTTAACTTGCAAAGAAATATTCTCTGAAGAAAGACGCAGACGTAACCTTCTAAGAAGTCAGCATCATAATATCCAATAAAAAGCAAGCTATGATAAAGCCATACCATACACAGCACAATAAGACATTTTTCTCAATACACGTGAACAAAACTGGTTATTGAATTAATTCACTGCACATAAACATTGTGAATAAATGTTTTTATTTAGAAATCTCTTTAGTAGAGCCAAGGTCGGCCATCTGTGTCAAGAACATCACCTATTTCCATAATTTGTGTAAAAACAAGTGTTACTTTAACTTATAATTATGAATAAAAAATGTATCAATAATATATTTTTATCTATTATTAACGCAAATTAGGTATGTGTAGCAATGTATATAAAGGACAAAGACAAAATAATATAACTATGTTTAAGGTTTTTCTTCAAATAAATGACCTTTTTGTTACTTCTACTAACTATAAATCTGTGTATTTATAAGTAGAAAACACTGTTATAGGATCTTACAGTATCGATTTACTTGTGTAAGTGAACACCGTTGGAATGAAACTATAACTATGGGAATCGGGTTACGTTTTTACAAGCAAAGCATGTGGATGGAAATAGTATGTGACGGATGTGAACTCAAACAGTTATTTAATCGAATTCTCTTAGAAACGATTATAAATGTTTACTCTTATAAGAAAAAGGTAGTTACCATCTGTATACCTACCTACTTACATTAAAATCTAGTACCTAAATATACTTACACTAGCTCTGTTGGTCTCGATAAATGGGTTATATGTATAACATCGAAATAATTTTTCAAATCGGACCAGTAGTTCATGAGAATAGCGCGTTTAAACAAACAAACAAACTCTTCAGCATTCAGCAGCTTCTCTTCTTTATAATATTATAAGTATATAGATTAAAATCTAGAAAATCATATCAATTATGCAGAGGGAAATAAAACCAAGTTTTATATAATACAGACTAATTTTCGTGTAGAATTAGCAAACTGCAATGCTAGACAGACATTTGCAAAATAAACATGAGAAATTGTCAATCCATAACATCGCCGATTATCGATTTTTCACGGTATGGGAACATAAGCCAAAATGGTACCGTATAAAATCCTACTGGAAAATAATATCTTGTTTCTTAAGCTTTTGTTTTGTTTTTTTCTTAATGTGACAAAGTCAGCATGTAGCCAAAGAAGCCTTGGGACTTGGGAGTCAGTGCCCTTAATAACGTCCGCATTAAAAGAAAAACCCCGTCTGATTCATTCTTACTGTGCATTTACATCAAACGAGCGAATGCTCATACTAACCCCACTATGTCAAATTCTTTTAGTGTAAACACGCGTAGTATATTCTTTCGTTGCTCATAGTGCGTTCGAAAAGATTCTATGCAATGTTCTAATACTGAATACTCTATATGTTCTATATGTTCGTTTGATGTAAATGCACCGTTAAACGATTATCTTCAATCAAAGTTAAATCTGTCACATATAATCGTATCGTATAACTTATGTATAACTTTAATCGTAATATGCTAGCTGCGCGCGAACAAAGATGACATTTTACTTGCGCGTGCGCAAGAACGCTTAAATTACAAGTTCTGACATTTGAAGTTCAAACGATGATACAGGGGATCTATGAGATAATGTACAGGATGTATTAATAATTTGTTTTTGAAGGATTTATGTTCATGGAAACTGTCAGTTATAAGTCAAATTAGAAGGAAATAAATTGGTTGCATTTTTTATTTTATGAGCATACTAGCTGCTCCGCGCGGTTTCACCCCCGTGGCTCCACTCCTGTTGGTCGTAGCGTGATGACCTATATATTATAGCCTATAGCCTTCCTCGATAAATGAGCTATCTAACACCGAAAGAATTTTTCAAATCGGACTAGTAGTTCCCGAGATTAGCGCGTTCAAACAAACAAACAAACTCTTCAGCTTTATAATATTAGTAAGTATAGATAAGTAATATTAGTATTTTTATTTTTAATTATACGAAGAATATATTTTATTTGTTTATAAATGTATGAGTTGAGTTTTATATAGAAGATGTTAATGATAATTTCAGGGTACGCGCAGACAGAGAGCGTTCTGCGTTCCGCGTTCTGCGTTCTGCGTTCCGCGTTCTTTGTAATGTGAAGGATCTATAGCGCCGGCGCACATAGAACACAGTTAGACCGCGGCGGTCATTCGGAACGCTTGGGTTCTCGCGTTCTCTGTACAGAATTACAAAGAACTCGCGTTCTCGCTATGGCTGGTCCGTCTTCTCCAATTGGTATCTTGTTTTTCTATTTCAGATTTTACATAGTCATGTAACTCATTGAAGCTATTTATTGACATTCGAAAATAAATATAAAATCTCTCTTCATCTTGAAGCAGCTCAGGGATAAGAATACTAAATTCTCCCATATCATCTCGTTTCGTGTTGATAGGGTGTACCCAACATTTTTTACTTTTTTTGACTCCTCTAGACTCCACAAAAGCAAGGCTTCATCTTCGGAAGATGAACTTTCGAGAGACATATTTCACGTGCGGAGAGTCACGAAATAGAACACAAATGTCTTGAACGGATCCTGTGTGCGCTAGAACGCAGAACGCAGAACTGACGAACGCAGAACGCAGAACGCGGAACGCAGAACGCTGTATGTGTGCGCGTAGCCTTATAATAATATAAGCAAATATTGCTAATATATTTTAATTTTAAGCGACCTGTAATTTTTACAATAACACAAAATTATTACAAGGCCAATGTTAACACTCAGTTATTTATTCCTTTTTTAAAGTCTAATTAAGAGTTAGACACAACAAATTAAGAGTTAGGATGAGGTATCGTAAACAAACTTTTTGAGAAGATTTTTACATAAACAATGATTTAAGTTTTTTTCTGTCATGGCAGGAGGTATAAATGACCTAAGTTTATTGTTTAATAGTAATAAAGTCTTTTGTTTTTATTTTATTTATTAATGACCTTATTAAACTAGTCTAGGATAATCTGTGGGTACCTATCTACCTACTGTATGCGTGCTAACTTTAACGGTATCTGTGCTCAATATGTCAAATGGGTTCTCACGAACACAGTTATTTATTATGAGCTAATAAAGCAAAAATAATTATGAACCACTGCCTAATTGTAAAATATGATTCTTACAGTGTGTTTGTAATTACAATAAATAAAAATTATTTCAGTATAATTAAGCTGTTGTACGTGGCTAGATCCTACTAATATTATAAATGCGAAAGTTTGTGAGGATGTGTGTGTGTTTGTTACTCTTTCACGCAAATGTTACTGAACCGATTACAATGAAATTCAGCTCACATATAAAGGGTAACTTGGATTAACACATAGGATAGTTTTTATCCCGAAGAACCCACGGGAACGGGAACTACGCGGGTTTCCTTTGAAAACGCGGGCGAATCCGCGGACGAAAAGCTAGTATGTATAACCACAGTATAACTATTAACTATATACCTACCTAAGTTTAATCATACTTTCATGTTGCTATAGACTGTAGGTATAGCAACTACACATTTACTCTACTCTATAGTATAGAGTGTGTGTGTGTATAGAGTGAAATTTAAGTAATGATGATTAACGTCTACATTAATAAGACGTTTAATTTCTCTGAGAACACCCTATTTAATTTTTTTACCAAGATTGAATTGAGTGTTGTAACTTGTAGTTAGTAAAATATTAAAACTGTAACATTTAATCATTATAAACAAAATGTATAACGGTCTAAGCAAATGTGAGACATTGCGGTAAATCAGGATACCCAATATTTGATTGTTCTCATAGGTCTCTATAAGATTTCCATAACAACCTCTTATATTTAAATATATCTAAAGGATAAAATCATGATACTCACATCACGTCGATACTTCAATTACAATTACCGCAACAAAACGAAAAAAAAAATACACATTCGGCTTTTAAATCCACAGAGGTTTACAAAAACAAAGGACAATATCATAGCACGTATTTCCTCGGTTCCTCTGACCTTCGGAAATATAGAGGAAGTCACGTATGACCTTGCAGCTCACGGTTATGTCAGTTATATAAGATTTGTTCTGAATTAAGAAGAATTATCAGAGCGAAATGAATAGTTAGAAGAAAGGTTAAGGTTGTGTTTAGGTAAAAAAAAATATTGTTTTCTAATACTTGAGGTAAATATATTTGTTTGTTTTTGAAAAAACATTAAAAAATATAGTTAAAAAAACACGCTTATAAAGTCGATCTTTGATAAGTACCAATACAAAGTACCTATGACTTAAATCAGTCCGTTTAAAATGGATGAAATTCGAATCTAAAGGTTTCGGTTACATATCCAAACGTATAGATACTAACAGGTAAAGTTAATAGGTATATTGGCATTTTAAATAATATATTTTTCGATAGTTAAAAATACATTTTTCAAAGGTATTTAACATGGACATACAAATGCTACTTTAAGAATAAATTAATAACATCATTCTATTATAATATTGACATTGAGGAATAGTAATACGATATTTCTCAATCTGCAGTGACCTTGTGATCTCTAAACCGATTCTAATAAGAATTTTAAAGTACCATTTTTATATTTTGCTTATTATTTTATATTTATGGATCTTTCACAATATCAATAATCATTTAAAACCAATTTATCACGTTTCGTTTAAGGAAGTCGAATTACGAGTAGCAATAAACTTAAATAATTTGGAAAATCCAAAAGTGCACGCCTCATAATTTTTTTTTAATAAATATTTATTAATTATTATTTTTGTTTATTTAATAACAATTAAACCACATCGAATCAGACCCTGAAAAATGAAAGGGTTCTATTCCTGAGCATACTCAAGCGTAAGAGAAAAAAAAAGACTCGATTAGTAAAGTATTTCGGTCGCTATCGTGTTAAGACGATACACAAAAAAAAATCCACTGCTTGGCGGGCGGAGTCTAATAGCTCGCTATCGCGAACGCGGGTGTGCGCGAAGTCATTCTTGCATACTCGCCGCGCTGCCGCTGGCCGACTCGGGACAGACATGTATGGAGTCGTCATACAGTTATAATATTGTTATACATATATTTAATTGTTGATTTATTGGTTTTATTTTCTTGCTTATAAACACAAAATTATCTTCTTTTTAACAACTACTTAGACATTATTAATAATTATTAATTATTATTATTTCGTAATGTTTACTTTATTACAAAATAATACAGGTTATAAATAATCTTTAAAATAACAAAAAATATTGTTACTCTGAAAAAATGAAATGGTACCTAATTAAGCGGACTACTGATTTAGATAGAATTTGATGCTGACGTAGATATTACATCATGCCCAGAAATGAAAGGTACTATTTCTGAAAGAAGTTATAAACCCTAATTCTTCTCAGTCAAAGTCAAGAGTGGAAGATATCGCTAATACAGTAAAACTGATGCGAAACTTTGGATGTTAATTTGTATATTTTTTTGTTAGTTGTTACTTAATCACGTCAAGACTCCATTACCAATTTTGATAAAATATAGCTAATTGCCTGGATTTACACATAGGATACTTTTTATCCGAACTGAACACTTCTGTGGGATAAAACAGGATTCACGATATAACCTAATTCCACGCGGGCAAAGCCGCGGTCGGAATGATATTTATTTAAATAAAAAAATTGTTTAAAAAAAACACAAAATATATTGACGCATGTATTTATTTTTTGCACTCTATTATAATTGTAATTATTCATTACAAATAATCAAAATAAAATAGCGAGAACAAAGTTAGGCCCTGGTAGGATAGGTAGGCAGGTACAGCAATGTGAGACGAACACTGGCTTATTTATACCAAAAATAAGTTTACTTTCTAACAACAAAAATACATAATATTAGCTAATGTGAAAACGAATCAACCAATCATCCCACAACAATGAAATGTGCACACAAATATTCATCCAAATCGGTTCATGTGATTAGGAGGAGTGACTGCAGCGCCATCCTCCGGGCCCAATTGTGTTTCCAGATCACCCAGGAACTCAATTTAATATACTTACACAAAATTTTTCGAAATGAAAACTCACATTACTATGTAAATATGAATATAAACCGGTTTTAGTACTAAGCAATTTCCCGCACAGGTGTAGTAAGTATAAATGAAATAAGTATCAACATTAAATTCTTTATACAACATACTTATCTACCACCTACTAAGAAATGTAATTCTTGAAATTTTTTCGTATTTTTTTTAAATATAATACTACTCCAATGAGCTCCTGTTCCATATTATGTCCACCATACTTCCACTAAGTTCACCATGATTTTTTATTTCTTTGCACTTTGTTGCTTTTTGCTAAAAATGGAATCATGCGATAAAACCAGTAGAGCGTTGATAACATACTTTTTTGACTGAATAAAGGTACTAACCAAGGAGTGGGTTCACATTGTGAACAATCAGTGGGTTTATTTTCCTTCTGGATTCCGGATTTCTGAAAAGATTATTTATGCTATAAATGAAAAAATCTTACACATTCGTTATGTTCTTAAAACAGGGGTACATATCAAACATCGTCTATAATACAATTATCATCAAATTTAAAATAAAACCAACTTACTTCATTAATTTGTTCCAATTGTAAGCATTCTTTTTCCTCCAACCTTTATGTTTCTTCTTCTTATTTTCTTTATTGTCCCCATTTGTCTCATTTTGTCTTATCGTGTTGTCACCCTTTGTTACGATTGCGCGAGCGACACAAGTTCCCCGTGTGACGGCCGTAGCGGGAATGACTCGTGCAGCGATCGGGGTAGGAAGGTACAGGGCGGCTCTCGCTATATTGGCTGGTCAGGCGCTAATTTCAAGTATTTCTTGTTTATTTCAAAACCATCGCATATTTCAAAATTCTAACACGGTAGACGTATAGGTTGTATATTTTATAGTTAATATCCAAAAAGTCGTAACTTTACGTTTGTTATTTTGAAGATGCCAGAGATTAAAAAAAAATAACAATGAGAACTTTGTATTTTTTTTCTATCGAGAAAATATCATGCAATCATGTTTCTAAAACGGTAGACGTATTGTGTTACTATTGAACTTTCTTGTCAAGAATTTTCATCACGACAACTTTAATAATATAAAAATTACGAAGGTTTAAAAAGGGCCGTAAATGTTAGAAAAATTAATTCATCACCTTAACAAGAAAAAGGATCCGCACATACAGACACACGGACGTCCAAGACAGAACTTTTTTAAACTGTTTTTTAACTAGTTTAAATAACAAAAATGACATCAAAAATATCATGAACGTTAAAAATAGTGTTTTTTCTTAATATGTGTGTGTATGTATTATCTTACAAGTGCAATGTATGATACATAAAGACATTTTAAGTTTGAAAAGTCAGATGTTTTGCGCGAAGTGACAGTAGTACCCACCTCAACGCTTCGCTTATGAGGCGTGCAATACATTCCGGTTTTTTGTTGCAGTTTTTAACATTTATTAGTTTAATATTTTTGATAGACGTATTAAATTCTATTATAATGCCAATAGTTGTATTGCTTTAATTAATTTATATTTTATACTAATATCGGTATTTGTTTGACCTTCTAAATGCACTAGCCTACGTCACAATATGTATTGTGATGAAAAATACATTCGATATATTGTCTGCATTGTAATACGAAAACGACCATATATGATATATGTAATTATAGGTATCACATTGGTAAATGGTGACAATACTATTATGCTATAAAAGGATTTCTGGAACTTTTACCACAGATTACTAAAAAGTTATTACATTTTACTAACAAATAAGTGTGATGAGATCTGGATCATATTTGGTACAGAGAATTAAGTATTTAGTATCTAAATATTAAACTATTATTAGCTTCAGCTGTATGTTGCATTTAAGTTGTAACCAACTCTTTTAGATTCGATAGATTTAATTCAAGCTTAGTACACTTAGGGCGTTTGTCCACTACAAGGAATTTTACGGTCCGGCATTCCGATTTTTTACGGTCCGGTATGGCACGCAATTAATCTAAATACTAGCTTGTGCACTATACGTAATTTTACTGTCCGACATTTTACTTTTCCCTATTCCGGATGGTTTTTTGAGTTTACGAGTCGCTGTAGGTATAATTGTTTTCGAGTGCCCACTTGCTTGGATTTTACTCTTTTTATTGCATATGCCAATTGAAAGCAAGCTCTTGTTTTACTTTCTTTTAGCTGGCAATGAGATTTGAGAAGTCGGTATTGTTATTTTATATATACATTGACCAAGCATTGACCTATAATTATTATCTAAGTAAGTGTTGGTAAGTTAAAGTTCAAGTGGGAATAGATTTAGCTCCTCGTCAACGATTAAAATAAATAAGTGAAACACGCATTTTAAATCTCTTACGGAACGTTACTTTTTATTATAACGAAGTAACTAATATAATATTTCACCTTCTATATTTTTACCTACTCGTTTCTTGTAAAATGCAAAAACAATCATTTATTATACCGCCATACTTCCTTGAACTGTACTGCACTGATCCGAGTAAAGACGGACAGGTGCACAAGCAATTCATCGGTTTTTTCATGCCACACCGGACCGTAAAAAATCGGAATGCCGGACAGTAAAATTCCTTGTAGTGCACAAGCGCCCTTAGGTATTAAGTATAAGTGACAATAACTACAATATTAAAGCGGTATAAATTTTTCAGTATCGACAGCTCAAACGGACTTCATTCATTTTGCAACACTTTTTAAGGTTAATTTAAGTAGTGTTAATTATTCAGAAGATCCGAAACAAAGCTCGAAACTTACAATGTTGGTAACAGTAAACAATATTGCGATATATAGCGCAGTTAGATGTCCTTGATATCTCGTTGGGCAATGAGAGTGAAACTTGAAAGGTCTAATGATCGATTATTGTGTGTTGAGTGACTTAAAAAGTTAGGATAATTTAGACTATTTTGAAAGTTGTGCATGAAACGAATAATTCAAATAACCATGTTTTTAAGATATCTTCATTGATATGTTTAGTAGATAAGTAAACAGAGTGATAAATTTAAAAAGTTATTCCTTCTAACGGTGAGGCGAGGTAGGCATAAGGCAATTTTAAAAAATCTTACATTCATCGATTAGGTACTCTATAATAACTCAACTTTGTGTTAATCCTAGATTGAGTTATTAATAATATGTTATTTCGAAACATCTTTCCATTTTAGTAAAATATTAATTACTCTATCATGATTTAATTATACATTTTATCTATTGTTTACAAAACATTTAATTTCTGTGTGTTTTAACAGTAAGAATTATTGTGTGTGTATGTTACAAAAAATATATTAATTAAAGCATCACTAACCCTTAATTGCATTGTTTATAAAACAATACGATACAATCAGTTAATTTCAATTGAAGAGCATGCAATGTGCAATCCCCCGTGTAAACTAACCGTTATCATTATATCGGTGCGGTGTGATAAGTTATGTTGCAGGTCAAGTGGGGACATGGGGCAAATCGTAAATTAACCATGTAATTAATTTAAAAGAAAATCAATTAAATACAATTAGTTGAGTTGCGATTAGCGCAATGTGCAATTGAAATGTTCTAATTAATTTGAAAATTATTTGAAAAATCGGTGAATTTGTTACTGGTGACTATGATTCTAATGTACATGGAATTGGTACCTAGATTGTGCTCAAATTATGTGAATACTAAATATTTATCAGTAAGAAGTTAACTTACCTAACCTAACATAAAAATATTATTTCTTTCAATTTAAATAATAAGTAGATATCTTATTTTGAACCTACTTAGATTCTAGTTTCGACATAGAAAGTGGTGAACATATTCAAGTCAGTTAAAGAAAGAGCGTACCTACAATATTTTGGAATATGCGTGCGAAAATGGCATTACATATTTAAATTTTGCTCTAAAAATCCCAACCTTGAACTGTAATATTTAGTTTGAGAAAAATACATTGAAATCGTGATAATTGATTAAGATATAGATAAAAGTGAACAAACTTTACCCGCAACATTATAACAATAGATATTAAATGGGTTTAGTAGTCTGAGAAACAAACATATTATTATGAACAGTGGCAGTTCATGGCACCCTGGTACTGAGATTTATCCATTGTTTACACTTTTATGTAACTAGGAACTATTTTCCTATGTATGGTTTTGTAAAAAGCTTACTTGAGCTGCTATAGGATTCCAATTCTTCAATTATGAAATTTAATTTATATGAATGGTTTGATGTCTATTGCTTTATTGTTTACTAGCTTTTCGCCCCCACTTCGCCCACATAGTCAAAGGAAAATCCTTTCTGGGATTTTCGGGAATAAATCTAACCTATGTCCTTTCTAAGGTCTCCCACAGTCTCTGCACCAAATTTAATTCAAATCGGTTCATTTGTTTAGGCCTGAAGAAAAGACAGACAGACGTAAGTAATAATTTATTTTAATTGCATGATTTTTAAAGTGAAACTTTTATTACATCGTCTCAAACTTTTTGGTCTGTGTAGCGCATGTCGCGTGACGGTCGAACCGTACGATAATTATCGTACAAATACGATAATTTTGTGCCTAAGTTTCACTTTTACCGTGGTTTCATAAAACCACACAACATTTTTTTTAAATATAATATTATTATGTATTATTTTTAGTAAAGTACCATTATAGATATATATTTCGATCACTAGATGTTTTATAATCATTATTTCAACGACGTACCTCAGGAGGAAAGCTCTCTCAAATAAAAACTTATTGATAAATGTTCAAAGTAAGTATAGTGCGATTCACGAAAGATGACCACAAATGGCGGCCGTCTGCGCACGTATGAACAGACTTAAGACAAAATAATATTTTGATGTTGGTTAAATAATTTGTGTAATGTTGTAAACGCTGGTAATGCAAAACCAAAAAGTAATTCATGTACGTGGGCAGACGGCCGCCATTTGTGGTCATCTTTCGTGAATCGTACTGTAACAGGTACCTATTATTATTCATTCGATAAATCAATTGATATGTTCCGTATACTTTAACATTCGGTACCTCAATGTCAAACGTAAATAAGGACAAAGAGATCTAGGAAAATATCGTGATGTCATTCGCAATAAACACCTTGTATTGGTATGTAGCGTGTTATGATTTTGTGTACTTTATTTTTTGTGCTATTTTTAGATCATATTAGTTACTAGCTTCCGCCCGCGCCTCCGTCCGCGCGGATGTCGGTCTTCGCGTGGATGGTCTCCATTTTGAGTAACTCTGACAATGACATCTTATAAATATCTATTGGACCCAAATACGGCTAGGCCTATAATAATACGCAACGTGTGTTCGCGGTTCTACAGAACAACGTCTATGGATAAAACTGAAAAATTAAGATTATTTTTTTTCTACGTATTTTTCCAGAATAAAAAGTATCCTATTTTGCGCCCAGGATAATAAGGTATAATTATACCAAGTTTCATCGAAATCGAACAGTTAGTTTTCACGTGATGTCTTCACATACAGACAGACAGACAAAAAATTTTTTAATCACATATTTGGGTTTGGTATCGATCCAGTAACACCCCCTGCTATTTATTTTTTCAATATTTTCAATGTACAGAATTGACCCTTCTACAGATTTATTATATGTATAGATGAATAAATTAAATACATTTTTGTTAATACTTTTCGTACCTTACGAGTATTCGAGAATATCAAAAGAGAGGGCTACCTACAATCTATTAGTTATTATACATATTTGATTAAAACATCTATATAATATCTATATAATATAATAAATAATGATATTAGATTTTGGATCTGTTTGTTTGTCCTTCCATCATGTCTAAACACAGCGATTAACACGTTTTTCAGTGGGCTAACAAAGATCACATTTTAACGCGGGAAATTATCTTACTCCCACGGGAAAACATGTAACACAATGCTTTATTAACATAATATTATGTAATTCTCAGTAACATCTGCTCAGTAGCAAAACTAGATTACAAAATATGTTTAAAAATAAAATAATTGTATTTTAACCCGACCAAAGTAAAGACTTTGGCCAGGTTTAATATTCTCTTGTTTTATCTTCCTTAGCTTTAGCTTTAATAAACAATTGCAAAAGAAAACTTCAACTATTACTTAAATATTATTGAATTGGATAAAGATTAATGCAACATAAAAAAACAATGACCTATTTCTCAAATAAATTCAATGAATTTAGATTAACGAAAACACAAAACGTGGTATTATTATTTACTCTTGAAAAGATCCATAGCGAATTGCGCAACATTTTATATTTCCTAAGAAAAAATCGTGACAATACCGCGGTCTATTTGTTATAAGAGAAATAGGGAATTGTGTCGAAACTGTTACAACAATAGATCACGTACTATGATGATTATTTAATTAAAACTAGCTATTTTATTTGTTGTTTTGTTGACTTGGATGCTGTTTTTCGCTAGTTACTATTTGAAAGTAGATATACATAATTGTTATAACACGGATTATTATTTGACACTTAATTTGACATTATTTAGGGCCGATTTTTCAATGCTTGGATAAGGCTTGGATAAAACTTATCCGTCCAATAAAGTACTTAATACTTTATTGGACGATATACACGATAATATTAAAATGTCACGTAAACTGTCAAATACGGGCAATTAGAACACATTTTTAAAATGGTAGTTTTATACATTATTCGACGAATAAGTTTTAACTTTTAACCAAGGATTGAAATAAATCTTCTTTTTTATATATAAAAATGAATCGCAAAATGTGTTGGTAAGCGCATAACTCGTTAAATAATAAAATTGGAATAACATTGAATTGATATTATTGCTACTAATACTTATTGACATGATTATTTCCTATTCTTTCCGAATATCATTTAGATATTATATATTTAGATAATCATATTTACGAAGCAAAATCAACAGGATTTCATAGTTAGTGTTTTAAAGTAATAATACCACAAAAATGTAGGTATTGTATTTTAAACGTTTTTCTTTGTTATACATTCCTATAATACAATAAGTATTAAGTACCTACATAGTATTACATAACACACATTCCTTGCTATTATTATATCTCTTATTACTTATAGATATGCGATGTTATGGAATTAAGGAAAATATTAAGTGTTTAAAGATATTTATTTAATTGTTTAATGGAAATGGGTCAGATAACAAATTCTAGTATCGGGATAAGATTATGAACAAACAAATAAAACACATACCTAATATAGATATAGAACATATTATGTCTAATCAACGTCATTGCATTTTTGTTGCACGTGACTTGTAAGAAATAAAGATAGAAATCTGTAGAATTAGTTTTATTTGCATAGACATCATTTTATTATTTAAAACGCTATTGGAGTAATCAGTAAGATGTAGTCTACATTTACATCTATTCCTGTGTGATGTGTCATAACTAAATCGGAAGATTAAGTAGAGGAACATTTATATATGTATAAGTGCGAAGCTAACAACGTCTTAGTCTTTTGAATTTGAATTGATATCATAAGTTCTAACATGATATCAATTCAATGGTTTCTTAGGGCTATATTATATTTGATTGGTATCAATGTTATATAATATGTCGCAGGCAAATTGTATTATTTCGCCGTTTACAAACGCTCGGCATTTTGTAATATGTCGAGAATTCGTACCTAATCAGAAATTTTTGGTTTGGATAAAGGGGTGGGTTAGGTTAGGTTCTAGTTTTTAAAACTACCTATTTCTGTGTAGTTTTAAAGTGACAGACGCCGTTTGTAAACAGAGGAAATTGTACAATTTGTCTGCGACATATACATATCTAGTTACATGCAGTAACAACAAATGGGATCGACACTGACCTTCGTCAACTGCAGTGTTAAGGTACCTACTGGATTATATCGTTATATTGTTGTATAGTTATAACTTATAATATATAAATCAGTATAATATAGTACGAAAACTTATCAATAAGATTACACTAAAACCATATAAGAACCAGTGATTAAAACTAAGTAAATCTAGACTTTGAAATTGTATGATAACAATTTCTAGCAGTACGAAAGAAACAAAACAGGTCCTGCCCCCCTAGTCAAGTGGCTTTCTGTTAGCGTAGCGATCAATTGAATAGACTACGAATGTATGAGATTGACGTAACCTGTAGATACGTTTATCTACAGCTTACGTCAATCTCATACATTCGTAGTCTATTCTATTGAACGCTACGCTAACAGAAAGCCATTTGACTAGGGGGGCAGGAAAATGACGTCAATATACAGAACGACCTCTCGAATTGGGAACTTCCATATCGTAAATATCCTAATAAGAAAATAATATAATAGAATAAATAAATATAATAAAAACACAATATGAGATGGAATCAAATTTATGACTTCTACGTGTTCCCCGCAACCCACGTGGACATCTTTATATCAGACTTTATATAAATTTATGTCCACGTCCAACTTTATATAATTTTTTATATATAAATTTTATTTATGACATGCTTGAAATAAAAACAAAATATATTTAAACCTTAAATAAATTAGTCAATACTTTTCAATCCACTAGTCACATCCAAGTTTATGTGTACAACTACAAACAGGTAAAACTTCTAATAATAATTGTTTTGGTATATTCCTTCAATTAGGTATGATTTATGATATCGATGTTTTTCTCATACATCTTTCATATTCGCTTAGGTACAAAACTATATCGACGTACCAATAGAAATAGGGACATTTGTACTGTAGCTATGCCACAGAGCAAGACAGGTAATTGCAAAACCAATACAGGACATAGTATACGAGTAACATTGACCGAGTTACCGTTATATAACCTGTTGTAGCAACATCTATTGCTTATTTAGACGATTGTCTTATTTAGTTTATGTTTCATCAAAGATCAATGTAATTTGGCACTTATATTGAGAGATATAAGATCGATGTTAAGATTGCTAATAGAAAATAGTAAAATACTTTTATGTTGTTGTTTTTAAGATTGTAAATAAGTTTGGTTGTTAAATTTGGTGGTTTTGTATACTTTTTATTGTATCTTAATATAGTTTATTGAGGCTATAAGGAAGTAAAAGGCCGAATATGGTTTATAAATAGAAATTTATTTTGGGTGGTCATGAGTTAATTTGTAAAAAAAAAACTAGCTTTATGACTGCGGTTCCTCTTACCAGTTACCAGAGCATTTATTTTGGGTGAGCTTTCAATCCCGAATTCAACATTTTTCAAAAAAAGATATTAGATAGCTTTTGTCATTCTTCAATATGTACAAACTAGATATGTAGGTATTTATTGTACTAATATGATCTAATTTAATGCTAATTGTTACTTGACGGTTTCCAGTTCCTACTTTCTTATTTATAATTTTAGATTGTATTCTAATGCCTGTTAACTTGTAGGCTAGTTGCCATAAACAGTTTGCACAATTCACGTGGCCACAGTCACTATATAAAGTTTTCGAAACCTAGCTTTATGTATTTGACTAGGTATATCAAATAGTGATTTGAAAACCAGTGCATAGTTATATTATACCTATTCATTCTGTTCTTTGATTTCCTTCACTGATTTAAAACACCAAATATGTTTTACAAATAACCGTATGTAAAAACAAACATGTAGAATTAGATAAACCCACTTTTTCTAACAAAACGTGATCACAAGCCATATCAACCCGGAATCTTTGAAAAATGAGAAAAAAAAACACAATAATATCGTCGTAACTCCAAATTGGATGGGCTGCGTCATTGAGCGATGTTTTTTTAGTTTTATAACGAACCTTAAATCTTACAATTATTGTATTTTTACACTTAATTGTAATTACATGTGTGATGTGTCGAAGTTTTTTGTAAATGCTAATTGTGATCGTAAAAAAGCCATTGGTTTGTAATTAATGAAGATTTTGATTTATAGTCTACACAATAATTTATAATATAAAATATATTGACGATGCGATGAAAATTTGTTATTATTTCGTAGATTTGCACTTTGCTCTCTTTTGCTCTATTGTAATTTGTTAATTTATTTTTTTAAGGTAAGTTAATATTTCCTTGCTTTTGTATCACGAACTTATCGATACCAGATGGACATTATATTAAAACGCCGAATTTAATGTGCCAAACTGTGTGCTATTTTTTTCTTTTTTTCACCTTTCGAATCGAGTTCAAAAAAAAAAAATTTAAAACACCAATTTTAAGATTGACGCAATCGTATTTTTGTTTTTTAAATAATTTTGTTTGTAATTGCTCACAAACAGACTGCCAAAACAACCGTGTCCTTGGTATTTGGCAATTATCTTCCTCAAAATCAGAGCAAAAGGTGTTGCTATATTCACAGATCATCTCGTAATTCACAACAATACAAAGTGCGAACCAAATCAACAAGGCCGTTGGCCTTTCAGATGTGAAATGTGCTTTTGCTCTATTACAAGGTCACAGTGCTAAAGTAATGCAAAGTTGATATACGGCATAAATACCTACTTTGTCTATAATTCATTCTATATCTCAATTCTCATTGGTTTAAAATTAAATAAGTATTGAAAAGCTCATCAAACTAGGAAGTCAGTAGGCTAAATAGCATCACGCCAGCCATGACGGTACAATAGCGGAGAATCCATCGAAAATATTGCAAATTATAATAAATATGTAAATTGTGGAAACAGTAGTAAAGTATAGTAGACTAACTAGTTGACGCCACACTACGTCAGATTTAAATTATATTTTTTGAGAAACCTTAATAATTATTCTGATATTAAAGTTTGCCTTATCGCCAAAAAGCTCCATCAAGTCAAGGTTGAGTGGTTTCGGAGAACCGGAGTAACCGCACAAAAAATAGTTTAAATTTTATTTTGCATCGTATTTACTTTCATATAAAATAATAACAAGCTGCTATTCTGTAAGTATAAACAAAAAACACTTCTTAATTTTGATTTTATACCTATGTAGGTACACGTAATTGATGTGTTGATCAATCTTCATTCAATTTATTAATGTATGATGTACCTCATGATTTAAACGATACTAAAACCTAATGAGAACAATTGTTTACCATTATTATTGTTTATTTTATTAACGAGGTCGCTCACCTTTCCCCAGTTACATAGTTGATATAAATATCTAGATCTAACAGGTGTTTAGTACTGTTAGATGACTAATACTAGGTACCTACTGAAGGTGAATCTTGGACCTTAGTAGGTTGGATAAGTTGTTTTAGATGAATTGGATTCTTGAAGTTTAGGTTATGGGTTTTATTTTAGTGTGAGGTTAAGATAAAATGCTAAGTTTAATTGTTGGATAACTCGTGATGTACTCGTATGTTTTGCAGGATAAATGCGTGAATTTTCATTGATATTGCAGAACATTTGTCAGACATAACCTCAAGCATAAACAATTATCTTTTAACCATTAACTTAGCGTAAACTTTGTGTTGCTAAAACTATGGTGATAAATAGATTTTTATCCAAATAAGTTGTGTGCTAAATATTTTATGTTATTTTGGTATGGCTTAAGAATCTGACTATATTTAGTCAATATTACGTTAAAAGATTGGAATCTTGTCTAATTAAATACATGGAGTACTTTATAATTTATATTCGACGATTTTCCCTAGGATTAAATTAAAGCTATACCTATACATATTATAGACTGCAGAGTACAGGCCCATGTTGAAAAATTTATGGTACAAATTGCGTAATAAATATTTGAGAACCATCAAATCAAATTTTTTTATCCTTGTTACCTCTGTAAGCTACCACTATCGAGTTTCGTACAGGAACTTATTGGGCGTCTCATCAAAATAAAGCTACTCACGGAAAATTAGCTTGATAGTAATCAAGTGCAAAAATGGGCGATGGATCCTGAACTAATATGATTAAATATACCATAGAATATATAAACACTCTAAAGCGACTACGGTCTCAACATCCTTCTATAAAAGTAGATCAAAAGGCTTAACGGGATGGCAAAATGCGGTAAATGCAGCTTCAGAAAGTCTATGTAAAGAAGCACTACTTGACACAACAATTTATGGAAATATGAACTCATGGTACTGCGCAATAAAGTGCAATTTGACTGCACAAGCGCTCAGTTAGTAACTGTTTAGTAGGTGAACTGTGGCTCAGTGTCAAACGATATTCACCTAACATTGGTAACGGGGTAGCAACCTTGTTACTAAGCAACAAAGTGCAATTCAGCTCGCACGCTCAGTTACTAACTGTTTAGAAGTTGAACTGTGGCGCACTGTCAAACGATATTCAGCTAACATCGTAACGGGGTAAGCAAAGCCGGTCACCTGTTTAGTATTCAACCCGTGCTACCTTTGCTGACAGGTAGCCTGGCAATGTGACAGAAAGGAAGAATGGACAAAAAATGCGATACGAATGAGCACAGCTATTGTTTTAGGTCGATTAAAAATTGTAGTTATTGAAAACAAAATATGAGTGCTTAAATATTTAAAAAATAAATTTAATATTGTTAAAGGCAATGATATTATAAGTAAAAAGGTGTAGATTGGTTACAACCTGTGGTTACAACACATCTTCGATAAAGGCACACTAACAAACACATGATTAATTGTCGAAGAAACATCAAGAAGAGACCAGTGAAGTTAAAGCTAGTATCTAACCTGTGGTAAAAGGTGGCTAATTAGCCACTTTATGACGTGTCACTCCTGGAGCGCTAATAACCTATCCACTTTAATTATAATATCAATGGTTGCAGGATTTTTTATTGATGTAGTGTCGCTTATAATTAAGATGTTGTTAAGATGAGTCTAAACTCTAAAGACACCTGTCGAGCAAATCATCAAAGCATTTACGTCAGCATGCAAAGAATTTTATTACCTACCTACACTCATTATATTAATTATCTGTGCTTCTTGCGCAATTGGAAAAATGAAACGATAAATTATTTGTATTGTATTAAATTAAACTTTTATTCATCTTCAAGGATTTAAAATATGATAACTCGTTAAATTTGTTTATAACGTTTATCTGTAAACCAAATTTCCCGCTTCCGGTCTAATGGTGTCATTTATTCATTTACAAACTCAAACCTATAATATAAACTTAGCAAAATTTTATTAAAATCGGCACAGCCATTTTTCGATTTAATTAGAAGCGTACAAACAAACACACATTATTGATTAGATTACATCTATCTATCTATAGATAACAAAACTGCATTATGTCTGTTAGTATGCAGCATACAACTTCACAGCATAGGGGCTTTTAGATCTTAGATAACAGATGTTTTGTTGATAATACTGTTTACGTGATGTCTGAATACGACCTAATTATACATACATCTACAATTTAATATATATAATATTACTAGTATACAAAACAAAATAGTTTAATTTGTTTGTATAGATTTCGGAACGGTTACATGGTGATATGTATGTGATATATGTAGATAGCAGATACCTGTAGTGATAACTTTAAAAATATTTATTTTTATTCGACATTGCCAAAACAACGTAACTCTGAAGGTTCTGAACTCAATTAAAAAGAGAAAAATTATGCTAACGAATAACAATAGGTAATTTCAGTAGAGACTACGTGAATTATTCGTAAATTATACTCCGATAAAGTCTAATGTAGTAAGTAGTAACCGTATGCTTTCCTATAATCAAAGAGATTCTAGTTACTACTTTATTGCTAAGCATTTTACCAACTGTATCTAAAGCCTCTACAATATCAATACGCAGGCAGGTCATGGCTACGTCATTAATAATATATTATAATATTTTAATGAATCCGCTTCTCCGAATACCGAGATGGTCAGTTTCGCAATATGACCTTTAAGTCGCCAATACCATATTTCCATTCAAATCGAGTCTACATGATACACAATTCGAATCGTTTTGGGCTTAAGAAATTTTTAACGGTTATGACATGCCGTGACAAATTTTTTGAATATTTTTGTTGGTTTGAAAGTTATTTTATCCAAGCACGTAAAGACGGGGGGATAAAACTTGATGAATATAAAAATTTATATGCTTCGAACGTGGAAGTTCCAAAAACTGTAACCTTGCCCTATCAAACTAAAAAATCCGACAGTCAAATTGCACTATATATATTTTTTGTTTTGATTTTGTAATTTAAAACTTATTTCTGGTATAAGGTAGCCAAGCTAATTGGAAACCTTGCGAGTTATCACAAATAAAAATTTTCAATGGAAATAACCAATGTAACATTATATTGTTAAAATATTAAGAATTGTTCCAATTGCTTCATATATAGATATTCTATCATACGATGTGTATAGTATAAGTACAATATAGTGTGCACCTTTTGCCCTGTCGTTATTATAGGAACTCGCAATATTCCAGTAAGCATATGAGTAGTAGCAATATAGTATATACTGAATCCTTTCAAAGACTCACTTCAAGACTCTTGAAAGACGTTAGATTTATACAATGCCTTATTTACTTACACCAAATCCAAATCAACTTAACCGTCAAGTGAACATCAAATCATGTGTGAATAGCAATTGACCTCGCGTGATCTCATCACAATTGGTGCTTCCCGTCTGCAGTGATCCTATAACCTATATACGTCTTGGACGGATATACGCAATCACTGTATGTATTGGCAGTTTAATGGGGGATGTTTCACAGCCCCCTTATGTTTGGATGGCGTCTTCATCATTAAAAGACATAAAATGATCTCGGCCGGGACTGTCTGTTCTCAATAAGTTCAAAAACCACTGCACCAATTTGCATTCTGTTTTCACCAATAGATAGCGTTTATCCATCTTGAAAATACTATAAAGTTGTACCTTACCCTAGTGGAGCTGGAGATGCTTGCTGCAGAAACAAGTAAGAACTGAAAACAAGATGATTGAGAGGCAAGATTTAAAATTAAAACACTGCGATTACCTTTTGTTAAATCCGAATTATTTTACTGTAGCGGCGAATAAAAAGAACCTCAATCGTTTTTGGGAACGGTTAAGAGGATACATAAATTCTCAGAATAAAATTTGTGATATAAGATAATGCCTTTCAAGTTTTGAACTGCCTTCTTACATCAGCTTAAACCCAGAGCTTTTCATGTGTAAAATTTTAAAATAAAATTAAAATAATAATTTGGAAAATCCAAAAGTGCACGCCTCATAATTTTTTTTTAATAAATATTTATTAATTATTATTTTTGTTTATTTAATAACAATTAAACCACATCGAATCAGACCCTGAAAAATGAAAGGGTTCTATTCCTGAGCATACTCAAGCGTAAGAGAAAAAAAAAGACTCGATTAGTAAAGTATTTCGGTCGCTATCGTGTTAACAAGAAAAAGGATCCGCACATACAGACACACGGACGTCCAAGACAGAACTTTTTTAAACTGTTTTTTAACTAGTTTAAATAACAAAAATGACATCAAAAATATCATGAACGTTAAAAATAGTGTTTTTTCTTAATATGTGTGTGTATGTATTATCTTACAAGTGCAATGTATGATACATAAAGACATTTTAAGTTTGAAAAATCAGATGTTTTGCGCGAAGTGACAGTAGTACCCACCTCAACGCTTCGCTTATGAGGCGTGCAAAACTATAGGGATTAATTGTAGTATTCTGCAAATATTACAATTAATCAATATGTATTTTATTTTTTATAGAATTCACTCCATATTATCAAACATCTCACAACCCTATCTACATAGTACCTACATTATACACATACATCTACCCGCAAAAAAATAATTGCAACTTGAATATTGACAACAAAATTGCATACAAAATTCATAACATCCATTGCAAAATGACGATGACACGTGTTCTTGACAAACATGTTTGTTGCATCACGAGAATCCTTTTGGATGTTATTTTGCTTGTATTTAAGATAGGGTTGTCACTTTAGTCATATTTCGTAAGTTTCCGTATTAAATAATAGCTGTGCCGCGCGGTTTCACCCGCATTACTCCGCTCCTGTTGGTCTTAGCATGATGATATATAGCCTATATTACTCGTGGATAATGTAGCTTTCGAATAGTGAAAGAATTTTTAAAATCGGTTATCGGTCGATAGAGTTGAAGAGCCAGTGAAATGGTATATTATGTAGAATGTAGATTATTAAATATTGACAGCCAACGAGGGAGTTTGAAAAATATTTCGAGATTAATTTCCTTATGTAACATGAGTTGAATGAATCAGTAAATCCAACACTGAAGCGTATTCAATGAAATTAGTAACGTTTGTCATTTATTATAATCTTATATATAAAAATGAATCGCAAAATGTGTTGGTAAGCGCATAACTCGAGAACGGCTGAACCGATTTCGATAATTCTTTTTTTATTATATTCCTTGAAGTACGAGGGTGGTTTTTATGTAGAGAAAACGTAAATATTATGTACCACGGGCGAAGCCGGGGCGGACCGCTAGTTAACTGATATATATAGATACTTTGAATGTAGATAAATTAAATAAATAAAATAATGTTCATCGACAGCCCTAACTTCGCCAAATGCCATCGAAGTAATGGAAGGACGAATTGAAGGAAAATATCGATAAATACGTCATAATATTATTGAAATTATTATGTTTATATTCTGAGTGCTTAATATAAACAAGTTGCACATGTGTTTACATCAGGTTGGGATTGGAGGGGTTGATTTCACGAAAATTGTTTCACGAAGACACAATTTTACTACAAGAGATATCAATATATATTTTTTATATAGGTACCTACGGATTATATTTGTACGAATTTAGATAAATATTATATGCACAAATAAAGATCTATAAAGAGATAATATTTTAGGATATTAATGGCTATAGACTCATTTTTAAAACAAAACTAGAAGAGGGCGAAATACTCGATTTAAATGAATAAAATTTAATTGATACCCTTCGTGCTATAGTACTTTTATAAGTTTAAAATAACGTTATTATTAATTGTATTTTTAAATAAATATTACACGCAACGATTTCCTAATCAGCTTTTCTACCGAATAACTTAAAATCGCGTTATTATAATTTAATTGTATTTATTTTGCATCGTGATTTCAATTCACGATTCCCCTTTATATATTCAGATTCAAAAAAAAACATCACGACATCTTCGTAATCAGAGAAACTGAATAATGATTTTAAGTGCCCACGTTCGCGTTGATAGCAATGATGGTGAAATTAAAGTTTAGTATAGTTAAAAGGGTTTCAAATTTGTGGTGTTTGGTTGATATATCTCTAGATATATGAAAGAGGTGACTGACTGACTGACTGACTGACATCTATCAACGCTGCAAACCACTGGACGGATCGGGCTGAAATTTGGCATGCAAGTAGACTCGTACTCGACTTTGAAATTGTAGTGCCTGAAGAACATAGCTATGCTTCTTTCAATACAGGAATTTTTACGAAAATCGATGCATGTATTATTGAACATTATATTAGGATCCAATAACCATATCGCACTTAAAGATATAAACGTAATATCACATCTGATTTAAATTGCGTGACATTTGTCCAAGGACTTAAAACCTGTAAGTTTTATCGATAATATAATATGATATGTTACGGAAATGATTTCAATTTCAATAAATTATTATTTAAAATAGAACACACCTACGCTTTGTTTATCACGTGGCTTTAATCACAGAATGCTTAATAGTAGGTACTAGGTACCTATAGCTAACGCTAAAAGAACGGTAAATTGAAATGAATTAATGAAGTTTTAATTAATAATGTTGGTTTATTAATGTTTATGTCATTTGTGGTCAATTAAAAGAATAATATGTTTTGATGATGGTTTTGTGAGAAAGATGTGGAACTGGAGTGTCATCTGACAGCTGTTGAGCGTTGTGGTAGTGGTAAAACCATAATTTTTTAAGGTCTAAGATTTGATTACCTACTGATAATTATTATACATCTAATAATTTGTATTATTAATTAATAATTTATAATTCCTTTCGATATTACCTAATTTTAACAATTATTTTAAATTAGTTTCGAACGTAAGTTAATAAAAAAAATGTGTGCGTGTACACACGTAAGAAGTGAAACTTCTGTATAAACCTTATTTAAAAAAAATAATTAACTATTTGCAACTTTACAGAAGAACGTCGAATCAAAGATGGCGCGTAACGGAAAATGTTACACTAAATTTTTTTCTAACCCCGATAAAGAAGTTTCACTTCAAAAATAACACATCAAAATACCTAACACACAAACCCAGGAAACATAATATTGAATAACAAATATGTATCTACATACAAAGTTTACTACACGCTAAAAAAATATCCATTATAGTGCGAGAGTCTACGCTAAATTGAAATAATATTATCGACGTCGATAGTTAAAAATAGCATTAATTAGGAACTACAATATTCTAACATTCTGTGATAATAATTAGAACGATGCTCATTTAGATTCAGAAATATAAAAAGTGCATTCTAGAGAGCTTATCGTAAAATAATAAAAAAAAAAAAATAAATAATAATAATCATATTAGAATTTAACGCTGCCTCCCGTACTATAATGATAATTGTATTTGTTTATCCACTGTAATAAATTTATGCCCATATATGCTAAAAGTTGTACTATTATCACATAAGTGCGAGTGAATATATTTGTTAAAGGGTATTATTAAAAATAATATCATAAACAAATAAACAAATTAAGTATTACCATGTGTTACGTAACATAGTGTAATGCCGCTCCGTGGTTCTTCTACATGCTCTTCTTGATTATTGACATTCAAATTATGTACCTATAAATCTGAATCACGGCTTGACTCGTTATCCAGATAAAAATTTGACAGACAATTACCTACATTTTCTATTCATTACATTATATTCTATGATTATATTCTATCTTCCTTGTAACAAAAACACATCCAATTCCAATCAGCCGTTTTGCCTCCAAGAGACATACAAACATGCATCCATATTCAGTTTCGCGTGTATGTATGTAAGATAAAATCCATTATCTACCGTAAATAGGTGAACAATGCGAGATGTCGAGATTTTCTGAGCTAAGCGACATACACGTGTAGGTATTGTGATGTGTAATACTAGATTTTCCACGCTATAGTAATGGCACGTGACTTCGGCTATGTTAAATCACTGTTTATTCTAAGGTTGAAGTTATTTAGGTTCGATGTCTGTCTCATAAAAGTCTAGAGCTGAATAAGAAGCTGATCACCTTATTGTTTGTAATAAAATGTATCAATGAAACTGATGTTAAATAAATATTATAAACTAGCGGTCCGCCCCGGCTTCGCCCGTGGTACATGTTTACGTTTTCTCTACATAAGAACCATCTACATACTACTTCAAGGAATATAATAAAAAAAGAATTATCGAAATCGGTTCAGCCGTTCTCGAGTTATGCGCTTACCAACACATTTTGCGATTCATTTTTATATATAAGATTGTATTTTGCTTAACTTGATATACCTACGCGGAAATTTGGGGACAATGATGCGTAACTACCTACGTCATAGGTAGGTACTAGGTACAATGAAACTAAAAACTTCCAACTTCCAAAAAAGTTGTTTTTTTATTATTTTATTTTAAGTTGAGTGGCCTTTACTTACAAGTAGGGCATGCAGAACCGGATCCGGTTCCAAGTTTCTGAAACCCGGTTCCAAATCGAGCTCAGAACCGGGTAGAACCGGGTTACCCGGTTCTTTTATAATACTTCGGAAAAAATACTAAATTAAACAAAAGTAACTGTAAAAGTACCTGATAGGCCATTTATTTTACGCGGCTTGTGTCTTATTTTATTAAATTAATAAAGAAACAAAATTTCAATACTTCTCTTTATTTATCAGTCTTATAAAAATTAAAAGTACCTTGGCCCTTAGTCAAACGTCAGTATCGCCAAGGAATAGAAATTGCTAACGCTAATTATTGACATAAGCTCATGATATTTTGGTAATGGTTCGGTCAAACTACCAACGACGATGACGACCACGACCAAAATTCAAATCTTGCCAAAATTTGTTCAAAATAAAATATTTAAATCTCCCGTCATTACGGTACTCGGAAAAAAATTAATTCGAGGTCAATTAATAAAAGAATAGTTTTTTTTGCGATTTTCGCCGAGACAGTAAGTTTATCATACAATCACCTGGAACCAAAATTGTACATCATAAAATTATCTATAAAAAAGGTTAAATACATTTTTTCCTAGGAGCTACCGTTTCTACGAAAAACCTATTTTTTATCCATTGATCTCGAAAAAATTTGTTTAATTGTGTTTTGCACAATTTATTTAATTTCGACTGGATGAAAATTCCTTAGGCAAAACATCATACGCTTATGTCAATTTGTATCGATAGCGTATTCTATTCCTTAGCGTTTTGACGGTTGTCTCGGCGCTCTTGTTATCATAATCTTATATATAAAAATGAATCGCAAAATGTGTTGGTAAGCGCATAACTCGAGAACGGCTGAACCGATTTCGATAATTCTTTTTTATTGTATTCCTTGAAGTACGAGGATCGTTTTTATGTAGAGAAAACGTAAACATGTACCACGGGCGAAGCCGGGACGGACCGCTAGTATCACATAAAAACATGAAAAGTACCCAGCTGTAGGTTTTGAGTCCCATGCGAATGTCGAAATTTGCGAAAATTTTCAGCATTTACGGCTGTATCTTTTGATGCGTTGGCTTGTGAGTTCGACTTTTTCACTTAAAAGGGACCGAAGACTTTAGTATTCGATATAAATTTCAGCTTGATACCAAAAACAAAAACATGACTGGACCATCAGAATCAGTAAAATTAACAGCTTTTCAAATTCACGAGAAATCTAATAAAAATATTTCTGTAGCCTAATTTTTGTCATTTTCGAAGCCTAATTTTTTTTGGTAATACAACCGTAGGAAAATTATAGCATCTAATGTTAGACAACCAATCGGAGCCACGCTTGAGGCGTGGCACGAAAATTCCCGATGCACGTGAGTCTGACGTTGCCAGATACAATAAATTTGTTAAAATAATGCAGCAAAATATAAATAATACTTTATATTTTAATATTTTGGTCGGAACCGGGAGAACCGGGTTTCATACTATTCAGACCCGGTTCTCAAGATCATCAAAAAACCCGGGTTTACCCGGGTTTTTCGGAACCGGGTAAACCCGGGTGCATGCCCTACTTACAAGAGGTTTTTTGTTTGTGTTGTCCAAGGTGATATTTAAGTGGTTACATATTATTTTATGCTAATGTTTTCAATATGTTCTTTAAAAATTAACTGCATAGGTAAGAGATAATATGATAAATAGTAAATACTAATTATTAATTAATAATATATACAGTTTACAAAAAATGATATAAAATTAAGCAGTTAATAGTCTATTTATTCATTAACCTTTTACTATCAGTTTAAGATATTGAAGTAATTATTTATTTTATTTTATTAACCGCAAATATATACCTAAATAAGAGGATTGCGTTTCTGTCCTTCAACTAAACA
Source organism: Colias eurytheme (assembly GCF_061535395.1). Taxonomy (NCBI): domain Eukaryota; kingdom Metazoa; phylum Arthropoda; class Insecta; order Lepidoptera; family Pieridae; genus Colias; species Colias eurytheme. Next base: position 5,897,598 of record NC_143005.1, on the reverse strand, counting down.
CCAGAGCATTTCGTGAAATATTATGTAGGTATCTATATCGAAGGGTCTCAAAGGCTTCGATCGAAAAATCGATCAGTGAAAAACAAAGGTAATTAATTTATATAAGGACACAGACAATATAATAATAGATTGCCTTCAAAGTACACAGATGAATAAGTTAAATAAGAAGTAGGTACCTATGAGACCAAAAATACCTGTCGGTGCGTCTTTGTAGAAACTTGAAATGGGAGTGCAAAAAATAGAATGAACTGTAAGTACTTATTCCTTGGGGGTTCACGAAACAGATTTGAAATTATATTTATTTATATTTATATAGGTATAATATCCTTCTTGCATTGTCTAATCATAATTTAATGTTAATTAATAGTAAATGAACATTAAATAATATTTGTTTATGTATGGAGATCCTTATCAATTAAGTATTTATTACATAATATTTATTGCTTATTTAAATAAACATGGATTTACGACTAATGTACGCTAGTGTTAACAATTTTAAATCCATTTACCTTCGATATCTAGACTACATACCTATGTAGTACCTATTTGACTATCTACCTCCCGATGTCGAAAGTTGTAAAATAAACATAAATAATTGTTAACTGCTTTTTAATTTAACGTTGGTTTGAAATCTGAAGATAGCATAAATCAAAATAAATTTTCTCAAGGTCTTAAGTTTAAAAAATCAGACCTAAATATCGTTTAAGGTTATCCACTCGTAAATATAAGGAGCAAAGTAAAAGTTAACTTACCAACAACAAAATCCCATTAAATAGAGTAAAGTCAAGGATGTTTAGAATTTAATCGTCAATAACATCCTTCCATAGCTAAAGCACTGTTTGACCCATTCACAAACAATATGACACAGGACGCGGTAACGCAAAATCACAGCAAAATAAACTTTTACGAATCAAACTGCATTATTATTGTCACCGGACACAGTATACGTCCCGTCTCCTTTGATTTTTACATTAACTTCATACTGTTTGTCACAAAAAATGTAAGTTTGGAGTTTCCTTGAAAAGACGCGGCCGCTTTGATTATTATTTTTAGCGCGGGAACACTCCTCTCACGATTCACTTCGGTCACTGACTGTGACTGACTACTGAACTGTAATCTACATAAACTAAGCTAACTTGCTTGACTTGATTTAAAAGTTCTATTTTTATTTGTTTAAGAAAAATTCACGATAAAGAACATTTAAAAGAAGTAAAAAATATTATTATTTCAATAAAAAATAATTATAACTTTATCAAAAATTAAAAAGTGATGAAAGTTCCAAAATATTATTGATATTTTTTATACAACTGCCATCTAGAATTAACTGTGAGGATTTTTGATAATTTCGCTTTGTTATAGAGGTATTTAAACTGAACGAGAGATGGCGCTTACATAAATAAAAAAGCGACATCTATGAGCACAACGTTATACCGCTACATTCGTTCTCGAAACCAAATGTAGTATTTAGTTTTACAATCTTTTCACAGATGGCGTTTATGTTGAACTCACTTTGTGCAGTTCACAGTGCAGTTCTATTTTATGTACATAACAATAAATAATAATTTAATGTTATAATAATAATAGTATATTTTTATTTTAAGATAAATTTTTATAAAAATTACATGGCTGAATATGACTATAAAAAAATTAAGATTTCAGAATTTAAGTTTGATTCGAATTTCGATTTTCGAATATTTTATTTTTGCGTTTCCTACGGTGAATTTATTATCGTAAGCACTTGTAAGTTTGGTGGTTTGAGATTCAACTTGTTCAACATTATGAATATTTTGGTGAGTTTAAAATAATTAATATACAATATACATAGATACCTATTTTAAAACATATGAAGTAGATAATTATTATCGCAGATGCCTAGATTGGAGACCAATCCATAATCTAAGCGCATCGCATTACAAATCGCAATCTAGTTAAAACTTATAAGTATAATAGGTATCTTTTATTTAATTAATCGACTACTGACTAGCTAATCGATAGTAGCTCAATGATTTATTTTATGTATTATTTATTTTAATGTTAGTAACTACATGTGATTGAAAGAAAGAAAAGATTATTTTTATATAATTCTAATGATAAAACTAAAATAATTTGGAAAATCCAAAAGTGCACGCCTCATAATTTTTTTTAATAATTATTTATTAATTATTATTTTTGTTTATTTAATAACAATTAAACCACATCGAATCAGACCCTGAAAAATGAAAGGGTTCTATTCCTGAGCATACTCAAGCGTAAGAGAAAAAAAAAGACTCGATTAGTAAAGTATTTCGGTCGCTATCGTGTTAACAAGAAAATCCTCCGCACATACAGACACACGGACGTCCAAGACAGAACTTTTTTAAACTGTTTTTTAACTAGTTTATTTATTTATTTATTTATTTATTCTTTATTGCTTGCAATTGAAAGTTACAATAAAACTTAACCTAGGAATACATACAAACAATTGGCGGTCTTATCGCTATGCAGCGATTTCTTCCAGACAACCAGACGTACGGAGGGAAATTAAATTAAAGGAAAGGAGTAGGGCAGAGCAATTAGCAAAAATATATAATATAAGTATTAACATAATATAGGTATAACACAGACACAATAATATAAAATATACATTGTATAATAAATAAATACAATATAATACATACATTAAATACATATATATTTACAATCGAATAAAAGAAAAAAAAAATACATAATAGTAAACATAACGGAATATATAATATTAAGAACAGCAAGAAAGGTGATAATTGCGTAACATTACTTTAAAACTATTTAAGGACTGTGCATTCTTTATAGGTCCAGGTAAAGCATTCCACAATTTGATTGCCTGAACGGTAAACGAATTATCGTAGAAGCTTGTGAGATGTGGTGGCATTCGTAGTCGAAGCATTTCGGTAGATCGAACAAGTACATCGTTGTTGCCTCTAAACACAAATTTTTCTTTAAGATATTCCGGCATTTTTGGACAAAACAGAACCTGGTAAAGAAGATGCAGCACGTGTGCATCCCGGCGAAATCGGATCGGTAGCCATTTGAGTTTAGACCGAAACTCAGATACGTGGTCGTATTTCCGTAGACCAAATATGAATCGTATACAAAGATTTTGTAAACGATCAAGCTTGTTTAATTGGTCCACGGTGATATTGACAAAACTTACATCGGCGTAGTCGAGTATGGGCAAGAGAAGGGATTGTGCTAACAGAATTTTGGTTGGGAGAGGGAGGAAATTTTGTAAGCGTCGCAAAGAAGCAACTGTGGCATAAACTTTCTTACTTACCTGTTTGATGTGATGCCTCCAGGATAGAGTATTATCGAAGTATACCCCAAGGTTCCTTACAGTTTCGCTATAGGGAATTGCGATACCGTCAACGATAATAGGCGGGAGGTTCACCCAATTTTTTTTTTTTTTTTTTTATTTATTTATTATCAGAAACAAAATAGGTTTACAGATATATTAGTGTACAGTTGTGAATTAAAAAACCACTGAGGTTTATAGTAATGTTCGTATACAATAATTTAAACAAAACAATTTCGGTTTAACTGTAGAATACATAAATTGAGTCTAAAGATTGCACAAAAATAACAGTTTTTTTTTTTATAGATACTTATAACTATAACATCAACTACAGTTTGTCTAGATAATATTGCTTAAGTTTACGTTTTATGTTTATTTTGGTGATACAATTTCTTAAATTAATATCCAACCCATTCAAGATATCTGGTAACAAGAACGCGGTACGTCGTTGGCCATACATGTTTTTTGAGAATGGTTTAATTAATTTATTAAGAGTAGTGTTCCGTGTATGGTAAGAGTGTGAATTTAATGTTTGATATTTTGTGTTGAAGAAGTTTTCTTTGAGCAACTGAAATTCAAATTTATAATTAATTGGCAGGACACTGCAATGTTTGAAAAGTTTAGGTATGTCATTTTTAAATTTTATTTTTATTTGCGGCGACACAATTTTTTTGAGAATTCGAACTTGTAGGTTCAGAATCCTTTGCATGTATGTTTTATAAGTCCTACCATAGCTACTTAGGCCGTATGATATTATAGAATCAGCAAAAGCATTGTACAGCAACAGTCTTGTTTTATATGGTAATCTGTTTTTTATAATATACAAGACTGCCAGAAAAGATCGAAGTTTATTGCACACCTTTTCAATGTGCATCCTCCAGTTGAATCTGTTATCGATTATTACACCTAAGTAAGTGTAGGAGTCGACAGCCTCAACAGTTTCACATTCGCAAGTTGTCGCACGTGGTTTACAATGCATACACTTATGCGTATGATTTTTTATACCTTGATATAGATTGCCGTTTATGTGGGGAGATTTGATATGCATTAATTTCGTTTTTCGTGAATTTATTACTAATCCAGCATCATGACACCATCTGCACAGGTTTTCGAAGTCATCTTGAAGCAAATTCATCGCTGTGTCAACATTTTTATGGGATACTAAAAGGCATGTGTCGTCAGCAAATTGAAATATCTTGGAGTGTTCTATTGCTTCTCCCATTTTATTCACGTATGCCAGAAAATGCAAGGGGCCCAGCACAGAACCCTGCGCTGTTCCCATGTCCACCTTTGTAGCATCACTATACGTACTACCAATTCTGACAAAGTTGTTGCGATTTTGCAGATAACTTTTGCACCAAGCCAGTAAAGTACCGGCCAATCCACTATCCTCCAATCTATATATTAGTTTCTCATGATCAAGGGTTTCAAAAGCGCGGGAAAAATCAATAAATAGCACCAGAATGTGTTTTTTTTCGTTCAGATTTAAGTTTACGGTATCAGTAAAGTCTGATAGAAGGGCATTGGTGCTTTTTCCAGATTGAAAGCCGTATTGATTAGTAGAGATTATATTATTATCATTATAAAATTTATGTATTTGATCACTAATAACTTTTTCGACTATTTTATCAATTGACGAGAGTAATGTAATTGGCCTATAGTTCACAGGGTCATCGTGCGTCCCTTTTTTAAATATTGGTCGGATACATCCTACTTTTAGCTTATCTGGATATTTACCTGTCTGGACCGAGATGTTTATAAGGTTAACTATAGCAACAGTAAGATTTTCTGATATATATTTAACGTCCACATTTCTTATTCCATCTATGCCGGGACTTTTTTTATTGTGTAGATTTTTAATAACACTGGAGACCCTATTGTGTGTTGTTTTTTGAAATCTCATACATACATTTGGCGGGACATTTCTAGACTCTTTAAATAGGCGTTCAGTGCAGTTTGGAATAATATTTTTTATAGAGTTATAAAATTCAACGGAAAATTTATTTGCAATTTGTTTCACTGATATATTTTGGGCTTCAAACGCTTTAAGTATTGATTCATCAATACTTTTTGACTCCCTACCACATATGTTATTTATAATTTGCCATAACTTGCTCGGATTGCCGTAGTTAGTTTTTATTTTATTTTCATAGTATTTATTTCGGTAATATTCAAGTAGTTTATTAGTTTTATTTCGAACTTTAATATACTGCAGTCTGAGGATATGATTGTTTGGATCAGCTCTCCATTTATGAAATAGGTAGTCGCGTTTTTTGCACAGTTTACTTAAGTTTTCGTTCATCCATCCATAGTAGGGAAATGCATTACAATTGTTGTGTTTTTTATTATCGTGTTCAGTTGACGCATTTTTGAAGTGTGTATGTATGTAATTATATATTTCATCTGGGTTCTTCATATGGTTAGTACATTCAAAATCTATATTTTTTAATTTTTCAAATTGTGTTCGGGTAGCTCTATTTGGTTTTGTATTATAGCGATGAGCTAACGTGTCTGGATATACGGATGCCATAATTACAATTTTGTGATCAGCTAACACCGTGTCAACTGCTGCAGTGTATGACGTGTCGTCAGTACGAGTGAAAATGTGGTCCATGCAAGATTTTGTGATTTTATTATCCCTAGGTTCTATGCGTGTGTAGTTTGATATGCCACACATTAAACCAAATTCGGAAAGCATGTCAAGATAATTATCACGTGTATCGTTTTTAGAGTCTTTCAGGTCAATATTAATGTCTCCTAAAACTATTACATCTTTGCACGTACTTTTGTTTACTGCTGATAATAGTTTGCGTAGTTCGTGTATAAATTGTGTTTTATTTGATGATGGTGGTCTGTATATTGCAACGACTTCAGTAGATTTATTACCTAAACTTAATGTTCCACATAAGTTTTCAAATGTATTACTAGGTACAGTTTTTTCCGTAAACTTTAAATAATTTCGAACATAAACCAAAATACCACCGCCTCTCTTATTATCACGCAATTTAGAGTACATTACATAGCCAGGTATATTAAATAGGTTGGAGACCTCGGTTGATATTGAGCATTCTGATACAACGATCATATCGAATACAAACATGGAGGAGCTTGTTATTTGCAAGAGTTTACAGAAATTTTTATACATGGAGCGTATGTTAACATGCATACACAAAAATTGATACTTCGTGTATGGCAACTTGTTCAAAAAACATTCTATATCTATACAATTCAATATTTCTGTTGGGTTGTTATTACTAATATTACATGAAGCCATAATAAATATAAGTCAAACAGAATACATCTAAAAACTAAATTTAAATGACAAGTAGTATTAATATCTATTTTAGTAGCAAATCAATATCACCTACAGAACGAATTATATGAGGCTTATCTCCATCGGCTTTCTTTGCAAATATTCTGCCCCTCTTAAGCCACACGTATTTGTAGGTTCCGCGTAATTTGTGTTTAGCATTATACAGTACCGTTTTCATATTTGGTGTGAGGGCCTCACGTATGTAAATACGTTCTGCAGCAGTAGAAGTAGTGCACGTTGGGAGCTTCAGGTCCTTAACAAATATTTCTTTAGATTTAGCTGCCGCAACCCACTGATCACGCATCTCGGGACTTTTTAGTTCTATAAAAATCTGTCCTGGTTTCTCATTGCGTCCAGGCATTCGACGAAGAGATTCTATATCTATGACCTTGATGTCTAGTTTATTTGCGATGGAAGTAGCGATAGATTTGAGATTTTCTTCCGGTAGTTTGGGAATACCCGCAATCTCTAATGCATTACAAAGGCTTTTTTGCTCAGTATTTTGAATGTGCTGTTCTAGGGCGGCCACACGGATTTCTAGATTTTTGTTTTGGTTACATAGTTCCATGTTACGGTTTTCCAGTTTCTTTATCTTAGTTTCTTGAGCCTCCAATTTAACTCCCATTTCAGAGACTTCATCAGTGGCAAAAGTGAGAGCCCTTTGAAAATCCTCGAGTTGCTCCCTGATAGATTTTTTAATTTCCTGGCTTATATCATGCAGTAGCTTTTTGATGTCCACACTCACTAATTTAGGGTTTTCGTCTCCATTGTCTTCATCCTCACTTTCTTCCTCGGGAGTGAAGAAGGAGGAGCGATTAGAAATGTTCTTAAGGCAATTTTCACAGCTCCATTCTAGGCTATTTGAAGCCCGTAGAGTGCTCAGTTGCTTATTATTTAATTTCGCACATTCCGGAGTTGCATGAACAATTTTAGAGCATCTACTACATTCCAGTCCAGGTAGTTTTCTAGTTACATTTTTCAAACATGTACTACATTTCTTCACAACCATTTTTATATTTCAAGTATAAAAGAAAAACTTATTTTATTGATATATAATAAAAACAGTACTTCGTAATCGATAGGGAGTAAGTAGTAACTCACCGCTTCTGTTTCTTTTAATCTTTGGTCAATAAACGCTGTATGAGTCACTGGCCACTGCGACGCGGACGCTCGGCTCTGGCGCCGACCGCACGCGATATTCGCCGTATTGCAGTGAAGCGTTAGGATTGATTGTTAGTCGCACGGTGCCGCACGCGAGTTTACTAATACCCTTCACTATTTTGTTCTATTGAAACACACAATAATAGTATTTAACTTGATTACGTTATTATAATCACTTTTGATACACTATAGTAATGAAGTATATCTTTATGAACACTTTCGTCGATATTTATACTGATAGACACACGTTTTGTTGAAGTTATAGAAAATAATTCACAGAGCTACTTTTATACGACGTAAACAGTTTAACCGATCGGGCAAAGATTTTAAAGAAATTAACCCTTGCAATTAAAGAAGGACTACCAATAATTATAACCTGAGTTTTTAACGGATTTACTTTCAGGCCATATGCCGAGCTCCAAGTTAAAATGCTATGCAAATCCTTGTTAGTTGAATTGATAGCCTGGTGTAAATCGTCAAGGGTTGATTGGGTGTAGACTTGGAGATCGTCGGCATACATGTGGTAGTCGCATGAGAGTTTACTTGAAATAGTGTTAATGAAAATGGAAAATAGTAAGGGGGACAAGACCCCGCCTTGAGGAACACCAGCACTGACATCACACCACGATGATACAACCTCATCTATGCATATTCGCTGACGTCGCCCGTGTAAATAACTGGAGAACCAGTCAACTACAGGAGTCGATATGTTGAGGCAGCGCAGTAGACTTAGAAGCACATCATGGTCCACAGTGTTAAAAGCATTACTAAAATCTAGTAATGTTAAGACAGTGAGCTTCTTAGTGACATATCACACTAGCGGATTGCGAGCTGTTATGGGAGGTGAAATAAACCTCTTTTTAAAAAAAAAGAATTTATTATTTAAAACTAAGTTACAACACTATGATTAATACACAGACTTATATGTGGTTAATACACGGATTTATATGGGTTTGCCGGCAACCGAGCTCTTAGGATGTTGGAAGTAGACTGGCTGGGATCGGATGGATAAGCGATGCGTAGGGAATATGGCGGGAAAGGAATGTGCTGACGGGATAGTTAGAGGGATGGCTGTATGCAATAATGCATACAGTCTCGGAACATAACACCTCCCGGGGGTAGTCTAAACTACGGGGTTAAAACATTACGTAGTTTAGATTTGGAGCGGAACTAAAGGAAAAATACGAAATTAATAATTAATTCTGGTGCTAGGTCCGGACTTAGGTAAAGGGGTTGAACTCTCTAATGAAACGGATTTTCTCGGAGGGGTTTCCTGGATGTTTGATATCGGAATATTTTCAGGTTCGGGCGGTGTGTGAAGGAAACGAGAACAGTTACCGGTTTTTAAGTATAAAGCTAATTTATAAAATAGAAATATAATTATTATACTTATTACTAGAATTAAAATTATAGAATAATGGGTCTCATATTTAATTATTTGATGTTGGTTAATGATTTCGTCTATGTCGTCCGAAATCGTTTCAAATTTACGTTTTGATTTTACTGTAAAAATGTCCAAATTTATATCCTTCAAGTGCATAGGAGGCTCATTATTCCTTTCAGTTTCAAATTTACTTATATTATTACAGCATGAGTCATTAATTATGTTAAAGTCGGAATTAGCAAGCGTTACATTTAAAAACATGTCTTTGAACTTAGGTATAAGCCGAATATTTTTATTATGAGCTACACAATCATTTGGGATGTTCAGGATACCCGTTCCTGAAATGGTTAATATTACATTATTTCTATTGCGGCATTCTACAAATAATTTATCTTTTGGGAATTGCACGTAAATCCAGTTATAATTAGAAATAGGTTCCCAAATTGTTATATTTCCGAATATAAAATCTGTATGACACTGGGCTGGTAGGGCGCTTACGACATTTGTTAATAGTTCACTTTCGCACCGAGGGTTTGAAGTTGTTGAGTATACACTCGTGACGTCACATATGAACTCATTTGGGTTTATAACGGTGCAGTATTTGATAGAATCTAATGTACAGTATAATGAATTATCAGTGGTTATTGCGATGTACTTAATACTAGGAATTACATAACTAAAGGAATTAGGTTTATCTCCATTATGCGGAGTAGGTAAGGCTAAACAGTGAAATAATTTATAATCTTGTATACCAACTAACGGGATTCGTAATACAAAAATGATCTTGTTATTAAAACTATAGCAAATAACTTTAGAGATGTTTAATAACAAATGTATATTATTTAATTCTATACTTAAAGGTAACTTACGATCTACGGGTATGTGTCTATAGTTATCGACAAGCTCTTGGTACAGTTGCGTGGGAGTTAATATAGCCGGATGTAAAATGTTTTGTGTACTGAATAGGATAGCATTTGTTATGTCTTCTAATCGGAATGATATCGTCAGCATTGACGCTTCGAGACGAGCTAATATATTATCAATTTTTGATTTAATATTTAAGTTAATTGAAAGATTTGAAAAATTCTGAAATTGAGAAGAGAGTTTGTCGATAGCTTCTGCGAGACTGGCCTCATTACTTTTAATATCATATAATGTTGAATTGAATTTAGAAAAGGTAGAAGATGTGACTAAAATGTTTTCTTTTAGTAATGAACTCAGTTTTTTCTCGTTATTTTGTACAGCTTGTATAGCGTTATCATATTTTACTGCATCATTTTCGTCTAAAGTGCCAAATATTGTTTTGGAGAGTGTGCCAATACCAGCAAACCAAGCCCCTCGTTTGAACTTACTACTGATCAAGTGAGAAAAAGAAGAATACTCCGATACTATGTCATTATATCGGGTTTTGAGAGGTTCTAGTATATTACTACATTCAGTGTTATTAGGATAATGAGCCTGGATTTTGTAACATATGAAACGTAATGTGCTTAAAAACGAGTTAATATTCGCTATATGCGGATTTATATAAGATATATCTAAAGGAGTTACTATATCTAAATAGCCTACATTTATATTTAATTTCCCAATCGGGTCAAAGTAAACACCGGAACTGGAGTTGATTCGATGTACATATTCGGGGTGACCATGAGCCATTGCACTGGAAATAGATTGTATAATATTTATAATTAAATCTAATATTTATCTATGATGATTATATTAATGTCTGGGATGAAGAGAACTAGGTATAAAGTACGTTTATGCGTCACGCACATTAATTAAATTACGCATAATAATAAAACAATATATTTTGGTATAACTAAGATAATATAATTAAGATAATACAATTTATAATTTAGGCGTCGCCGGGGCAATTAGCTAGCTTGACTTCATCATAGTGATGGGTTATGTGGCGCCTGTTTATCAATAATGTTAGTGTATGATTTCCATTAATTTTCACAACTTTGTAAGGACCTTTCCATATTGGCGATAGGGCTTTTCGCAGCCTTAAATGATTTTTTAATAAAACGTAATCGCCTACCTTATATTGAACAACCCGAGTGTGTGTATCATAATAGTTTTTGGAATTTATTTTAGATTTGTTGATAAATTCTAGAGCCTTATCTCTCGAATGTTTCATTCTATGCTGTAGCATTTTTACGTATTCCGGGTAAGTAGTATTTGAACTATCGTATATAGAGCTAGGGATATGAGGTTTGTGACCAAATAATAATTCATACGGTGAATAATGAGTTGTGGAATGTACGGCGGAGTTATATGCTAACATTGAAGTGAATACATAACGCGGCCAATTATCTTGATTTTCGTTTACATAAGATTTTAAATATTCTTTTAGCGTAGAATGAGACCTTTCTAACGCGCCTTGCGTTTGAGGGTGATAAGGGGATGACCAGAGTTGCTTGATTTTAAGAAATTCGCAGGTCCTTTTAAATAAATCTGCAGTGAAGTTAGTCCCTTGGTCAGTAAGTATATGTTTTGGTATTCCAAATAGGGAAATAAAATGAACGAGGCATTCGCTTGATTCCTCGGCTGTGTTACTACGCAATGGATAAGCTAATGAAAACTTCGTTAGGTCATCCTGCATGGTGAGGATAAATTTATATTTGGCGGAGCCGGACTCCGGTAAGGGACCTACTATATCAATTGCTAACCTTTCAAACGGTGATGTTGACGTCGACGTTATAACCATTGGCGCTCTATTTGTTTTACGTAGGGCTTTATTAGCCTGACACAATTGACAGTTTTTGATGTAATTTTCAACGTCAGAGCCCATGTTTTTCCAATAATACTTTTCCTTAATTCGATTCAGTGTTCTTGAGCAACCTAAATGTCCCGCAATTGGTAGGTCATGATTTTCTTTTAAAATCTTCGGAATTTCACTAAGGGCTGGATAAATTATGTTATTCTTGTATATGTGAATTATGATATTTGTTCCGTCAAAGAGATAAGTTAACATATTATATATTTTAACAAAAGAATGCTTATCGAATGGATTCTTAAAATCGGAAATAGCAATTTCATTAACAGTTGGATATGTCATCATTACTTGATCACGCAAATATTTAAGAGCCTTGAAGATATCTGAATAGGAATGATCGTCAAAATGGTGAACCTTTGTAAATAAGAAAATGTATGTCTTGGTATCGATTACTAGCGGTAAGAATGAACACAGTGTTCTTTCTAACTTAAGGAATTCTTCACGTTCAGGATTTGGGCAATTGTTGAGGACATCGCAGGCGTATGGCATGGATTCATCCATGTCTATAGAGGTTGGTATTACGATTAACTTTTGTATTGATTTTAATAAGGTTTCGTTGTGTTCTTTGATGTGTGTATTATATTGTCTAGGTGGTGATTTTAGAAATTTATTATAGGTTTCATCTGTTACAATTTCAGGTGATTCTGCACTTTCCGGATTCGGTGATGTAGCAGGTAAGGTTACAGGGATTTCAGGATCAAGGATACCACCAGGTAAGGTTTCAGGATTTTGCCAGCTCGTAGAAGGTTGTGGTTCTACTGTTTGCTCAGGTAAGTTTCGGTTAGGCTCTAATGGGCTTGGCAGTTCAAATTCGGGAAAACCTGGACTAATATTGTCTAACTGAAACGATGGAGGTGAAATAAGGAGGTCCATGAGGTCTTTATCTAACGCATCAATGTGAGATCCGTCGTTAGGTTGATTTGAATCTACGTCATTTTCAGGAAGGACGGGATTAACAGGATATCTAGATAGGGCATCGGCATTTACATTAAATTTACCCTTTTTATACTGAATTTCATATTCGAATTCCTCAAGTTTAAGACGCCAACGAACTAGGCGGGAACCTGGATCCTTGCAATTGAAAAGCCATTGCAGCGGCTTGTGATCGGTAATGATTGTGAAACGATGACCGTAGATATACGGTCTGAAGGTCTTTGTTCCGAAAATGATTGCTAGACATTCTTTTTCTGTGACGCTATAATTACACTCGGCTTTGTTCAAACTGCGTGAGGCGAATGCAATTGGACGATCCTGTCCAATTGGGCCTTGGGACAGGATGGCAGAGATGGCGAAATTGGAAGCGTCACACGTTAATAGGAATGGCCGTGAAAAATCTGGATAAGCTAAAATAGGAGCATTTACGAGTTTATCTTTTAAGGATTCGAAAGCTAGCATTTGTTCGTTTTCCCATTTGAAAGGAACGTCCTTTTTGAGAAGGCTGGTGAGGGGCTTTGCTAATTTTGCGAAATGGGGAATGAAACGACGATAATAAGATACTAGAAATGATTTGATATCCTTCGGATTTTTCGGAGTAGGAAATCCGGTCACGGATTTAGTTTTATCTGGATTGGGTTTGACACCATCTTCTCCAATCACATGCCCTAGGTATGTAACTTCCTTTCGTAAGAATTGACACTTATCGGGCTGGAGTTTTAAATTAAAGGACCTGAGTCTGTCGAATACAGCTCGGAGGTTATTGATATGCGTTGCTAAGTCGTAGGAGTAAGTGACGATATCATCGAGATAGACAAAACAACGGCTGCCTTGTAATCCAGAGAGGCAGTTATTCATTAGCCTTTGAAAGGTAGATGGGGCGTTTTTCAGCCCGAAAGGCATTCGGTTGAATTGGAAATGTCCCTGAGGGATGGAAAATGCTGTTTTCTGAGCATCTGAAGGAGACATAAGAATTTGATGGAAACCAGAGCACAAATCAAGAGTAGAGAAATATTTACTTTTACCTAATTGATCAAGAATTTCATTGATTTGTGGAATTGGATAAGTTTCACCGATTGTTATATCGTTCAGCTTTCGATAATCGATTACAACTCTCCATTGTGGCTGACCTTGAGAATTTGCCTTTTTAGGCACCACCCATATGGGTGAGCTCCATGGAGAACAAGACGGTTCAATAATATTTTGAGTTAACATTTTCTGTATTTGTGTTTCTACTTCCTTTTTATGACATTCGGGAAAACGATAAGATTTAGTATGAATTGGGACATCGGTACTAGTTTGAATCTTGTGCTCTATGGCTGTGGTGTGGCTTAGCTTATCATCTGGGAGATGGAAAATATCTGCATACTGAGAACAAAGTTCTGTGAGGGAATTATATTCCTCGTCGTTCAAATGGTCTAATTTTAAGGATTTAATTATTTCTTGAATTCGTTTAGATACACTATGATAATTATTATTGTTTACTTGAAATGCAGTAAGATTTAAAGGAACTATATCGAGATTTAAATTAGATTTTACCGTAATAGGAGATTCTGAAATGTTAGCAACCGTCAGGTTTACGCGATTATTTTCTTTGACTTTGACTATACAATTGGAAATTAGTAGATTTTCAGAAAGGTGTTGGTCTACAATCACACCTTCTTTAAGATTGGCATTGCGGACTGAACACTCTATCACAGTTTCGGTCCGAGCAGGAATAATAAAACAAGGATCAACAAAATGCAATTCGATATCTAAGTTACCTATCCTTAAGGTGTCATGAGTATAATCAATTTTACAACCAAAAGCTGTTAAGAAATCTGTACCAATTATTCCGTCATACGGTAAATTAATTTGTTTAATAACGTGGAATTTGAATTTTACTGATTTATTATGAACTAGTTTAAGACCGAGTAAGAAGTGACCTTCCGTCAACGTTGGTTCATCGCCAGGGTCAATGCCCTTGAGGTTAATCGGTTCCTTAGTCAAATTAGGATATTTAATAATACTAGATTGCTTGATAAGACAAATAGCGGAACCAGAATCTACTAATAAAGACAATGGAATATCGGAAACTGGAGACTCTAATAGGACATGCGGCAATAGCCTTTTGGATGTGTCTAAATTGATTTCATAAACTTCACGATCGACATCTTTGGTTACTATAGATGTCGTTAACGTTGGGACTTGTGGCTTTACAACCCGGGATTGGTTATTCTTCCGATTAACCTTGGAATTTGAAGGATGGCTTGTCGAGCCTGATATAGTAAGGTCGTCGGTTTGGGGCTGGCTACCCTGTTGATTGACCTTGGAATTTAAAGGGTTGGCTGTCAAGCCGGATTTGATAAGGCCGTCAGTTTGGGGCTGGTTACCCTGTTGCATGACCTTGGATTTCGAAGGATTGGCTGTCAAGCCGAATTTGATTAGGCCGTCAGTTTGGGGCTGGTTACCCTGTTGCATGACCTTGGATTTCGAAGAATTGGCTGTCAAGCCGAATTTGATAAGGCCGTCAGTTTGGGGCTGGTTACCCTGTTGCATGACCTTGGATTTTGAAGGATTGGCTGTCGAGCCGAATTTGATAAGGCCGTCAGTTTGGGGCTGGTTACCCTGTTGCATGACCTTGGATTTTGAAATAGGAATTGTGTCGACTTTGGATACTAGTCTCGTGCGACACTGAGGCGAGACCCTTATTCGTTTAAAGGGTCTGGTGACGAGTCATCGTGACCATAGGATGCGTCAATTTCGTCCTGACCTACAGGATCGGATTGTGCTACATATGTTACTCTGGGTGTAGGATGGTGCTGTGCTCTGAATCGATTATTATTGAATTCGCGTCTTTTGCATTGCGAGATATCATGACCAGGGAGTTTACAATAACGGCATATAGGCTGAGAATTTTGCGGAGGACCGCTAAATCTAGCTCCGCGGAATTGATTAGGATAAGGACCATTTTGAGGTTTGATTGACCTTGGCCTATTGTCGTTATTGTGATTGTTAGGCTTCTGATCACCTTGAGGGCGTTTATAAAGTGTTTGTTGAATACGTTCTTCCGAGATTGCGAGGTTCACTGCCTCGTTAAGATTTTTGGGTGATCTACATCTAACGATATTGGAAATTCTGGGGTGTAGCCCCATTAAGAAGTGATGGAGGGCTAAATCCTCCATCGCTGCTGTTCGACCCGGAAGTTCCTTAGCCTTCGTGGTAGATAATGATATCTCGGTAAGGAGTTGAGAAAGATTGGTCTCAACCCGCAATGCATACTGACTAACGGTCTCTTGTGAACCCTGCCTGCTTTCTTGCAGTTCAGTTAAAAGATGAGAATAATGTTTGCGTTGACTGAACTGCGTTTTTAAGAATTCTTTTAGTTGCTCCCATGTCCCGAATTCTTTAATTGAACAAGCTACTTCCGCTCTACCGCTCAACTGACTTAAAATGTATTTGAACAATATGGGTTTCTGCTTATCGGATGCATACTCGTATGCGTTATTGCAATTGACAATAAATGAATTTAAAGTTTCCCTATTCCCATCATAGGGTTTAATGAATTTAAAAAGAATATTAATATCTAGTTCAGCCATAGCTAATGCGGCTGCGGCTTGTCTGGTAATTCGTGGTGAGCCCACGGGAGATTTTACAGATTCACTATCGCTAGGAATTTCTTCCGGAACGGGAATGAACAATTTACTATCGTCAACCCGCGATTTTGACATAATATTTTAATATTTAAAAATGAAGCGGAACAATTTTAATTTAAATCAATCTGTACAAAATAACGGCACATAGAAAAATCATAAATTATACACGGGCTCTCTTACTATGTTGATATACAATTAGGCAATAACAAGCGACTTACAGTGCATGAGCAGCGACGATAATCGTTGTGATAACAAACATCCGGTACATCATAGATATCTCTTAGAACACTTATATTTAGTCTTCAATCTTCGGGAAACCTCTCGACGCGGGATACGACGCTACTTGCAGACAGGAACAGGCAGGACCACTTTCAGGACACGCGCAGGGATGAGGAGCGCCTGTAGCACTCCGACGCAGCAGAAATCAGATGGGCATTCAATATAATATATTCTATATGTAGATTTGCGCTTTATAGATTTGCGCTTTATTGATTTGCGCCTTCCGGCTGATACACTTGAATACACACACTTATGCACCTGGAACCTTCCGGTTCAGCACTTATGCACACTTTTGAACTTAACTTTTGCACTTAACAATTTTCGGACTGTAGGAACGTGGAATACGGAGCGAGTCTAGGGTTGCCCGGCACTGGAATTTCCGTATCCCACCGCTGCCACCAAAATGTTATGGGAGGTGAAATAAACCTCTTTTTAAAAAAAAAGAATTTATTATTTAAAACTAAGTTACAACACTATGATTAATACACAGACTTATATGTGGTTAATACACGGATTTATATGGGTTTGCCGGCAACCGAGCTCTTAGGATGTTGGAAGTAGACTGGCTGGGATCGGATGGATAAGCGATGCGTAGGGAATATGGCGGGAAAGGAATGTGCTGACGGGATAGTTAGAGGGATGGCTGTATGCAATAATGCATACAGTCTCGGAACATAACAGAGCGGTTTCAAAGCGGAGCGGGTGCGCAACGAATACGTTGCGGTTGCGCAGCGAATTCGTTGCGGACGCGTGGCAGATGCGCAACGTTTACGTCGCAGTCATGTACACTCATTAACAAAATGGAATCCGTGCTGGTTGTTACTTATAACTTGTGATAGTATAATAATTATGAGATCATTATTTTTTACGAGTTTCATAACATGTTAATGTTTAGGGTATTGTTTTATCTATTAAATCTTGGTCGAAATGCAATCAGATAACTTAATTGCTCATTAAGAAAGTTCATTAGTGAAATAAATGTTAAAGCTCCTTAACTAAAACAGGGCTATCTTATTATTAGATAAATAGCAGTGAATAGAAAATTTTATCAAGCAACCAGCAACTCACTATCACTTTGCTCATAATTAGGTTCACAAAATCTCTTTATAACATACGTTGCTATGGGAGAGATTATACTGGTCAGTCGTTACATACTTTTGGAATGTATGGTACATTCTAAAAGTCCTAGTAATTCAATTTTATAGCACCTTTTTTTAACAACTCCAGTTGTTATTACATCTTTAGTTAACTGTTAAGTAAGTGCATTTCCACAGTACGGTTAAAAAATTGAGTGCTACAGAAACGATGGAAATATTGAATGGAAGTTAGGCAAGGTGGAAGGGCTGGCTTTTGTGCGAGAGTATACAAAATGACGCGTCCGCAACGAATTCGCTGCGCAACCGCGGCGTGTTCGTTGCGCGCCCGCAACGTATTCGTTGCGCACCCGCTCCGCTTTGAAACCGCTCGCAATCCGCTAGTGTGATATGTCACTTATTGTCCATCCCGTATCGAATGTCGTCGGTAATCTTGACTAGTGCAGTGGTCGTACTATGACCGGAGCGGAAACCGGATTGGAAAGGATTAAGAAGATTGTGCAGGTTGAGGAACCGTTGCAGTTGTTCGTGCACTAATCTTTCAAGGATTTTTGAAAGAAATGTCAGGATAGATATAGGACGGTAGTCAGAATAGGAGGATGGATTAATTTTCTTGGGCAAAGGTATAACATGGGAATCTTTCCAAGACTTAGGAAATGTACTTGAGGATAAAGAAAAGTTAAGGATGTTTGTTATGGCAGGAATTACGAGGTCTAGGATAGGAAGGATCATTTTACGACCAATACCGTCACAACCAACCGCATTCGACGCAATGGACAATATGCTGCGTCTAACATCACACTCGGTAAACTGCTTAAACACAAAGGGGGGGAAATCCAGAGCTGGTGTTTCTGAAACCGATTTTAATGTCATTTGCTTATTTATATTATTAAATACACAAAGTTTATAGTTTATAAGTAAATAACAAAAATGACAACAAAAATATCATGAATGTTAAAAATAGTGTTTTTTCTTAATATGTGTGTGTATGTATTATCTTACAAGTGCAATGTATGATACATAAAGACATTTTAAGTTTGAAAAATCAGATGTTTTGCGCGAAGTGACAGTAGTACCCACCTCAACGCTTCGCTTATGAGGCGTGCAATATAAATAATAAATAAATAAAAACATTTATTTATCTCTCTCACAAGGGTTAAAAACTTTACAAAGAATGAATAATACTAATACATAATATATATTAGGCAACCTTATGAGAGCTGGTGCCCGATGTGGGTTCTGAAGAACCTGTGGTACGGGTCACCAGGCCCCACTTAGTATATCTAAAATACAATGTAGCAGCCTTATGGATCTGCAGCAAGCTTGTGAATAAGACAAAAAAATACAGACAGTAAAAATAGTACTAAAAAACAAAATAACTAAAAAATAAAATAAAAAATAGGTGGTTGTTGTTTCTGTGTGTGTGTATGTGGGTTTGTGTATATGAGTGTATAGTGAGGTCTGTAGTGAGTGAGAAGTAGGTATGAATGATAAAATGTTCAAGGTAAATAAAGTCAAAATATGTAAGGTTGAATCAATTGAAGTCTTTGCTGAAGTCAGAAGAAACAAATATGTAGTACTAAATGCCATCAATTCAAGTACTCTATGTCTATGCATCATGTTCAAATTACCTATTCATATGGATGCATTGAGCTATTATTACCTACAGAAATGTATGGATGTTAGATTTTATTTGTATTTCTGAAAACAGGTAAGTACTTAACTATACTTACGTAAATAGTTTTGTTCTTTAATTCGAACTTTTAAATGCTTAATTGCAATTTCAGGAGTGAAATTAAAATAAATAAAAAAAACAAGTGTACCATTGCAGCTCTTTAATCTTTATTAATAACTAAATGTAATCAAGTCCGTTAACAAGCCGTGGTCATTCAAAAGAACGATAACCTTAAAATCTTTATTCTTCCGCTGTTACTTCAGGAATGCCAGACCTCCCTTTACTACTGACTGGCGTACCGCTGCTAGTAGCTGGTCCACCTCCCACAATCCTTATACCTGGTACTTCATCACTGTCTTCCACATAAACGGGATTACCTTGTTTAGCAACCACACCAGGTATTATCCCATTGGCAGGTGCACTCCTTTGCAGATAAACAACGTTGTTATAACCAGATCTGCCGCGATATGTATCGTCATCAGGGAACCTACCCTGACGAAGTTTAAAAGTTATTGGTATTGGGTGTATAATTCCATCATTTTGATCTCTTTCGATGATGTATAAACCATTGTTATTGTTAAACAGCCCATTGTCTAATAAAGGACATGGCTGATTCTTCTTGCACTTATGATAAAGTGAACCACTACGCTCATCTATTGATCTAGGTGAAATTCGTATTGTTTTTCTTGGTTGGATTGTGATATCTGAATTGCCCGTATTCTGACACTTTATTTCCTCACCTTTAAGGTTTTTACACTTTTTCACTTTAATACATTTACCGCCTTCACAGGTAACTGTTGTCTCTATAATTTCTACGACCGTGGACACTTCAACCTGTCTACTGCCAACAAAAATTTCACCAATCGGAATTAAGCCGAGGACCTTGGATTGCCGTCCAGATATCAGTAAAACTTCTATAAATACTATATTCATTGGTATTTTGAATAACCCATTATTAATAACATTGTCTATTAAAACAGATTCACCTATTAATATCGGACGTAATACTATATTCGCCCAATTAATAATATTTCCAGCGGTATCGAGGAGAAAGCCATTTTGGGATATAGTGAATCCAATCTTGTTAAGTATTTTTAATACAAGTGTTTTTAGTGCAGTACTATCAATTGCTTTCGAAGCAAATTGTAGCTGGCTATTCAAATAACCGATAAATATGTTTAACCATTTATCGTAGGAAACATCAGTGGTAATTACAGGATAATTCAGACTAACATCGATGTTTGGAGGTCTATAAACAATTATTTCGTTTACCTGTTTACCAATCAACCCTAGAATTAGATTTATATCATATGGGAAGTTTATTAATCGTCCTGGTTTATATTTTTTCACTTGGCCACTAATTAGCCATTTTGGGTAGAATTTTGTTATTTTTGCAATCAAACCTTTGTATATATTTGGATACAATTTCTTCAGTTGTATGAGTTTTTCTATGATAGTTGAACCTGTCAATGAACTAAGTACTTGCCTTGCTTCCTTATATCTTTTCAAGTAGAGAAAGATTGCATGTAGTTTCTTTTTATTTAGATTTCCTACGATCTCTAAATTAAGTTCTGGTTTGTGCGGTCTATTCGCGTGAGATAACCAAGAATTGATTGTGACACCGAAATGTTTAGTTATAATTTCGATGACATTTTCATTCAATGTGTTAAGTACATCACCCCTGTCGTAGATAATATCTGGGAAAACAATTTGTCTCGCTGCATTTGGAACGTAGATTTTAACCTCGTTTGTTGCGGTATTTTTGTAGAAGTATACGACTAATCTTTCATACTTTGTACCAGGGCTTGGAAGAAGGTAGTGTGAAATTGGTTTACCATTAGGGTTTCCTGGGAAGCATGGGCACTTTTTTCTTGGTAAAAGATGGAAGAATCTTCTGTTTGGTGAGGTTTCTTCTGTATCGTCCTCTTGTGTG
This sequence comes from Colias eurytheme, assembly GCF_061535395.1. NCBI lineage: Eukaryota > Metazoa > Arthropoda > Insecta > Lepidoptera > Pieridae > Colias > Colias eurytheme. The sequence continues at coordinate 5,876,105 of NC_143005.1, read as the reverse complement.
ACGCCCTCCCTACTAGCTGCCTCTTTTGTGGAATCCTCTGCAGCAACCCTCTCTTCAGAGACGGCGTCTTCAGCTTTACGTTCACTGGTCACATCTTCGTTGGTAACGTCATCTGCAGCGCGTTCGTTAGTGAGATTCTCTTCGTCATTGTCACCTGCAGCAGCTCGACCTTCTTTTGAAGCATCCTCGTTGCTAATATCAACTAGTTCGCTATCATGTCCTATGACATCATCTGCTGCTTTACTAAAACAACATTAGTAAAATAATTACTAAATGTAGTTTCTTTAGTTAACAAGTTTCCTTATTTTAAATCATATTTGAAAATTTAAATCTTACAAATGTAAAAATATATTTAAAATGATGTAAAAGAGATATTAAAACGGAAAACGAAAATATATCTGTAGGATGTAACTATTGTTCATTTAGGACTTATTTAAGTGGTACAAATAATTCTTCATATTCTTCAGTTTTTCCAATTTCAAACAATGCCATAAAAATAAATATATATTTAAAAGAAATTTACTTACTTATCACACTGTGCCAAAGCGATTAAGGTAAGGAATAATGATATCTGAAAAGAGGGATTTTAATTAAATTTTATCGAATGTAAGTTGCCACTATGTTCATTTAATCACTCAACCACTTTTAAATGTTTTTTTTTTTATATTTATAAAACATCACACACATATAGTCTATGTTAAATACTAAACGAAACGGTCTCGTGCCCCGTTTTTAAGATGCTGCGTTTTCCTATTTTATTTTGAAATCGACTTTAATTGTATTAGAAGTACTATCTAAATTCATGAAAATTGAAAAGTAATGAAAATGAAACGTCTATAAAAATTAAAAACTAACATTATTAAACACCTATGTAACCTATGTAAGGGCAAATTTTAGGCACTGATTTATTTTAAACGAATTTGAATGCTAGGAAATAATACTCACTGTTTTGAGATCCATCTTACAAAGACGGAATCATTACCCACGTAAAAACGATTTTAGTCCCGGTATATATACGCAAAATATGAAATAATTAGCGTAAATATTTTAATTATTATGTTACTGAAATTAGCGCCTCAAATTAAGTTTCATCCATGAAAGAGCAATTAAGACGAAAAGAATTATTTTTTACACAATTAAAATTTAAATTCAATTTTACAAGTGAAATTAATATTAAATACAATATATATTTATTTAATAAGTGTCCAAGAACGGACAAATTTTATAAGTAACCTAAGGTAGTAACAACATACGTAGGTATCTAATACCTACATAATATAGCGTGATAGATTTAAAATTTAAACACATTTGTTTAAAGGTATGTATTTTGTATCTAATAAACATATCTTCTTAGATGATTAGATCATCAATATTAGGTTTGAAAATAAATGTCGAATCGATCGATTGTAATGGCCTAATAAACTCTTTGCAAAAATATCAGTGTGTGTAAACGAGCATAAAGATTTCTTTAAAAATCTGACAAATTCAAAAATATCACAACACAAACGTCAAAGTCAATATAATCATTATACCTAATTAGAAAAACACAAAAATATTTCACGTGATGTTTTCCCGTTTTGTCCATAGAGCAAAGGTACAAAATGGGATATTTTATGTGTCACACGTAAATTTCTGTAGTCCCAGTGGTTCCCCTGGGAGAGGGGCTGGTAAGGGGGGTGGTGCGGGGGGATCTGTGAGGGAATCCGGAGGAGGTCTCGGGGAGTACGGAGCTGCGCAAGAGGAACTGTACTTTTTCAATAAACAGAAGGAACAAATCGAGAAGATGAAAAAGAAGTTGAAAGATAAGGGCGAGTTGAATAAGACTGGGAACTGAGATGATGTTTATTGCATTGATTCTTTAAAATTATGATGAAATAAATAAACGCACTGTAACTTAGATTGTTTTAATTTATTGATTAGATACATTTTAAATGTGCCTTTATACCATAGTAAAAAGATAGGTACCTCCAGTTAAATAACCAGCTCATATATTTATTTGTTTTACCTGAACGCACGATTGTAGTAAGTAGGTAATTGAAATCATAAAATGTATATATTTATGGCTATATATTAAGGTGTTCAGGTATGTGGTATTCTTACATTTAATTAAACATAACATTACCCCATTTTTGGACAGTTGTACAAACTATTACACACACAATAAACAACCCATTTTTATAGATTCTAATATGCATTAAACGTAAGACATTTCAATCAGATATTTATATAGTTAAGTTAACAGGCAACGTTGATAACGTTTGTTTTTCGTTGCAGCGACAGACAGCCAGATGATCCCAACAGATTGGCGTCACGCTGCGCGCGGCAAGCTCCTGTTCCCATGCGTGTGCGCATGTACCGTCAGCAGAACAAGCCATGAGTTTATTTTGTTAAGTATTAATTATGAATATAGAATATGATGAAGGTCCCGGAGGTGTTTAAGTAACTTGCTATCGAACTGATTTCTTGCCTAGATCTGAATGTAATACGAAAGGTTGTTAACTGAAAAACTAATCAAAATAAATTTGCCTTTACGTACGCAATGCACTCAGAGGTAAATACCCAAATATTCTTTTATTTTAATACGTGTGCAGGTGGTGTAATGCCGAAAAATAAATTAATAATTATGCATCTCAATTTATTTTAAATAAATAAACGCTATAATATAATTGTATTATATTACAAAGTAATCTTCTTGTCCATTAGTTTTGAAATTCCAGAAGATTTTTGTAGAAGTGTAGTTAAATTAATTTTAAATTGCGCTTTCGTTAAATTAAAACTCCTAAAAGTTTCCCAACCATATACAGTATAAATAAAGCAAAAGTAAATATAAACTAAATTGATTTGAAATTGTTTTGCCATCAGTACTGGTGATGCAGTGACAGTGAGGTCTGAGGTTCAACTCCCGCTGTCAGGAGCACCGCTCCAATCTACGTACGGTCTTGACGAATCCCAGGAATGTTGAATAAATCACTTTAGGTATGTGTAATTACGATTTCCGAATAAATTATAGTGATTCGGATTTACCCATGTTTTACCTGAAAGAAAAGCTTTTTCGTTCACTTCATTCACTTAGTTTTAGCTTTCATTTTCCTGTTTTTTTTATCACAATTACCTATTATTATATTTAATAACTGAGTTTCCTTAAATTGCTATACTGAACAATATAGAACGTAGAACCTAGTCATTTTTTATAATTTCTCAGTCCATAATTAATTCACGCAGCACCTTACGCGCAAACCTGTCGCTTCTATTTGAAAACATCCAAACATATCTCCAGCCATATTTAAAATACTTCATCTTTACCGTTGTCATTGTTCAATGCAAAATATACGAAACCCTGATTGCTTTTCATTTAACACCTCAAATCCTTCAATTGAATTGGCAATACTTAAAAGAAACCGTTTACATTGACCGCTGCGGTTCCGTATCAAACGGGCCGACGCTTTGAAGACCAGCTTTGTGCTACCGAGGATCCACACTTGAATCATTACGAGATTTTCAATTGATAATTAAGCTCGTGTTACACGAATACTTTCTAGTGGCGATCAAAGAAATTCGTAAGAAGAGCGAATGGACGCTTTATTTGAGAAGTAATGATGTTGCGTTCGCGTGTGGCATTATTAAAGTTGATTTTATTGTCACTGTGCATTTGAAATTTGAAATAGACGTGATGTATGTGAATGTAGTTGTTGTACAAATCATAATTAATATCTACTATTCGCTAGGATCTTTAGAAAATGATTTATTAATTAAATTACCACTCTTAACTTTTGGCTTTTGGGCACAAGCTTCTCACCATTAGTGCCTTTAGTATCACGTGTTAATGAGATAATGGCTATTTCATTATCATAGGCATAAGCATAACTTATATCAATACCTAAATTGTTACGTTGCCTTCTATTTTTCTTATTTTTAATTGTTTACTTCTGGTACTACCATATTATACACAATACAGAATTACTCTATTAAAAATACAAAGTTAATTTACTGACCTTGGCAAAGTACTCTGAAGTATTTTTATAGTAAACAATTTATGCAGGTGATCGTTTACTTACCACGTTAAAATATTCCTCAGAACCGTAATGAACATTGTTTATCGCACTGAAATAAGTGGTTAATCAGGCAAAAAAGAATTGCATGTATTGTAAGGCGAGACGTAGACTTGTACGAGCGATACTGTCTACAAAGTTATTGAATGCAGGGATAATCCGACAAAGTGCCGAAACCTCCCAAGACGAGTGGCGGATTGCTATGTTCAAAGGTATTGTTGTGGAGCGGGGGACACATTAAAATGCCTGGTTTTTAGAGCAAAATCGTTACCTGGTTGTTAGGTATGGTCCACGTATTTTGAATAATTTGAGGATATATGAAGAGGTGCCTTACATCATAGGCTTTGAGCCTTTGGGGACACATTAGGTGCCTTCTCTTGATAATGCAAACAAGGAAACATATACCTTATTTGATGAGGTAGTGCTGCTTAAATACAAGTGCTTGGGAATGACATTGACCTTAAAAGAAAGGAAAGTTTTTCCGGTGTACAGAAAGAGTAGGTTGGTATTTTTAAGGTTTCATGTTCGCTGTTAAATTGTACTTCCTACTCCCTGCTTTTTCCAGATTTTTATCTGAAAATTTCCTCTAGTATTCTCTATGATTGTTTTGCGTTAATTATGATGATACTATATAAAATGATAACTATATAAAATTTTAATTTGCTCCGTAGTTAAGTGTTTATTTTCCTTCATTGCTAAGGTTATAAAAGATTGAAATCGCAGTGACGCAGAGAACTGTCCCATTGGTCATTACAAGAGTACTATAAATACTATAATTAAATGTAATCCGAAACAATGTTTACCGTCAGCCATCTTGTCGTACAAAGGGTTGATCTGTGGTTAAGTACGCCCACATCGTTATATAATACAATAGCGATTGAAATCTTGCAAGTGCGTGTGTTGGCCATTTTTGTCATTATAAATAAATGGGCGATGAAGTCACATATATGACGTGTTTTTGTAGTGTTGCATTTTACACGAGTAGGATTTACCTTAAGGTAGTGAAGTCCCATGTCCCCTATAGTGGGGTAAGGGGCAGATGCATTATACATCCGTTTCACTGATCGCTTTTCTTTAGGGACAAGTAAGTAGCAGCCTTCTGTGTCCTACTAGACCAAGACATTTTTTTTTCTTCGTCTCCAGCGGGAATCGAACCCAGGACCCCTCGGTGTTACGCTCACGCGTCAACCACTGTACCGAGGAGGCGATTTACCTTAAGGTAAGTAGGTATTAGTAATTTGGATCTTGATTATTTTTGCTTCTTATGCATTCGGAGTTTAAATGCTTCATAGTTCGTTGTCACGCTTGCTATGATGTTTATGCCTGTTAGCTCGTAGCCACGCTTGCTATGAAGACTGCAATCAATGGTTATTGTATGATAAGTTATTTACCATAAAATTAACACAACAAAATATCATTATTTATGTCGGTAGGTATACATTGTCCAGTGACAATAATGGTGTGATAAACATTTGATATGTTTTGCCTACACAGTTTTACAAAAAGAATCCCCTAAATTTACGAAATTTGATCCTTATTTGAATGAAATCGAAATGAATAGATTTGTGGAACGCTTCAAGAAATTTAAATAAAATAATTACCCATACAATCTTCACCCACACTTTAGACTTCAGAGACCAGAGAAAATTGATCCTTGATCAAAAGAGAAAGAAAATTGATCAAGGATGTGTAATGTAAAGAATAACACTTTGGACAACAACAATGACACAAAAAAAAAACAAGTTGCAAATGTTCTTACTTAGGTATACCATTTTTATAAAACCGTGTTATCCTACAACCGATCAATGCTTACGTGGAAATAGGTAAATTATTTTATACCAATGTTATATTTATTAATACTTACACAATTTAGTACTATGTCTTTGATATTGAAGCTCTATCTCATACTTTACGTAGAGATAACTAAACTTATTTATTTTTAACGAAAATTCAGTGTTTTTCCTTGTGTAATTTTACTTAATTCCATTTTTGTATCCAATTTTTATTTCGTATGAAATTATCAGGAACAACAACATAACCTATCTACATAACTTAATATCTGCTTCATTCTTATCCATACCCTTATTCTTCGTGTCTGATTCGTGAAAATCTTTGGTCAAATTAATTTTATGTTTTATTAAGTTTTCTGGTCGATATCAAGTATTCATAATTCATATGTACCTATTTATTTCTTTGACAAATAACTGCGGCTTTCAGAAGCGGCGAAGCACTATAAGGCGCCGTTTTTTTCATCAACGCTGGACACAGATTTCGGCGTCTAAGTTGTTTGTACAGAAGTATTAGCCGGGATTTAGATATTCAATTGTTGCATGTAATGGATATGCACTAGAGCATAAATGGATGTTTGTTTGTTTGCGAGCCGACGCGCCTTTGTAATCGTACTGACCACCGACTTACTTCTTACGTACTTCAAACGTTAAGAATTCTTTCGGCTACTTTCAACAATAGGTGTAGGTGTTTTTAATTTTGCTCCAGCATTTAAAAAAAGATTAAAAACATTGATATGTTTAAAAACATAATTATAAATTCAATTTTACTTAGAAACTGTTTATATTATAATTGAAATTTTTATATTTTTTATAAGCTCAGTTCTCGAGAATAGTTGGATATGATTACTTCTTTCGGGTCACTAGACAAAGCAAAGATCAGAGTATCGCTACTGTTTGAATGATAAATCGTTTTTTGTTGTTTTTAATCAAGAGTCATTCATAGAATAATGGTTCTTAGAATTCAGTAATATAATAGGTAATATGAAAAATATATTTATTAATATGATAATAATATAAATAGCTGTTATTAGTTATCTCTAAGATTTTGTAGTCACTGCCAGAGCTAGTAGGTATGATCCTTTTACCGTTTTACCTTTTACCCGTTCACCCTTCTGCCTTAAGCTGTATAAGCCATTCATGCTAATAAGTTAACTGACCACAAAACAGGACTTCTAAGTTCTATCTCATATAGGGACGCGATTAGAGTTTAGAATAAAATCATCACTGGCTCTGGCAGAAAACGGAAATTTATATGAGCAACACTTTCTTGCGAACCTATTGTTTACAACTATGGTTATAAGTTATAACTTATAACACAGTCGTGTTTGAACATTTTCATTTTTTTTCTAAATTTCAATTTCAAATTTCTCCAAATTAATATTATACAAATTACAATGTCTTCTTAGAAATTGTTCAATCATCACATTACGAGCATTCTGCATAATTACTAACCGTATGATATGTTTTTGCTTATAATCTTACAACAGGTTTTTCTTCCAGGAAAACAAAATCAAGTCCATCGCTATTTGTTCTTCGTAAGAAATTAACTGTCTAGGTACAGTACAGAAAAACATCGGTCAACAACCGAACAATCATGCAGATGTACCTACGGCAAGTATAATAATTACAAGTCATTCATATATCATGTTGTACTAGAAATAATTAAATTACAATTTGACCTCTGCTACCGAGCGGGAGGCTGAGATGGCTCTCAATTTTGTGTGGTCAGCTCCGTCTAGGGATACAACGTTTTGATACTTGAGTTATGTTTCTAGGTATTCATATAAATGATCAATTAAAGAATCGATATATGGGCTCCTTTTGAAGGTTTAGTTGTTGAGAATTTTTTTACAAAAATATTTTATTATGTTGATATGTTGGACAGGAATAGGGAATGAAGCGAATCTTTTGTACCCAATATATTTTATTCTGTATTTATTGGCCTGAAAATATACATATTTAAGGAAGGAAGGAAAAAGGTTTTCATTTTAATTAATTATACTTCCTGATAGAACCTTCATTTATTTGATTTTGGTTAGCTTCGATGAACGAACTTTTCCTTGAAAATACAGATGATCGGTAAAAAGTTATAAATCATATTCGTTTTGTTATTTGTTGGTAACAAAAATAATTATTATTATTTCAATATTATTTTATTATTAATCAATGTACTTAAACGTTTTAAAGTATCAAAAATGTATAGTCGTTGTTATGTGGATAATAAAATCGAGAAGCTCTATCGACACCTATTCGATAGAGCTTTCAGAAATAGGACAAGACTGGTATTATATGGTTATTTTTTTCTTTATTATAAAATCAGATTAATATTTTTAAATGGCATTGCAAGTTGTTTTTGTTTAGTTGCGTGGATAATAATTAATGTAAACACCAGTAGGTACCTATTTAAGAATATTCTAAGAATGTGATCGCATTGTATTTATAAATTATACATACCTACTTACATATACTGCAACAATATAGGAAGGTCGATTATTCTTGATACTTCGAATGAAACAGAAATTGTGAATTTTATTAAAATATCATGTACCTACTTAACATTAGTAGTGTAATAGAAGACAAACATAAGAATGCAGAATTAATATTGTTTATACAAGAGGTATTCTGAATCTTCATCCTCTTCATCTTCTTGTATAAGAAATAGATTAACAGTACATGTAGTATTTCAAATTTATCTAAGCAGCTTTTTACCTACTGTGGGTATACTTTAAGTATGGAAAATTTTTTGTCAGCTCTCGACGCACGCACCGGCGACAAGATTAAAAAATATTCTCAAATATTCTAAGAAATATAAAATACAAACTTAAACAACCAAGTCAATTATATTTTTTGGAGAGGATTATGCTGACGACAAGTAATTGTTATCTATTGTACATAAACTAAAGAGTTACCACATAATCTATGCATGCTTCTTCTCTTATTGTCATTTTGTAATTTAGAAATGGTATTAAATCTCTTGTTTTTAGACAATTGTCTGTAACACTTAAAACAATGTTAAAAAGCAGTGAAGAGGTCGTACAATAGGATTAGCGGTAAATTAGAATTAATAAGCACTTATTAGGGTTTCTCAATAATATTAAAAAAACATTGTGTAGCTGCCCACATTTAAATATTCTTACACATAAGTATGAATATCTTAAATTTTTATTAGGTACCTTCAGTCTTAAGGTAAATACTAGGTACTAAACTCCTTGTTCATTCGTTCCTTTTCGTCTTGAAGTCAAAATACTTTAAAATATATACCGGCCTCACAACTCGTCTATTTCAAGGCAAATCACATTATACGGAACCTATTTCCTATAACAAACATCCCATTAAAAAGGATTTAATGTTAGAAGAAATAGAAATTCTATTGAAGGCAAAAGTTTAGAAAGTTAAAAATTAACTTTCGCTCAATAATTTTGTATAAAGGAAGTTAATATGGCATATGGTACAAGCTACTGGGCGGTCGTACACAAAAAATAAGAAATAGTTGGAATTGTATAGTTGTTTAAATGTAATCGGCTTCCTTAAATTATAACCAGATGAAAGAACTTCAAATTTCAAAATACTTGCGGTAAAAATTGGAATATATCTAAACATAAAGATATAAAGCGAAAACAGAAAATACACGCCAGATGTAGATGAATGAATAAAGAATTAATCAACAGAAAGATACCCGTTTTATACTTGTACTAAGTACTAGATGCTATCAGAACTAAAACGTCTACATATACCTATATAATTGCTAAGCACGGCTCCGGTATTCAGAAAAGGTCCCAAAAAGTCAAGTGTTACAGTCTACGGACACTTTCTTTATAACCGATAAACCATGCCTGTAATGGAACTTTTGACAAAATATACTCATATGACGCTCCAACCACAACTTTGTGAAAGTGTGACGTCTAAAGTGTCAGGAATCTTCGCCGCAGGTGTTCTTGTAAATATGTAGCCACTTATGGAAAAATAATATTAAGTGCCACATACACCCTATTACATATAATATACAAAACCTATAAGTATTTACTCAGATGCCAACTCATAGATTAACCAACACTTAACCTTCAGATCTCGATACCAAGGATATATTTCCAAATCGGCATTCGCAACAAGCTGGATGAGATACGTCGTTCAGATAAAACCATGGTTATCTAGTAAATCATCGGTTAAACCATAAAATCTCTTGACGGCGAGGCGTTAGCCGTATCGCTGGGCAAGTAGGTTGGCACGGCGCCGGTGTGACAATGTCTTTATATGCGGTATTGTTCTAAAACTTAATTATTTAGAGGATTTAGGGATTATATATTTTAGGAAGAGAAAAAAGTCTGGAGAAGAAAAGAAATGTCTCACAAACAATTATGTATTAGGATTGCAACTAATAATAATTTTTCGATGCGGAATTGATTCAGTAGTAGTAGAGCATATTATTTTACAATTCACTTTACCTATCTAATGCAAGAAGCAAGAGCAATTATCAGTTAGGATCATATTTTTCCTGCTCGAATTTACTATTGTATGTAATTGTTTTCTCCGCAAATTGGATATTTCTAATCGGTGATTAGAGACATTACTGTGATTTCAAATAACGCTATCTTCAGCGCTACATTTACATCGTCGGCATGAACTATTCAATTAATTACATATAATGATGAAGTAAATAGCCAATATAATAACAAATGACAAATTTACAGACAGATTAAAAGAATTCGCATGCCTAATTGACGGGCCCTTGTTAAGCGATGTTAACTCGATTCCGACACGGGTTATGTCGCTGGTGATTCATTAATTTCAAAGTCCCGAAACGATTCCGAGTCGATAACGATTATTATTCGATTAAAGAAACGTCCGCGTCTCGGTCCGACACCTCATCGCGGGATCGATCCATCATATTCACAAATAGATGGCGATGCTCAAAGTTATAAGGATGAACCTAAAGGAAATTCACTGTTGCGCGTATTTTATGTATTTTTTTATTATTTTAATCTGTTACATTTATAAAAACTACGTAGATAATTAAGACAATTAAATATTAATTTTGTATCTACTTAAAATGAAGTACACTGTACAGCATCTAATGCTTTAGTCGGCATTTGGAGAGGTAGAAAAAGTAATTATTAAAAGAGAATGATCAATTCAATAATAATTTTTAGGTGTATATTTTCTATGAATCCACAAACAAAATTAATCATAGTTTTAGCTAATATAGGAAAGTAGGCTAATATTCCATATTTTTTTTTGTTACAGTTAAGTTTTTTTGTAATTTTGAACGTACACAGAAGGTTAAATAAAAATAAATAAATAAAAAACACTTTATTGCACACACAAAACAAAACAAAATCAAACAAAAATAATACACAAACGAATGAAGCGGTACAAATAGGCGGCCTTATCGCTAATAAGCGATATCTTCCAGGCAAGGTTATACGTGGCTCTTTTATCTACTTTATAGTTTGTTATATTTTATGCCTACTGTAGACACTACTACATGTTTTAATTACGCTCTATTACTTCTACGCAGCTATGTTTCAATCACTTTATATTATATATTAATCTCTACAATAATTATTTAATCTGAATTTGACTGTCCGGTTGGCTTGGTTGGTAGTGGCCCTGCCTTCCAAGCCAGAGGTCGTGGGTTCGATTCCCACCCGGGGTAAATATTTGTGTGATGAACATATTTGTTTCCTCTGTGTCTGTGTGTTAATTATCTTTATATGTATTTATTTAAAACTATGTATGTTTATCATCAGCCATCTGGCTACCATAACACAAGCGAAAGCTTAGTATGTGATCAGATCGTGTCGTGTGTGAAAATATTCCTGAAATATTTATTTATTTATTTAATCATCAAAAGATTGAGAAGCGCTGTGTCGGTGGGCGGTCGCGCGACATCGTCACCGCTAATTATCGATAGACCGATACACGACGATTATTCCGAATAATTAGTCTGACCCCACTCGAGTAGATTGATCGCCGCTATTTTACAGAATCGTGGTGCAGAAAAACGTTCGTGATTTTGTTGAAGTTTTATACAATTTGTAACATTTAATATGCAGATAACAATGGAGAAACGGTGTGAAATTTGTATAATATGGATAAATTAAAGGGGTTATTTTAATGCTGTCATAATAAGAAGCACATTTATTTTTAAGGAGATTTATAATAAAAAGTACAAATATTATTACACATAGCAATAAAATACCTACGTGTCAAAATTATACATACAAAATAATGTATTATTAGAGTCTGAATAATTGTACCTATGTAAGGAGTCTGAGATTTTAGATTTATTTGAAATATAGAGCTTTGATTAAATCATTTGAAGATTTTGACACTAATCTATATATATAAAACTCAAAGGTGACTGATATAGTGATCTATCAACGCACAGCCCAAACCACTGGACGTATCGGGCTGAAATTTGGCATGCAGGTAGATGTCATAACGTAGGCGTCCCCTAAGAAAGGATATTAGAAAATTCATCCCCCAAGGGGATCAAATAGGGGATGAAAGTTTGTACCATGAAAATTTATCTTTTCCACGCATGCGAAGCTGCGGGCAACAGCTAGTTAATATCAAATAATTGGATTTGAAATATACAAAGGAAAAAAAATTATTAAAGCCGTACCCGTAATCTGGTAACTACCATCAAAGTAAAATTATTATTATTTAATAATAAATATTCTACATGTTGTTCCTCACCTGCATTTATTTTGGTTCAATTTCACCGACCAGATCCATAGCCTGTTCCTATATTTTATATCAGGCCCTATCTCATGATCTTGATGTTTTTGTCGTCCATATTTTAATTGCCGCCAAAATAATCCTACTATGGAAAAATCGTCTTTATCACAAGGTAATAAGGTGATTAATTACATGGATGTTGTATTTAATATGTTTGTAATGTTGTCATGATCGGACGCACAGACAATTTAGTTAAAGAAAGTGTCAGCTCTTTTTGAAGACCACCGAGCGACGTTTTCGAAGATAAGAGCTTTGATATGGATAGTTTAAGTTACAATTAGTGAGAAGTATTTTATTTATCATCAATACTTTGAGTTAAGGATAGATTGATTGTTATTGGTAATTAAATGGGGCTAAATAATTAATTAGGATGTTTAAATTAGTGTGATATGGATCATTAGCAAATATTTAGGGGATATGGAGGATGAAGATCAAATGGCTGTTTTACCAATATCAATGAATCAATGTAACAGCACATCAATGATCTGAAGTGTTTAACTTTAAGCACTTAATATGAAAACGCACTTAAAAGTATATTAGGATGATATTTACCTATAAAGAAATTGAAAAAGTGTACGATTTGCACGAACCCTTGTGAGATAGAAGTAACTTCGGTATGAGCAAGCGTATAATAAGTAATAACACAACAAGGCAGATAATTTAAGGTACCTAGGTATGTAATTAGTAGGTAACATGTGTACGTATACCTAGTAGTAAATCATTACGAAAGTGACTCACTAACTATCTTCCTAAATTCAGTATGTTAATATGGTCATGTAATTTAAGTAAATATTTAGTGTGCAACAGACGATAGAGCTAATTAGGTAAGTTTAAGCAAAAGTATATAAATTTAGGTACTCGTATACGAGTAAAATTATTTCGGTTCAAAGCACATGGTATAAACAAGTCCAGTGCCTGTGTATCACGCCAAAAAAACGTATAATCTTATCCTGAATATTATCAGATAGCACCTAAGCCCATATTGAATGGAAACCAACAAGACATCAAAGATGCCGACGGTAAAGAGTTGAAAAAAAGGTTTTAATCCGCCCCAAGTATCAAATAATAAACTTGGTAGCAAGTGAATTTAGGAGATCGGGTTGCGTCCCAGTGCGCGGTAAAAAATGAATACATTTTTTTTAAATTCAAACTTGATGGCAAACGTCAGCGGGCCAAGGAGGTCAGATATTGTTTTGGTTTTATTCATTCGGTTATAATTTTAAATTGTAGAATGTTTTTATTGGTGTTACGAACTTACGAGGAACAAAGTAGGTACTTATGTGAATATTTTTTAAAGGAATTTTATGTAAATATTGCTGCAGATGGTTAATTGGTACATTTGTTTCGGAATAGTAGATAAATGGCTATTCTGATATAGATGAACTTTACTTAATATTATGCTCTATGTGGTTGTTTGTTTTCTACTTGTTTTCTACATTCCATATTTATAGATATTTTAATTAAATTGATTACTGGGTAAAACACTTGAGACCAAAATTATATAAACAATCATTTATCTTTTTCACTATTCGATTCATAATCAAAGCTCAGTCATAACTAAACAATATGTGCGTACATCATATATTTATTTCTCATTATGTCATGTAAATTGACTTGGTCACCAAAATCCGTAAGTGTATACGCATATATTGGCAACGTTACACAGCACCATAGGATGATAAAATTACCGGTCAAATTGCCTGCAAAACAGAGGTCAATTATGGAGTAAGACAGATGATACCTTCGCTTCCAAGAAGATGGGAGCAACGCACGCACCGCACCACAGACTGCATACCGCGCGCCCGCGCGGAAACTGTCACAATTTGACGTTTCACTTGACGTGACGCCTCAAACAGCCCGCCTTTTATTTTTCTTTCTTATCACCGTCTCAATCTAACGGCCAGCACTCCAAATCGATTCTAAATTTAAACCAAAAAGGTTCTATATCGAGTGACTTAAAACAAATGGGATATAATCTTTAATCTGGATAACCTGTTGTGAGGGATTTCGTTTCATGCATCTGACACGATTAATGCATAATTAGATGGAAGATTTTTGGCTAAAGTCTCAAATTTAAGGAGGCTTTCTTTTAAAATTGGTTTAGATTACGTAAACAAGGAAGATTTTTTTAACATATGGCAGCTCTTTTTAGCTTTAGAATATTTATTAAACCATTACTATTATAGAGTGCAAAACCTAAAGTAGTACCATCATATTGTAAAGACTTTCTGTAGTACCTAATACCTAAACAAAAAAGTGGAGGACTAAAGACGATGTAGAGTAGATAATACGTCACAGGTAGGTATGTATTTTGTAGAGATAAATTCTTATTTTGGAATTGTTTGGCACACAATTTAACAATTTCTACGAACTTGTCTAAATTATTTCATTAGAAATTGCCACGAACAAATTTGATCTGCTTCTAAAAAATGTCTCATTTAGTACTTGAAAACACAATCGAAACAAGGAAATATAATTTTAGCTTACAAGTGGGGAATATGATTTCCATAGCATCGGTTATTAGCGATTATTCGCTTGAACAGTATCTAATAGACGAAGAAGGACACGGGACAGACGCTAAATATCTACAGATGACACTAAATGGATGGACCAATTATATTTTCAAATATAATTGTTCATGGCTCAGTACATTTTTGGAAACGTGAAGTACGTAGGCAGATGTAGTGTGGGAACTTGGTGCGAAGGTATAAAGTGACATAAATTAAAATTGTTATGCTATTTTTTTAAACAAAATATATTGGAACATTTAAACTGTTAAAAATTATGTTTTGGTGAGAAATAGAAAATGACTTCATACATGTATAAATTGAACTGTTTTACTGATAAAGCTACTCGATAACAACTTTCGAATTTGGCAACTTCAATGGGCTGCAAAATTATCCAAAAATTATTAAAGACATAATTACATTACATCTATCCATCTGTGTATAATAATTATCAGTAAGTTTTTATATAGGATCTTTGCACTACGAAATACTGGGAAAAATATGTAGTAATAATGCCGAAAAATACATGGTAGAGCATTGATAGAGTTACGCCAAAAGTCGACACGCGGAAGTTATTCCACTGCTACGAGCTTTCTTTCACGTTCCTATCGTGTGATAACATTTTCTTGTTGGAAGTAATATTCCCTATATCCCGTTCCCGTATAGTTACTCGTTTTCAGCCTTGTTTGAAAGATAGAAAGTAAGTCACATCACGCTTCAAATATTTATTTCATGTGTCTATTTAGTTCGATCTAGTAGACAGACGTGTTTTACAATAATTAAGTATAATTACAATTTTAGTTTTGGCATTTAAACGAAAAAGACGAACATATAACATTTTATATTTATATATTTAACAGAGTAATATAGCTTGAACTATGGATTTAAGTTTCCAGAACTTACTATTTACGATACTATCATAGCATCCCATCAGGTAAAAGTTTACAAGAAACCAGAAGGGGTGGTTTGTTGATCCGAAGTGAACCCAATAATATCTTCGCCATTGATAATGTTCACCAAGCATGTTTGAGGTCTCATAATAACATTAAACAAGTCTAAATCACAGCCGAAAGTAACATCGTCTTCCCACACTCGGTCCGTCTGCTCAAATTGAAAATATGGAATAACTTTGTAAACATCTTGCTAGGTAGTGCGGATCGAGTGGTCTTGATAGTTGTGCTATATATTGTTACATATTACAATGTGCTGTGTATTTGAGTTTAATGTTTTCAATCACATACCTTGTAATACATTTGTATATATATGTATAATATATATACAAACTAGAAGAACAGGGCTATAGATAGCATATAGATCTATAGATAGATTAAGCTGATCAAATGTATACCGTCCTTACCAGGTAATACTCATCCTATGATCGAGTTTTGTTACTGACGACTGACTGACTGATGTTTTTAGAGGACCACATTTGAGAGGAAAACAAATAAACATCAACATTTCTTGTTAGCAGTATTATTAAATAAAACAAAGGTATATTAAATTTAAACAACAAATTTAAAGTATCAAAATCATTATACCAAATAAAATCCGGGAGCCCGATGCACCGGAGCGTGCTAACCAAATTACGTCGGTTCGTGAATTGAACTATGAAAAATAGGATTTCTTTACTACCTCCCCCCTTCCCCCCTCGCTGACAGCCAACGGGTGGGATTACTAAGATTATCGGGAACTGATATTATAACAATCGTGTATAATTTTTACGTTGAAATTAATCTTTACCGTCTTAGAAAATAGAGTATCTTTGTACTAGGTTTTTATATTGTTTCTAAAATATACTCAAGTGCTAATCTTCATATTCAATATTGTAATACAAGTATTGTATCTGTGGCAATACTATTAATTTATGATTGTTTAATTAAATATGCCAGAAGCATCTCAAATGAAGAAAAAATACGAAAAGCCATACCTAAATACGTAGTATATTATTATTAGTCTGTGCCTAAATACAAATTTGTAAATTTAGATAGGTAGATACTTCCAAACAAATCATTTGTCACTGTTTCCTTAGTATAATGTAGGGAAATTACTTTTAAATTAAACTTCGAACTTAATAAAAGATGAGCTTTAATCACTCGATATTTTTGGTTAAGAAAATTGTGTGGGTAGAAAAATATTTATAAAATTTTACTATTTAGTCACCACTGATCTTAATGTCACTTACCTATACGGTGTCATGTTATGTTTCTAGGCCGTAACACAGTCTGCAATTATTATGATCAAAGTCATACAGATAATTTATATAAAAAGTCGCATATTCGATAGCTGAACGAATTTTAATGATTTTGGGCGTGTTGAATTGTTCTCCCTCTTAAAATTTGAAAACTTGCAAGCATTATAAAGATAAAACCTGATAGGTCGCGAACGGCAGCTTAGAAAGAAATAAATAGCAATAATGGACAAAATAAAAATATGAAATTATGTATTTTACTTGTTATTAAGTTGTCTTTCAGCCGACAAAGTGCAAGAAAAATTTGAGATTACATAGCGCTGTTAGATTTCTTATTTATTAAAAAGAAAGTGATCTCTTGTCGGCGCGGCTCGTCGGTGGGAAAACTCAAAACACCACAGATTATAAAATAACAAAAACTATTAACCTAGCGATGTACACGAATGCCGAAGATATCAAAACATTCCGCACTTGTTTGTACTACAAAGGAAGATTAACAAAATCGTACACTTTGTTGCGCAAGCGCATAATCGCGGCAAAGACGCCGACAAAGGGATGCCGATTCAATCGTTAAAGGTATAGTGGAAATATTGCAATTATTAAAAAAGAAATAACGTATACACACCACCTGATCAATGGACAGGTATACATGTATTGGGATACAAATATGGGCATATTTTTTAACCGTCAAAGCTTTTAATCAATGCTCTGTCCAAATTTTCGGTATGTAATATGTATTTTTTTTTATTTTGACTTAAATAAGACGCAAATAAGATAGTATTTAACAGCCTGGTATTTTATCTACTATTTATTTGCTTCGTAAAATCTTTAAAAGCAATTTCTATTCAACAAGTAACTTAACTATAGCTTAATCTAAACAAGATAGGGATTATATATTTAGATCTTAAAGAGAAAGCTAAAAATACTTAATAAAAATTGAATATTATCCAACTTTTACCAAAATATACCCATTACTGACTCTGTGATAACGATAACATAATTAACTTAAAATATTAAAAGCGCCATCTGTCGGGAGGATGCAAAAGCATCTAGTCCCTCCAGATGCAGAGGGATGATTTCGCAAATTTCCAACCCTCCTAACGTTCGTCTAAGTTATGCCATGTTATCCCATCTAAAACTAAGTTATACGTAGATGACGCTACTTGTACCAACTTAGCTAACTTAGATTCTAACAAGAATTAAGCCAATAAGTCTTAATTACAATTAAGTTAACAGTAATTACTTTTCTGAGTAAATATTGTTTTGTATAATTTGTAGATTTTCTTTATATATTTCGAAGTTTGAATTTGTTACTTTTGGTGAAGTAAATAAAAATACCTATAGATGTTTTACAAATAGATAAATAAAAGATACTTATACCTATAAATTATATCGTGTATAATTGTATAAATTATATATTAGATCGTGGCCGTGCTCAAGCGCTTCTTATTTTAACAATAAAAATCTTTCTCTACGTAGAGTAGATACGAAACTTAGATACAAAAATAATACTTAGGTACAATCAATGCATATGAAGATGTTTATTTTAAAGCATAATATTTGCTGAAAGTCAATAAATATATGTTTCATTTAGTGAGGCTGTAGGTATATAATTCTATATATTTTCAGATAGTTTTACGAAAATAGGAAATAAGGTTAATTGTGTTAGGTAGTTGAAACTTGAAAGCATCTCTTTATTACCTACTACAAATAAACGATTCTTTGTGTGTTTGATCACGAAAATGCACAAATTAATATTACAACACCTTATAAATCACTAGTTAATCTTATAAAACATATATTTCAAATAAAAAAGGGAAACTCAAAGCAATCGACAACAACATTAAGATAAAATTTTCCAAAGATCTCAATAAGTTACAAGAAAAACATATAAGTAAACTAACAGACCTATCATTAAGCACCAATTATAACAAAGGCCGAAACAAATAAAAATAAAAACGAATACAATAATAAATATCCACCCTAGAGCTTGTCGGACCCTTCGCAACTAGTGATGTGCCAAAGCAGTTAAAAGTTTTTCGATAAAATGTTTGTGCACGTGATTTTGGTCCTTGTAGTATGGAGCTTAAAAGGAAAATGAAAAGGCTTCTTCATTCATATACTATATAAAAATATATTTCTTGATGGTGTAAATTTTTTACCTATCATTATAAAGTTTATCGAATGACTCAAATAAGTCAATTAATCCTACAAACGGTAATAATTGCAATGACATTATGTTTACTTCTAAGTTTTAACTCTTAGTTGTTTTTCTTCTTAATTAATTATATGTTATAGGGTATGAAATTATAGTTTGAAAAATTCATAATACATATATATTAAATCGATGTCTAGATACAAACGTTTCTCCTTGTAGATTTTAGAACAGTAGGCGTATGTCTATTACTTCGTAGTCCATAGTTTGTAAATTACGTTTTTCTATTGTAAATAGATATAAAAGTAATTTAAATCCAATACAGCCTATCACATTTTGTTTATACCTACTAAGTAATTTTTCACCGATACATAATTTTTCTTTAAATTTATTCGCACCGTCTAACAGGAAAATACTTAACTGGCATCATATTTACTACAAAGCTATTGATTGTTTTCTTTTTCAGGTAAGAAGTATAATGTTTTTAAGAAATACCACGGCAGTAGACGGATTTCCTGAATTCGAGATGCACCTATAGGATGAGAAGGCATCAATTTTATTTATTACTAGCAGTCCGCCCCGGCTTCGCCCGTGGTACATATTTCGCAATAAAAGGTAGCCTATATCCTTTCTCGGGTATCAAAATATCTCCATACCAAATTTCATGAAAATTGGTTGAGTAGTTTAGGCGTGATTGAGTAACAGACAGACGGACAGAGTTACTTTCGCATTTATAATATTAGTAGGGATTTGCAACAGAAAATTAAAGTTTAAAGAGTTACTTTAAGTATAAACCTTTTTTACATTGTATAAACGTAAGATCGAAAATAGCTTGCAGCTTCGAAGCTTTTTTTATCGATAAGACCAAGCACGACCCTTCGCTTCGATCCTGATCCCCGATACAATTACACCCTGTGTGTAGACTCGTTACTGCACAATCTTCTCAACACTCCTCCGAAATACCACACTCCTTCCCCCGACAATAAGCCCTGACACAAACTCTTACAGTTCATTTTACAACAACACACCAACCCCAAAACTTTCACCTCTTTCAATAGGAGTTTAAACCTAAATACCTTGCGTAGAAGCTTTCACTTTTCAGGAATTATTTTAGATGCTACAATCAACTCAATTTGCGCCCAATCTTCTTCATCTTAGAGTTGAAATTTGTCGAATTAGAGCGTAGTTTTTCCGAAGGCAGTAGGCTTAAAACTCTCGAAACCAATTCTCGAGGGTTCGGGAGGTTTAAACCCTCCAAACAATAGATAGAACAATTCGATATTTAGCCGATTATAAACATTCAACGTAATGCTCTTAGCGAGGTGTGATTTTTGTGTCTTGAAATTCATCTTGTTTTGATATAAATAGGTATATGTAGATATAGTCAGTTGATGGTCTTATCATGAAATCCTCTTAAGGAAAGGTACCTACTTACAATATTTGTTTATTCGATTGCGAGAGATTCGAAGCACTTAAAATTATAAAATAAATTACGCTTACCATTTTCTTAGATTAATTCTGAGGTCTGAATCTGAAGTTTTTCAGTTTATTATTCTTTAAGTAGGTAATGTAGGGATCTGTTATCATACATTATAATATTAAAGGATAGTGGATAGTTTTCTTTTTTCAGACATACTTATTAGAAAGGCTCCTTGTTGTGCTATTTTACGCCCAGAATAAAAATTTAGGGGGAAAGGAGGAAATATAAATAAGTGTCTAATACCTATATAAAAAGTTTTGAAAAAAGTTTCGGTTTTAGTAAGCATATTGGCTTATGTCTCTCACAATATTTAGAAATACTATTTGGAGTGTAAATGAAAGTGATTTCTCTCATGACCATTCCGTTTTAATTACAAAAGCTTTTACTACAAAATAAATGTTTGTTTTATAGAGTTTGGATATTTTGGGAAAAGGTAGGTATTTAAAATAATTGAATAAAATAGTTCAAGATAAGTTAATTTAGTTTTTAGTTAACACAATATGTTATGTTAGTGAACTTAGCAGATCATTTTTAGCAGATCAAAAAAAATGTGAGTTCTTATCGCGTGCAGTTGAGTTCTACAGTTCCTGATACTTTTTAGAAATAGTTCTGGCGTTTTTACCTTAAAAAACGACATTTGAAAAAATGATCTGCCAACTTCCCGTAGCAGATCATTTTTAGCAGATCAAAAAAAAAATGTGAGTTCTTATCGCGTGCAGTTGAGTTCTACAGTTCCTGATACTTTTTAGAAATAGTTCTGGCGTTTTAACCCTTAAAAAACGACATTTGAAAAAATGATTTGCCAACTTCCCGTAGTAGATAATTTTTAGCAGATCAAAAAAAATGTGAGTTCTTATCGCGTGCAGATGAGTTCTACAGTTCCTGATACTTTTTAGAAATACTCTCGTAAAATGAAACACTAGAAAATTTATTTATGTCATATTTCATCACGCCGTAGCAGCATGCCGTAGCAGCATGCCGTAGCAGCATGCCGTAGCATCATGCCGTAGCATCACGCCGTAGCACCATGCCGTAGCATCACGCCGTAGCATCACGCCGTAGTATCATGCCGTAGCATCATGCCGTAGCATCATGCCGTAGCATCATGCCGTAGCATCATGCCGTAGCATCATGCCGTAGCATCATGCCGTAGCATCATGCCGTAGCATCAGCCGTAGCATCATGCCGTAGCATCATGCCGTAGCATTACGCCGTAGCACCACGCCGTAGCATCATGCCGTAGCATCATGCCGTAGCATCATGCCGTAGCATCACATCGTAGCATCACACCGTAGCATCACGCCGTAGCATCACAGCGTAGCATCACGCCGTAGCACATGCCGTAGCATTACGCCGTAGCATCACGCCGTAGCATCACAGCGTAGCATCACGCCGTAGCATCACGTCATAACATCACGTCGTAGCATCACGTCGTAGCATTACGTCTTAGCATCACGTTAAGCCGGGTCCAGGTCGGGTTTTTTCAAATGTCGTTTGTTAAGGTAAAAACGCCAGAACTATTTCTAAAAAGTATCAGGAACTGTAGAACTCAACTGCACGCGATAAGAACTCACATTTTTTTTTGATCTGCTAAAAATGATCTGCTAAGTTCACTAACATCAATATGTTTTCATTTCAATAATAGGCTCTATATCAATGTTGGTGGAGGCCATGGGTTTGATTCTGATTACAGGACAGATATTATTTAATTTACTTTGTGTTTTATTACTGAAAACATACTTAAATCTAATACTAGATGCTCTTATAGTAGATTTTGGCATTTTTTCAGTTGTTTAATTTCCTTAATTCTATGTTTAAATTAAAAATACATAGCGTTTGAAAAGTCCTAGAGCAATTACATATTTCTTTATTAAAATATACAAAACCATATATCCAATACATGTTAAAAAATAGGTAAGATTTGCACTCATCAGCAAGATTTTTAAAATAGACGTCGATTAAAGCAGGCTGTACTATGGTCCGGTGCGCACACGCATTGCGCGGCCAGTCGTGTAATGTTGTAATTGAGTGGTTCATGTGTGCGCACCCTTACATATACATGCTTAAGTATTGGGTATCCACACTCTCTATTAATAGATGTATCTTGTGACACTATTTTTATGGTTATTTTTATGGTCAGTTTGTTCTGATGTGAAACTTCTTTAGGCGCGTTGTGAGTTTTTACTGAGTCTACGTCATGGAGTAAAATGATGATTTTGGTATCTTAAAATCTTGCCAAAGAAGTTTCACTTCTGACACGTGTGCTCGGCACACTCGCTCTTGAATATATTAGTGGATATTGGCAGTTTTAATACCTGTTTTCAATGATAGAGTTTTAGAAGGAATCTATCTATAATGTATTTAAAATTGCTTAGCCAAAACATTGTGATTTAAAATTTTAGAAGATAAATGCAATTTTACACAGTAGAAAGTACTTTATTGCTTAGTAAGTATACCTAAATGTAGTTAAGTGTTTATCATAAAGGTTGTAAATAAATGTAGATTTGGTTTATCATTATGTTCAAATTAAGAGGCTTAATCTACAGGTTTAGGTTTCTAATAAAACAAAAAATTTAAAAAAATATTTAATGTTTATTTATCTACGTTAATGTTACATAGAAAGGTTATCTTTTCTAAAGCCATTCTGATAAACTTATTTATAAGGAGAAAATAGATAAGTTACTAGTATCTACTTAATACGAGATATGGTAAGTAATTAATATCAACCCATATCATCTCTGTAATATGATATTATTTAAATGTTTATTATTAGAACTTAAATCAATTTTAATTTTATACAATGCACAAAACAATTTTGCAAATTTATATAGAATTTTCTAATAAGAATAGAAGAAGATCTTGAAGATTTTCGTATAATAAGCACAGTTTTCAAACTCTACGACATTTATTATATTAAAATGTGATTTTATGTATGTTTATGATTAACAAATTATTTCTACACACATTAAAATTTAAAATACAATATTTAAAAGAGGAAAATAGTGATCAAAAATAGGAAAAACACTGACACTCCCTTAAAACTATCACGCACGCACTAATCACTGAACTTTACATAAGCAGCGGCCATTTTAAATTTACAACACATTGAAAAAAAGAAAGTATGATAAACACGAAAGAATTGCGATAATTTCGATAGAGCTTCTGCCGTCGGGAAAGTGCCGGCGGTGGCTTGCCGTCGGCCGGCGTTCGCCATTACCCCCTCCACCAATCAGCGGGCAGAACACGCCCCGGCGAGACAGGGACAGCTACATGAGGAAAAACCACGAGAGCAACAGAGACAAAACACGTGCGTGTGTAGGGGGAAATGTTATGATGCATCGTGTTGTTTTAATATCGGTTACTATTGGTTTTTTTCTGAAGAAGTTGGGATGAATTGCATGAGTCTTTAGTTTATGGATTTTATTTGTTTGTCACATTGAAATATGGTTGTTTAATACAAGTTGGCGAGAGGCATGATACATTTCCTTATTTTCAACAAGGTTCCTAAGTTGATGTTTATAAGTTTTATATTTTGATGAAAGTAATATTTGCAGATTTTTTACTGATAAGTAATAATTTAATATAGGAATTATTTAAACCTTTTCAAAGACTAAATTCTTAATTTTTGAAAAGTATAACATCTATTTTAATTAATTAATGTTGTTCAAAGTTACAGATGTCATAGATAGACAGATAATAATTGAAAAGCTTTTTTACTTAATTTTCCAAAAATGTTCATACCAACATTTCAACTTTTCGCCAAACAAAACATACCTACCCGCAACTTTCAATAAAATACTTGTCATAGAAACTAAAATTTATCGCAGTCAAGAGTCAAATAGTTGAATATTTTGAACATGACCAAGAGTCAAATTCGGATAGTTGAATATTTTGTGAGACTCGCATCAGTATGTGGTACCTATGTGTGAAATTGCATTTGTGTGCAGTGTGCAGGGAAAGCGGAGCCGAAAATGCTTTCAGAATTTTTTCGATTATTCAAAAGCAATGTTGCCGTTTCATACATCTAGAAATGTAATTGTATTTTTTGTGTACAGTCTGCGTTTAGTGTTGCTTGGCTTCTAATTTTTGTAATTGGTTTGGAGAAAAATTTTGCAACTACCTACCTACTTAAATCAGTTAAATTAAATTTATAGTTGAGATTTTCAGTTTAGTTTCATTAATGTAGGTAAGTACCTTATTACTTAGGTAGTTACATACTGTTTACACAAATTTAACGTAATTAGAACTTAAAATACCTAACTACCTACCTGAAAATAATTTATTTATTTCAATAAGATGTTTTTTCTTCCATTTAAAGCAATACCTATAGTACATAACCCGTTAAATACGGTTACATTACAATCCGTTCCCCTAAATTATTACAGATGTATCTCAATAATTATAAATTCAAAATACTTTGTTTACTATTCATTGCTGAAAGCGAAGGGTACATATTATTAAAATTATTAATTTCTTTGTTTTCGTTAAGATCCCATCGTTAAGCTGTGTTAAAATTATCTTATATTTTATTCCCATTTTATTATACCTAGGTGTGTTGGTATTTAATTTTCAAGTCAATAGGCCTTTGTCACAGTAGGTATTACAATATTTCCCATCTTTGTTTTTCAGGTCTAAATAGTAAATACTCCATGGAAGGTTTTATAGAGCGTATAGAACATGAAAAACTATCTTAGAATTATCGAGATGAAAAAAGTAGGTATTGTTTACTTTATAAATAGATATCACACAAAAAATGTGGTTTGCGGAAGATACGGCACATCAAATTGGCCACAACGCGATCTAATCTGTAACCTATCGGTGAAAAGGATTCCACCTTTTTTAATACTACTGTTCGGTGTAAGGCATAGGCGACTCTATCATATATTTTTTTACTCTACAAAAATTGAGGGGAATTTTCATTACCTAAGCAATGTTTTAGCGCACTAATTAAATATATTAGGTATTGTGTGTCACAAGATTACAATTAAAAATGATATTATAATTTGGAATCAATATAAGACATTATAAATAAACGATATTGTATATGTATACAATTGATCTTTATTATAAGTAAATGTTACTACTAGGTATAATAAAGTATGTATCTAACAAATACAATATCACACTAGAACATTACTATATATTTCCAAAGGTCTACACAGCGAAATTTTAATTTATCATGAATAATAATTAATTTATTTCGCGATTATATACCAGAACTGTAGTACCTATTTCATTCAAACATAGTTATTTATTACCTATACTTCAATAACCACTAATATTTCTCATACAATACACCAATACCCGCTAACCGCTACTCCGCTAACCGCTACACGATAACCCGCTAACCGCTCGCGTCCGCCGCTCACACCGTGCAATCTATCGGCATGCACAAAGCATTCGTTACTTAGCCGCGCCGTTGTGAGCCGCCGGTGATGCGTGTAAGGCGCTGCAGCTGCCACTCTCGCTATCTTATTGTTTATGTGCTTTATTGTCTTATGTTTGATTGGTTGGTAGTTATAGTGTATTGCGTAAGTCTAGGTCATTTGGGACATTTTCAGTAAAGTCGTTGTATGTAGGGTGTAGAAACTTAGGTGGTAGATACTTACATAGAGGGTTGAGTCGTATTGAGGATGGTAAATCGGAGGTTTTAAAAAAATAATGTATAAATATAAGCATAATATCATAATGTTAATTATTGTTCATTGTTATACAATTTTAAGAGGAAATTTTTCTCTCTACTTTTATAATTATTTAAATTGTAGGTACTTAATTCGCGTAAAAGGTTCTCGTTTGAATTAGGTAAGGAGGTATCAAATGCTTATAAAAGATAGATTACTGATTACAAGAAAATTAAATCTTCGATCATCAAATACATACCTACCTATAAAAATCAAGTTAAATCAATCGCAATTAAATATAAAGTAAAAAATAAATCGCACGTAAATGATATGAAAATAAAGATAAAAGCTATATAAAGGTTGTACAATAGCCGCGCAATGTTACAAAACGGGCGAAGAACAATCCCTTACAAATAGGAACCAAAGAATATATGTAGCGATGCGTAAATTAAGGATCAGACGCTATTCACCCAAGGTAAGTGCAAATAACAAAAAAACATAGAAAATACGCGTCTACCCGCTGCGGTGTTCATCATTGTTCTTATACAAACACTTTCTTTATATGAAAAGCTTTTTTTTCATTGTAAAAATCGTTCGGTTGAATTAATTTAAGTCGAAAATTTTGTATTGTTACGGAAACTTCGGTTTGTTGCGTAAACAATACGTTTGACCCCGTATAAATGTTGGGATTTAATACGGGGAAGAACAAAACACAACTTGGTTTGTGATGTTTCTTAATTACTTACGATAAATGTTTATGATGAGATATAAAAATATACTTTAAATGTAAACAACATAACATGTGAATTTGAAGGACTTTTTTAGATGAGATGAATTTTCACTCAGGCACAAGAATAGTTTTAATTTTCGTTAGAGTAGGTACACACACAGACGTATTAAAAAAAGGGTTGATAAATCAAGTTATAGATACTAAATAATTTAATTAGGTACTGTAATTACTATTTCTTATGACACTGTATACGACTCGTGCTAAAATATAGCAGTAACTTAGCTCTCACGCCTTGCTATCAAAAAATTCGCAGTTCATGCATTGCTAACATCTCAATCTAACCAGGCCTAGCAAATCGTGTGTCAGTCTCACAATAAATAAGAGTAACCGTGAAATTAGGCCTTTATGAATTAGGGCCAAGCGTTGTGCGGGTAAGCGGCGTAACGAACGCCGCGTGGCGGCATTGTATTGTTTTTTGTTGATTTTTCCCAATCATACCGACGCAACTTAATTGGTAGTGTGACTAATGTATGCAATTCATTGATCAATGATTATGATCCTTGTACATACAATGTTTGAACTGATAGTGACGTCATACTTGTCAGATTTTCACGCGTTTTTTTTTTGTTTTATCTGTGCTTTTTACTTTTCAAGGTCTACCAGATCATACCAACGCAACTTTCTAGTGGAGTGTGAGTTGTGACTAATGCATTCAATGAATTGCATTGATCAACTATTATGATCCTTGTACAATATTAATTGATCTCTCAATGACGTCACACTTGACATATTTTCGAGGGGTTTTGTTTGCGGTGTGAAGTTTTTCCCAAGCATAACATGCGATTAGGTATTCGTGAAAAATTATAAGCGCATTGAGATAAATAAATAACTAATTGTTCAACTAATAATGATTACCTATAATAATAAATTGTCAAAAATAGCATAACATTTGTCAGATTTTCGCGGTTTTCAGTGACTTGCCTACTTTATTTGTGGTTATCTATAGTTTAACAGATACCGACTATTGTTATCGGAAACTATTTAATTCGATATTTTACGTTGTTATAATGTAACTACTCGTTGTTTTGGTGCCTGAGATGTTTTTGAACATTTTCCAAGATTTATTTAAATTCTTAGATAAGAAAAATTAGTTTTATTGCTTATTTTAACATAGGTTACCTTTTTTGATGGAGATGTAGATACTAGAGACTTTGAAATAAATAATTTAATTAATTTTCAATTACGTCTCTACATATTTTGATGAAGGCTTAACTATAGATACAGCTATATAAATCCAGCCAAAACTTAAATCTTCGTTAATCGAAATTACCTAACTCTTATTACCGTGGTAAAGTAGTAAAATAAAGTCATATGAAACGCAACATGCAGAATAGTTATAAAAGTTTTAAGATCTTTTCTGCTTAGCGAGCAAACGTTAACCATTTCGCCCAAGTCGTCATCAACTGCGGAACTATAAAGTTGCTAACCGCATTTTACGATCTACGGCTCAGGTCGGGACATTATATTATCCTTACAATATATACTTATGCTATATGCCCCTCCATTTGTGACCAAACTTGCGTATAATCAAGCAAACATTCCGCACTACACGGAAAATATCATATTATAACACGATAAAATATTTTCCAAATCTGGAACAACACCAGAATACGATCCCATCAAAACTTTTTACAAAACACGCCAACACCTCTAGATTTGGGCGCGAAAACGTTCTCCGTTTCGGGCGCGCTAAAACAAAAAGGTGCAAGAGCTCGCCAAATATCAAAACTGACAAACGAACTTCGATACCTATTCGAAAACTTGAAATCAAAATTGGTACGAAATCACAGCATGCTTGGCGGGTGCGGGTGTGTGTGTGTGCGCGCGCGTGTGCGTGCGCGGCGCTGTGTGCGTGTCGGCTGGCCCCGCCCCGCAGTGCTCACACGGCTGAGTTGGAATCAGATGGCTCGGCCAGTCGTAAGCGAGCCGTGACATCGCGAACGGTTCGCAGCTTCCGCACCCTTAATATTGAGCATTCGATAATTCGCGCTACGCTGGCCATCGGTTTAGAAACTCGAATTAAAGAAAGGACACGCTCGATTAGTTGCATTGATTTTGGACTGTGCGTGTTTGTGGTTTAGTGGACTGTGTTTCCGCCGCTGCGTTTAGGTAGGTCGTTGATCTACACTTGGGCTTTTTGAAAGCTGTCTGTGATACCTACAAAGGTTTATATTAGGCGTTTTTGTAAAATACTAAAATTGTGCACATAACGCAGATTTATCAAATATAATAACAATTTCATGGCGGTCGTTCAGGAATTTTTTCCGTGTTTATAAATCATTAATCAATTTTTTATCAACAATTATTATCATGTTAACATGGCCAACTCTATAATTTGTAGAGTCACATGAACTCTACATTTTTAACCTTTACTTACACACAAAAAATGACACATCAAAACAAATGTATCAATAGCTCTATATATTGACTCTACATAATATTATCCATATAAAAATACAACTCTATTTATTTTTAAAGAGAAAATATTGCAATATTTCACGGACTCTACCTGTCTATTATGCACATATAATTGACCCTATTAATGTAATATGATACTTTGTACAGATTCCTTTTAACTAAGATGGGCAAATCTTGTCTAATTTCTTTTGTGAAATAATTTGAAATTGTAAACATTTGGTAGATAGTAGGTAATGTTAATTTTTTGCGGGATCAAATTTAGAAATGTTATTTAATACGGGTGCATTGTATTGCGATTTTTTTTTGCAAAATCAACAAATTGGAATAAAAAGATAAGGATGGTTTACTTATTAGGTACACCATATTTTTTACTCTTCATTACTTGTTAATTATTTTCATATGTTCAAAAAAATGTAATTAAATGTATTAAGTAAAAAATTAAAAGCGAATGTGATAAGATTTTATTTTTATATCAATAAAATGTAGAGTAGATAGGTATGTTCAAAAAGATTCATTTAACAGAACTTAAAAATATTAATTTAACCAATTCTTAATATTTGTTTCATGTTAATAAATCGCGGTAAAGTTCACTTGTACAAAATATTACAAAATAAAATTAAAATAACAGTATAAAAATGTCAAAAAATTCAGCATAACACAGTGCTTTACATTTATATCCTTTGAAGTTACCGCCTGTATCCCATAGAATGGTCTATTGTCAAATTGTAAAATTTGTTATATCGTTCATAAATAGATATCTCAAGTTGCATTGTAAGTAATTTTGCGGTAAGTGATACTTGCAACACAATAGGTGACGTGGGTTCGATTCTGTACAACATTGTAGTTTTGTTCACTTTAAACGGACTAGACATTATTTATAACTTGGATCGATATCTTTATTTAGATTTGATACATTTGAAATAGTACATCTGGTTAGCATAATTTGAAATTATCATTAGCATTTTTTATTACAGTTTAATTAAATAAAGGTGATTAAAATAATTTTTCTGTGTGTTAAAATAAGTGTGACTCTACTGTTAAAAATATTGGTAAGTAATTAATTTTAATCTTACACACATTTTAATTTTCCCTTGTTTAAATAATTTTTCTTACCACATGATTCGCGCGGCTAAATTCTTGACTTTCGTGAAAACTAATACACACTTCACATAACAATGGAATAACAAACATTATATAATATTTTATCAGAAAAACTGTCAATTCTATCCCCGCTGACTTGCGATTCACATTTTCAAGTGTCATGTCACCGAAGTCATAAAATCAATAAATTTGTACTTCAATTGAAGCCGAAAAAAAATACAAACGTACCGACTTATTATTTACATTTCAAATCGTGTTGACAGCACATTATACGTCTCCTGGGGTGCTCCTGTTATTTTTTTTTCTATTTTTTCTTTTTTTTTATAAATGACACATTTTGTGACAATGGATACATGACCATTGACATAAATTCTCACAAACTGTCATTACACGCTGCTAATGTGTTCGGGAATAATCGATTTGTTGTAGAAAATTGTTGTGTGTAATTGATAAATTGGGAACGTTTTAGTGACAGAATTGATTAAAATGTTTGTTCTATATTTAATAGACAAAGTTTGAATTATTAAAAAAAATATATCTATAAAATTAAAATAAACGCTGTCAAAGATATTATGCGAAAAATAAATAAAATAGTAATTGAATGAATAATAAAATAGAGCCTAGTAAAAAAAATAGATTTTACTAATGAAAACACAAATTAATTACATACTGTAGATCTAGATGAAAAGTAGTGATACATTAAAATAATAAACTTCAAGAATTTAAAGGTTTAATTAGGTACCAAGTTTCAAACATATTTCAAAGTTAAATAATGTTATAAGAAGTTGTAAGTTCGCTGTTCGAATAATATAGATAGACACAATAATACATAACAACTTTAATGTCTTATTTAAATGTATCTATTCATAATTCAATAAATTTTATATCAATAAAACTAAAAGTTTAATAGTAGATTCAATATAACAGCGCTTACAAACAATCCTATCAAAGAATAAACAGTTAAACTATAAATATTTCATAATCGTCTTATAATTTAAAATATCGCCTCCAGTGTTACGGAATCTGTATAAAAAATAATCTTTGATGGACACAAAATAACACCTCGTCCAAAATCAACCGATGAAGGCTTAAGGATTAAGATATAACCTTTTTAACAGTTAAAAAGCTTTCGTATGTATCTCCCAATTATTTTATTTTATCCGTCTCCGATATCTCGTTTAAACACATTGTCTCTTATTTTTTGTTATTTAAAGCACCGCTTTGGGATTTGTATTTCATTTTGTATAAATTTTTAAACTTACCGATACGTTTTTAATGAAAAATTCGTGTGGTTTTGTTGTAAGTTAAATTTTAAAATATCATTTACAGAAAATTGAAAGCTTTTTTTAAAAGTGGATTGTGTTACTAAAAACATCTTATCAAATGGACAATAAAATTGCCGCGTCTAGAGTCTTAATAAAATATATAATTTATAAACAACCTACAAATATTAATTTCGACAACGCCGTTACAAGTATACCTATGTTACTTGATTATTGCATTACATATTTAACACATTTATTTGCGATTAAGATACAAACTTTGAAATTTGCCAAAAAGTCAAACCATCCTTAAAAACATAATTTTAAACCTAATTGAAGACAATTCCAACAAAACAGTGATTCCTATATTACTATCTAGGTACGTATTATAATATCAGTGGTACAGTAGACAAAATAGAGCTTCCACCAATGAGATCATTAGAGGTCATTAACTAGTTTTTACAACGTAGCCCGGTAGGTTAGATCTGCATTGAGCTGATCATAAAGACTGATTGATTTCTCGACACTGCCTCCGTAGTCTGTACCGATAGCAAATAAAACTAAAATATAAAATCTAACATTTTTTTATTAAATTTTTTGGTAAAATTATAATGTTCGTAAGATAATAAGCGCAAATTGTGATGTCTAAATTCATATACATAGTAGCAATGAAATATCGTTTATAAATAGCCTACGAAGTTCGCAAAATGCAATAACAATTTCAAGGCAAAGTGAGAGTAAGTTAAACGTAATTTCAATAGAAGTATCTGTAAATAGCTAGATTGCATTGTAATTTGTTTTCTGGAGTAGGAAACACTATCTTTACCGATATTGAATATCAACATTATTAAAAATAAATAACAGAGAAGTCAGCAAATTTTAACAAGTTAACTAATAGCCTTTTCTTTACACCAATGTCGCTTTAGTTATTACTTATTATGTCTATGTTATCATGTTACATTATTAATAACATACAAACTCGCAAAAACTTCTAGCATAAATTAAAATCATTATCCAATTAGCTAGTTTAAAATTAACATATTCAAGTACTTGTTTTGCTGGCTGTACAAATGATTCACATTTCACGTCGCTTTTTGTTAGCTGTACAGACAGACAAGCCGACAGCACAGTTTATACTACCGAATTCTATAGAAATATTTCAATGTTTTTATTTGTTTATCACAAAGGTTATATTTATTAATCAAGTTATTTATAGTATGTTAGTCGAAAGGCTTTGATGATTCTTATTTGTGCTTTGAGGTTTTATATGCACGTTTAGATAATATGTAAGTAATAATATTTTATTTGAAATTGAAAAACTGACCTATAAGTTCGATAATAACAAACAAAAAATAACGAAAATTTACCAACAATAAGTTTGTAACAATCACAGCATAAAAGTCACATCATATTAATTCTTGTTACGATAGCAGTGTAATTATTTCGCAAACGTCATGCTTAGAGCCTAGAGGTTACGAATCACAATTAGGCAAAGCAAAACAACAGCACCGCGTATAATCAAGTTAATACTATTATCAAAGTACGCAGACAGAATTATAAAACGATTTCGTTATAAAGGTACGAACATCAAACGTACATTATGACACTTGACAATTCAAAGGACGTAAGCGCTGCCTCTAAAAACGCAACCGCTCTCGTTAATTATGTATAGACTATATATGTAAAGCGCCCTTTCTGCTTTATTTTTTAAAAAACCCAGTGAAAAGGAAGATGCTTTGACGTTTGCGACTTGGCGAGGACTCTTTATGTGTTGTTACGCACGTGCTTTGGTTTGTGCGTTTTGTTACTGTTCGTTGTTGCATTTGAAGTTCACCAATGAGCACGTGCTAGCAATGTATGTTCAAAGGAATTTTCAAAATCACTCTATATCTCAAACTTACATGATTTGCTTCCTAACCATGCCGATAAATAAGATTATAAGGTGGCGGTGCGGACATAAGTGAGTTTTTTTGGTAAAATCTGCAAAGGAAAGCTTAATAATACTTTTACCAGATTCTATTTTATATGCTTAAATTAGAAATATATGAATTATTAAAAAATAACATAGAGCTGACGTAGAGCGCTTATTTGGCATGTAATATTGTAAAGTATTCTATATTCACATGAAATAACTTATATTCCAAGTAAATTATTCTGAAATATTGAAAACTCACCAGAAGAAGTAGTTAAACACTCATTAGTCTGAAAATAAACCCTATCTACTTGTGTAAAGCCATAACAATTCTTACAAATAAATACCTATTAAACCATAGGGCTAATCCCTGTACAATGTGCAGAATCTTGTATATATGCTAGTTAAGTTCATGCAAGTTATAATTTTAGACTAGTAGATATATAATAAATATAACTCATAATTTAAACGAACAAATATATTAAAAAAAAATTAAAAACATATTTAATAAATAAACTCCATCGCGTCTTATAATTTACTCCATAGTTTGTGTTTATTATTTCTTAATTTCTCATCGCACATCAATCCATCATTGTTTCAGTCATACTTACATGAATGTGTTTATACCAATTAATTATATTAAACAATAACTAAATAAAGATAAAAATATCCATTATGCATATTTTAGGTGCTCAAACGTGGGTAATGTAGAATCTATAGTCCATGTACCTACATAAAAAAAAGTTTAATTCTTTTTTTTAACCTTACCTGCCAGTGCGTAGGTATAGTTTTAAAATTAATATATTTTATCTGTGATAATTTTGAATTTTATTCGAATTGCATTCAACCAGCACGCATTTGTAACGTTCGTTTGGCGAATTTAAAAGACTCCGCAGTTAGATTTAAAAGATAAACTATTCAGGGATTCGATTACAGATCTATCCGTTTGACTAAAGAGTCGGGCATTAGCGCCACCTGCTGAATCAAAGCGGAACTAATGAGGTGTGCAAAACCGTCTTGAACGGCGAACCAGACGTTTAACTTATGAGTTTTCGTGTAGTTTTTGATGTTTAGTTTAATATTGTAAGAAAATTTGTGGAACAAATAGTTTTTGATGTTCACACTGCTGCATATTGAGGTAGAGTCTTTGCAGATAGTCGCTTGGCTATAAGGTCAATGAACAAATGTTTTATGCAAATATTAGACGGAATGGTGTAAATCGATGTTTAGATTTGAATAATGTTTTATGAATATGGATTTAGTGTCAAAAAATGTTAAGTACGATTACTTTACTGTACTGCAGTGAAGGTATTCGTCATATTTAAAACTAGCTGTGCCCTGCGGTTTTACCCGCAGTGCTCCACTCATGATGGTCTTAGCGTGATGATATATAGCATATAGCCATCCTCGATAAATGGGTTATCTAACACCAAAATAATTTTTCAAATCTGACCAGTAGTTCATGAGATTAGCGTGTTCAAACAAACAAATTCATTCAGCTTTATAGTATTAGTACAGATAAATTGATGCCAAATTTACATGTGTCTACAACTAAGTCAATAATTAATATTGTCAATGTAGTTTAAGATAAGTTATAATTAAAATATTTTAAATTTATATAAAGCGCTTTTTTGTAAGCGTCCGGCAAGAAATAGTGAAAGTATTTTATAAATCTTCAACAGAATAAAACACCGGGTGTATATTTTTATGAATTATTATGAAGTTCATTCTACTTCCAAACTACATTTTAATAGAGTCAAAAGGCATCTGAATCTGTTTCCATGGGATTAAAATGTTAAAAAGGAAGGCCAAATTAGAGAAATTAACATTCACTTCTTGTTTACCGTCACGCATGGAGGTTACTTTAAATTGTAAATTGTTTGTTAATCCGAATTTTTCCACTGCTTATAATGTACATTTTAAAGAAATGAAAAAATAAATACTGTATGAATTGATTGATCTGCTTATAGAACTACCTAACCGGGAATACGTTGTTTTTCCCTTGAATTATCATATTTTATAGTTATCAGAAATAAATATTGGCCGATTCTCCGACCTCGGACCTAGTCGACCTACGATACTACTACAACCTACTCGATACGCACACAAAATTTATAAACATCGGTTCAGCCGTTTCGTACGAGATTAAGACGATCACGACACTACAATCTTAATTGTGTATATAAATCTCGTGTCACAATGTGTGTCCTCAATGGACTCCTTAACCACTTGACCGATTATAATAAAATTCGCACACCATGTGCAGTTCGATCCAACTTGAGAGATAGGATAGTTTTAACATGTAGGTAGTAGGTACCACGGGCGAAGCCGGGGCGGACCGCTAGTTTTATATAGGTATTAGTCTAGCTGTTCCGGCAAATGTTGTTCTGCCCATAAATTATGATTTCGGGGTATGGAAAATACCGTGATGTTGTTCTCAGTTCTAAATGCACACAAACTTTATGAACATGGGTTCAGCCGTTTCATAGGATTCTACAAATTTCTATATTCGTCTACAATTGCATATATTAGTTTACCAAAAACACGTAAATTCAACATTCATACATTTAAAAATAATCACTATTCAGTCGTATCGCAACATGCAATCGTTTCAAGAGAGTGCTTAGCTTTGAGCCGAGCCACTGTAAAACAGTTTTTTCAACTTGTGTACTCAGCTTTATATTTGTTTGTTAACTTACATACGTTTGTCAAAACCATACGTCTTATATACGTGGCTATGTGTTTGTGGAAACTATTTTGAAGTTAGTCGTTTCAAAGATATAGTGTACGAAAGAACAAATCGAATTTATTTATACTTACATTCATATAGAGTCAGAAAATCGCTATCAACTAGGTACCTAATACTTAGGAAAACATGTAGGTAGGTATAACTTATAAGAAAGTATTTCAGTAATAAGTACCTTCAAATGGATCCAGAAAAAATTCTGAAATATCAATAAGAAGTCTCTATCTTCCCACAATCTATCAATCAAGAAGTCAAATATAAAGCAACAAGTATACTACAAATCACAACGTTTCCATACAAAATTGAAAGCTATTTACATATTAAAACTAAAGTGAAAAGTTGAAAGATCGACCTTTTATATTATAATTTAGAAAAGAAACTGCATACTGATTTTGATAAGTTAACAAGATGCATTGAATAGCAAAGACCGTGTTTGCTTCCCACAACCGGAAAAAAAACATGATACCATAGAGCTAATAATATTATAACGACTTGTTGAACATTATTTGCATTTAAATTGACCAAGAAAATAAGTGTAATTGCTTGTCTTCATAGAATGAGAAATATAAATTATTACACGAGTTATTGCTACCGTTGTCTATTTTCATTTTTCTAATATTAAATACTTTAATAAGATTATCTAGAAAAGCATATGCTTTGAAACAACAAATAGAAGGAAAGAAAAATTATAAGTCTCAGTATATTCTATTTACTAATATATAATTTAGTTGATACTCAACAGCTATTAATCCAACTAAATTATACATAACAGACATTCTCTACACTGTTTACCCAATAATTCCTCCACTGGCATGTCTATACATTCGTAACTCTACAAGCTAATTATATTAATTAGAAACGGGTATACAGTAACTGGATCTCTGTTGCAG
Organism: Colias eurytheme; assembly: GCF_061535395.1. Lineage (NCBI taxonomy): Eukaryota > Metazoa > Arthropoda > Insecta > Lepidoptera > Pieridae > Colias > Colias eurytheme. The sequence continues at coordinate 5,838,455 of NC_143005.1, read as the reverse complement.
AGATAAGCACAAAGAGGCCGGCGATCGCGGCTGATAACGTCCGATTGACCGTGATGTATCATATTTGTACTGTTCGTACTTGGGAATAAATATTTTATATTGAAAAACGATTTATGAAATATAATATATATAGTTTAATATTGTTGAAGATTAATGTGTTGAAGTTTTGTGCATTTTATTATATTGGGTTTATCTATGTGTGCATAGGTCTGTGTAGAGCTGTGTTTTTCGTAGATTATGTTTAAAATTAAGCAATTTGTGGACTAAATACTATTACGTAGAGCGTAGACAATTGAAATAATTATGATGGAGACATGTGCATAATGAATGCTGGTTGTGAAAAAATATTTAATAGCGTTTTTATTTCTATCTACATAATTATTGTTTTGAATATAACATATTTCCTAGTACCTACTTATTTCTAGCTCTATCAATAAGATAAATTATTATAAAAGTAACTAAACAGATGAAGTACTGAAATAAGAAGACTGGAAGTGGAAGATTTAAAAGGAATAATACCTAAGCTATGTTACTAGCTTAATTTAGTTAAATTAGTAGGTACCTATGACAGGATAATGACTCCAATGATTAAAAAATATTAATATTTTTCCAATAATCAAAACTAACGTTCCTACACAGGTATTACGCATTATGTAAGAAAATATTATACTTTAATTAATTTATCTTTCTATTTACAGACTATTCATCAGAACAACATATAAAACATT